>NC_066617.1:340240933-340866592 GCF_025201925.1 Gopherus flavomarginatus
CTCTTTCAGAAAGGAGGATAGGCTCCTGCTGCTTTAGAAACTACACCGAAAAACACTCTCTAATGGATTACATATCACACTGCTGGCATGTGTAGGCTCTTGCCAGTTATAGAAGAGGGTATGCTAATTTCAGTACAGGAAAAAAGCCAAATGTGCGTGAGTAAGGAGCAATTTTCAAGAATTTTATGAATTTTCCCTCTCAAGCCAAACAATGTAAAATTAATTTAAAGAACAATAAACTCCAACCCTGTAATCAGATCCACGTGCCAATGGACTCCGCATGGGCACAGGAGTCTGCATGCGTGGATCTGAATGCATAATCAGTGCCTATATCATTGCACTTTGAACAATCAGATAAATACTTTACTCCTCTCACTACAATATCTGTGCCAAAGTTACTTAACATTAACATCCATTTTATAGCAATTTGTGTGACATTTCCATTTATTTTGGCCTGAAGGAGAACTTTATGCAATTCAAAATATTATATACATTCAAGTGATTTTTAAAACACAAACACAGAAAACAACCACATCATATTTAAGCAAATGAAGAATAAGACACATTTAAAACACACAAGATTTTCATAAGAGCTGAACACTCACACCTCCAGTTGAAGTCAATGGGAACTGCAGGTGCTCAGTACTACTGAAAATCATGCCCTATAGTTTTAAAATAAATTTTACACTAAATGAACTTTAGTAAAGATGCAGCAATTCCTACACACAGAGATTCTTGAACATGGAACACAAACTTTGTTAGGAAATTCAGCTAACCTTTTTTCGAATAGATTTTACTTACTTCAGAAAATATCTCTGGCCAGATGGTGTCTTAGCCATCTCCCAACCTGGTGGCAGAGGTACATCATCAGGAATCTCAAATGAAGACTGGCGGAGATGTTGAGAAGAAGGTGAAGCTCCAGGACCAGTCACTACTCCAGAGGGGGTAAGTGTCCCTGGAGAGACAGCTCCTAGCTGCAGCGAAGCTGGAGAAGAATGAGCTCGGACATGTTGAGGAGTCAAGGCTCCTGCTGACCCTGCATCAGTGCTGGCCTGTCAGGAGTTAAATTGTTATAAGATATTTTACTTCAGCAGAAACATGCCTGTTGGAATACAATCTACTTTTAACTTTATTGAATGTTTTCCAGACAAGCAGGCAAATATGTTTTTTCTAAAATTCTACTTATTCTGAAGTTGCTAACATTCAAGGATGTAGCCCAAAGTAGATTACTTAAGAGCTAGCTTGTAAAACTTTTACATATACCTATAGAATATTAATTTTAAAGGTTTCTCATTCTTGTTTAGTTTTACTTTGTATGCATATAAAAAGCCATTTTCTTTGTGAGGATCATACCTTAAGACAGGGGCGGGCAAACTTTTTGGCCTGAGGGCCGCATTGAGTTTCCAAAATTGTAGGGCAGGCCGGTTAGCCGAGGCTATATCTCCCTAAACAGCCAGGTGTGGCCCGGCCCCCACCCCCTACCTGACCCCTCCTTCTTCTCGCCCCCTGACAGACACCCCCCTATCCAACCCCCCGTTCCCTGTCCCCTAACTCCTCCTCTCATTCCTGACTGCCCCCTCCAGGGACCCCTGCCTCATATGACCACCCCTTCTCCCTGTCTCCTGACCACCCTCGGGAGCCCCTGCCCCTGACTGCCCCCCACTGCCCAATCCAACCCCCTCTCTCCTTCCTGACTGCCCCCGGTGCCCCTGTCCCCATTCAACCCCCATTCCCTGCCCTCTGACCACCCCGAACACCCCTGCCCTCTATCCAACCCCCGCCCCCCTACTCCCTGCCCCCTTACCACACTGCCTGGACCACCGGTGGCTGGCAGCGCTACAGTCGTGCTGCCCAGAGCGCCAGGACAAGCAGCTGCACCGCCTGGCTGGAGCCAGCCACGCCTCCGCGCAGCACAGAGCACCGGGTCAGGCTCCGGCTCTGCAGCTGCACTGCCCCAGAAGCTTGCAACCCTGCTGCCCAGAGCATTGCACCTGCAGCAGAGCAAGCTGAGGCTGCAGGGGAGGAGGAACAGCAGAGAGGGGCCGGGAGGGGCACGAGTTCAGGGGCAGGGCTGGGGACCATAGTTTGCCCACCTCTGCCTTAAGGCCTGATCTTATCCCCATTCTTCAAAGGGTACTCCTATCATGCCTGATTCACAGTTCCCTTGCATACTAAATTGGTGGAAATGACTATGCAAAGTGGGTGTAAACTACTACTCTAAATTATTGGTGTTATACACATATCTTGCACAGATGTAAATGACTACTCAAGTCCACTGGCTTCAGTGGGAGTTCAATATGAGTAGCGACTACAAATTGGGCTCCAAAGGACTATTTCATTACAGTACAAGATATGATATGCAAGAAAAGGGCTCCCAACCTTCAAGTAAACTGTACTTTAATTTATGTATGGTGCATATAAAAAGAGAGCAGTACTAGCCACAGCCAGAATGTGGACAAACAAATCAAATTTTCCAAGAATATCCCTGCAAACCTTCCTCAACCCTGGCTCACAAAACCTTGGGTCCTTCTTGAACTGAGGACAGTGAATCATGTTAAAAACTGTGTTGTTTTTCCTGATATGGACACAAATCCACGGAGAACAAAAAAAAAATAGCTATGAAAACTATATTTAAATGTTGACATATATATGAGGGCATTCACTTCCCATGTACAGTAGGATAATTTGCACACCTACATTTTACTATGTAAATGTCAGCCCTTGCTATGCCACTGTACCTAGGTATAGCAGAATACATGGGGCTCATTTATGAACTCAGATGTGTACACCCATCCCATTTCTCATTAAATCAGCTGCTGTGCCTTATGATGTAATAGCATGCAAACTCTCAAAATCAGAATTTGGCCTATGTTATACAATTATCCAGTGTCTGCATTTTGCTAAAATTTGTAAAAAGCAACCATGTATTGGAAGGACATAACTCACTCAAATGCGAAGTATTTGGTTTTCTGGATTTTAACCAAATACTTAATATTTTCCTTACCTAAAAAAATATAAAGATCTCAAGGTGGATATTCTTATGGCAGTATCAGACAAGAGCCAAGGAAAAGGGACACCACCACCACAATCATTTTAAAATGAAAAGGCCAACAATTAACCCAATAATCCAATGGCTTCAACTGGCTTTTAACTACATGATTTACTACAATACATGGTGCTGGCTGATTTTAGTACAAAGTAACAAAGATTTTAGCTAAATTGTGTACTCCAGTAGCATTTGCAATGTACACACACAGCCCCCAAGCTTTTAAGGTGCATGCTATATGGATAGATATTAATAACAGGCACCTCATACAATACGTAGCTGCATTTACTGTCGCCTTAATATGTACTCAACAGTATACATGATTACAGCATCTAGCTATAAATGATTGCTGAATACCTATTAGTATACATTTGTGCATAAGAACACAAATGTTCACATAGTAACCTTCTTCCCAAATCTCAAGAGTTCAAACAGGCTGTTACCAGCCACTCCAAATGGAACTAACTCTGTGAATCAATAATTCATAGTTCTGTAAGTTACAAGAACGCACGAATCAAGAAATAACCCATCCCCGCCACTTTCTATTTTCTTTGCAGTCCTTTAACTCAGGGGTTCTCAAACTCTGGGTCAGGACGGGGGTCCCTAGGTTATTATATGGTGGGTTGCAAGCTGTCAACCTCCATCCCAAACCTCACTTTGCCTTCAGCATTTATAATGGTGTTAAATATATAAAAAAAGTGTTTTTAATTTATAATGGGGGGGTCGCACTCCGAGACTTCTTTTTGTTTGGTTTTTTTAATATTTGGAAAATGAATCAACTCCTGGGCTGAGAGGATATGCGCCAAGGTTTAGCTTAGAGTAAATTTTTTACAGCCGAGTTGTAACTCCTTCCAAACCAGAGTTTAATAATGGAAATGTTGACAGACCCTTAACTACAGGAGTACCAGGCACCAGGGTAATACAGAGCAAATCTCTTTTCTATTGGCTACACAGATAAAGTGACAATAGCTTACAATAAAGTCTATTTTATAACTTAGCAACAAAGTTCATTGCTTAATAAAAACATTTGAGCAGAGAGGCAGTTTACAAAAATTTAGTAAACAGCAGCCTAAATATTAACTTTTAGTCATATTTGTATCAACACTTCAATCTTGGCACATGAGTCAAACTGCTTAAAGAACAAACACTGTTAGAGACTTATTATGGGCCCAATCCTGCAACTCTTTTTCAGCCTGTACTTTAGGCTTGCAGGATTATGCCCTGTGTCTTCAGACTACAGGACTGCAGAAGGCAAGTTATTTCAGTTCAATCTGCAGATATTGTTAATTAAATGGTACTTCAGTAAAGCTGAAAGGTGATTAGTACCAACAGGGACCGAAAAACCAATGCACTGGAATTAGCTTCTGATGTGGGAAATGTAATCCTACAGAGTGCAATGATGAAATGGTGGAAAAGCCACATCCATATTGTTTTTTTAAAAAGTTTGGACACAATCCCTTTATCATCCTCTCCTCCTCAGCCTCCACTCAGATAAATAAACAGTGTGAAGATTACATCAGAGAACCAAATCCTTTTGTTCTTTCAAGTGAAAGATTTCGAAGATTAATTTTAGGGGCTTTAAATCCCACTCTCCCGACAAAAGCTGGAAAACAAGAGAGCAATTATTGGGTGCCCAAGAAGGCTGCTGGGGAGTGAGAGGCCCTGGCAGAGACAGGGCCTAATATGAACACCACAAAAATCAGCTGTTGAGATTGGTAACTCCTGCTCAGAACTATTTATAAGATTTCCCAACTAAAATCCCTAAGAACCCCAGAAAGCAGGCAAGAAGAGGGGTGCACCCCCTCCCAGTAAACGGGGGAACTGCCTCACAAGAAAAGGACTGAGCCCCCTGCAAAACTCCGGAATGCAAGAGTGGAGGGCGCTCCCTTCCCCCCCCCACACACACACACAGGGGAGAGGAGGGAGGCGCTCCCTTCCCCCCCACACACACACACACAGGGGAGAGGAGGGAGGCGCTCCCTTCCCCCCCACACACACACACACAGGGGAGAGGAGGGAGGCGCTCCCTTCCCCCCCCCCCACACACACACACACAGGGGAGAGGAGGGGGGCGCTCCCTTCCCCCCCCACACACACACACACAGGGGAGAGGAGGGGGGCGCTCCCTTCCCCCCCCACACACACACACACAGGGGAGAGGAGGGGGGCGCTCCCTTCCCCCCCCCCACACACACACACACAGGGGAGAGGAGGGGGGCGCTCCCTTCCCCCCCCCCCCACACACACACACACAGGGGAGAGGAGGGGGCGCTCCCTTCCCCCCCCCCACACACACACACACACAGGGGAGAGGAGGGGGCGCTCCCTTCCCCCCCCCCACACACACACACACACAGGGGAGAGGAGGGGGGCGCTCCCTTCCCCCCCACACACACACACACAGGGGAGAGGAGGGGGGCGCTCCCTTCCCCCCCACACACACACACACAGGGGAGAGGAGGGGGGCGCTCCCTTCCCCCCCCCCCACACACACACACAGGGGAGAGGAGGGGGGCGCTCCCTTCCCCCCCCCCACACACACACAGGGGAGAGGAGGGGGGCGCTCCCTTCCCCCCCCCCACACACACACAGGGGAGAGGAGGGGGGCGCTCCCTTCCCCCCCCACACACACACACAGGGAAGAGGAGGGGGGCGCTCCCTTCCCCCCCACACACACACACAGGGGAGAGGAGGGGGCGCTCCCTTCCCCCACACACACACACAGGGGAGAGGAGGGGAGGGGGGCGCTCCTACCCCCCGCCCCCAGGGCGCTAACGATAGCGCCAGGAGAGCTCCCAGCTGCGCCCCCGCCCGGCCGCCCCCTCACCTGGCGCGAGTGGGCCTTGGGCTCGGGCGGCTTGAAGAAGGAGTCGGGCAGCTTGCGGAGCCGCATGGGCAGCGTGTGCGGCACATTGGCGCCCTTGGGGTTCATCACCGCGTTGAAAAGCGCCTCCAGGTCGGTCTCCGAGTCGCCCCGCACATGCACGATCTGGTGCCCGGCCGGAGGAGGCCCCGCGCCCGGGGTTTGCCCCGCGCCGGACGGGGCGCCCGGCGGCGCCTGTTGCTGCGCCGGGGGCTGCGCTTGCTGCTGAGGCTGCCCGGGATCCATGGCTCCGCGTCCGTACCGGGGCTCGGCGACTCAGAGCCCGGGCTCCCCACCCCGCATACCCCGCTGCCCAGGCCGGGCCTCCCCCGCTGCTGCTGCTGCTCAGCCCCTCACAGCCGGAAAACACAACCGGCAGCAGCAACTGGCAGAACAAGCCCGACCGAGCAGTAACTTCCCCGAGCCCGGCCCAGCCTGGCCGGCGCCTCTGCCCCAGCGGCGGAAACTAACTCACACAACACACTAAACAAAAGTTCTGAGATGTGCCCGCCCGCATCACTCCACAGCCAGCTCCGCCCCTTTCGAGCCCGCCCGCACTGTATCCTACAGCCAGCCTCTAGCAGAGTCCTGCTGCGCCCGCCCGCACAGTATCCACTCAGAGACGTCGGTTTTTTTCTGCGCCCGCCCGCACAGAATCTGGCAGACTCAGTGGCCGCTATCAAGTCCTGTGCGGACTCCTGCCCGCACATCCAGGAGAGCCAGGCCTTTTGCACCCGCCCGCCTCATTTTTCAAGCATCTACTCCCGCCCGTCTGCGTTCCCCTGCAACACAGAAATCCATGCATCGAAAAGTTAAAAATAAATTCCTCCAAACTTCCATACTCCTGTTGCGCCCCTCCCCCCCGGAATTGGGAAGGAAAAATAGCACCCCCTCGCCCCCAGAACGGCGTGCGGGAGAAGAGATGCGACTTCTCCGAGCCCTGCCCCCAGGAGGGGCACCGCTCCCCCCGCCCCAATCCCCTGAACGGGCGCGGGAGAAACCAGTCTTCCCACCGCCCCCCTTTCCACCCACGGAGTTAGGCAGGGGCGGGGAGGGGCGTAAGTGAAGGAGAGAAATGGGATCCCTTGCCCTCATCCCCAGGCTGAGAGGGGGAAGAGCTGGAACCCGCCATCGCACAATGGAACCCCACCCTCCTCGTAACTCCTACATTTCACTAAGGACACTAATTTTGCTACGGAGTGACGGTTCTGGGAGAGGGTAAATGACACAGAGAAAACATGAGTCCAATGGAAACCTGCTTTTCAGTCCGTTTAACCCAAGAGGTTAGATTCAGTATGCTTCATAATACAGACCAGTGAGTGTATAACAGCTCTCATTTATTAACTAAATTAGGTAAAATGAAATTTATTAAAATTAGTGACAAAAAGAATAACAGTTTTAATATATTTATTGAGGCTTTTGAAACACAACAGGTAACAAAATATAGGGGGTTGAAAGAGCAAGATTCATGGACCCTTGTAAGAATTCCATGCAAGTTAATGTAAGTCATATTCAGACAGTCTGATGCACTCACTATGGCCCCAATCCTGTAAAGATTTATGTATGATTAGTTCCATTGCCTTCAAGGGAGGCTTAGGCAGCTATATCCATAAGTAAAAAGTATGTACAAGCATCAGTGTTTGCAGGATCTGAATCTTACAATTAAAATCAATTTAGCAAGAGCAAAGACTTTGTAAACATTTTGTATAAAATTATGATTTATCTGTGAACAGAAAACATTCCTTCTTAATAATTCAACAAAAACTATGGAAAATGTATATCACAGTTCACATTTTTGCATAGCCAGGCAATGTGTATTTCATTGAAGGGAATGGAACTATGGAATTTTTAATTAATTCCATATAGAAAGACGAGCTCCTCCATTCCATTATACTGCTAATACGTAGAATTGGACATTAAGAATAATTAGTTAAAAAATAAGCTCCCACCAAAAGAATGGTACAAAACATGAACATGTCGTTTCAGAGGATCCACAATCAAGTAGGCAAATGTCTGTTCATGGCTTTTGGTTGAAGGATAGCACATACCGTTTTCATCCTGAGGGGGGGAAATGTAGTATTAATAACAAACTAGATATATACTACAATCATTAAACAGTTTTATTTGAACATTATGAATTCTTACATTCAATTACTCTTATGTTCAGTTAATATATTATCTACAAAATGCACTGTGACAATTTTGCTGACAGTGTGGAGTTCATGTTAATGGTAGAATAGATGCCCATTAAGGCAAGAATCCTGCAGACACTTGCATGGGTAAGTAACTTTATGTAAGTCAGTAGTTCCATTTAATTTAATGTGTAAAGATAGTCACCTATGTAAGTCAAGTATCAGAGGGTAGCCGTGTTAGTTTGGATCTGTAAAAGCAGCAGAGTCCTGTGGCACCTTATAGATGCATGCATCTGAGGAAGTGGGTATTCACCCACGAAAGCTCATGCTCCAAAACGTCTGTTAGTCTATAAGGTGCCACAGGACTCTTTGCTACCTATGTAAGTGTTTGCATAATTAGGGACTAAATTACAAATGGTTAAAGAATAAGGATCTGATCATACTGCCACTGAAGTCAATGGTAAAACCTGTCTTAACTTCAATGGGGCCCTAAATATATTCTCTTACTGAGCCTTTTCCAGTCAGGATTCAGTTAGGCATCTGATCACCATCTCAGCAAATATTTACATACTCAAAAATAACTTTCTCTGTATTTACCTAGTAAGAGCTACTGCGTGTTGTTGAAAGTAATGTCCGTACTTTTAAGATTCAAAAAAAATGAGAGGAGCAATATCAAGCTATGTTTGTGAATCAGATTTTATTGATTTCTGACTGTTATCGAAGAGCTCAATCTGGTAGTCCTTACTCAGGCAGACAGAATTGACTTCAATCGAAGTTTTGACTCTGTAAAGGCTACAGAATCCCACTTAAAGTTTGTTGGATAAAAAATAAAATTATGTGATGTATTAGTACTACTGTGTCAAAAAGTAATATTGATCAAAATATTGATACTAGGAAATACAATCTGATTTAAATTAGGCAGAGTTTTTGTACTATGTTCTGGGTGCCTTTTAAAGTTATTTTAGTTAGCTGAGATATATTTTATTGTATTTTTTATTTGCACTAGTTTTAGATAAGAGTAGTTCTATCTGTATATTTCGGTGCCTCATCACCATAATATTTGGATGCCTTATACAACAATTAAGAATAGCATCATTTCCATCTGCAGTTCTAAGTTTAAACAGGTGGTGTGTGTGTGACACTCGGTTGACTTACTGATGCCAGAGCTGGATAGTTTTCACTGCTGGCTTTGGAGAAATGGAGATAATCTGGTGATGATTTGAGATAGCATATGTGTGACATACTGTAAATAATGATACTATTGAACATCTCTCCAAAATGCCATGTGTAACATTTTATCAATACAGTATATCTTAAGAGTTGGCAAATATATATATGTGTTTATATTTACTACTCTGGTGCCAATAGCACTGCTGTAGTTAAGGATGAGTTAGCATTCAAGAAATTTCCTTGTTATTTAATATCATAAATACTTCAGGTTTCTTCGTGCTGAAATTTAGTTATATGCAAATCATTTGGACTTCTTAAACCATTTTGGGTTCAGAAGTATACAATTGTTACAAACATTTCTAATACTTCCCTTCCCCTCTCTCTCTGGACTGCCAAAATCTGTGTTAAAATACTTATATACATGTAACTAAGTCCTAAAATCTAGTATTAGTTTAATTTTTTTTTGAAAGGTCAGAAGATTAAAAATTTAGAAGTAGTTTTGGAACATATTCAGTACCAATGTATCACAGTGCTTTCTATAATTACATGGTTTCAGCACTGAAAGCAGTGTTACCAAGTTGTCAAGATAAGCATATGGGGCTGGGGTTAGTAAGGAGGCCTGAGATGACACAGTGTCTTCATTATGCTGATGACTCCAAGCTCTATTTCTCTATTTTATCCACCCAGTTTTTGGTAGAGATTGGGCTAAGTGGCTGAGGCTCAGTCCGGATGAAAAGGAAGCGATGCTCACAGAATGAGGATTCAACAAGAAGATATAGTGAGGATTATCTTTGCCTCATTAATTGAGGATGCATGTCTACCATTTGTTACTCCAGTGTTCAGAGTTAGCATTCTATTAGATTCCCAGCTGCTGTTAGATGATCATATAGCAACAGTGACCAAGACAGCTTTCTTTCATCTATGTCTGGCTAAGCGGTTGTTACTATTTCTTTCGGATGCGGACACTACCAATATGATCAATGTCTTTGTCACCTCAAAATCAGATTACCATATGCACACTACATAAAAACTACACCTAAATCAACTCAGAAACTGAACCTGTTTTGAGGTAGTACAGGTACTCAAACTAAAGTCTCTTCATTTTATAAGAAGAAACTGCGCGCAGGCTTTTCTCCGTGGTGGGCCTGGATTTTGGAATTCACTCTCCCCCTTCATCTGAAATAACCCGTGTTTGCTGACCTCAAGAAAATGCTGCAAAGCCAACTTCTTTTCCTAGGCTTTTGGGAAGAGGGCTTGTACTAAGGACAGGAATCTGTGATTGGAATGGGATTTCTTCCCCATCTCTCCATCTGTTGGTTTTGTGGAGACCACTGAATATATTCTTGTTTATTTTGTTGATAGTATTTTTAAAATATGACAGGCACCCAGAAGTCTTTTTGGATATTTTACCTAAATCTAACCAAACAATAATATAAACATCTAAACATCTAAAGTTGATGTCAAACCAATACGAATTCACAGATATGAAAACAACTGCAGATATGAAAAAGTGTTAAAATAAAAATGCTAATAAATAATTTTTGGTTCCAGACATATAGTTTTAGCATTTTTTATATGAAAAGAAACCTGAGTTTAATGGGCAGGAGAGAGGTGAAAATACTGACAAACACATAAGAGATTATTTTTTAAAAAGCATTCCAAAACGGTCTATGAACGATGCATGATAGTTAAAAGATGATGGCCCACTGATGAAAAACTGGGCCACCGGTAGTGTGTGTTGTCTGCAGTGACACCAACTCTTTTTCTTTTGGAAGATATGTTACCTTACATTTAAGTTGTTGCATGCTCAGGTGCATGGTGGAGGATTTGGAATGGATCTGCCTAGTGGAGGAACAACTAAACTGGGAAGCATTGTTAACACCTAAGCTCCTTTGTTACTCTAGCCCTTAGCGTCTACTGATTCTATCTTGAGTTTATATAGAATAACAGTATGATCTAGATGGCTGCACTGGGGGTGTGGCTACACTTACAGCTGTACAGCGCTGGGAGTTACAGCTGTGTAAGGAAAGCGCTGCAGTGTGGCCACACTGACAGGTACCAGCGCTGCAGTGTGGCCACATTTGAAGCATTTGCAGCGCTGTTGGGAGTGGTGCATTATGGGCAGCTATCCCAGCATTCAAGTGGCTGCAACGTGCTTTTCAAAAGAGGGGTGTGGGGTGGAGTGTGACAGGGAGTGTGGGGGAGACAGAGAGAGTGAATTTTTGGAGCTGACACTGTGTCAGCACCCTGCCTTGCAAGTTCTAATGACTGGAAGATACACAGCACCAACCTTCAATCATTTTAAAAGTTTCGACCCCTTCCCCCACCCCTCTCTTATTCACTAAATGCAAATAGCCTTCACACCAGATAAGCAGCTGCTCCAAAATGGACTCCCCCCCCCGTGTTGCTTCTCTCCTCAAGCAAACTATGAACATTCCAAATGAATCCTCCTGCCTGCCTCTGCTCGAGCAAACGAGCTGTGTTTGTTTTTTAGATAAGCAGCTCCGGGAGCCCGGAGTTCACAACAAAACAGCAGAGTGGCTGAACAGGCATTCTGGGATACCTCCGAATACCTCGGAGGCCAATTACAGCGCTTTTGGTGGCCACACTTGCGAAGCAGCGCTGCATCACCAGCGCTGCAATCCTTATACCCGAGGCAGAGCAGGAGTACAACCAGCGCTGTAGCCAGGGAAATGCAGCGCTGTATGTGCCTTGCAAGTGTGGACGGTGAGTAAGTTGCAGCGCTGTAGGCCCACCACCAGCGCTGCAACTCTCCAGTGTAGCAAAGGCCTGGGCTGGAATGTATTGCTTTGCATAAGCTCTTCTCTCTAGAGCTCTATACCTATATTCCTAGAAAGCTACAGGGCTCAAAATTTATTTTTTACTGAATAGAAAATGAAATGGTGCTCATGCTCATTGGTGAAATGTTATTAAAGACTAGAACAAAGATGACATCAGCAAAAAGGGTTAATAAAAAGTAGTGTGCCTGAACAATCTCTTCAAATTAAATAGTACATTTTATTTACATTTTTGTGTAATTTTCAAATCAATTTGATATTTTCATGTTGTATAATTAAACTTGAGAGTGTGTTTTATGCCTAGCTCTCATGATGTATAGGTGCCGTGGCAAGAAAGTTAATACTTACATATGCAGAAACTTTGAAGACAGTTGATGTAATAATTATTTCCTTTGTTACAGGATCCTTTTGAACACTGAAATATGGGGAAATAACCCATATTTAATACCAGCATCTACAAAATGACTAATAGACTTCTTTAATATTTACTAAATTAGTTGCCAGCATTTACATTATATTCTTGCTCAAATCTATGAAGGGAAATTTAGTGGTTAGGACTTGATCCATGTCATCTCTATCCTAGAAATGGTTGGACATTGCAACATGTTTATAGAAAGTATTGAATTATTTTTTAAAAATTGGGGCTAGATTCTCCTTATTTCCATCCACTAAATTACAGCTACATCACAGGGTCACAGTAATGACTCCAAAGCTAAGGTTGTAAAACAATTTTCGTTTTCATCAGAGATGCACCTCTCTCTCTTAGCTAATTAATATTTTTACCTCATGTATTTTTTGAGTAGAAGAACTGCAGAGTAAAAAAGAGTGATTATCTTAAGGATGCAAAAAGCAAGAGATGTGGACGCCCATCCATTTATAGTTGAAGTGGTTTATATATTTATTTAACATATTTTTCCAATGAGGAATGTTTTCTGCATAGCTATGAAAGGGTATATCTATCCGGTGGGGTAACGTATTGTACAGGGGTGTGATTTTTAAAGTGCACTAATGTATTGCAGAGTCTATACCAGGGGTAGGCAACCTATGGCACGCAAGCTGATTTTCAGTGGCACTCACGCTGCCCAGGTCCTGGCCACTGGTCCAGGGGCCTCTGCATTTTAACATAATTTTAAATGAGGCTTCTTAAACATTTTAAAAACCTTATTTGTTTTACATACAACAATAATTTAGTTCTATATTATAGACTTATAGAAAGTGACCTTCTAAAAATGTTAAAATGTATTACTGGCACACGAAAACTTAAATTAGAGTGAACAAATGAAGACTCAGCACACCACTTCTGAAAGGTTGCCAACCCCTGGTCTACACAGAGCAATTAATATGCAACACATTAATGAATGCACTTTAAAAGTCACACCCCCATAGAGCTCATTACCCCACTAGGGACACAAGCCCTAACTTAGGAGTGTTTTCTGTTTACTGCACCTTTACATTTCTAAACTACCAACCTATTTGTGTGAAGCTGTCAGTTTCCTCAGTTATAATATCTGCAGACATTCCAATACTTTTATTCACCATTAAAGTTTTCAAAATTACATCCTTTTCTCTTAATTTTATATTGACATATTTATCTTTACATTTCTTCAGAAATCAGATAATATAGCCTCTACCAGTTTTCACTAATTCCACATAATTTTTATTTACATTAACTCATTATGGTGCACTTGAGTCTTGTAGATTCCATACTGCATACAGTTCTGAGAAGTGTGTTAACTCACAAAACGCCTTATCATGAAGAGGTTCAGTTTCTGAGACAGCAGCAAAGAATCCTGTGGCACCTTATAGACTAACAGACGTTTTGGAGCATGAGCTTTCGTGGATGAATACCCACTTCCTCAGATGCATGTAATGGAAATATCCAGGGGCAGGTATATATATGTGTGCTAGCAAGCAAGCTAGAGATAACGAGGTCAGTTCAATCAGGGAGGATGAGGCCCTGTTCTAGCAGTTGAGGTGTGAAAACCAAGAGAGGAGAAACTGGTTCTGTAATTGGCAAGCCATTCACAGTCTTTGTTCAATCCTGAGCTGATGGTGTCAAATTTGCAGATGAACTGAAGCTCAGCAGTTTCTCTTTGAAGTCTGGTCCTGAAGTTTTTTTGCTGCAGGATGGCCACCTTAAGGTCTGCTATAGTGTGGCCAGGGAGGTTGAAGTGCTCTCCTACAGGTTTTTGTATATTGCCATTCCTAATGTCTGATTTGTGTCCATTTATCCTTTTCCGTAGAGACTGTCCAGTTTGGCCGATGTACATAGCAGAGGGGCATTGCTGGCATATGATGGCATATATTACATTGGTGGATGTGCAGGTGAATGAACCAGTGATGGTGTGGCTGATCTGGTTAGGTCCTGTGATGGACCATCACAGGACCTAACCAGATCAGCCACACCATCACTGGTTCATTCACCTGCACATCCACCAATGTAATATATGCCATCATATGCCAGCAATGCCCCTCTGCTATGTACATCGGCCAAACTGGACAGTCTCTACGGAAAAGGATAAATGGACACAAATCAGACATTAGGAATGGCAATATACAAAAACCTGTAGGAGAGCACTTCAACCTCCCTGGCCACACTATAGCAGACCTTAAGGTGGCCATCCTGCAGCAAAAAAACTTCAGGACCAGACTTCAAAGAGAAACTGCTGAGCTTCAGTTCATCTGCAAATTTGACACCATCAGCTCAGGATTGAACAAAGACTGTGAATGGCTTGCCATTTACAGAACCAGTTTCTCCTCTCTTGGTTTTCACACCTCAACTGCTAGAACAGGGCCTCATCCTCCCTGATTGAACTGACCTCGTTATCTCTAGCTTGCTTGCTAGCACACATATATATACCTGCCCCTGGATATTTCCATTACATGCATCTGAGGAAGTGGGTATTCATCCACGAAAGCTCATGCTCCAAAACGTCTGTTAGTCTATAAGGTGCCACAGGATTCTTTGCTGCTTTTACAGATCCAGACTAACACGGCTACCCTCTGATACTTTCTGAGACAGATTCTGCTAGAGTCTAATAACTAATTAGGTGAATCAGACTTTAGGCATTAGTACTTCTGTTCATGTTGTACACCACAACAGCACAGAACAGGCAGCCTTGGCAATCTGTCCTCTTTTACCAAAGCTTCTACTTATTGAAAAGAGAATGTGAACTAGACAAAAAATAAAACAAAAACCCAAACTGCTCCCATCAATACAATCTCTTTAACCAATAGGCACCTGGTTTCTTTTGGATTGATGATATCATCTGTAGGATCGTGAAGTTGTCACTTGTGGATTATCATCAAATCTACATGCTGTGGACTGGGTCCCTCTTCTAGTACATGGTATTTTAGCAGAGATTCTTAAATTAATTTTTTTCAGATATTACAAATGTATCTGCAGGTCCTTCTAGTGTTAGTTGCTTTGTATGAAAATGTTCAGCAGCCTTTCACTTGCATGTTTCTTAATTCAAAAAAGGAAATTCTAGGTTACCAAAATAGATGGTGAAAAGGGGTGTTGTTTTTTGTTTTAAGTGGGCTAGAAATTCAGAGGTATTTTCTGCTTCCTGTTGGCTTCCTGGAAGGAAATTATAATTTTCAGCTTCAGTGTTTGTTTCTAGTACATAATGCTTTGGAAGCACCTCTATTAAAACTCTTAGGCGGAAATTGTGACCCTATTGAAGTCAATGGGACCAGGATTTTACCCTTATGCTCTGACATGTTCATGTGAAAACAAGTCTAAGCCGCAATTCATTTTTCCCTAAGAGTTTTAGGGAAAAATTACTAGCCTTCTTAGATATAGTGATATTTGCAGTGATATTTCTCCAAATCTTTCCATCTATTTTTCACACCTAATTGTTAAACTGGGAAACATCCACATTCCATAAATGGCTATATTAACCTAGATCTGTTCTCTTTTATAAAAAGGAGAAACCTCTTCACTGTTTCATACTTACTTTGAGCTCTAGTTATACCTCTGTATCACCATTATATTATGTTTTCCACACACAAAAGAACAACAACATGCTTTCAGTTAAATTTAGTTTAGATCAAGGAAAGGAACAACAACAAAAAAGCACATGAAATCTCCATGGGTGTGAGCACAGTGTGCAAGAAACTCTAACAGCTGCCATCTTAAAGTGAAATTATTCTCCAAAATGGAGATGGAAAACCTCATTAGAAATTTAAAGGTGCAGTCCACGGAAAATATTTATAAATTAGGAGACCATAATCATTAAATCTCATGATAAACTGTGTTTTAATTTTAATCAGGACATGTTGACTAGAAAGCATACTTAAAAAGATAATGAACAAAAGTATCTACATTATTTTTCACAGATATGCTGAAGCAGTCACGTGACATGAAAGTCTTCAGGTAAACCTAATCAAAATAAGGAACGGATTGGAATCAAGCAGTAACTAGTTTCTGTAACAAATACACTGAAGTCCCCAGCACAGGGACTGCAATTCTGACAGATAAGTGTGGGTCACACCAGGGTAGAGATCCTTGCATGCTATTCTTTCCCCCAACCCTGGGCGCATCTGGTCCAAAAAAAATTATTTTGATCTACTAGAATTTAGTTTAAAAGTTGGAAGTGACAGAAGATCCAGCAGAGCTAGGCTTCTGAAATAAAAGGTTTCCTATAAAAGTAAAAAGGCTTATGGAAGAGACATTACCACGTTAGTGATTATTTTGAAAATCAGTAATTCCGTTTATAATGAATGTATGTAGAATTACTCTTTCGTGACAGTTTAAAAGAAGAGACTTGTAATTAACTTGGAATACAGTAATACTGTTTGTTAAATCAGTTATTTATAACCCTTCTTTATATTTGTAAATTGCAGTGCTTAGTGGATCATCCTATGAAGGGAAGAAATATTAATAAATTGACCTACATTGTAAGTGATAAAATATTAAAAGGTTTGACATTTCCTTTTATTAAATAGCATTTTGTAATAATTTGAATTTTGGGTGGAATAGTGCTGGGACTTGCAGAGTTTGTTAGGTACAGACTGTTGTAAGAAGAGGGGATAGGAAAAGATCATTAAAGAGCTGCCATTTCATGTGTTAGGAGGGCTCTTCTAGAGATCTTTCAGCTTAGACTAAAGCACCTGTGTGTACACAAACTGAGTATTACAGAAACAACCTCAATAGATAGAGAGTGGGAGAGAAGAAGAAAATGAGATTAGTGATGTAAGGGGGGTCAAGATGATGTACAACTTTAAGGGAGAAGTTGAAGGGTTTGACACTAATGAGGGAGGAGCTAGGAAGCCAGTGAAAGGATTTAAAAAGAAGGAAATATTATCAAAGAGGGGTTTGAGAAAAACAGAGTTAGCAGCAGCATTTTGGATAAACCGCACATGAAAAGGAGACATCAGAAGGGAGAACATTATGTGTAATTCAGAAATATTGAAAAGGAAGAAGCAACAAATAAAACCCAGGAGAGAGAAGAAACAGAGAAGAGTCTAAAATGACATCATGGTAGCAACTTTGGTCATGGGATTAACAAAGATCTCAGTACCTATCAAGATGAAAGATGTGGGCTAAATTGATAAAAGAATGTGGGCACCTAACTAGCACCTTAGGTGCCTAAATCCCAGAATCAGGGCCCACTGGGGTTCACAAAACCCACACTCAGCTGCCCTCAAACATGGTAGGCACCTAAACTCACTCAGCACCTAAATTTTGACAGTAAAAAAATTCTCTAGGAGCCTATGTTTCTGTCTCTACATATGCACATTGCAGCCACACCAGGAATCTGGACACCTAACCCCAGAATGATTCACAAACCAGGGGAAGATAAGCATTCATCTACCTTACTTAAATGCAGGGCCCAATCTGTTAGGAAGCATGCTCAGAGCTCACCTACTGGATTGGGCCCCCCATAGATGCACAAAATGGCGAGGGAAGGATGAGGAGGAGTTGAAGCCCAGTGCTGAATCTGATCCACTGTGCATAAATAACAAGAGAATAATTTTGTGTGCATGTGTAGACCCAGGATCCCCTGCTCCAATTAATTTTTAATGGTATATCCACTATAGAGTCGCTTCAACAGGAGACACTAAAGGAGCCCCTTTGCCCAGTGAATCCCTGTTCAAATCCCTTCTCCCCAAGTTGGGGAACTTGAACTAGGGGTCTCTCACATCCCAGGTGAGTACCCTACCCTCTGGGCTTTAAGTTATGAGGGAGGTCCAGCTAGTCTTCCTCTTGCTGCTTGCAAAAAACAAAACAAAACAAAACAAAAACCATAGGCACCTAACACCAAGAAAGGGTTTGCATTTCAGAATCCCAAGCACAGGGACGTCTCCCTGCAGCCTCTCTCTTAGAGAGAGGTGAGGCTTAGGACACACTCCTTGCCTTGGCATCTCCCTTTGGCTAGCTTTGGCAGGTAACCAGCTAGCATGCTGACTTTTGTGAATCCCATCCTGAGATGCCTATTGCTTCCCATTAATTGCATATGGAGCCTAAGATGCTGAACTCAGGCTTTGTCAATCCCAGTTATTTTCTAGGCACTAGGCAAACCAGCTAGAAATAGTCCAAAAGTTCAGCTGTTTAGGTTCTACAGTGACCACCAACCTCTCCTCAGATGAAGAACTAAATGTTTGCATTGGAAAGGCTGCCACCACTTTTAGCAGACAAAAAGAACATGGAACAACTCAAAGCTTACCAAGACCAAATGCTAGTGTATTAAGCTTGCTTCCTAAGCATTCTCATGTATGGTGGGAAAACATGGACAATTTATGCTCATCAGGAGAAAAGGTTAAAACAGTTTCCACCTATGCTGTTTACACTGCATACTCAAGATCAAATGGCAAGATAAAGTCACCAACACAGAGGTTCTTCAAAGGGCAAATGTACCAAGAGTGACAGCCCTGCTCAAGCAAAGACGATTGTCCTGCTGGACCATCTGAGTAGGTTGCAAGACTGAAGCATACCCTAGGACATGCTACACAGGGAGCTATCACAGGGAACAAGAACAACAGGATGTCCCAAGCTTCGCTATAAAGATATATGCAAACAAGATATGAAGGAATTTGGAACTGATCCTGACCAATGGGAAATCTTGGCAACCAGTTTTTTAAGGCCCAGCTTGACAAAGCCCTGGCTGGGATGGTTAGTTGGTGTTGGTCCTGCTTTGAGCAGGGGGTTGGACTAGATGACCTCCTGAGGTCTCTTCCAACCCTAATCTTCTATGATTCTGTGATTGTAACAAGTGGCGCCATCATCTCCATCAGGACATCAAAGTCCATGACAGGAGTAGCTCCTACAGCTTGAAAAGAAAAGAGCCCATAGGAAGCAAACAGCTTTCAACCAAGATACATACATTTGCAGTAACTGCCAAAGATCATGCAAATCTTGTATTGGACTATTCAGTCACATGAGGTATTGCAAACCATCTACATTATAGGCTGCAATTCCCACCGTCTCTTGCAGGCAAAAGGATGCCAACAAAAGTTAAGGGTGGTGATGCTAAGTATTAGCATATCTATGTTTCTTTGTGAATCTAGCCCCTGGAGTTCAGCTTTGGAAAGACTGAGTTTGAGATGGGAGTTCCGCTGCCAAAAGGTGATGCCTGACTGGCAACTGAAGAGGACAATGGCCACAGAGGTTATGGGCAGAGGGGAAAGTCAAGTAAGAAATAAAGGAAAAGAATAGGAAAAAAAAGTCTTAGCGTAGAGATGGAAGTTAGTGATCTTGGTTAGGACAGTTTTAGGGGAGTGGAGAAGGCAGACTGGAGGGATCAAGGAGAGAGAGTTGAAGGAGAGTAAGTAAAACGAGTAAACAGCATATTTGAGGACTTGGAAGACAAACGAAAGGAGAAACAGACAATTTCTGTTGTCTCTAAGGAAAGAAGCAAGAATGAAGGTAAGGGAATGAGAAAGAGCAAGGAAGACAATGAAACAGCAGGAGAATGGAGTCAAGAGAACAAGTTGAGGCTTTAAAAGGTAGATAGTACAAAGGTAAAAGTCAGATCGGCATGAAAGAAGAAGATAGAACTAGTGAAGGGAGTGAAGCAATTTTGCCAAATAATTTCTTGTTTTTAAAAGTTTGCAAGATCCTGGTCAGAGAAAGCTGTATATAAAAAGAGAAGCCAAGAAGAAGGTTTAAGGAGAGTTGAAGATAAAGAAAATTCAGCTGGAGATAGCAGCCCAGGAGTGGCTCAGAGAGTAGAAGTAAAGCTGTCTAGAAGAAAGAAGGTATTTGAGAGGCAAAAGGAATGAAGAGTGTAGAGGAACTAATTGTAGTCTTAGCACTTTGTTCAATGTCATTCAACAGCATGGGAATAGGAACAGCTGTAGTATAATGCAGAGAGTAAACTAAGGCTGGGGATTAGAGCAGCAGACAGCATGTTGTGAGTGTGGAGTGAGGGAGGAGAAGATAAAGTTTCTGTTACTGTTAGCTCCTTTCTTGCCATGTTCAGTATTCCTGAGGTGCCCATTTGAATACTCTGTACAGTACTATGGAAACCATATAGCAAAGCACCACATCTACACTACTTAAGAAAACTGCTGGGATTAGTTGTGATACTGTAACTAGTTAAATAAACTTAATATGTAACACTATGTGCATGTTAAAAAGAATATGCAAAACAAACTTTAGAATAAAAATCTCTGTTTCAGTATCTTCCATCTGTTAATTGGGTTGTTTCAATGGCCGAAACTGTCTTAACACTACTTCCCAATGAGAGCTCATTTTGATGATTTCAGTATTATAGAAATGAATGCCCATTGGAAAGCGCTGGATATGAGAAACTTTTAAAATTGTTTAGAATGGAGGATGATTTAAACTTAGTCAACCAAAGTGGTTTACAAAAATATTTAAAACAAGAAAATTCCAACAGGAAAGTAAATTCTTCCAGTTTAAGGCCAGATACAGCAATCCTTATTCACAAGTGCCATGGAATTCAATGGAACTCCTTACTTACATGAATAAAGATGTCTTCTTCTGGCATTAGTGTCTAATTTATGCGCTGTGTGGCTAGTCTTGATTTTTAAAATTTTGCAGAATACATAACTCTGAACAAGATTTTTTAAATGGTCATTGTCAACCTATGATCTATCATTGACAAACAGAATAAGCAATAGTTAAAAAAAATTAAATTGATGTGAACACCAGATGCTGATTCAGAAAATATGGGTTAGTCTCAAGCAAAATAGACAAGCTCTTTCATTCTCCAAACCAGGCAAGAATGCTCACTTTAATCCATTATGTTAAGTTAAGAAAGACCAGATTCTTACCTTTATTAAGTAGTATTTACTCTGCAAAAGTCTCACTGATTTCATTATGAATATTTAAAGCGTAGGATACTACCAGCATAATTAAGGGTGGCAAAAATCAAGACTTAAATATTTTATTCCAGGTGACTGTGAAAGAACCAACATTTCAACCCAAAGCACCTTGTTTGGGCCTGATTTATAAGACAAACGGAGCTTGATTTTGCAAGATGCTGAACACTGGCCTCAATCCAGCAAAATTATTAAGCGCGTGTAGTTGTCCCATTGACATGTTTTATATATCCTTTAGTGCTTAACTTCAGTGGGATTATTCACATCCTTAAAGTTAAGCATGTGCTTAAGAGTGTGCTGGATCAGAGCCAAAGTAGTCAGCACCTTATAGGACTGAGTCCATAATGCAAAAATAAAAATTTCCATTAATATCATTTTAACAACTTTCAAACTTGCTACTTTGAATTGTGAAAGCTACATGCACTAGGGAATAGGAGATGACTCAGAAGTCTATTCTCCTAAGAGTAAAATGTTAAGCTCAGAAAATAATAACTTTATTAGGAACTTATATATTTCCACAATTGGTTGATGTGATTTTATCTACTACAGTTGGAGCACTTAATCTGGTTTCAATGATATTCCCCATTTTCCATATGTAGAATAATGACTGGAACCAATCAAATGGAAATAAACTATACAGCAAATATTTGTAATGTGGCAAAAAGTTCCTTTATAAAAGAGTCGCCATTAAAACTATTATTTTGCTAGTGAAGCATTAATGTTCTGTTTCAACTTATCTTCGATCTTATCGCACAAAGTATATTCATAAGATTCAAAGAGCGTAATTTTCAAAATGTGCACATGCAATTCTATGCACAGCTGCACATGTAAAATTTTGTATGCATTTCTGAAAATCAGATTCTAAATGCAACAACCTTACCTTACAAGATCTTTATATAAAGCCTTTGTAGTTTCTAAGTATGGACCAAGCACATCTTCAAATTGACAGAGAGTTCCTCCAAGACAAAGATGCTTAAAAAGACAGAAGAGAAACTCCTCACGATTTGACTGGCTGAATAAATCAAAATGGTCAGAATCTTCCAGAAGCAAAACCTGGAAAGGAGCAAGAAAAAAATGTCAATTTCATTTTCTAGTATGAAATTTAAAAAACTTAACAAATGCAACTATTTTGTTGTATGTTAACCACAGAGACTGATCATTTAGGAATTTCCATTATTTACATATAAAATATGGGAAACTTTTTCAGTCAGGCAGAAATCCTCACAGTGGATGTGATTTTCATTTACATGTTTTACATCTGAAAAATGCTTTAATGGAATCACAGAATCGTAGGACTGGAAGGGACCTCGAGAGGTCATATAGTCCAGTCCCCACAAACTCCCTAGGCAATTTATTCCAGTGCTTAACTACCCTGACAGTTAGGAAGTTTTTCCTTATGTCCAACCTAAATTGCACTTACTACAATTTAAGCTCACTGCTTCTTGGCCTATCCTCAGAGGTTAAGCAGAACAATTTTTCTCCCTTCTCCTGGTAACAACTTTTTATGTACTTGAAAACTGTTATCATGTTCCCTTTCAGTCTTCTCATCTCCAGACTAGACAAACTCAATTTTTTCAATCTCCCTCATAAATCACATTTTTAGACCTTTCATCATTTTTGTTGCTCTTCTCTGGACTTTCTCCAATTTGTCCACATCTTTCCTGAAATGTGGTGCTTGGAACTGGTAACAATACTCCATTTGAGGCCTAATCAGCGCAGAGTAGAGTGCAAGAATTACTTCTCATGTCTTGCTTACAACACTCCTGCTGATACATTCCAGCAGGGCCAGCTTTAGGAACTGCAGGGCCCAATTCAAATACCTGGCAGCAGTCCAGGTCTTTGGCGACACTTTGGCAGCGGAGGGTCCTTCCTTCACTCCAGGTCTTTTGCAGACCCCCCGCTGCCAAAATGCCACCGAAGATCCGGAGCGAGTGAAAAACCCCCCGCCGCCAAATGCCGCTGATGACCTGGACTGCCGCCAGGTGAGTATAAAAAATTAAAAAGGCGCCTAAGGAACGGGACCCTCTTAGGCGCAGGGCCCGATTCCGGGAAATCGGCCTAAAGCCGGCCCTGCATTCCAGAACGATGTTTGGTGTTTTTGCAACAGTGTTACACTGTTGACTCATATTTAGCTTGCGATCCACCATCATCCCCAGATCTCTTTCTCCAGTACTCCTTTCTAGGCAATCATTTCCCATTTTGTATGTGTACAATTGATTGTTCCTTCCTAAGTGGAGTACTTGGCATTTGGAGTTTTTCAACTTCATCCTATTTACTTTAGACCATTTCTCCAGTTTGTTCAGATCATTTTGAATTTTAATCCTATCCTCCAAAGCACTTGCAACCCCTGCCAGCTTGGTATTGTCCACAAACTTTATAAGTGTACTTTCTCTGTCATTAACTAAATAATTGATGAAGATATTGAACAGAACTGGACTCAGAACTGATCCCTGTGGACCCTACTTGATATGCCCTTCCAACATGATTATGAACCACTGATAACTACTCTCTGGGAATTGTGAGCACAAATCTAAATAATTGCATCTCTAACTTTCAGATCTGTGTTTAATGCTTTCCTATTCCAGGCAGTAGGGATAACTGTACAACATGCCAGTGAAACATCCATGCGAAATCTGAGAATTACTTAGCTGTATGCTTTGGGGACAGCCACAGGATGGCAAGAAGTGACTAGCAGTGACTGACAGAGGTATGAAAACCACTGAGAAATTCTTAAATGCTGTACTGACCTTTCTTAACTCATCTGAGATGGGAATGCCATCATAATAGTCATCATAACACTTAACAATATGGCCAGTTTCTCTAACAACTTCTTCAGAGTACAGTCGGTCAAAAAATGACATGGAAACTTGTGTACAGGGAACAACTATGGCTTCAATTTTTTTCACTTTGGTACCTGAAAGATGACAGAGTCTTCATTAACAGGGAAACCCTGAGGTGAAATACAGGATATCTTCCCTTTATTAAGGGTTCCACAAAAATTCAAGATACATTTTCACACGTGAACACAGCATGCACATAATTACTCCAAACAAAACCATGTTGAGAAATTTGTAATATATGCAATTATGGCTAAAACAGACAAACAAACAAATACAATAAACCATATTTAGGAGCTAAACATTTTTAGAGGGAGAGACAAGTGTGCAAATAGCTGTAACATAGTCTTGTATTTAGACAAGTTTCAGCCCCATGCACTTTTTCCTGAATAAATAAAGACTGCCATGGACATTCTTAGACAAAATATATGGCAGCTACATGACGAAGTATGTAGAGCTAGGTCCCATCCTGGAATGTTTTCTTCATCATGTCCAGCCTTAGAAGTTCTGAAGAGTCAACTCCAAATTAGAACAAACAAGGTGCAAAAGTCCATAGCCACTACCAAGGTCCCACAAACTTAAAAATATGATGTTTAGCATTTATATTAATTGAAAGCTAATATGTCATTTCAGACATTTTACCATTAAAAAAATTCAAGACATTTTGAAATGTTTCTTAGCTTATAAAAGTGCCTTGAACTTCTTAAACCCACCACAGAGCATTGTCTCATTATCCTTTTATGCTAACAGTGACACAAAAATCTATAAGACAAGAGGAAGTATCGAAGTTTGCCAGTGACTTCTTTGCATTCATAGGAAAAGGCAGAATACTTACCAGTAACTGGAATTTAGAATACAGGGCCTCTGCAGACCCACACCATAGTCACATATTACACTTAGAAAAGATAAATCAATATCATACATACAAAATGGGGAATAAATAGTTGGCTGTTAAAAAGAATCTGAGACTTGTAATGGATCACAAATGGAACATGAGTGAAGAATGTGATGCAGTTGCAAAAAAGGCTAATATATTTCTGGAGTGTACTAGCAAAAGCGTCATATGTACAACACAGGAGGTAATTGTTCCACTCTACTGCTCAGGCCTACAGTGTCCACTTCTGGGTCTCATATTTAGGAAAGATGTGGATAAACTAGAGAGAGTACAGAGGAGAGCAACAAACATGAAAGAGGTTTAGAAAACCTGACCTATGATGAAAGGTTAAAAAACTGCATGTTTACTCTCAAGAAAAGAAGACAGAGTGGGGACCTGATAACAGTCTTCAAATATATCAAGGGCTGTTCTGAGGATGGGGCTCAATTGTTCCTTGAGTCTACTAATGGTAGGATAAGAAGTAATGGGCTTAATCTGCAGCCAGGGAGATTTAGGATAGATATTAGGAAATGTTTTTTAACTATATGGATAGTTAAGATCTGGAATAGGCTTCCAAGGGAGATTGTGGAATCCTCAGTATGGTCCGTTTTTAAGAACAGATTAGACAAATACCTGTCAGGGATGGTCTAGGTTTACTTGGTCCTGCCTCGAGACTGTTCCAGCCTTACATTTCTCTGATTCTGTGCCACGCTTGAGAGGCTCTAGTCATTAACCATCACTTGCTGCATCTTAGGATCCAAATGTTTCAGAATCAGACTAGAAAAGCTCACGTCCCTATACCCATCTTTGTTTCCTCTCTGTTTCAAAGTGTCCTTAAAAGGATTCTCAAGAAGAGATGAAGAGCGTCACGGTGGCTCTGCAGAGGGAATTCATCCAGAGAACTTCAATTTCCACTGATTTCAGAGTAGCAGTCGTGTTAGTCTGTATCCGCAAAAAGAACAGGAGTACTTGTGGCACCTTAGAGACTAACAAATGTATTTGAGCATAAGCTTTCGTGGGCTACAGCCCACTTCATCGGATGCATAGAATGGAACATATAGTGAGGAGATATATATACACATACAGAGAACATGAAAAGGTGGGAGTTGTCCTCTTGGAGTTGGCAGGACAACTCCCACCTTTTCATGTTCTCTGTATGTGTATACATATCTCCTTACTCTATGTTCCATTCTATGCATCCGACGAAGTGGGCTGTAGCCCATGAGAGCTTATGCTCAAATACATTTCCACTGAGTTTCCATCTTTTCGCCTTCATGAATTGCCTCTGCAGATCCCTGCCACAGGGAATTAACCAGCAGAATCATAATCTAGGAAGGCTATGGACTGTATAGTTAAACATAATTAGGTAGTGCCCTACAGAACTGAATTGAGGATCTGAACTAGCTGGAGTCAGAATCTCCAGCATCACCAGAGAATAATCAAATGCTTTGTGAAGTTGTGAAATTCACTCTAAGTACAACATTGCCTCTGAAAAGAGGCAATAAACACTGACACTTCTGACAGAATACACTTCTAATGTATCTAATAATGGTCCTCCATCCTGATCATAATACTTGCAAAGTATGGCCCATTTAGAAAGACTGACTCAAAAGGACATTTGCTTTGGGTTTCTCCTCATAAATTATATGGAAGATATATGAAAAGATTTATTTTTTTCCAAAACAGTAACCAAGTCCCTTTTTAACATCTAACCCAGGGATCGGCAACCTCTGGCACGCAGCTCGCCAGGGTAAGCACCCTGGCAGGCCGGGCCAGTTTGTTTACCTGCTGCGTCTTCAGGTTCAGCCAATTGCGGCTCCCACTGGCCGCGGTTCGCTGTCCCAGACCAATGGGGGCTGCGGGAAGCAGCACGGGCTGAAGGATGTGCTGGCCGCCACTTTCTGCAGCCCCCATTGGCCTAGGGTGGCGAACCGCAGCTAGTGGGAGCCGCTATCGGCTGAACCTGCAAACGCGGCAAGTAAACAAAGCGGCCCAGCCCGACAGGTGGGCCGCATGCCAAAGGTTGCCGATCCCTGATCTAACCTATTGAAATTCACCTCACTTACCAGATCATCATACAATTTCTTTTGCATTTTTTCTCTATGTGAAAATTGTTACCACTTAGGCAAAAGTTTGGCATGAGATTTCACAATCACCTTATCAGGGAACAGGGAGCAAGGAACATCAGCTTTAAAATTTGCAACTTCTTTCAAGAGAAAAAGTGAAGACGACATCACTCTGGTAAGAATCAAAATTCAAATCCAGGGGCTGAGATTTCACAAGTCACTGAGAATAAGTGTAATAGACCTAATCCCCTCTCCCCCCCCTCAAAAAAAAAACAACCTCCCCCTTTTTATTTCCCATTTCAACTCCCATTTTGGAGTCAATAGGAGTCTTTCAAATGAAATTAACAGTAGCTGAACCAGGCCTCTAATTAGATGCAGTGAGACTGAAGAACCAAAAACTGATATGTAGTAGGCAGAATTGGATGCTAAATGACTACATATCTGAAAGTAAACCTGCATTTTTTTCAAAAATAAGCTTAAACATAGGGAATGGAACAAGTCTTTGTATCTCCAAATGTCTACTCCAAAATATACAGAATCATAGAAATGTAGGGTTGGAAGGGACCTGAAGAGGTAGTTCTAGTCCATCCCCTCACACTAAGGCAGGATTAAGTACCGTATACTCATTCATAAGCCGAATTTTTTTAGTAAAAAAGGGAAGTACCAGAGAAGGGGGTCGGCTTATGAACGAGTATAGAGAGGGAGAGGTGGGACACAGCCCCTCCCCCCAACAGAAGGAGCAAGGAGAGGCAGCACAGCCAGAAAGCTAGAGTCTTTCTGCTTCTGGCTATGCTGCTCTCCCCCCAGCCTCCAAAGCAGCTGGAGCTCCGGGGCTGGCAGGCTGCAGCGGTGCCATTCGGCCCCGCCTCCCAGAGCAGGCTGTGGCCATGCCACTGGAGCACGCTGCGGCCGTGCTGCCTGGCCCAGCACACTGGAACATGCTGCAGCTGCGCCGCCCAGTCTGGCCCGCTGGAGCAGACTGCGGCCATGCTGCCTAGCCTGCTGGAGCAGCTCCAGCCAGGTCAGAGACATCCTCCCCTGGCCTTCCCCAGATAAGGTGGGAAAGGATGGGATGGGTCCCGGGCTAGGGCTGAGGTCATGTGGAGGGTGGTCACAGGGGTTATTCCCCTGACCCCCAGCTTCTCCCTCAAAAAAATTTCCCCACCAGTTGCTGTCCCGGCCTGTCACAGTAAGCAGCTGGCAGGCTGGGACACTTTGTTTACGTAGGTTTACCTCCGTGCCTGCGGACGCTCAAAGTAAACAAACCATCTCAGGCCATGTCTACATCTAAAATTTTGCAGCGCTGGTTGTTACAGCTGTATTAGTACAGCTGTATAGGGCCAGCGCTGCAGAGTGGCCACACTTACAGCAACCAGCGCTGCAAGTGGTGTTAGATGTGGCCACACTGCAGCGCTGTTGGGCGGCTTCAAGGGGTTTTGGGGAAGGCGAGAGCAAACCGGGGAAGGAGACCAGCTTCGCCGCGGTTTGCTCTCGCGTTCCGCGAACCACCCTGCAAACCGCAGGGAAGGAGACCTGCTTGTTCGGGGAACGCGAGAGCAAACCGCGGCGAAGCTGGTCTCCTTCCCCGGTTTGCTCTCGCGTTCCGCGAACCACCCTGCAAACCGCAGGGAAGGAGACCTGCTTGCTCGGGGGTTCGGCGAACGCGAGAGCAAACCGGGGAAGGAGACCAGCTTCGCCGCGGTTTGCTCTCGCGTTCCCCGAACAAGCAGGTCTCCTTCCCTGCGGTTTGCAGGGTGGTTCGCGGAACGCGAGAGCAAACCGCGGCGAAGCTGGTCTCCTTCCCCGGTTTGCTCTCGCGTTCGCCGAACCCCCGAGCAAGCAGGTCTCCTTCCCTGCGGTTTGCAGGGTGGTTCGCGGAACGCGAGAGCAAACCGCGGCGAAGCTGGTCTCCTTCCCCGGTTTGCTCTCGCCTTCCCGGAACCACCCAGCAAACCTCAGGGAAGGAGACCTGCTTGCTCGGGGTTCGGGGAACGCGAGAGCAAGCCGGGGAAGGAGACCAGCTTCGCCGCGGTTTGCTCTCGCGTTCCCCGAACAAGCAGGTCTCCTTCCCTGCGGTTTGCAGGGTGGTTCGCGGAACGCGAGAGCAAACCGCAGCGAAGCTGGTCTCCTTCCCCGGTTTGCTCTCGAGTTCGCCGAACCCCCGAGCAAGCAGGTCTCCTTCCCTGCGGTTTGCAGGGTGGTTCGCGGAACGCGAGAGCAAACCGCGGCGAAGCTGGTCTCCTTCCCCGGTTTGCTCTCGCCTTCCCGGAACCACCCAGCAAACCTCAGGGAAGGAGACCTGCTTGCTCGGGGTTCGGGGAACGCGAGAGCAAGCCGGGGAAGGAGACCAGCTTGATTACCAGAGGCTTCCTCAGGTATGCTGGGATACCTGCTTATTCCACGGAGGTCAAGAAAAGCGCTGGTAAGTGACTATACTTGATTACCAGCGCTGGATCACCAGCGCTGGATCCTCTACACCCGAGACAAAACGGGAGTACGGCCAGCGCTGCAAACAGGGAGTTGCAGCGCTGGTGGTGCCCTGCAGATGTGTACACCTCCTAAGTTGCAGCGCTGTAACTCCCTCACCAGCGCTGCAACTTTCTGATGTAGACAAGCCCTCAGCCCATCAGCAGCTTATCCTCATGGCCCGGGAGCCAAAGCTTGCTGAACCCTGAATTATAGGGTCAGCTTATGAATGGGTTATAAAAATTTCCCATTTTTACTTATCCACCTTGGGGGGGTCAGGTTATAAATGAAACAGCTTATGATCGAGTATATATGGTATATCTAAGGCCATCCCTAACAGGTGTTTGTCTAACCTGTTCTTAAAAATCTCTAAAGACTGAGATTCCACAACCTCCCTAGGTAACTTGTTTCAGAGGTTAACTATCCTCACAGTTAGACACTTTTGGCTTATTATCCAACCTGTATCTCCCTCGCTGCAAACTAAGCCAATTACTTCTCATCCTATCCTTGGTGGACATGAAGAACAATTGATCATTGTCCTTTTTATAACAATATTTTACATATTTTAAGACTTCCATATATGACTTCCTCACAGTCTCCTGAAATCCAGGAAAAGTGTTCTAAGCTTGTCAGAAAGACAATAGATGTTCATCCCCTAGGCATTCAGAAACCAAACTGACAATGGTAGATGACGAGATTAAAGACTGTAATGGAGTCTCCTCTCCATTTGAGATATTAGATCTGGAACTAATTGGATAGACTCAGAATTGCCTGGACAGGACTAACCAATCTGAATACCATCCCAACAAACATCAACAGAATGGGGAGAGATGGTCTTCTGCTAACTTTGGGGGTGGGAAACAAAAAAACCAGGTATAATATGGGGGCAGGGCCTTTTTTAGTCTACAGTTCTGCGACATTTTGTATAGTAGAGTACCACAAGTAGCTTTACTTCTTCCAGCAGCATTGAATCTCATCAGCATGGGGTACATCTTCTAAAGTGGGGATCCACAGAGATCAAGAACTGGATGTATGAAATATATCTACCACATCCTAAATTCTCATTCTTAATTTTTAAATAAGAAAACTGATAATCAGATAACCCCAACTAAAAGCCTTCATAAGACTTTTTTTTTTAAGAGAACATCCAGCACATATGACCAATATTTGAGGTTTTGTTTTTTTGTACTGGTGTGCATTGAGGTTTTCAGTGCAAATTACTATTTATAAAAACATGTGATTTAAAACTTAAGGAAAACCATGTATCAGTGCTTATGTTAGGGTTAAACTGGAACTATTTTAAAAACCAAGGGTCACAGTGACATTTTGTGGGTTCAAATGACAGGTAAAAACCATTTCAGTGAATGAAAATTGCAGTAGTGGTTTATATTGATAACTTTTCTAATTTTAGATTGTCTCTCACAGATTTCAAAAACATAGGGTCTATAGATGAATGTCATTAGAGCTCGAAAAATCCATTTTGTGAGAGGCAACTGGGAATTTGTCCCAGGCAAATACTGCCAGCTTCTGCAGAATTAAAGCTTTTATTTAAAAAACAAACAAACAAAACCCCAACAGGTATTTCTAGTCCTTTGAAGATAATTCTGCATATGTGAATTGAGTTTGAACAGATGCAGTGCTGCCTCCTTAAGTCTGTTGACAGACATGTGCAGTGCCACTACTACTACAAAGTGAAAGCTGCCGGTTAGTTTTCACTGCTGCTATTCAAAATTTGTGGGCAGCAGTGAAATTGACAAGAATCAGATCAATTTGACTTTGCTGCTACTGCTTAGAAAAGCTAGGAGCAGCAGACAGGCAATGGGGACAAGAGCTATTTAGAGAGTGGGAAAGGGTAGAAATACTCCCATTAAAGAAGCCAGGAGACTGGCATGAGAGGGTGAACAGAAGACAGAAAAAATATTTATCTTACTTTGCAGCCAAAAGGGGCAGGACAGGGGAGATTCCAATTAAACTGACACCTCAAATGTTAGTTGGAGGCTGATATGGAAGATAGAGTTCCTAAGTAGAGTCCTAGGACAGCATCCTAATAGGAATTCCAGCAGCTCCCACTTTAGCAGATGCTGGGGAGTGATGATTAAGCAATCTATTTGCAAACATCTAGAAGATAATAAGGTGATACGTAACAGTCAATATGGATTTGTCAAAAACAAATCATGTCAAAACAACCTGATAGCTTTCTTTGACAGGGTAACAAGCCTGGTGGATAACAGGGAAGCGGCAGAGGTGGTATATCTTAACTTTAGAAAGCTTTTGTTACTGTCTCACATGATCGTCTTACAAATAAACTAGGGAAATGGAACCTAGATGGAGCTACTATAAGGTGGGTGCAAAACTCTGGTTGGAAAACCGCTCCCAGAGAGTAGTTATCAGTGGTTCACAGTCATGCTGGATGGGCGTAATGAGTGGGGTCCTGCAAGGATCAGTTCTGGGTCCAGTTCTGTTCAATATCTTTATCAATTATTTAGATAATGGCATAGAGAGTACACTTATAAAGTTTGTGGATGATACTGAGCTGGGAGGGGTTGCAAGTGCTTTAGAGGATAGGATTAAAAATCAAAATGATCTGGACAAACTGGAGAAATGGTTTGAAGTAAATAGGATTAAATTCAATACGGACAAATGCAAAGTACTCCATTTAGGAAGGCGCAACCAATTAAACACATACAAAATGGGAAATGACTGCCTAGGAAGGAGTACTGTGGAAAGGGATCTGGGGGTCATAGTGGACCACAAGCTAAATATGAGTCAACAGTGTAACACTGTTGCAAAAAATGCAAACATCATTCTGGGATGTATTAGAAGGGCACGAGAAGTAATTCATCCGCTCTACTCTGCTCTGATTAGGCCTCAACTGGAGTATTGTGTTCAATTCTGGGCACCGCATTTCAGAAAGGATGTGGACAAAGTGGAGAAAGTCCAGAGAAGAGCAACAAAAATGATTAAAGGTCTAGAAAACATGACTTATGAGGGAAGACTGAAAAACATGGGTTTGTTTAGTCTGGAAAAGAGAAGACTGAGAGGGGACATGATAACAATTTTCAAGTATATAAAAGTTTGTTACAAGGAAGAAGACGAAAAAATGTTTTTCTTAATCTCTGAGGATAGGACAAGAAGCAATGGGCTTACATTGCAGCAAGGAAGGTTTAGGTTGGACATTAAGAAAAACTTCCTAACTGTCAGGGTGATTAATCACTGGAATAAATTGCCTAGGGAGGTTATCGAATCTCCATCATTGGAAACTTTTAAGAGAAGGTTAGACATACACCTCTCAGGAATGGTCTAGATAATTAGTCCTGCCATGAGTTCAAGGGACTGGACTCAATGACCTTTCAAGGTCCCTTCCAGTTCTATGAGATAGGTGTGTGTGTCTCTCTCTCAAAACAGGGTAGCTAGGGCTGAAGATCTGCAAATTTGACTAAGAGAATGCTAGAAAATCATCAGCTTGTGTTTTCTTACTATACTTTTCAGAAAAAAATGTTCATGAAAACTAAAGGGAAAAAAATGAGCCCACATACTTAACCAAAAAAGGTAAGCAGAGAGAGAGAAGGCAGGTTTTAAAGAGTAAAATGTGATGGAGTATACTGGCCATTCAGTGTTCAGAGAGCAAACACTTCTGGTTCATGGAAGGAAAATGCGGTATTTCTGTGCTTACCACACCAAGATGTGTTCAGCACCAGCAGGAGTTAAAAAGCCAGGATACTTGGCAGGTGACCCTTTGACCCCAGCAGGAGGTATGTAACCTGCTGACCTTCCCTGAGAAGGGGGCTGGAAAGTCACACAAGCAGGACAGATAGCTTAAGAACTCTTGCCCAAAGCAGGAGAGAGGGAAGATTACCTTGATTTGGTCTGTTATATTTTCTTTTGCTTGCTACAGTTTGATGACTAGGAAAGAGGCAACTAGCAGGGCTGTGTTGTGTTAAAGGCCAGATACAGTATTCTAGGAAGATGAAACTTTGCAGACAACAAGGCAGAGTATCTGGTGTCAAAGTACAATGGGGAACTTCCCTGCCCATTCCACAGAGAGCAGGAATGGAGAAACACACACACACAGCCACACAGAAGAACTACATGGATGCACGCGCATGTAATACCAACAGACCCCAGTCGTCAGCAGGCGGGATCAAACCAGGGGGACTACTGGAGCTTAGTGCATGAGCCTCTGCCACATGAGCTACAAGCCAACTGGCTGTTAGCTAAGGCTGTAGAGCAGACTCATTTTCTTTTTTCTCTCTCTCGCTGCCCCTCCCCCCAATGGGATAGAACACCACACCCAGGAGATGTGTGGATTAGACACGCACACACAAACACACACACAGAGTAACTGCAGCCAAACCAAGTTGCAGAGTGCAAATTCTTGAGGGATAACACCTTTGTGTTCCTAAAACACAGAGCCATTGCTCTGATACCAGTATGATTCAGACCTTATAAATACTTAGTTAGACACAAAATTCTACTGTATTACCATTTGCATTTCCTTGTGGTGCTTTTACAATCTCTTATATATGGCAGTACATATTATAGGATTTTGTCCTGCACTCATGTTTCATTTCTTTTGATTATGCTCCTTTAAGGTCTTGTCTATGTTATAACACTTAGCTGAGTCTGTGACCAGTTAGTGACAGGGCACAAGGTAATTAACCATGAGTTCAACCTTGTGTCACTTTTACAACTGGCACAGCCCCTACCACATGGCTTTCGTCCAACAGCTAGGTCATGCTTATATTATTCTGTAGACAGGGCCCCCAACAGTGCTCATGTAACCATGTTAATTCTACCTTAATCACACTTAACTCATGCGATTAACTCAAAAATATTGTGATTAAAAAATTTAATCGCAGTTAATCACAGTTTTAATCACACTGTTAAACAACAGAATACCAATTGAAATTTGGCATGCTTCTATGCTGATGACTCGTTAAATAAATAATGCATTAATTAAATTTGTGACTGACCTTCTTGGGGAGAATAGTATGTCTCCTGCTCTCTTTTACCTGCATTCTGCGATATATTTCATGTTATAGCTGTCTTAAATGATGACTCCAGCATATGTTCATTTAAAGAACACTTTCATTGCAGATTTGACGAAATGCAAAGAAGGTACCAATGTGAGATTTCTAAAAATAGCTACAGCACTCGAAACAAGGTTTAAGAATCTGAAGTGCCTTCCAAAATCTGAGAGGGGTGAGTTGTGGAGCATGCTTACAGAAGTCTTAAAAGAGCAACATTCTGATGTGGAAACTACAGAACCCGAACCACCAAAAAAGAAAATCAACTTTCTGCTGGTGGCATCTGACTCAGATGATAAAAGTGAACACACATTGGTCTGCACTGTTTTGGATTGTTATCGAGCAGAACTTATCATTGGCATAGACGCATGTCCTCTAGAATGGTGGTTGAAGCATGAAGGGACATGAATCTTTAATGCATCTGGCACATAAATATCTTGTCACGCCGGCTACAATAGTGCTATGTGAACACATGTTCTCACTTCCAGGTGACTTTGTAAACAAGAACCGGGAAGCATTATCTCCTGCAAATGTAAACAAATGTATTTGTCTGAGTGACTGAATGAACAGGAAATGGAACTGAATGGACTTGTAAGCTCTAAAGTCTTATGTTGTTATTTCTGAATGCAATTTTTTTTTGTACGTAATTCTACATTTGTAAGTTCAACTTTCATGATAAAGAGATATTACAGTACTAGTATGAGGTGAACTGAAAAATACTATTTCTTTTGTTTTTATAGCACAAATATTTCTAATAAAAATAAATATAAAGTGAGTACTGTACACTTTGTGTTCTGTGTTTAATTGAAATCAATATTTGAAAATGTAAAAAACATCAAAAAATATTTAAGTAAATGGTATTCTATTATTGTTTAACAGTGTGATTAATCACAATTAATTTTTTTAATCACACAATTGCAATTAATTTTTTAAATCACTTGACAGCCCTAAGCAACAAAGAGTCCTGTGGCACCTGTAATGCTCCAATACATCTGTTAGTCTATAAGGTGCCACAGGACTCTTCATTGCTTTTTACAGATCCAGACTAACACAGCTACCCCTCTGATATTTAACAGCCCTAGTTAGTTCTCTTCCTCCCAACTCTCTTTGCAGTAGGACAATTCAGAAATGTTGTGGTTGCTTCTCTATGAGACTCTTCTGGACACTGCACCCTGGTGAGGTAGTAGGCATGGTTACAGCCACTCCTGACACACAATTGTGTTGTTGGGTGTGTGGACTGTGTAACCAAGTCAGCAGTCGATTTACAAAAAACACAGTTTTACTTGTAATATACATGGGACCTGAGTCTTCTTTATTATTAAAGAAATGGGCTAGCCTTAAACATCAATGAGGAAGTTTACCCTTTAACTTTGACAATTTAATGAAAGAAATTAGATTAATGGCCCTTAGCAATGGTTTAAAGGAAGGAGATTCCTTTAAATGATCTTCTGCTGCAAATTTTATTTCATGAGGGTGAAGGTACAGATCTGAATCGTGTCATTGTTACAAAACATTAACTGGAGAAAATATAGTTACCACAGAGAAAGATTTAAAAGACTGACTTATTCTAAATGTATTTACCTAGTGTAGTCCACTGTCCAGAAGCTGTAAGCAATTTCAAATTGGCAGTAACATTTGGATCATTAAAAAATGCCTAAAATTTCAAATTAAAAACGAAAAGTTAACAAAATGAGATTCATAATATCAACCAAAGCAATAAATTACATTTCTATGACAAATTTTAGGGCCCAGTAAATAAGTGGCTTCAGTATGACCTCTGAGTTTGCATACCCAAAAATTACATCCCCAAGTTTATGCCTCTGCAATTTTGACTAAACAATTTTTAAAAAAAATATACCCACAAAGGTATCTGTGTATGTAAATTTGAGGTTTTCAGTCTGCGAAACATCAGTTGTCCCAAACTATGCCTGCAGCTTGGTCTGATTAATTTTAAGTGCATTACAAAGTTTTGTAGAATAGGGAATTATCAGGATGCTTTTTTCTGCAGCATAATCAAAATCCATACATAATTTGCATACTTTCTGCAAACCAAAGTTAGAAAAATAAACCACAAATTACTATATGTAATCTCTACAATCAAACTAATTTATCATTTTACTTCTAAAAAAAAAGTGTTAAGGAGGCAGTAGATGTGTCTTTAATAAGTCTTCAGTCAATTAAGATGTAGAATAATCCCAGCGGGAGCTCAGCTGCTTAGCTACATTTCTGAATAGAGTTTTTCTTTTATGCTACCACCTGATTGTGAATTAATCTCCAAGAAAAATCAGCTGATGTTGTCAAATGTCTATTCAACAAATAAGAGAGGAAACCAACCTACTTTTACACTAAACAGATGCATTCTCGCTACTAAATCAAATGACTTCACAGAGATGAATATATCCTCTTTTATACACAAGGAAATTGAGGAATACAGAAGTTAAAGACAAAGGGCCTAATATTCAGAAATGCTAAGCATCTATAAGACCAACTGAAGTCAACGAGAACTGCAGGCTCTCAGCACCTCTGAAAACATGGCCTCACTTCTTCAGACTTCTAAATGCACATGCACGTCTAGCTCGTGCATATAATTACTGTGATTGAGCAGCTGATTGCATTAACTGCCTATTCATATGCATTTCTGAAAATCTAGGCCTATGTGACTGTCTCCCAAACATCAACGGAGAACTAATGGCAGCCAGGACCAGAACCAACCAGAGTCCCATTCTTTAGCTCTCATGTTACTGGACCAACAGAGAAATGTTAACATTGTCTGTAAAATACTGTCATAGTATTACACAGCTCACCAAAAATAAGAGCACCCCACCCCCAATCCACCTATTATCAAAGTTACGGTAACTGTTCGCCACTTGTAAAAGCATAATATAGCAGATATAATGTGAAAGTTTAAGTGTTATTCCAGCACAAAAAAAGTTACAGTTCCTTTAAAACGGAACCATTAAATGTGATAGATTTATAACTACCTTAACAAATTCATCCTTTTGATAGGTCTTGAAATGTTGGTCAAAACTGAATGCTTGCATGGTGATTCTGCCATGCATGGACCTGAAACCCAGAACATAGTAAGTAATAATATTAAAAAACATACACACTGGACACATCCCTTTAGCAGTTGAAAATTGTCTAGATATTTACTAGCCCTGGCACAAAAACCACACTCTCACCCTTTCATGACAACTATTGATAATTATTTTTTTCCATTATATTTTATTCATATGTCCAATAGATTAAAAAATTACTCTTCTAGGGCAAGAAGAATTTTGCATGGCTGATATCTATATTATTTTATTTAAAATAACAGCAATTAACTTTGCTTCAGGAACTGTCCTCCAAACAGCTCTTTATATGCCTGAAAAACACTGAAAAGATCTGCGGTAAGTCAAGCTCTGGACTTACCACAGTTTTACTGCAAAACAAGGTTGATGTTAATTAGGGTTGCCAACTTTCTGATCACACAAACCAAACACCCCTGCCCCACACCTTCCCTGAGGCCCTACACCTTCCCTTTCCCCAAGTGCTGTCCCTGCCCCCCTCACTCCATCACTCCACCCTCATTCACTTTCACCAGGCTGGGGCAGGAGTTGGGGTGCGGAAGGGAGGTGAGGACTCTGGTTGGGTGTGGGCTCTGGGCTCGAGCCAGGAATGAGGGGTTTCGGGTGCAGGAGGGGGCTCTGGGCTGGGGCACAGGGGAGCAGGCTCTGGGAGGGAGATTGGGTGTGAGAGGGGACTTTGGGCTGGGGCAGGGGGTTGGGGTGCAGAAGGTGGTGTGGGGTCCCGGCGGCTCCCAGAAAGTGGCTGCCAGGTCCCTGCAGCCCTTAGGTGCATGGGAGGCCAGGGAGGCTCAGCGTGCTGCCCTCTCCACCAGTGCCAGCTCTGCAGTTCCCATTGGTCGTGGTTCCCAACCAATGGAAGTTGCGAGGCCACCACTCGGGGTGGAGGCAGCATGTGGTATCTCCCTGCATGTAGGGGCCGCAGGGACCTCGCAGCCGCTTCCAGGAGCTATGGGGAGCACTGCCTTAACCCCGCTACTTCACCAACCGGACTTTCAAAGACCTAGTCAGCGGTGCTGCCCAAAGCCGCCAGGGTCCCCTTCAACAGGGGATTATGGTTGAAAACTGGACACCTTTGGCAACTCTAATGTTAATCCATATACCAAGGGAACGTGTGACATCAATAACCTCTTCATCCTCCTTCCCAGCAGATCCCAGCCCCTCCTGCCCTGCAGCCCTCCCCGTTCTCACCCCTCCCAGCAGATCCCAGCCTCTCCTGCCCCGCAGCCCTCCCCCTCCCCCCAGCAGATCCCAGCCTCTCCTGCCCCGCAGCCCTCCCCCTCCCCCCAGCAGATCCCAGCCTCTCCTGCCCCGCAGCCCTACCCCTCCCCCCAGCAGATCCCAGCCTCTCCTGCCCTGCAGCCCTCCCCCTCCCCCCCAGCAGATCCCAGCCTCTCCTGCCCCGCAGCCCTCCCCCTCCCCCCAGCAGATCCCAGCCTCTCCTGCCCCGCAGCCCTCCCCCTCCCCCCCAGCAGATCCCAGCCTCTCCTGCCCCGCAGCCCTCCCCCTCCCCCCAGCAGATCCCAGCCTCTCCTGCCCCGCAGCCCTCCCCCTCCCCCCCAGCAGATCCCAGCCTCTCCTGCCCCGCAGCCCTACCCCTCCCCCCAGCAGATCCCAGCCTCTCCTGCCCCGCAGCCCTCCCCCTCCCCCCCAGCAGATCCCAGCCTCTCCTGCCCCGCAGCCCTCCCCCTCCCCCCAGCAGATCCCAGCCTCTCCTGCCCCGCAGCCCTCCCCCTCCCCCCCAGCAGATCCCAGCCCCTCCTGCCCCGCAGCCCTCCTCCTCCTCTCCCCTCTCGGCAGAGCCCAGCCCCCCGCGGGCCCGCCCCAACCCCGCCATGCCCCCCGGGAGGTAGCAGCGTTTCCCCCTCCCACCATTTGCGGAGCCGGCTCTGCGTATCCCTGCTCTCCAGGGAGGGGAGGGTTTTCTGGGGGAGATAACGGAAAGCGAAGCGCCGCTCGGACCCTTCATCCCCGGCAGACATGGTCCTCCGCTAGACGCCGCGCTGGTTACCATGGAAACGCACCCAGGCCGTGGTGCTCTGGTTTTCAGCTTCCCCTGGAGTGCTCTGCCGCGCTGACAATGGTTCCGCTGCCCCAAGGGGCCGCCCTAGTTTCCTCTGCACCTTGCGGCTAGGAAGGGAGGCTCTTGAGCCGGCTCAGCTTCCTGCTCTCCCTGCTTCTTAGGCTGAGCGCGCTGAGATTTCCCCCCTTCCTTGCCTCGCTCTGTCTGCAAGCACATACAGTGCTGTGATTCAGTACCACCAGGCAGCTGCCCCCCAAGAGGTCACCTGGCACCTGGCCGGCTGGACCAGGCTTCCAGCCCTAGCTGGAGCTTCCCCAGTCAAGCCCTAGGCACGGTATTGGCAATCCCCAGCCTTTCAAAATACGGAGTCAAGCCCCCCATTATCATGAGACTGTTGTGCAAATGACTCACTCTGGGTGCTTGGCCTTGTGGTGTCTGAGCCACCTGGCTGCACTGAGGTCACCTCAAGTTTTTCCTTGCAACCCTAAAAGCTAGTTGAAGCTTTTTATCCCCAGACTCCAGGAACTGGGGCTAAAGGAAAACATCAGCTATCCTGAGAGTTGGCAATTGTGGAGCCTTGTGAAACCTGCGGAAAATTCTGCTTTTCATAAAGAATGAAGGGAGCATTTTCCTGCATGACTATTTCTCACGGGTTCCATTGCCAATCTGCTTTTCCAGAAAAGAAGGCCTTATTTTGCCCCAAATCCACAAGTAACATTTTACTCTTTGTTGTCTGGTCAATAGACTCCAGCTTTGGAGTTTTCTGTTTTCAAGCAAAGAACCTGTGAATATTGCTGAGGGTGAGGTTAGGACCATATCTGATTTTTCAGTGATGGGTTGGATGCCAAATTACTTTGATCACTGCTCAAGCCACAAAAGTAGATGCTCTTTCAGGATCAAGCTACAAAAATGCCAAAACTCAACCCCTCCTCTTATTAGAAAGTCCCATGGAAATTAATAGAAAATTATAGCCTTTAGGATGGTTCAAAACCACCAGATGATATGTTATTCAAATATTCTATCTTGCAAATAGAATTCCATACAGTGATTCCAAAAGCTATAGAAATTACATTGTTAATAAATTCTATAGAAATTGCTCTGAAAACCTATAGTATTCAATAGTTTTATGTCTATTAAATGCTATAGATTTTCCATGAGTGTCCACACACCAATGACCTGTAATTGATATTAATTAGAAAATCAAACTACAGCAGAACCCTGAAACATACATGCCAACCTCCCCTAGCTGAGATAGACAATCCTTGTTTATCAGTAAAATATTAACCATTTTCTCTCTTGCATTTCCTGCAGAAATTCTCCCTCTCAAATACAATTCTATAGAGAAAAATATATACTCCTATTTGCCTGCCCAAATGTTTCTTTTTATACCATTCAAAGGATGGCAGGTGTGCATTAAACATTTAAAAGCTGATAAATATAAAGAATATACCTTTTAGCTCCTTTGAAATATGCTGAACTGACAAAAACTTGGGGAGGGATAAAGTAGGAAGAAGTAATCAATCTTTTGCTGCAAAATAGAAACTAAGTCCTAAATAACAAACAACTGGAATACATAGCTATGATCTTGTGCTTGACAAGTATGGGTGGAGATAAGTATCTCCGTTTGTGAAGCTCCTATTGCCACAAATGTTGGTAGCAGCAGGAGTGACCAGAGAGAGAACTGGTTTGGGCAGAGAATCAGAGGTAAGGGTGCAGCAAGAACTAGCACAAGGCACAGACTGTCAACTTGGACTTACCCAATCTCAAATGTAAGACACAAAAGGCTAAACTTGATAGCCGTAGTACTTCTCAGAAAAAAATACTTCCACTGACTTCAATGAAAATTTTTGTTGACTAAGGTATTGATTCAGTAAAGCATATGCTTAAGTCCCACTGAAATCAATGGTGCTTAAGTGCATTGATGAATCAGAACCTAGAAAATGAGTAAGGACTTCAGGGTTTGGCCCAATAAGTGCAGCACAAAATGTTTAAAACGGCATGGAATAAATTTCCTTACTGTATTGTCATCTATCTGTAACCTTGGCTTCATAATTTAACATTTCAAGTTTTCATCAGTTTACAATAATAGAAGTCAGGCTTGGAGGGTGGGGAGATTTACTTTTGTTTGTTTGTTTTAAACAGCCTATCCCCCACTGCTTTGGACCTTGTGTAGTCATTTACACCAGCACAAAATGGAGAGTCAGCCCAATATTTTTAAAACAAAAATGCTTTTCTAAATACAACAGCTTTCCTCACTAATTTATGGTGAGATTTTTAGCTTTTGTGATATTTTCAGTGTGAAAATCCTTATCTCCTTCTGTTGTGTAATGAAGTCCCAAGAGCATAAAGATGACAGTCCTTTGAACAGTAAGAGTGGCACACAATATGTATTGTCTGACTAGTTTTCTCAGTATTATTTATTTTTCACATATTTATATATTTGACTGTGACGAGTCATCATAATATTTTTAATCTGCTGAATAAAACTATGGTATTTAAATACAAAACAGATAAACCAGCCATTGCACTGCAAACAGAAATCAAATTACAGAGGATCAGCCCAGTTGCACCTTTACAAAATACACCTCTTTTTAAGGCAAAGGTCAGGCAGTGAAAGATTAGCAACCAATTACAGCTGGGGAGGAAAGAGAAAACCTGTATAGCAGCTCTCTCTGTCTGCTGGCAAAAGTCTTCAGCATCAATGGAAAATGGTTAGGTAGTCGAATTTAATTGATCAGAAGAGAGAAAAGGATAAACATTGGAGAACATCCCTGGAATAAGTGACAGTATCTCACTGCTTTACAGTGTTGTACATAAACTATAGTTTCTTAGTGTGGTTTTGGTGTTAGATACCAAATTAAGGGCTTGATCTTGATACCTGTCTATAAATTAAGTCAGTAGGGCTATTCACAGCAGTAAGAGTTCAGGACTAAGGCTCGGATCGATAAATGGTCTTAGAAACCTAAAACAAAGATTTAGGTGCCTAAATCCCAGGTTTAGGCACTATTACAATCCACAAAACCCCTGCTTGGCTGCTGATTAACTCTGTAGGTGCCTAAACTCACTTGGTGCCTACATTTTCACTGTAAAAGTCCCTTAGGACATGTGCACTGCCGCCTCAGGCAGGCGTCTGGACACCTATTTCACACCTAAGCCTCAAGCAGGGTGGAGATAGGTGCTCCCTTACCTGTCTTACCCATGAGACTCATGCTTAAAGTATACCTAAGCCAGGATCCACAAAAGGGACTTAGGCATTTCAATGCTGAGTGTCACAATGCTTAAGTTTTAAGTGCCGATAAAATCACTGTGATCTACACAGCCTGAGTTAGCCTCCTATGCTCCTGATACAATGAGTGGGGAGAGACAGGAACATAAGAATGAAATCCACAAAAGTCTCATAGACTCATAGACTTCAGGGTCAGAAGGAACCAATATGATCATCTAGTCTGACCTCCTGCACAAAGCAGGCCACAGAACCCTACCCATCCACTTCTATAGCAAACCCCTAACCTATGTCCTAGTTATTGAAGTCTTCAAATTGTGGTTTGAAGACCTCAAGCTGCAGAGAATCCACCAGCAAGTGACCCATGCCCCACGCTGCAGAGGAAGACGAAAAACCTCCAGGGACTTTGCCAATCTGTCCCGGAGGAAAATTCCTTCCCAACCCCAAATATGGCAATCAGCTAAACCCTGAGCATGTGGGCAAGACTCACCAGCCAGCACTCAGGAAAGAATTCTCTGCAGCAACTCAGATCCCATCCCTTCCAACATCCCATCACAGACCTCTGGGCTTACTTATCTGCTGGTAATCAAAGATCAATTGCCAAAATTAAGCTATCCCATCATACCATCCCTTCCATACACTTATCAAGCTTAGTCTTAAAGCCAGATATGTCAGCATACTAGGTGAGGAGTGGCCTACACTAGCCAATGGGATGCCAAAGAAAGGGGAATATCCTAAGCCCCACCACTCTCACGGAGGTACTAGGCACCTAAATTCAGGAAGTAAAAAAGTGCCTATTTCTGCTTGTGATGCACAGATAGAAACCTCTCTCCTGGAGTTAGGTGCCTGAGTTGTTTCCTGTATGCAGTTGTGTTGCAGCCATATTGGTCCCAGAATATTAGAGAGACAAGGTGGGTGAGGTAGTATCTTTTATTGGACCAATATCTATTGAAGAGAGAGACAAGCTTTTGAGCTTACACAGAGCTGCTCTTCAGGTCTGGTAAACTTACTCAAGGTGTCACAGCTAAATACAAGGTGGAACAGATTCTTTGGCATAAGTAGTTAACACATATTTCAAGGGACTATTCAAGGTGAAGTGGTCTGTTAACATCCCTCCAGTCATAGGGAGGAAAGGGTGGGGGCACGAGAGGGGAAGCAGTTGGGTCAAGGAGTTAGTGGATTATAGATTGTTATAATAAAACATAAATCTAGTGTCTCTATTCAGAGCATCATTTTTAGTGTCAGCCAAAGTTATGAATTTAAGTTCCCCGACTCATCTTTTGAAAGTGTTATGCAGGTTTCCTTTGAGTTGGGTGAGGACTGGTAGGTCAGATACAGAATGATTGCTTTGTGAAAAGTGTTCACTTACAGGTCTTGTCTTTTATCATTTCCCTTTGTGAGTTCATTCAAGAGTGTAGTGATTGTCTGGCTTCACTCACACAGTTGCTATTGGGGCATTTAGTTCACAGGATGAGGTATGCCACATGTTTGATAGGCATGTGAGAGACCCATAGGTCTTTAAAGGTGTGTGGTGGGGACTGCTGATCATTGTAGAAGTGGAGATATGTCTGCAGGTTTTGCATCTGTTATTCTGAAGGCATCTGGTGCTGCTTTGAGCTGGGGTGTCCTGCTCTGTGGGGAGCTTGCTCCTGATGATGAGGTTGGAGAGATTGGGGGTAGTTTGAAGGCCAGAAGAGGAGATTCAGAAAAGATTTCTTTCAGGATGGAGTCTCCCTCGAGGATGGGGTGTAGTTGTTTGATGAAATCCCATTTGAGTTCCAGTGTCTGGTGGTATGTGACAACTGGGATGTGTGGTCAAAGGGAGCTTTATTTCTATATTGAAGCAAGTATTTGGGTGTACTGTTCCATGATGCAATCTACTTCTCTGGTGGAGTGTCCTTGTTTGGTGAAGGCAGTTTTGAGTGTGTTAAGATGTACATCCCGGACTTTCTCCTCTGAAGCATATTCTATGGTATCTGAGTGCCTGGCTGTAGGTAACAGATTTGTTGGTGTGTTTGGGATGGTTACTGGACCTATGAAGGTAGGTGTGGTGATCTGTGGGTTTCTTGTATGTAGTTGTCTGTAAGGTTCCATTGTTGAAACTGATTGTAATGTCAAGGAAGCTGTTGCTAAGCATGGGAGTTTAATGGACAATCATGGTGCTTGAAATTGTGATACACATCTATGAGGCAGTTTATCTGTCCAGAGGATGAAAATACAATTGATGTATCTCAGGCATTGGTTTTGTGGAGCACTTGTCCAGAAATTATTTTTCAATGTGGTCCATGAAGAGATTGGCATTTTGGCATCCTAGTATTTTCCTCAAAGGGAACTTGCACAACACTTCAAAAGATGAGCCTGGGATCTTAAATTCATAACTCTATTGGGCATTAAAAATCATGGAATGAATAGGGACAATGGATTTATGGTTTATTGCAATAATCTATAACTCACTAACTGCCCCCGCCCCCACCATTGCTCCCCCCACTTTCTTCCTTACAACTGAAGGGGTGTTAACGGGCCACTGCACCTTGAATGGTCCCTTGAAATATGTGTTAACCACTTACGCTAAACAATCTGTTCCACCTTGTATTAATTCATTTTCAATAAGTTTCTCAGACCTGAATAATAGCTCTGCATAAGCTTGAAAACTTCTCTTTCACTAAGAGAAGTTGGTCCAATAAACGATATTTCTTCAACCACCTTGTCTCTCTAAGTTGTTTCTTGTAAGAATGAATTAGGTGTTTGCCTCACTGCATACAAAATAGCCACAGGAGATGGTGGGTTTATAGTTTAGAGCACTCACCTCGGATGTGGGAGACTCAGGTTTAATTCTCCCCTTTTCCATTGGCTATCTTAGGAATCTCCCTGCCTAGTATACTGGCTTTTGTAGATCCCTTTCTCCCATGCCTGAGTCTTCCCCATTCACTGTATAGGAAGCATAGGTGAGTAAGCCAGGCTTTGTGAATTGCAGTGATTTTTCAAGAAGCGTAAAAAGTTAGGCCTTGTGAAGCTGAAGTCCCTTTGTGGATAGGGCCTAAATATTTACAGAATCAGGTCCACAGAGACAGAACATTTTATCAACATACAGCTCAAGACCTTTTGTTTAAATTTTAAACAGCTGTTCCCCAGCATGCAGGAGGTGCTGTGAGGAAGGGGGAGGAGTTGAGTTGATCAGCAGGGTCCGCAGACCCCCAGGAGACCCCTCATGGATTCCAGTTTGAGAAATGCTTGTTTAAAAGATTGCCCTTATCTCAGTAATTGCAGTTGGGAACCTACTGAATTATTAAACTAACTACATCAGAATACAAGTAGGGCCTGTCTCCTTGCTCAGCGAAAGCTCTCAGTAGTATATGAGAAATGCAGCATACTGAATTTACTTAATGTTAATGTTTAAGAAGATGTTTGAAAAGTTAAAGTAGGAGTATGAAATAAAGGTTAGGGTAATTTTAGAAAGTGTGAGCTCTCTGGATACTGTGTTGAGCTGTGTTAATGGGAGTTAGGGGAGCATAAGGAGGGCAGAATTGTGCCTCCGTGGACTAATTTTTTTAAAATGCTCATTAATATATCAGAAAGTTTGTATAATTGTATTGATCCTTTTTTTAAAACATAACCTACCTAAATCTAGCATAACCTCTTGGCCTTCTTATGATTCTTGCTGAGCTCATGAATCAGTCATCTAGGGTGGTGCTAGCATCTTCCTTCAGTCACACCCATTGAACTAATCCCTCATGTCTGTACCTTGTTCAGCTTCAGTGCTGAATGTTAGTATGTGGCAATAAAGCTTATTCTTTTATTTGTGGTAGGTTTGGCCATATAGCATAGCTTTCTTTTATCAACTCATTAATATGTTAGAGTCACTTTTCCATTATGAAATCCTGCCCCAAAGAGACTCCTGATATTTTACTTAATATATGTGTTTACAATTTATCATGATCACCCTGGCTTAAACAGGAGATCTTCAATGATCTGAAACTCAAAAAAGAGTCTTACAAAAAGTCACCAAAGCCCATAGGTGCTGACTCTGTGGGTGCTCCAGGGCAGGAGCACCCATGGAAAAAAAAATTAGTTGGTGCTTAGCATGCACCGACAGCCAGCTCCTCTCTCCTCACCCCCCGAGCCTCCCATCCTCCAGGAGCCCTGCCAATCAACTTCTCCCCCTCCCTGCCAGCATCTCCTGTCCCCTGCAATCAGCTGTTCTGCAGCATGCTGGAGGCACTAGAAGGGAGGGGAAGGGGCAGGGACAGGGCGTGCTTGGGGGGGGTGAGAAGAGGTGGGGTGAGAGAGGGGGCAGGAAGTGGTGGGGTGTGGCGGGGGGTTGGGATAATGAATGGGGTGGGGTTGGGGCCTGGGATGGAACAGGGGTAGGAAGAGGCGGGGCAGAGGTGAGGGCTGGGCATAGGGCAGAATGAGGGGTTGAGCATCCCGGGGCCTGGAGGAAGCTGGTGCCTGTGCCAGGGCCTGATGAAATACATCCTAGAATACTCAAGAAGCTGAATGAGGAGATATCTGAGCCATGAGCGATTAGCTTCAAAAAATCATGGAAGACAGGAGAGATTCCAGAGGACTGGAAAAGGGGAAATATAGGCAGAGGTGAAAGTAACTTACAGAACTTACTGGTACTCCAGTGTCCTTAGGAGGCGGCAGGACCTATACTGGAAGAGGCAGGGCCTTTAAATCCTCGGGCACTTTAAATCACCATTGGAGGGGGATCCCGGCTGCTGCCACCACCCTGGGGCCCCAGCCTCTGACGGAGCTTTAAAGGGCCCAGGGCTCCACTGCAGTAGCAGCAGCTGGAAGCCCCTGGCCCTTTAAATCACCACCAGAGCCATGCTACCGCTACCCCAGGGCTCCAGCAGTGGGGCTCGGGTGGCGATTTAAAAGACCAGGGGCTTGGCAGCCGCTACCACCACTGGCCCTTTAAATTGCTGCCGGATCCCCGCCGCAGCTACCCCAGGGTTCCGGCAGGCTTCTGGGACGATTTAAAGGGCCCGAGATGGTAGCAGCTACCGGCGCCCCAGACCCTCTAAATCGTCCCCAAAACCCTGCTGCCAGAGTCCTGGGAGGTGGCGGTGGGTGTCCGGCGGCTATTTTAAGGGCAAGGGTGGTAGCAGCTGCCGCCACCCCGGACCCTTTAAATTGCCACCTGAGTTCCGCTGCTGCTTCCCCAGAGCTCTGGCAGCAGGGCTCTGGCAGCAATTTAAAGGGCCTGGGTCTCCAGCCGCTTCTGGGAGCCCCGGGCTTTTTATATTGCCGCCAGAGAAGCTGATCTGCCCCAGTACGGTGCACCAGCTCTTACCGGTATACCATACCCTGGTGTACTGGCTTACTTTCACCTCTGAATATAGGCCCCATCTATAAAAAGGGAAATAAAGACGGAATTACATACTAGTCAGCTTAATTTAAGTACCCAGAAAAATAATGGAGCAAATAATTAAGTGATCAGTTTGCAAACACCTAGAAGATAATAAGGTGATAATTAACAATCAGCATGGATTTGTCAAGAACAAATCATGTCAAACCAACCTAATAATTTCCTTTGACAAGGTAACGACTTATAGATTGGGGTGGGGGAGGTCTGCTTTGGAAGAAGAGGAAGCGGTAGATGTGATATATCTTGACTTTAGTAAGGCTTTTGATACTGTCTCACATGAACTTGTCATAAACAAACTAGAGAAATACAACCTAGATGGAGTTACTATAAGGTGGGTACATAACTGGTTGAAAAACCATTCCCAGAGAGTAGCTATCAGTGGTTCACAGGCAAGGTGGAAGGGCATATCAAGTAGGGTCTTGCAAGGATCTGTTCTGGGTCCGATTCTGTTAGATATCTTCATCACTGATTTAGATAATGGCATAGAGAGTACACTTATAAAGTTTGTGGACAATACTAAGCTGTAAGGAGTTGCAAGTGCTTTGGAGGACAGGACTTAAATTCAAATGGGAGAAATGGTCTCAGGTAAACAGGATGAAATTAAATAAGCACAAGTGCAAAGCGCAATCTGGAAGATGAGCTGGGAACACACTTACCAAATTGGGGCCCATTTGAAATCCAAGAGTAGGAGCTTTTCCCCCCTCCCCCGATTTTTAGCCCAGTGATTAGAGCATTTATTTAGGATGTGGGACACCCAGGTTCAGTTCCCCCCTCTGTCTGATGGAGAGGAAGGATTTGAACAGGGCATCCCTAATCCCTGGGCTATGAGGTATTCTGATGTGGGTCTTTCTCAGTCTTTCCAGTTGAAGCTGTTCCACTTTAGATAAACACTTTAGGAATCACTGGGCCAGAGAGTGAGAATGACTTGAAAGTATGGAGGTTAGGGGCCTCATCTGGGAGATGGGAGACCCAGGAGCCAGTCTCCCTACTCTAATTAATTACTCTAATTAGTTGTCCAATGTGGAACAGCTTCAACAGGAGAGAATGAGAACAAGCCACTGGTTAGGGCACTCTCCTTAGATGTGGGAGACCTATATTCCCATCAGGAGAAGGGGGAATTGAATGTGCTCTAACGATCGGACTAAAAGTTATAAATGCTTTTTTAAGGAGCAGCTTAGATGTCTGACTTCAGGATAGGAGTAATTGGTTGTGTATCACAAGCAGATGTAGGTGTCTCCCTGCAGTCCAGAGCCATGTGCCTAACAGAATGAGAGGAGTGGGGCTTTGTACATACCCTTCTTGTCACAGGTGCCAACTTTTTGCCCCAGCCCCGCCCCGAGTCTGCCTCCTCCCTGCCCCTACTGGACCCCTCCCTAAATCCTTGCCCTGGCCCCGCCTCTTCTCCAAGCACACCACGTTCCTCCTTCTTCTCCTCCCTCCCACCACTTGCTGTGCGAAACAGCTGTTTTGCGGCGCAAGCGCTGGGAGGGAGGTGGGGAGAAGCAGGACTCAGCAGCATGCTCAGGGGAGAAGGCAGAGGTAAGCTGGGGCAGGGGGGCAGGCGGGCAGGGGGGAGGGTCGGGGAGCTGCTGGTGGGTGCAGAGCACCCACCAATTTTTCCCAGTGGGTGCTCCAGCCCCAGAGCATGCATGGAGTTGGCACCTATGCTTCTTGTTAGCATCTCCCTTTGGCTCACTTAGGCAGAAAGCCGCCTAGCTTGTTGGATTTTGTGGACTGTGTTCTTAGGTGCCTTTCTCTCCCCAGTCATTGTATAGGGAGCCTAGGTGCCTAACTCAAGCTTTGTGGATTGCAAGGATTTTCTAGCACCTAAACGTTATGTATTGCAACCCCCAGAGCTCTTGAATCTGGCCCAACATATCTCCCAAATTCCTTTAAAATGTAAACAGGCTCAGATCTTCTTTGGACAGTGATCAGAATCTTGTATCCTCACCTTCAGCATGGCCGTCCTTAGATGTGACTCTTACTACCTGAGCACTATTGCTGTACGGTGCATGTGTACATTGTGATTTTAATGAGGTTCCCTTTCTGGACAACTCCTGTAGAATTAAAGTGAAATTTATGAACCATCCTGCAGAACTTTATGGAGAATGATATCTGTTCTGTAGAGTCTGAGTGGGTTCTATAAAGCTACAGAAAATTTATCATAAATTGTACAGGAGTTTTGCATAAGAGCATATTTGCAGGGACAATTTTTCACAGCATTACTCTAAATTAGGTGCTGAAATTTGCAAGATACATCTGTGGGCTACATTAGGGATTTTTATATCAAGGTAGCTACATCTGTGCAAAGCCCCAGTATAGCTGGACTGTAATGGTTTGAAACTTGGATAATTAGCACTTGTCCAAGTCTTGCTTTTCCCTGGTGCAGTGCGTCCAGGCTAGGGATTTGCAGATATACCCAATGTACACAGGCCTTATATCAGTATATTTTGCTTTGAAAAATTTACCAATGGAAAAATCAGGAAATTCTCTCAACTGCAGTGAGAGATCAGAGGAAACAGAGGGTAAGCCTGGTTGCCTTTTGTTTCTCATCAAGTGTAAAGGGTGGAGTTATGGCAATAGGAGGAAGCTATAAACATGTAAAGGTTGGAATGTAGTTCTGTTGCCTCACAAGACCTTTATCTTTAACATTAAATTAAGACTTTTTAGGGCTGGCAGGCAAAGCCAGTTCTTATTGCTCTTTAGTGCTGCAGAGGAGGTCATGTGTCTTTTTCGCTTTCATAAAAATCCTTCTTCTTTGTCTGCTGTTTATACTTATTTAAACAAAGTTTATGAAGCATTATAAAATAAGGTTCCCAGATGTTTTCCTCCACTCGATAAGTCCAGTCTCCTTCATTGCATAATCATGAGTCCAAACCATGGCCAGCTGGATTAAAACTCAGAGTTGTGAAGTCCTTCCTGCACTGTAATATTTGTTTATTTTTACCTTTATAAAACACCTTAAGCTTTTAGTTTTTATTTTAAACTATTTAGTCTAAAATCCCACACAGATTTTTCTCTTGCAATTGTTTTTGGTCATATGAGGAAATCCACTCTATTAGATACCCAGCGAGGGGAAAGGAAGGACAGTTCAGTGATTGTGTTGCTTGCTTGGGAGATCTCAGTTTAATTCCCTGCTCCACCATAGGTTTCAGGTGTGATCCTGGACAAGTGACTTGGATAAGCCTATGGTGGAGCAGGGAATTGAACTGATAGTTAGGTGGCCAACTCCCATTGGTTTAAATAGGAATTAGGTGCCTGAATACCTCTGAAGATTTGGGCCTTTGCCTCTCAGGTCCCCATTTGTAAAATAGGGATAGCATTACTTCCCTACCTAACAGGGGTGTTGTGAGGTGTTCAGCTACTATAGTGGGAGGGCTAAGTACCTGAGATAGCACACAAATTTTCTTCGCTGTGTGAATGATACATGTCTGATGTCTTTAAAATGTCTGATCATTAAAGATTCCATAGCATTTTTCTCAAGATTGTGGGCCCTTGTGTTGACACCAGCCTCCAATTATTTTTATTATTACACCCCCAGCATAGTACTATTTGAGCACAACTTAAAACACAGACATTAAAAATAGTGTCACTAGAGCAGATTGAAAAACAGGGTAGGAAATATCAATGTTTGAAAATATTTAGCTTGTTTTTCTTTGAAATTTTCCAAACATTTTCTGTCCTCTCGCTCGTCAACAGGGAGACTTTCCCTTAGAGCCAATATAGTACCAGCCAGGGTGCTCATTTGCCGTGGCTATGGCAACACTTCCTGTCATGGAAATACCAGACCAGAGATGATTTGTGCAATTTGACCTATAAACAGCAAGATTCAGGTTCTGCTAGTTAGTCCAGGGGGAGGGAATGCCATAGCTGGAACCAGGCACTGAGAGTGCCTTTACCCAGCTCTGTAAATTCAACCCCAGGAGAGGCAAGATTTTTAGAGAAAGAGGTCAAAGACTAGGGATTTGGATGTAATAAGCACCTTAACTTGAACCTGGAAGCAAATTGGCAACCACTTCAGAGTCTGAAGCGCAGGAGCAGTTTTATGGTCTGATTTGTCTGCACTATTAGTATTATCTACTACTTTTCTACCAAAGGTGGACAATAGCATTCAGCATTAGTTGAAGTTTAAAAGTAGCCTTCCAGGGCAACCCCATTTAGAATGTATTAGAGCAGCCCAGCCTGGCGGGCACAAAGATATGGATAACTGGCAAGACCCACATCTGAGAGGAAAATCTCTTGGCCAGACCACAATTAAAAAAAAAGACATTTCTGGTTACAGCTGAATCTTAGAAATCCAGAAACAGCACAAGACCTTGAGGGTGTGAGCCAACCCGACAGTCAACCAAACTGGCATTCTCAACCTACCATGAAGTAACATCCTCTACCATTTCTTTAAAGAAGCAAACATCATCTCAGATCTATCAGGACTGAACTTAAGACCTCTGTGTGAAGGTGGTAAGAAACTGCAGTCTCATCTTATCCCAGACAATATTATTGAATAAAGTGGCCTGCAAAATCCATCCTTAAAGTAATTGCAAGAAGGCTGCACATAATTTTACTTTGTCTAATAGTATGTACAGGTAAGGCTGGCGCTAGTAAATCTCAGAGTAGTCAATCATTGATTATTCTTTTTTTTTTTATTGTCCACCCCCAGAATAACAGAATGTTTTAACTTTTTCTCCTTAGTTGGCACTATGCAGAATGGATTGTCAGCTCTTCTCTTGGAACAAGTCAGAAAGTAAATAGGAGTGGCATCCTTTTGCTTTTGATGTTAATGTCCTTATTGTTTCCATTGCTAAACTCCACTCCTCCTTCCCAGCACTTAGGCAAATAAGTGATTTGTAGAGCTTTCAGGTTACAAAACAGCATTCATAAAATCAAGAGTCCTGATTGAAGTACCCTGGATCTGGAAAAATTTCAGTCTTCTTCTTCTGAAAGATCCAATAGATATAGACTCAATCCTGCTCCCATTGAAATAATTTAGATTTTTGCCATTTTCCTCAATGGTGCAGAATCAACCCCAAATCCTTCTTAACACCAGTATAGTCAACTGAGAAGTATTTAGACGAGGGCTATAAAATGTATTGATATCAACACCCTTTTACAAAAATTGAGTGAGGAGGTGGCATTTAGAGAAATTATGTATATTGCAGCAGTGTCAAGAGCCTCTGACCAAGATGGGGGCTCCATTGTGCTACGCACTGCATGAACATACAGTAAAAGATATTCCTGCCTCACAGAACTTAAAGTAGGGGTGTTTACTCTCTCACTCACTCATGTCCGTCACCCCAATCGGGGTATGGGCCACCAAACACAGATCTCCAGAGTCCTCTATCTTGGGCCAGTCTCTGTTGTCTCTATTGTTGGCGTTTCTGTAGCAGGTTGATTTTTTACAAGGTGGAGTTGCTAGCCCCACACTCAACCCTCCTCCTTTATCCTGACTTGGGACAGGCAGATGACCCCAAAGGACCTCTCTGGTGGAGTTAGGAGTGTTTAAGGTTTCCAAAAAAACCCCACTGAAGCAGTAGACGAGGATGAAGAATACAGGGTCTTTACTGTAGGAGGAAATCCATTACTTTCTTCAAGGCTGACAGACTCTCATATTCTGAATGAATCCAGAAGGATCTCTAATATAATGCTCTTCACTTCTGTAGCAACTTCTATCCAGAGATCTTCATACATGTGTAACCCCTCTGCCAGGTGGAGCCAGCAGCAGCCAGGGTTAGATTCAATATCTAGCAGTTCCTTTTCAACAATACATCACAGAGCCAGCTCAAGCATCCACCCAGTAACCTGGGAAAACTACACACCACGCCAGGGCACCTCTGAGAAGCAATACTTCCCCACTCGCAAGCAGAGAGTATAAGTGTAGAAAATAAACTTGTAATGAAAGGAGGGAAGTCACATGACATTAATTAGGGAAAATGCCACAAACAAGATTCATAATAATAAAACTGTGAGCAGGATATCCACCCCAGAGTGTGCGGGGCAGTGCCTTCTGCCTCAGGTTCTTGAGTTCTATAACCAAAAGTTTCTTTTCTGTGCCCCTCTCTGCTCCATCACCATACCTCACTCTCAGTGGTTATCCTTGGTCAATGAGGACCCAGGGTTCAGAGGTGCATCTGTTTGAGTTCCCCTCCCACAAGGGTAAGAAGGCACCTTGCTTATTCTGCCATCTGAGTACTTGCGGTGGCTGGCCGCCCCACAGCTGCTTGTTCTGCTGGCCACCCTGCCAGCTGCTCGTTCCGCTCCACTGGCTGCCTTGCCAGCCACTCATTTGGGTTGCTGGTCACCACTTGCCTCTCTGCTGTGACCTCTGCAGGTCAGTCTCTTGAAGTTCCACCCAGCTCTTAGTGATTTTCAGCTTTGAGGCTGAGCAGAGATGCTGTCCCACCACAAGTTACTGTCAGCTCTTTTAAGCACTTAAAATAACCAAAGGGTCCTAACAGGAGCCCATTTAGCTCCATCTTTTAACAGTGGAGAAGAACAGGTTAAACCAGACCAGGATCCCTTAGGGAAAGTCCAAACCTCCTGGCTAGAACACCTGTCCCTGCCCCTCTCTTTTTCACAGAAGTCTGGCATTTGAGCCCCTGGCTTAATGAGGTCCTTTCAGCTGAGGGTGACCCCCTTATTTGGGACAGGTTAAGCACAGTTCTGCTCCCCTTTACTCAGACAATAAAGACAACAACAGTGATAATATTTCACTACCCCTGCATTCAGTACTTAAGTAATTTGTAACCCAGCACCACCCAAAGTTCATCACTTCTGCTAGACACCCACGCAGAGTAGGTATGTTCATGTAAATTCAGTTTGCTCCTGAAGTTTCTTCCCCTCCCCAGCTAGTTGTCAGGGGAGAGTTCATTCAGACCCTGCTTATACATGTCGTTAACAGTTATTTAATTCTATAATGTCCTTAAATGGCATATAATCATTTTCTCATTTTACAAATAAGGCATAGGAAGACTTATTTTTCCCCAGAGCCACAAAAGTTTTTTTTTTTCTAAAGAGAACTGGGAATAGAATCTAGGTTTCCTGACCTCTAGGCATGTAAGTCAGCCACAAGACCATCCTTCTTTCTAATATGGCATGTTCAGCAAATTTTAGCTACCTTGTATACAGTTTCAGAGTGGTAGCCGTGTTAATCTGTATCAGCAAAAACAATGAGGAGTCCTTGTGGCACCTTAGAGACTAACAAATTTATTTGAGCATAAGCTTTTGTGGGCTAGAACCCACTTCATCAGATACATGGAGTGAAAAATACAGGAGCAGGTATAAATACATGAAAGGATGACGGTTGCAAAATTCTGACATATGCTCTTAAAATAATGCCTATGGCAAATGATCATCCACTTCCTGACTAGTGAGATACTACTGTAAGGCTATTGGTGGGCTTTTTCTACAAATTTTCAGACTAACTGGATACATGACCATTATAAGCCATCATCATACAGTTTTCAGGACAGTGCACTCTTTTAAAAGCCAAGGAGTACAATGGATTGATTGCCGCTTCTTTCCAGTAGAGGGCAGTATGCACATACCTAGAGAAGATGGCCTAGTATTTGAAATGCAAGCAAATTATGCAAAACAGTGTGTGACTCCAATGGGTGGGGTGATCTAAAGAGGTCAACAGTAGACTAAATTAACACCAATTTTGTAGCTTCATTTGCAGCAGGCAACAGTGAAAGAGGGAGGCCAGGCTTAGATTATGATATAACTGCAGAACAAGTACACTTTAAACCTTGGGTACCTTCAGCTGCCAAACTAAACACGCGTGGCCAGAATGGTTAACTTCTTTATAGGAAATTAATAAGCAGAAATGGCCTATGTGATACCCCATCACCTAATATTTAAGTAAGTGCTTTCTTATTAAGGACATATAATATTTAAGGAACAAGCAGAGACCAGCATCCTACCCAACATGCCTGCTCTTCTAAGGGTGCTATTAATTCCACCTGCCTTTTTACTTAAACCTTGAACCCCTCCCTTCTCCACAAAAGAATGAGGGTAACTCTTAGACTCATTAGTTTTAATATACTGACTCTCAGTTGAAATCAATGGGAGTTAGATACCTGAATACCTTTGAGGGTCTGGGCCTGTGCCCCTTATATAAGCATTTGCAGTCAGCTGTAGTGGATGGAGAACAAGACTAACAAACTGCACGCCAGTGAGAGAAGGGGAATTTTGGCTAATGGTTTCAGGGACAGACCTGAACTGTTAAACTTGAAGTACTCTTTATAAAGTCTCTTTTGAAAGTCCTCCAAGCTATAAGCTTCATGGATGTGAGTTTATCTACCCAGGGAGGACGCAGAACTGAGTTGTCTCCGACAAGATTTGAACTTGGGTTTTCAGGAGTCCTACTAGACATTTCAAAACTGACGCACAGGGCTCTCTCTTATAGCATTTATACTGTTTGTTAAGCAGTTCTGCAACCTTATTCTGTATATTTATTACCCTTCATGTGGAATTGTTCTTCATGAGTTCCTTGTTTGAACCTAATTTGTAGATTATGGCGGAGATTTTCAAAACTGCCTTAGATATTTGGACACCCAACTTGCATTAAAATTAATGGGACTTTGGCATCCAGAAAGTGGTTCTGAACGTTTCAGTCAATACTTTTTAAACTCTTTACTAGTGTGACAAAATAATCGGTTTTATTAGTCCCTTTCATTTTGAAAACTTTAATCAGGTCACTTTAAAGTCTCAGCAAGAATCAGATCAATTCACATAATCATTCTTTAGAATAGATTTTTGTTCTAATTTTAGATTTTCAAACTAAAGGAAGAGAGGTACAGACAGAAGAAGGTGTCCATTTGCCCCCTCACCATCTAGGTCAGAGGTCAGCAACCTTTCAGAAGTGGTGTGCTGAGTCTTCATTTATTCACTCTAATTTAAGGTTTCGAGTGCCGGTAATACATTTTAACATTTTAGAAAGTCTCTTTCTGTAAGTCTATATTATATAACTTAACTATTGTATGTAAAGTAAACAAGCTTTTCAAAATATTTAAGAAGCTTCATTTAAAATTAAGTTAAAATGCTGATCTTACGCTGCCAGCCTGGGGTTCTGTTCACCTAGGGCGAGCAGAGCCTGCGGCTGGGACTCCAGGACCCCAGACCTGGGGGCGGGGGTTCAGAGGGCTGGGAGCATGGGGGTTGCAGGGCAGAAGACTGGGTGTGGGGGGGGTTCATGGGTCAGGGCAGAGGGCTGGGGGTGTGTGGGGGTGCAGGGAAGAAGACTGGGTGTGTGCAGGGGTTCAGGGCAGAGGGATGGGGCTGTGGGGATGCAGGGCAGAAGGCTGGGTGTGTGTGGGGGGTCAGGGTAGAGGGCTGAGGTGCTCAGCCCATAGTGGTGCTCCCAGACCCCTGCCCTGTATGGAGCTGTGTGCATGCTGCCACTCTTCCCCCTTCCACTCGCAAGGGCCATTAACTGATTGGCTCAGGGAAGGAGAGGGGGCGGGGTAGGAAAGCACCACGCTGGGGGAAGAAGCAGGAGAGGGGGAAGCGTGGCTGCCGCAGAATCAAGCTTCTGCCTCCTGCCCCTGCAAGGGAGAGCGGTGGGTGGGGGAGCTGAGTTAGGCTGGGGGCCGGGACAGCAGCAGGCAGCAGCGTGCCACTCAAAATCGACTCGTGTGCCGCTGTGTTTGACACGTGTGCCGTAAGCTGCCGACCCCTGATCTAGGTTGACATTAAAAACAAAAGTAATTATTCCTATATTTGACTCATTACCTGATTTCATGCAATAATTTATAAAGTTAAAGCTTTTTCTTGGCTTTTATTTTTGTAGCATGAGCCTCTTTCAAAGCGTTATTAGTTTTAAAGGATTACCCCCACCTCCATCTATTTAGACCCCAAATTCTCAAAAATCTCCTACTAACAAGCATTTTAGGTTGCTGGGAATGTCAATTTCCAAAGCCATATTTGATCTATTATCTTATAATCCCAGAATTTGTTTACCCTAGAATCCAATCAGAGAGTGTGTTTATTAGATATCCTTTTAGATTTTCCACAGTTCCAACAAATATTCTTCCAAAACAGCTTTATCCCACTAAACTTTTAGATGTTCTAAGATCAGATACTCTATGCCAGGGATCGGCAACCTTTGGCACACAACTCACCAGGATAAGCCTACTGGTGGGCCAGGCCAGTTTGTTTACCTGCCACATCCACCGGTTCAGCCGATTGCGACTCCCACTAGCCGCGGTTTGCCGCTTCAGGCCAATGTGGGCTGCGGGAAGTGGTGCGAGACGAGGGATGTACTGGCCGCCACTTCCTGCAGCCCCCATTGGCTTGGAGCGGTGAACCGCAGCCAATGGGAGCCACGATTGGCTGAACCTGTGTACGCAGCAGGTAAACAAACTGGCCCGGCCCACCAGGGTGCTTACCCTGGCAGGCCATGTGCCACAGACTGCCGATCCCTGATCTATGTCCTTAATATAGTTTCCTTTTAACAGCTATGAAGTGACTGACAGAAAACCTGAGAAATGCTTGGTTGGAGCAGAGCCCTTGAGTACAACTGTGAGACCAGAGTAGACCATTTGCTAATGTGGTGGGAAAATATTAGCACTTACTGTATCTGTTAAACATATTAGACTGCACAAGACACTAGAAAATGGACCGCAGGGAGCAATCCAGCACTGGCAGGGAGATGGTCTGGACAGTCAGAATTTTCCATCTCTAACTATTATGATTCTATAAAAAATGGGCTAAATTCTCAGTTACATTAAAGCCCCTTTATGCTGCTCTGGCAGCAGGTGAAAATGGTCTGCTGAGAAGAATATCTTGCACAAGGGGCCTACCCAGTTAGCATAAGGAATCTATGCCAACCTTGCTCTTAGCACTTGGTGTAGGAAATATAATGGGAGTAGGTGAAAGAGAGAGAGGGAAAGAGGGAATGGGTGAGCCAGACCACACGGCACTACAGCTGTCCTCTTCTTCCCAGGACCCGTGGGAAGTAGAGCATAAGTGTCAGCCACCCTGGAACTGCTCTAACTCACACTGGGAGCCTTGTGCCAATAAATACAAGTCACTGAAAACCTAAAAAATACAGGGCGCACAAATGTGGCTTAAGTCTACTTTTCCTCACTCTCTGCTCTGTCCCTGCCCTAAGGGCAGGAGCAGAGGAACAAAGAGCTGGGCCGTGGGCCTTTTCTTGTGTTGGAGGTGGAAGGAAAGAATTCATTTACTGAAACTGTTGCAAAGTAACTCTTCCCATGTTGTTGAGATAAAATAAATATTTGCCTTGGTTTTGTTTCATTGGTTAAGTACTTGCTATGTGAAATAATACAGCTTTATTTGTGCAGCACTGTCCATTCAAAGTGCGCCCAACAATACTTTACAGAATCAGATCATCCAAGACATGAGACTGAATACAGTAAAGAGAGAGAACGGTAGTGCAGAGGTACAGTGAGTACAGTTCCTGCAGTACTAACCCCTGCAAAATTCTCCATGAGAGTCTTGTCTGCATGAAGCGGGACTGGTTCCTGAATGGTGACTAAATCAAAGCATTTAGTCATGAGGCCAATAACCAAGAGAGGAAGACAAACTAAGAGGCACAGGCAAGAAAGAAATTATATGTTGTAAGATGAAGTCTCTTAGCATACATTAGTTAGCAAAAGATTGATTACTTTTAGGTAGGGCTTGGTTTTAAGTTTTGTTACCTTGTTGGGTAACAGATTGCTACACTTTAGTAGAACATTAGGTTAAGGGTAGGTTAGCCTTTCTGGAATGTCTTTCAGCACTATGAAGGGGTCCTTAGTGCTGCATGAAACAGGGGTCACAGCACAGTACTAGATGGGATGAAGGGCATTTTAAGTAAGAGGTCTGTTAATGGAAACCAGGTTTAATAGGCTGTCTTGCTACTGGAGGGGTTACAGAACAGTCAGTACCGTCAAGGAAGAAAAGAAAAAGAAACAAATACACATTTTGCAATCACATTCATCTAAATAGTCAGTCAAAGCAGTTGATGGGGATTAAGCCAGGTGACTCCCAAAGTCAACACAGCCTATGTGACTGAACCGCCACACATCAGCTAGAAAGTGTAGCATCTATTACTGTCCTAGCTATTCGTTATCAAAAGTTCAGACACAGGTGAAGAGCAATTAGTAGCATGAGAAGACTTCTTTTGGAGAAGAGACTCTGAACACTGGGACTCAAGTTTAGAGAGGAGATGAATAAGACTACAAAAATCTACAAAATAATGACTAGTGTAGAGAAGGTGAAGACGAAATGCCTATTTATCCTGTCTCACATTATAAAAGCAAAGGGACATGAAACGGAAAGGCAACAAATTCAAAACTAATAAAAGGAAAGTTTTTCTTGCACAGTGCATTATTAATCTGTGGAGCTCATTGCCACAAGATATCATTGAGGCCAAAAGTTTAGTGTGAGGATATGGTACAGTTTCTTCAAATGTATAGTAGGAAGCTAGGTCCTTGTTCAGTATTAGAAAAAAGTGGCTCAGTGCTTCTTTACTATTGTCAAATGATATGGTGTCATAAAGTGACTCATTTTGAATCAGCATAAATTAGAGGAAAAAGTGCCATAGTTCAACCATCCTCAAGTCTTTTAATGGAATAACCTTGAACTTCATGTGATCGATACATCCCTCATAGGGAGTCTTATAAAGGCCATGAGTAAGTCTATATTGGGGCACCTTTGTATTTGACTAGATATTTTAACTTTGTGTCCTAAGTGTGTGACAGAAAAGCCTTTTGAAAATTAACTTTATCAATGTTTGTTGGTACAGTTCATATAATAGGATCCTGGATCACATCTCTGTTAGTAAGATCAGGATTAGAATCGTCATTGTTCAACTCCCATTCTGTCTGAACACAATTTGCTTCTCAAATTATAAATCAGGGGCAAGACACTGTACTAGTGTGTAGGCAACTTCATAGCTTGGTTCTGGAATGTTTCCTAGAGTCAGAAGAGAATTGTCCTCATTTAAAAAGACAACCATTATGCAGGCTAGGTCCACATTTGATCCATTAGAATTAAAAAACCCACCACCCCAGGTTATTTTTTATAGCAAAAACACGGGAGCGTGCAGTATCATGGATTTCAAATTAAGGCTTTGATTCCTCCCACAGTCTCTGGCTGACAGGTGGAGAGGACCTATTGCTACACTGTTTCAAAGGGTACAGGATACTCCTGCTCCACAGAGGTGATAGGGATTCTGACAGAGCCAAGGGAGGGTGCCACTTTCACATTCCCAACCCCCAGCACTCTCAGAGTCGCCCAGAATGCAGCCCACAGAAGGTAGCTGGGATGCGTTCCACCCAGGATGCCACCTGGAACTGGGGTACCACTGAGGTACCACCGCTGACTCACCAGCCTGGGCTCCCTCTCACACTGTGCTGCTGTGACAAAGTGTAGACTGCTCCCGGTCCTACACTTCCACCAGCATTCACACAGGCAGGGACACACTCAGCTGGAGTTGCTTGCAGACTTTGGCCAGTCACTCCATGAACCAACAATAGAGAGGCTGCAGCCAAAATAACCTCCAGCTTCCCAGCCTAAGACCCCAGAGTTGTACCATCCTGCCCTGGTCAAAACCCTGACCAGGATGAATGTATTATCAGTTTGTTTCTCCTTCACTGTGGAGAGGAATATACAGCAAACCTGTGTTAACTAAGCTGAGATTTCCCCCCAGACACTTCATTCAAAGGTACATTGGATAAAGCAAAAATAAGATAAAGCAAAATAGATAAAGCAAAAAATAAGTTTATTAACTACAAAAAGATTGTAAGTGATTGTAAGCAAGGCTATGATAAGTCACAGAATTGGTGATTTCCAGTGACCTCCGTGACTTCAGCGATGTGGAGTTGCAGGGTCTCTTGCTGCCCGTGGGGGCTGGTAACTGCGGCGTACCCCCACTACCTTTGGCAGCCCCCGCAGCTCTCAGCTGCCGCAGGTGGCAGGGAACCCCCTAGCTCCCGGTCACCCAAGGGTGGTGGGGAACCTCCAAGATCTGAGCTGCAGCAGGGTAAATCCCGAGATCCCAGCCATGGCAGGCGCCTGGAGCTGTGGGCAGCAGGGGTACCCTGCAGCTCCTGGCCACTACGGCTCCTGGAGGTGTGGGTGGCAGGGGTACCCCAGAGCTCCCACCCCTATGGGTGGGGGGGCACCCCTCAGCTTCCAGCCCCCATGGCTGGCAGGGAACCCCCAATCTCCCGGCCCTATGGGCCCCTGGAACTGCAGACAGTGGGGGTACCCCACAGCTCCCAGCTGACACGGAAGCCAGGAGCACCCTACAACTCCCAGCCCCCATGGGCAGCAGGGAACCCTTGGAGATGCAGGGATACCCCACAGCCCCCAGCTGCTGCAGACAGCTCCTAGGACCTGAACAGCTGCCCTGCTTCAGGTGGCGTGGGGACCCGCAGATCCCAATTTTGTCCCTGATATTTTTAGTAAAAGTCACAGACAGGTCACGGCTTCCATGAATTTTTTTTTTTGCCCGTGAGCTGTCCATGACTTTTCCTAAAAATATCCATGTCAAAATCTTAGCCTTAACTATAAGTGATAGCAAACAGATCAAAGCAGATTACCTAGTAAATAAACAAACCCACAAACTAAGCCTAAAATACTAGAAAGATTGCATATGAATTAGCAATTCCTGGCCATGACTGATGATGCAAGCAGGCTTGCAGATTCTCAAGGCACAAGCTGCACTTGCTTTTCAGGTTGGGATCCCTACTCCCGTTCCAAGTTGTTTTCTTTCAGAGCTTCTCTCTGGTGTTGAGTTGCGGGGGAGTGAAGAACCACAGATGATGTCACTCCCTGCCTTATATAGCTTTTCCATATGACAGGAACCCTTTGTTTCAAACTTGATTCCTAGATCAGTTTGTGGAAAAATGGAGTTCAGAGTCATGTGATCAGGTCACATGCCCTTACAGAGTCATAGCAGCCATTATTTACAGGCTGTCTGGAGTGTTCTCAGGAAGGCTCAACAGGTGGGGGATAAGCTTCTCCTAAGGCCCATTGTTTTTCCTAATGGCCCATTACCCTGAATAGGCCCTTCACAACCAGCTGTCTAGGCTGGAAGCATTTTGCCTAATGGGTGTTACCAAGGTGTAACCACATTTGAAATACAGATACATAGTCAATATTTATAACTTCAGATACAAAAGTGATACATGCACACAAATAGGATAACCATACTCAGCAAATTATAACTTTTTCAGCAACACCTCAGAAGATATGAATATGAGGTATAGTGTCACAGTTGCAACAGATAGACCTATTCTATTGTTTACTGGCAGGGAACTGCCAAGAGGATTTACAGCTTATTCCATTCATATTCACAGAATCTCCATCTACACTGCCCACTATCCTAGGCTACTTTACCCTTAACTGAATCACACAGTTTCCTTGGGCCAGCCAAGTTCTTGTTACATTCATGCTGGGTTTCAGATGACAGAAGCATCTGCAGCAGAGAAGGAGATGAGGCAATATCCTGTTCACACAGTTCACCTGTGACACTGGGCTTTCTGCCCCCTGCACGGTGTGCCGATGAAAGCAGCACACTGAGAGGCCCTTTGTAATTATACTCACTTAGTCATCACATACACACATTCACCATATTGTCACGAGTAGGTACCAGAGATCTTACAAACAAGGAAAGATTATAAAGTAGCACTTAAGTTTGCTCCTTTGATTACTAGAATTGTGAATGAAGCAATGCATCCCCCAGGGTGTGTGTCATGCTGGGACATCCTTCTACCTCTGCAGGGCCATGTACTGCAATCATTTGAGAAATATGGATGATATATCAGCATGGTACACACCCTTGTCTTCCTTATTGCAATCCAATCTCTTGATATGTGCATGAGCCCCACAAACCATAGAATCTGATCTCCTCAGAAACAATGTATGAAGTATTGCCAACCCCAAATGTTCAAACACCATGAGTCAGGCTCACCAAAGATCATAAGATTGGCTTTAAAATCATGAGATTATGTAAACATAATAGATTTGTTGTTCTTTTTATTAGCCTTCTGCTTTTTGAGTCTTTAGGGTGCACATTTTGAAGCTTTTTCCATCGCCACAAGGGCTAGAAACTTACTTTTTCTTCAAGAATGAATGCTGAAATCATCATGTATCCACTTGCTGCCAGAACCTGGAGGAAAACAATAACTATCATGAGACTCATGACAAAATCACGAGAATTGGCAACGTGCGTATATAATCTTATAGCAGCTGTATGGGAGATGGAAGAATAATCTCTGTTTTACAAAGGAAGACTAGAGGTGGAAAGATTAAATTGACCAAGGCCACACAAGGCATAAGTGACAGAGGAACCTAAGCAAACCAGGAAGGGGAAATTCAATAAAGATGGTCTTCATAGTGTGTATTCATCAGTCCCATAGACAACACAATCAGAGGCATAGCGAGCGCCCTCCGTACCCTCTGACCAGAGGGGGCCCTGCAAGGAAGGGGGCCCCTAAAAGTGGCAAAAAAAATGTAAGGTATAACTAGGTAAGTGACATTTATTCATGCTATTGCACAATCCATGTCGGTTTTACTGACAAAACCGTGAAGTCATTATGATACATCATAATGCTATTGGCTACATCAGTTGTCTGTTGGTCAGTTTTGAATTTTAGTTGGACCCATTCAAAGAATGTGTATTTGCGTTCATAATGGCGGTCAGTGGATAAATGTTATTAATTTAGTTGTTTAGTTTTTTATCGTTTCTGCATTGTAAGGGGCCCCAGACATATGTTCGGAGGGGGCCACGTTCTTTGTTGCTACAGCCCTGAACACAATCACAAGTCTCAGATCCCATGTCTCAGGTTTAAGCAATCTGAGATCTCCAGTATTTAATTTCTTCAAGCAAGCAATACCATAAATCTAAAATAGGCCCTCTTCACAGGGTGGAAACCAACCAAAATCTCAAGTCCTACCCTTTTCTTCAGGAGATATTGACAAAATCCAAAAAGTTTTTAAACAATGAGAATTCCTAGTTTCCGATTACAGTCAAATCTCGCAATAATGCACCCCGCTATAACATGAAATCACATATAACGCGATCATAGGTTGGCTCCCTTTAAGGCAGATATAACTTAGATAAATGTTTTCACAGTGCTGTACAGTACCAGTGATCCCCAACACCATTGCAGGGAAAGAAGCTGCAGCCCCGTGACTGCCGGGGACAGAGAACTCCGGGGCTGCGGGCGCTGGTGCTCTCTGTCCCCGGCAGGCGGCGGGCCGCGGCTCCTCTTGAAGCAGGAGAGAGGTCGCGGCCCTGCACCTGCCGGGGACAGAGAGCACCAGCGCCTGCAGCCTCGTAGTTCTCTCTCCCCTGCTGGGCACTAGGCACTAGGGGCACTAGGCGGTGCACATCAGTGCACCACTTTGGGGACCACTGGCAAACTGACTGGTTTGAAACCCCGCTATACTACGACCCCGCATTTAGTGCGATGGAAGATTTTGGACCTCAAACGTCAGCTTTCAAACTGTCCCCCAGCAGTGAACTTATTGTTCTTTTAAAATATTCCAGTCTGGTTTTCTTGGGAGCATAACAGGTTCATCTGCCTCTGGACCCTGTCAGATAACCCCTGCCTCTCTAGTCTGGAACTCCATGGCTTTCTAACTTAACCACCCTTCTGACTATTCTTGGCTTCTGTTAGGTGATAGACCCTTTTGCACACAGCTGAGTTCAGTGCAAACCACCAGATCATCTTTCTTCCCTAGAACCATATAAATATCATAATTGAACAAAATAATAATTCAATACTTTGTGTTAAAATATAACCTTGCAATAGAAGAGTATCACAGGAACATTTCCTTCTTTGGAAATAAATGTTTTGGTCTATTTCAGTTTGGTTAATGGCTTAATTCTTCAATCTTCAACAACATGGAAGTTACAGCAGAACACCATTATTTTGTGACAATGTTCCATTCTATTGGCATTTGTGCTTATTATATTTCAGCACCTTACAGAGAGTCAGCGTCTTCTGCCAGTAGGAGGAAAGGTGGAATATGATTTGATACTGCTGGAAAATAGAGAAGTTCAGGGAAGAACTACCTTTTTTTTTTGTAACTAACCTAGAGAAACAAGAACCCTGGGAAACATTGCTGTTACATGATTAAACAAACATTTAAAAACATAACAAATATAGGCAGTGATCAGAGTTGTGTTATATGCAAGCAGCCACTCCTTTGTCCTCTGGACTTCTGCCACAGTTGTAGCTATCCATATTAGGATTTGTAATCAGTACTCAACAATTACTGAGAAGCACCATTCAGTATAAAGAGAGATCCAAAAAATATGGTTTCAGTCTATCCCTACTTCTCTAGTCATATTGGGGCAAATTCATCCCTGATGTAACTCACTTGAAATCAGTTGAGTTATACCAGGGATTAATTTGACCCAATATGCACATTATGCAGCTTGTTAAATATTGGATCCAATGCAGGCAAACACGAATCTTACAAGTCTCTTTTCTCTGAAATGCCTTGATGTACCCCCCAGTAGCATGTTATTATATAGGGAGCCTGGCATTTAACAGTGCAATTTCAGAAAAAAATCTGATCCGTGGCCACACTGGGATTCCAGTCCCATGACTCTGATTTGTCACATTGTGACAAATAGTGTAGTGGCTTTATCAGGCTGGTAAATATTTGACCCGTGTGAATCCACCAAATACCTCATTTGCTCTTTTGGTAATAAAAAAAACTTTGAGTCCAGGTCTGTAAAGGTAAAAACACTACTGCATTCATTGCTTGCTTCACCTTTGCTCCCAAAGACACTTCAGCTGAAAAATTACTTACAGCTAAATTCTGTTTCCACATATGCTCAGGGAGCTTCCAGTGAAGAATCTGAGGACATAATTTGACCCTTGGACTATACTGTAGCAGCTTCCCATTTACTGTAGGTAATAGTTTCATATTTTCTGGGATTGTGAGATGAAGTATCAGGCTCTACCACTACTTGGTCACTAATTCCTTTGAACTACTATTGTTGCTAGTGCCTCTGGTAACTCCATCCTTTAGAGAAGTATGGTCTTGTGGTTAAGACATTGGACTAGGACTCAGGAACTCTGGGCCTAATTCCATTACAAATTTCCTATTTAACCTTGGACAAATCATTTAATCTCAGTTCCCTATATCTTAAAAACTTCCTTTGTTTTCATGTCTATTTACATTGTAAGCTCACCAGAGCAGGACACTTTTACTATGACCCTATGACCAACTAACTTGGGTTTAGTGTTAAATTCCATCTACATTAGGGCTTAAGTGCTTCTTAACTAGGGATTAGCTAACATGATTTCAAATATATTTTCTCCTAGTCTCGACAAAGGCTCTGTATTTGTGCAGTGCTTAGTAAAATAGGGGCCCTCTATGCACCATAGTAATGCAAATAATAATTCAGTATTAATGCAACTAAAATGTTATGACACAGACAGATGTCCTTTATAAATTGTGAGTTTATTACTGGTTGTCATAGTACCTGCCAGAGTGCTGGGACTGAAAAAAGGCTAGAGTCACTAGGTATTTCCAACTCAGAGAAGTTAATTTCAACTTCAAGGGAAGAAGTTACTTTGAAAAGGAAATGTGCTGATTTATTCTGCTCAATGGCAGCTTTATTTTGTGCTCTAGCTCCCATAGTAAGATTGCCTGTGATCCATCAGTCTTGCATTCAATACAATAAGTATATTTAAGTATAGCAGTACTTTCATTACATGAGGCCAGGACACATGCTTTATTTAGAACATGTAAAAGTCATTCTTTATTAAATACAGTGAAAACACTGGTATACGGTTGGACATATCTGGAGCCACCTGTTGTTCTAAAACATTCAGATCAAAATCTTTGAAAATTAGGCTCATGATCTGCAAGATTAGGGAAGAAAATGCTTTACAATAAACAGACGTGTTCTTTATATCGAGGCTACACTTGAGCCACGCTAACCTGTTTTTCTTATGTTTTCTTGTCAACTTAACTTTTTGTCAAAGCAAGGAAGTGGGTGAGGTTTACATTTGGGAGCAGCAAGGAACTGGGCAGGGTAAAGAGTTTTTGAAAGCAATCCAACCTGCCCAAACATGAAGATGTTCATTTCTGAAGCAAACCTGTTTGGCAAATGTTTGGTTTTAATGTAATCTATACTTTGTCCACCCTATAAAAAAATTAAATATAGTTTTTCAGCCTTTGATTTTCTTGAAGTGAGAAGGAATATCTGGCCAAGATTTAAAAAAAAAATCTCTCTTAAGTGGCCCACTTTTCAAAAGTTCTGAGCACCCACTGAGTTCATTTGTATTTGTGGGTACTCAGTATTTCTGAAAATCAGGCCACTTATTCAGGCACCTAAATAAGAACTTTCAAGTAGGATTTTCAAGAGTGATTTAGGAGGGCAAATCCTATTGATTTTCAATGGGACTTGTGCTCCTAAGTCAGCTGGGCTATCCTGAAAATTCCACTCCAGAAACCTTACTTTAGGCATCCGCTTTTACAAATCTCAGCCTTTATTTCTAGTTAAGGGGAGAGTGGATTGACTCAAGAGCTTTGCTTGCTTCCTAAACCAGTGGGGAAAATATTGCATAAGATGACATCTAGCTCTCTGACTAGCAGGATTGTTTTTGAACCTCAGCCTCCAGTAGTTCAATTATTTGCTTTCCCTCTCAATCGCTGAGGGGAAAGTTCTTCTCAGAGTTTAAATATTAAATCTACTGAGGGAAACCTCATCATACTGGAATGTTACAGTATACTGCATACAGACAGAAGGGTATGGGCTCAGCATAGTGCAAACCAATTCTGATTTTCAAGTGCTGCTGCCTATGTTCACTGTTTTGTTGGAGATTTTAGACATCTACTCGGGCTAGCAATAGCCTAATAAGAATGGAGACATCAGACTCTTTTGCCAAGTGGCTGCAACTTTGGGCTCCCTTTCTTGGCAGCAATGACAAGGGAGGAAAAACACAGCCATCTGTATGCACTGCAAACTTTTTTTCCCTTTTGATGCCCAAATCTAGAGTATCCTAACATGTCCCAGATTTAATCCAGCCCATGTAAACCTAAGGAGTCCTATCAGATCTGTATTATTCCAAGGCACACAGCCATTTCAAGGCCTAACTAGAGGCAAAGGGAAGTATTACCTCATTTCCCAGACTCTGTGGGTTTGGGAGAATAAGATGGTTACTTACCTTTGTAACTGTTGTTCTTTGAGATGTGTTGCTCATATCCAATCCAATTAGGTGTGCGTGCGCCGCGTGCACATTCGTCAGAAGATTTTTACCCTAGCAACACTCGGTGGGTCGGCTGGGTTGCCCCTGGAGCGGCGCCGTTATGGTGCCGGATATATACCCCTGCCGACCCAACGGCCCTTCAGTTCCTTCTTGCCGGCTACTCCGACAAAGGGGAAGGAGGGCGGGTTTAGAATGGATATGAGCAACACATCTTGAAGAACAACAGTTACAAAGGTGAGTAACCGTCTTTTCTTCTTCGAGTGCTTGCTCATATTGATTCCAATTAGGTGACTTCCAAGCCTTACCTAGGCGGTGGGGTCAGAGTGAGATGTTGCAGAATTTAGAACTGCTGATCCAAATGCCGCATCATCTCTGGACTGTTGTACCAATGCATAATGTGATGCAAAGGTGTGGACCGAGGACTAGGTAGTTGCACAACATATCTCCTGGATGGGTACATGGGCCAGTAAAGCGGCAGATGAAGCTTGAGCCCTAGTAGAATGGGTGGTGAGGTGGCTCATCGGAATGTGAGCCAAGTCATAGCAGGCACGGATGCACGACGTCACCCAAGATGAAATCCTCTGGAAGGAGACAGGTAGGCCCTTCATTCGGACTGCCACCGCAATGAAGAGTTGGGGCGTCTTTCGAAAGAGTTTTCTTCATTCAATATAAAAGGTGAGAGCCCTACAGACGTCTAGGAAATGCAGCTGCTGTTCCTGGCGCGATGAGTGCGGCTTTGGGAAGAAGACCAGAAGGAAGATGTCTTGATTGGCATGGAAGGTCGATACCACTTTAGGGAGGAAGGCCGGGTTGTGGTCGCAGCTGTACCTTGTCCTTGTGAAACACTGTATATGGGGGGTCCGCAGTGAGGCCCCGAAGTTCGGAGACTCGTCTTGCCGATGTAATAGTGACGAGGAATGCTGTCTTCCAGGACAGGTATAGCAGCGAGCCGGTGGCTAGCGGCTCGAAGGGAACACTCATAAGCTTGGCTAGAACTAGATTGAGGTCCCAGGTCGGGGCGGGATGTCGGACCTGCGGGTACAAACGTTACAAGCCCTTGAGGAACCTTGAAACCATGGGGTGAGAGAAGACCGAGCGACCACTCTCCCCTGGGTGAAAGGCAGAGATGGCCGCCAAATGCACCTTTATTGATGAAACCGCTAGGCCGTGTTGTTTCAGGGACCAGAGGTAATCCAGGATACTAGGAACTGGTACCTGCGTGGAAACAGCGTTACGCTGAGCGCACCAGCAGGAGGAATGCTGCCACTTGGCTAGATATGTCAACCTAGTGGAAGGTTTTCTACTACCCAGGAGTACGTGTTGTACCGAGGCAGAGCAACGTAACTCGGACTGGCTTAACTATACAGCAACCATGCTGTGAGGTGAAGAGACTGTAGGTCTGGGTGGTGAAGTCTGCTGTAGTCCTGAGTTATGAGATCCGGCCAGAGTGGTAGGGGAATTGGGTTGGCCACTGACAGGTCGAACAACATGGTGTACCAGTGCCGCCTCGGCCACGCTGAAGCGATCATGATCACATGGGCCCTGTCTCTGCGGAGCTTGAGCAGGACCCTGTGGACCAGCAGGAACGGTGGAAAGGTGTAGAGTAGATGGTTCGTCCATGGTATCAGGAATGCATCTGAGAGGGAGCCCAGGGAGTGACCCTGGAAGGAGCAGAACTCATGGCACTTCCAATTCTCACAAGAGGCGAAGAGGTCTATGTGGGGAAAGCCCCACTTCCGGAAAACAGAATGGATGACGTCTGGATGAATCGACCACTCGTGAGACAGGAAGGATCTGCTGAGGTGATCCGCCAGGGTGTTCTGAACTCCTGGGAGAAAGGATGCTACCAGATCGCTCGAGTGGGCTATGCAAAAGACCCAGAGCTGAATGGCTTCCTGACAAAGGAGGGAGGAGCGTGCTTCGCCCTGCTTGTTTATGTAAAACATGGCTGTTGTGTTGTTTGTGAACACTTAGACACAACAGCCTTGGAGACGCTCTCGAAACACCTGGCACGCGAGGTGAACCGCCCTCAGCTCCTGCACATTGATGTGTAAAGTTAGTTCTTGAACAGACCAAAGGCCTTGAGTGCGGAGACCCTTGAGGTGGGCACCCCAACCCAGAGATGACGCATCCATGGTTAGGGCCATTGAAGGTTGAGGTGGGTGGAATGGCATCCCTGCACAGACCAGGGTGGGAGTCAGCCACCAGGCCAGGGAGCCTAGGATGCTCGTGGGAATCAGGAGGATCATGTCCAGGCTGTCTTGGCCCGGCTGGTATACTGAGGTGAGCCAAGTTTGAAGTGGACAGAGGCGTAGTCTGGTGTGTTTGGTCACAAAGGTGCAGGCAGCCATGTGGTCTAGGAGGCTGAGACAAGTGCAAGCCGAGGTTGTCGGGAAGTTTTGGAGGCCTTGAATAATTGTTACCATCGCCTGAAACCGAGGCTGTGGTAGGTAGGCTCTGGTGAGATTGGAGTCCAGGATTGCCCCAATGAAGTCTATTCTCTGTGTGGGAACCAGAGTGGACTTCTCTATATTGATCATCAGGCCTAGTCGCCTGAAGAGATCTTTGACGATGCCCACGTGATGGCTCACTTGCGTCTTGGAGGTCCCTTGAATGAGCCAATCGTTGAGATACGGGAAGACATGCACTCAACAACGACGGAGGGAGGCGGCGACTACGGTCATGCATTTTGTGAATACTTGTAGGGCCATAGAAAGGCCGAATGGAAGGACCGTAAATTGAAAATGTTGACAGTTGACCACAAAATGGAGGTACCATCTGCGTGGTGGGTAAACTGCGATGTGGAAATATGCGTCCTTCATATTGAGGGAGGCATACCAGTCTCCAGGATCCAATGATGGGATAATGGTCCCCAGGGATACCATGCGGAACTTCAACTTCATCATGAACTTGTTGAGTCCTCGCAGGTCTAGGATCGGTCTTAGACCTCCCTTTGCCTTGAGGATTAGGACGTAGCAGGAATAAAATCCCTTGCCCCTCAAGTCTTTTGGTACCTCCTCTATAGCTCCCATGATGAGGAGCATCCGTACCTCTTGTAGGAGGAATTGCTTGTGAGAGGGGTCCCTGAAGAGGGATGAGGAGGGGGGGTGGGAAAGTGGGGGTGAAACAAACTGAAGGTGGTATCCCAATTCCATCGTGCGTAGGACCCAATGATCCAATGTTAGCTGGGACCACGCAGGAAGGAAACGGGAGAGGCAGTTGTAAAAGGGTGGAAAAGGATCCTGGAAAACAACTGGTGCACCTTCCTTGGGCATCTCTTCAAAAGTTCGGCTTGGGCCCCGCCGGTGGTTTAGGGGGGGCCTGATTTTGACCCCCTTGGGGCCCAGACTGCCTCCTGCGATTCCCCCGGCCACGTCTTCTGCTGAAGTCCTGTCGTGGCCTAGGTGGGGGGTAAGTGCGGTGAGGCTGAGGATGGAAGGACCTGTGCTGGGTCACCGGGGTGTGCATTCCCAGCGAGCGCATGATTATTCTGTTGTCCTTTAGGCTTTGCAGCCTAGGGTCAGTCTTTTCGGAAAATAGCCCTTGGCCTTCAAAGGGCAAGTCTTGTATAGTTTGCTGTAATTCAGGTGGAAGGCCTGACATTTAAAGCCAGGGTATTCTCCTCATCGCCACTCCTGAAGCCAGAGTCCTGGCTGCTGAGTCGGCTGGGTCCAATGAAGCTTGGAGAGAGGTTCTTGCCACCTTCTTTCCTTCTTCCAAGAGGGCTGCAAACTCCTGGCGGGAGTTTTGGGGAACTAGCTCCGTGACTTTCCCCATAGACGCCCAGGTGTTGTAATTGTAGCGACTGAGTAGGGCTTGCTGGTTTGCCACCCTAAGTTGGAGGCCCTCAGCAGAGTATACTTTGCGGCCCAACAAGTCCATGTGCCTAGCCTCCTTGGACTTTGGAGCAGGAGCTTGCTGGCCATGGCGCTCCCTCTCGCCAATCGGTACAAAGTTGACCGATTGTACTACTAGGGAGCAGGGAGGAGGGTGCACGTACAGATATTCAGACCCTTTAGAGGGTACCATGTACTTCCGCTCTACTCCCCTGGCTGTGAGGGGGATAGAGGGTGGAGATTGCCAGATGGTATCAGCGTTCACCTGTATAGTGTGAATGAAAGGCAGAGCCACTCTTGTAGGGGTGTCAGCTGATAAGATGTCCACCACTGGGTCCTCTATTTCAGGGACCTCCTCCACCTGAAGATTCATGTTCTGAGTCACTCGTCTCAGAAGGTCTTGATGAGCCCTCAGGTCAATTCGGGGAGGGCCGGAGGAGGATGTCCCTGCCACCACCTCATCTGGTGAGGAAGAAGAGGAGAGGCCAGGGACAAGAGGGTCCTGTGGGGGCTCTTGTTCTTGAGGGGTGGTGTCAGGCTCAGGTGGGGCCTGTGTGTCTGCTGGTGGAACGGAAGCCTCATCTGTACCCATGTGGGGGTGGGGGCGGCTTACTGTCGCCTCTGGCACCTGCTGTTCCGATGGCACGGACCATGGTGCATCTAGGGGAGCACCTTGGCCTTGGTGGTATGCCCAAGATGTCCAGGAAGACCACTGATGGGGGCCTTGCTCGAGGCCTTGGATCTCCTGGAACATGCGGCTGGGCACGTCCGAGTCACAGTCCTGTGCATAGGAAGTGCTGCCAGCATGAGATGACACCGAGGTGTGTCTTGATGGCCAAGGAGGTCCTGAGGAACCCTGAGAAGGAGCCACGTCTCGAGTTGGTCTTTCTCAGGATGGCACCGGGGAGCGGTACTGGGAGCTGTAACGGTACTGTGAACGAGACTGGGACTTACAACTGTATCGGTGCTGGGAGGTCGACCGGGATCTCGAAGCTCTTCGCCTAGAATGGCTGCGAGATGAGTGGTGCTGGGAGCAGTGCCTGGAGCTGGATCAGTACCATTAGTACCGGGCAGGCGAATGGGAAGCTGAGCGGTGCCACGAGTGCAACCGGTACCGTGATGGAGAGCGGTGCCGGGACTGCGAGCGGCATTGGGACCAGGATCGGCGACGGGACCAAGAACGCTGGCAGGACCGAGATCTTGATTGGTGCCTTTCAGCGGTGCTGACGGAGGGCAGCCTCAGCAGGGCAGGCTTGCCAATAGACTGAATGACCCGCACCAGTGGTGCCGGGGGCTGAGACAGTGCGGTCTACGTCATTGCGATCAAATCCCTCACCATGGAAAAGGTCTCCGGGGTAGACAGAATAGTGAGCTCGACCATAGCGTGAGACGGGGAGCTTTCGGGCACTGGACTCGACAGCCCTTGCGGGACTGGAATCGACGGTGCCATTGTTAGCGGTGCCGTGGCAGGTGTCAGTGCTGGGCGATCCGTCTTAGGTGGGTGCTCCGACTGCGGTGCGGATGGCACAGATGCAGCGGGAGCCTTATGTTGCTTCCTGGGCCGTGGGGACAGGGAGCAGTGCCGAGCCGACATTGGTGCCGGCGACGGTCGGTGCCGGGGTGCCTTTGCGGTTCCGGGGCAGTCCAGAGCCAAAAGAGTGCTTCTCCCTGATGTGGATTGTTCAGCACTCGGTGCCGAGGGCGCTGGACTAAAAGCTGCCTCCATCACGAGCTGTTTGAGATGAAAGTCCCACTCCTTCTTCGTCCTCGGCTTAAAGGCCTTACAGATACGGCACTTGACGGGAAGGTGGGATTCCTCAAGGCACTTATGGCAGGAGTCATGGGGATCTCCCATTGGCATCGACTTTTGGCACGCCGAGCACGGTTTGAATCCCGGTTACCCGGGCATGAGCCCCAGTACCAGGTGGAGGGAAGGGCCTAATCCCCGATCCCCCTGCAACTATATACACTAACTACATGTACAAACGACTAAAACTAACTAAAACAGTAAAACTCGAACTATATACACAACTATCAGTAAAGAACTACAAGTAGGCTAGGGAAGTGGAGATCAGCTAAGCCGCGCTCCACTGTTCCAACGACTGACACGGACAGTAAGAAGGAACTGAAGGGCCGTTGGGTCGGCAGGGGTATATATCTGGCACCATAACGGCACCACTTCAGGGGGCGACCCAGCCGACCCACCGAGTGTTGCTAGGGTAAAAATCTTCCGACAAATGTGCACGCGGCGCGCACACCTAATTGGAATTGATATGAGCAAGCACTCGAGAAGAACCTAATTTTACTCCTGCTGTGAGGAATAAAATTTCTGCTGATAGGACCATCTGCCACAGAAGCAGCTAGCATTAATTTTAGCTGATGAGCCCCACAAGCAACCAGCTCTCAAATCATTCTAACGTGTCCAGTTTGCAATGGAGCAGGAGGCAAAGGAGAAGGCCTGATTTCACCTTGTCCTTCTTTTCCTCCTGTAAGATGACCCCAGCGCTTGTTAGAGGCATTGGGATTGATCAAAGGCAGCCTTCTTAACAAGGGAGGGCAGCCATTAGCTGGCAGGTGCCACAATGCCCCCTGAAGGGCTGTGGGCACCTTCCATACACTCACCCTGCAAGGAGCTGGCTGGGATCGATGTTCCTGCTTCTGTTTTGCCTTATAAATTGAGACTTCTGTGAAACTTATATTTATCATACTATGTTTCATAGTGTTTGTAAATGAAAACAACAAAGGGAGCACACCATATAGGATAATCTTCCCATACTTTAAAAACATTACAGGAAAGAGAACAAGAGAGCAACCTGTTAAGTGGACAGAGCTGGTCAGACATTTGAGTTGAAAAAATTTCCCACTGCAAAATGTTACTTTGACAAAACAAAAAAAATTCAAAACAAATGTCCAGAAACATTTTGAAATTTCATTTCAAAACTTTTTTTGCATGTTTATATTTTTATTTTTACATTATTTCATGACTTAGTAGCAGCACAAGGGGACCTGTATTAGGTCATAACCTGAACAAGTCATTTTGTTCTAAAAACTACTGTAGTCATGACATATTATGACAGAAAAGTTGCAATTTTTAAAAAATTATTTTATATTTTACTTTTAAAATCATTCACAGTAGCTGCTACTTAGTACAAATCATATGTTACAGCCTATTTTCTAGATCCTATTTGTGTTGTAATGAGTGCTTATCTTCTTTTCTTCTTCAAAGGATCAAATGGTTTCATTAGAACACAAACAAATGCCAGAATACTTAGTAGCAGGTACCCTTAATGAATTCAAAATAAAAAGGAATATTCTCCATTATTATGTCAATGACATCTTGTCATATTCTGACATGACCTGACAATGGTGACGTGTCATGTTATGCACTACTACTATTAACATGTCAGGCAATAATATAAAAATAATAAATATAAAAGTGAAAAAAAATCAAAGTGAATATTTTACTTCGAAATAATTTCAAATTTTTTAAATCACTTTTTTTGGACTGTCACTTTTGTGGGAAATTCACAAAATATTTGTTTTCATGGAATGAAAAATTTAGGAATGTTGAAATTTCCCATAAGGAAAATTCTGAGTTTTAATCAGCTCTAATTGGGACATATTGACTCAGTTACAGTGCACTACGGTAAATAAGGAAAGGTTGCAGAAATGTAAGCTGGACAAACTCTACAGTACATGCTCTTCAGATTTTAGAGGGGCTTTTGGAACTGTTAAGCAGTTAAAACTATAGTTTTCACTTTCAAATCTTCACTGGATAAACCTCAAGCTATAGTTAGTTTGCTACCTATAATATTTTGTTCAATTTAAAGCTACTATTCTTAGAACGAGATAGGTCTGGAATAATTTTCCCTAGATATGCACATAAACTGTAGAACACTGGGAGCCATAGTAGAAAACTGTCTTTATTTTGTGAAACTGCTATTTTTCCTCTTTACTTTGTGGCACATACCATATCCATGTAATTGTGAACCACCTATGCAAACTCTGTAAACTCAAAAGCTTGTGTCCTTCACCAACAGAAGTTGGTCCAACAAAAGATATCCCTCACCCACCTTGTCTCTCTAATATCCTGGGTTCAAAATAGCTGCATTAGCACTGCACACAACAAAGGTAAGTGTAATACAGCCAAGGAAATTCAAAAGCTAGGACAGTTCCAGCATTTTCAGTAAGAGGTGATAGAAGAGAAACCAAGAGAAGCATGAAACTGACATCAAACAGAATTGTTGACCGAGAAGCATAGACGAGTCTGTAGTAGTTTGGAGTGGGGCTATCAGATGAAAAATAAGAGATGCAACATTTACCTGGCTGCTCCATGGATTATTGATAATCAGATCATTTTCTACAACATACCTTTTACAAATGTAATAGAATTTATTAGCAAATCTGGAAAACCATGAAGATAGGAGATTAGTTTATACATAATCTTAACCTGAGTAGCAAAATAATCTCTTTTCCATGTCATTTTAATTAAATATACAGTACATTTACAACCAGCAATAGACTCATTAAAATGTGAGGTATTTCCATTCTTTCAAAATACAATATTTTACAGTAAAGTGCATAATAAAATGTCTTAAATGTAAATTAGTTAACTGACATTCATTACTTGTGTTACTGTTTACATCTTTACATTGTGGTTGATTTTATAGCGTGTAGTGTTTTGAATACAAGTATACATTACATAAAGAACACGAGGCGGTATTAAAATAAAATCCAGTGAAGCAGCCTTTGTTAGTCCATGTCAGTATCTTCTCTGTAGTCGTGCTAGAGTATCAGCTGACATACTCCGATACCGTCGCATGGCTAATGGAGGGTCCACAGAAGGGGAGGACGCAGATTGCTGAATGTTCTATAACAAATTGAAGAATAATGCTTTTATATGTGTAACATACTGCTGGGGATACCCAGAGCTGTGAGCTATTGTATTATCCCTCTGCCTCAGCAAGAGCGATTTTTGCTGGCTAGTAGACAGTGTGTCAGTTGCCTGCTAAACCAGTCTGTCTTCCTCCCGGCAAACTCCTCAAGGCTCTCCCAGCCCAAACCTCGCCTAGTACATAGTAATCAGTGAACTCTAGCCCCTGAGCTCCTCAGAGATGTTTCTCTGCAATGTGCAGTCCCTACACTGTGCATTCACAGAAGATATTACGTTTTCTGGTCTGTTAAAGAGTCAATCACACTTTATTAATTTAACTGTGGTAAATATAACTCTTCAAACACAGCACTGAATTGGTTTATAGTAAAAGTAAAACAAGTGTACTAACAAAAGAGCATGGCTTCTGACTCTGGCTTTGATCTTTGGTGTGACTCCCAAGTGCAATCCCAATGCCACCTCTGGTTCTGACCACTAGGTCAGACAGCCCTGTTATGAACACTATCCCATGCAAATGGCACTCTGAAATTCTAGCAACTCAGTTAATCCTAAAACAAATCAACGTCAATACTGTCTAAGTCAGAAAACAGTAAATCTAAATGCTTACCAAAGGAGAGATTATCTGTAAAACACTTGACGTGGATAGGTTTTTGGCAATGGTTTCTTGGACATCTAAAAAAACAGTACAAAACTATGATGCAACAATTATATAAAACACATGCTAGAACAAAAATATGAACAACAGTCAGCAAGTCGGTACCAGCCTTCCTAAAGATTGTGGAAAATACAACAATTTTATTGCAATTTAACAAGTTAACTATTTTTCTTTGGCCTGAGGGAGGTTGAAACATCTACTTTATTTGTATTTTTAAAATTTGAAATTGTAAATTAAACATTAACATCTAAAAAGAAATCCAAATCTGAAAAAGAGAAGGCCAGTTCCTCAGGGATGGAATATCAAAAAAACAAAACAAAACACCACTCAGAATGGGTTATCCATTTACATGGCCATGTTGAAGGCAAACTGTCTTGTAGTTTGAGTCTCGGATTTAGATTTTCTGTAAAACAAAACAATAAAGGGAGCGGATTCAACAAAACCCTGGCATCTCTGTCAAGAATGCTTTTTTTGCCAGCTAAACCTGGCCAGAAAGTTGTCACCTTTTCTTTCAGATATGGACTTTGACATTGTCATGGTACAATTCCCCACTCTGAACCTTAGCGTCCAAAAGATGGGGTACCAGCATGAATTCCTCTAAGCTCAATTACCAGCTTAGAACCTGTAGCGCTGCCACCAACCAGGAATTCCAGTGCCTGGTACACTCTGGTCCCCACAAAACCTTGCCCGGGGACCTCCAAGATCCAGACCCTCTGGATCTTAACACAAGGAAAGTAAACCCTTTCCCTCACCGCTGCCTCTCCCAGGCTTCCCCTCCCTGGGTTACCCTGGAAGATCACTGTGTGATTCAAACTCCTTGAATCACAAAACAGAGAGGACAATTCACCTTCCTCCCTCCTTCTCTTTCTCCCTCCCAGACTCTTCCTGAGAGAAAGTAATCCTGGCACAGAGAGAAATCAGCCTCTCTCTCTCCCTCTTCCCTCCTTTCTCCCCACCAATTCCCTGGTGAATCCAGACCCAGTCCCCTGCAGTCTCACCAGAATAAAAAAAAATTAGGTTCTTAAACAAGAAAAGCTTTTAATTAAAGAAGGAAAAACAGTAAAAACTATCTTTGTAAATCTAAAATGGAATAGGTACAGGGTCTTTCAGCTATAGACACTGGGAATACTCTCCCAGCCTAAGTATACAAGTACAAATTAAAATCTTTTCAGCAAAATACCAATTTGAACTCCTTTCAACCAAATACACAATTAAACTCCTTTCAGCCAAATGCACATTTGCAAATAAAGAAAACAAACATAAGCCTAACTCGCTTTATTTATCTAGTACTTACTATTTTGAACTTATAAGATCCTGTATTCTAGTACGTACTATCTAGTACTTACTATTTTGAACTTATAAGATCCTGTATTCTAGTACGTACTATCTAGTACTTACTATTTTGAACTTATAAGATCCTGTATCAGGGAGATTGGAGAGAAACCTGGTTGCACGTCTGGTCACTCTCTGAACCCAGAGTGAACAACAACCAAAAACTAACAGCACACACAGAAACTTCCCTCCCTCAAGATTTGAAAGTATCCTGTCTCCTGATTGGTCCTCTGGTCAGGTGACAGCCAGGCTCACGGTTCTTATTAACCCTTTCCAGGCAAAGAGATATGAAGCACTTCTGTTCTATTAACTCTTACTTATCTGTTTATGACAGACATAGTGATCCATGTCTCTGTCACCTCCAGAATGGATTACTGCAACACATTCTATCTAGAATTACATAACTTGGAGATAATACCACTTGGACATGCATCTGAAAAGATGGTTACTCACCTTTGTAACTGTTGTTCTTCGAGATGTGTTGCTCATATCCATTCCAGGTAGGTGTACGCGCCGCGCGTGCACGTCTGCCAGAAACTTTTTACCCTAGCAACTCCAGTGGGCCAGCAGGTCGCCCCCTAGAGTGGCGCCACTATGGCACTAGATATATACCCCTGCCGGCCCGCCCGCTCCTCAGTTCCTTCTTGCCGGCTACTCCGACAGTGGGGAAGGAGGGCGGGTGTGGAATGGATATGAGCAACACATCTCGAAGAACAACAGTTACAAAGGTGAGTAACCGTCTTTTCTTCTTCGAGTGATTGCTCATATCCATTCCAGGTAGGTGATTCCCAAGCCTTACCTAGGCGGTGGGGTCGGAGTGAGAAGTCGTGGCCTGGAGCACTGCCGAACCAAAGGCCGCATCATCTCTGGACTGCTGGACCAGGGCGTAATGGGAAGCAAATGTATGGACCGATGACCAGGTCGCCGCCCGACAGATCTCTTGGATCGGGACGCGGGCGAGGAAAGCCAGCGATGACGCCTGTGCTCTGGTGGAGTGAGCAGTCACACGGCCCGTCGGAACTTGGGCCAGGTCGTAGCAGGTCCTGATGCAGGAGGTAACCCATGAAGATAACCATTGGGAGGAAATCGGCAGCCCCTTGACCCGGTCCACTACTGCCACAAATAACTGGGGGGACTTGCGGAAGGGTTTGGTCCTGTCCACATAAAATGCTAGTGCTCGACGGACATCTAGCGAGTGAAGCTGTTGCTCCCTACGTGACGAATGGGGCTTGGGAAAGAAGACTGGGAGGAAAATCTCTTGGTTCACATGGAAAGCTGAGACCACCTTGGGAAGAAAGGCAGGGTGAGGTCTCAGCTGTACCTTGTCTTTGTGGAAGACGGTATACGGTGGGTCCACCGTGAGGGCCCTCAGCTCTGACACTCGTCTAGCTGAGGTAATGGCCACAAGGAAGGCGGTCTTCCACGAGAGATAGAGCAGGGAGCAAGTAGCTAATGGCTCGAATGGAGGGGCCATGAGCCGAGCCAGGACCAGATTGAGGTCCCATGAAGGGGCCGGAGGGCGAATTTGCGGATAGAGCCACTCCAGCCCCTTCAGGAATCTCGCCACCATAGGGTGAGAGAAGACCGAACAGCCGTCCACTCCAGGATGAAACGCAGAGATGGCGGCTAGGTGTACTCGGAGGGACGACAGTGCCAGACCCTGGGTCTTAAGGGACCAGATATAGTCTAAGAGAGTGGTGACAGGAGTCTTCGTAGGACGAAGAGCTTTCTCTGAACACCAGCAGGAGAAACGCTTCCACTTAGCTGCGTAAGTAGCTTTGGTGGAAGGCTTCCTGCTGCCCATGAGAACCTCGCGAACCGGGGTGGAACATCGCAACTCAGAGTCTGTCAACCATGCAGGAGCCATGCCGTCAAGTGAAGAGACGGAAGGTCTGGGTGACAGAGCCTGCCGTGGTCCTGAGTGATCAGGTCCCGATGAAGGGGCAGGGTAACTGGGTTGGCTACAGAGAGGTCCAGCAACATGGGATACCAGTGCTGTCTGGCCCATGCTGGAGCTATGAGGATCACCCGGGCTCTGTCTCTGCGCACGTTGATGAGAACTCTGTGAATCAGCGGGATGGGCGGGAAAGCATAACACAGGTGGGCTGTCTATGGGATCAGAAAAGCATCCGCTAGAGACCCTGGCTCCCGACCCTGGAAGGAGCAGAATGTTCGACACTTCCTGTTCACCCTGGACGTGAAGAGGTCCACCCGGGGACGACCCCACCTCTGGAAGAGTGAGAGGGCGACGTCCGGACGGAGGGACCACTCGTGTGAACGGAAGGATCTGCTCAGCCGATCCGCCAGGGTGTTCCGCACTCCCGGGAGATAGGAGGCGGAAAGGTGAATGGAATGGGCTATACAAAACTCCCAGAGACGTATTGCCTCGAGACAGAGTGGAGAGGACCTGGTGCCGCCCTGCTTGTTGATGTAAAACATGGTCGTTGTGTTGTCGGTGAAGACTGCGACACAACGACCTTGAAGGAGATGGACAAACGCTTGACAAGCAAGGCGGACCGCCCTCAACTCCCGTACGTTGATATGGAGGTTGATCTCTTGTGGTGTCCACAAGCCCTGGGTTCTCTGGGTGCCGCAGTGAGCCCCCCATCCCAGATCGGAGGCATCCGTGGTGAGGGATGCCGAAGGCTGGGGCGGATGGAACGGAAGCCCCGCACAGACTACCGATTGGTCCAGGCTCCATCGAAGAGAGTCCAGCACACTCTGAGGGACGGTGACGACTGTGTCCAATGACTGTCTGGCCGGCCGATACTGCGCAATGAGCCATGATTGGAGAGGTCTCATGCGGAGTCGAGCATATGCTGTTACAAACGTGCAGGCTGCCATGTGGCCTAGGAGGGCCAGGCACGTTCGTACAGAGGTCATCGGGGCCGCTCGCAAATGTAGAATGATGTCCGACAAGGACTGGAACCTGGGCAAGGGTAACAAGGCCTTGGCCAGGGTAGAATCTAGAACGGCCCCGATAAACTCTATCCGCTGCGTGGGAAGTAGAGTAGACTTGTCCACATTGATTACGAGGCCCAGGGTCGCAAAGAAGGTGCAGATCCTGTCGACATGGTCGCGGACCTGTAGCTCCGACGTGCCTCGGATCAGCCAGTCGTCCAAGTAGGGGAAGACGTGGATGCGGCAACGTCGAAGATGTGCGACGACGACTGCCATGCATTTTGTAAAGACTCTCGGGGCCGTAGAGAGGCCAAACGGAAGGACCGCAAATTGGTAATGGCGGCGGTCGGCCACGAAGCGGAGGAAACGCCTGTGTTGGGGGGCAATCGAGATATGAAAGTAGGCGTCCTGCATATCGAGGGCGGCGTACCAGTCTCCGGGATCCAGGGAAGGGATGATGGTTCCAAGGGATACCATGCAGAACTTCAACTTCACGATATACTTGTTGAGTTCCCACAGGTCGAGAATGGGCCTGAGGCCGCCCTTGGATTTGGAGATTAGAAAGTAACGGGAATAAAACCCCTTGCCCTTCTCGTTGTCCGGAACCGCCTCTATGGCTCCCTTGGCAAGGAGCGCGTGCACCTCCTGACGGAGGAATTGCTCGTGAGAGGGGTCCCTGAAGAGGGACGGGGAAGGTGGGTGGGAGGGTGGGGGCGAAGAAAATTGCAGGCGATAACTGGCCTGCACCGTATGCAAGACCCAACGGTCCGACGTTATTTGGGTCCACGCCGGGAGGAAAAAGGAAAGGCGGTTGGAAAACTGCAGGGAAGGATCCGGAGGGGAAACTGGTACTGCGCCCCCGGGCGCACCTTCAAAATGAAGGCTTAGGTCCTGGAGGGGCCTTGGTGGAGCCTTGGTTCTGCCCCGTTTGCCCACCAGACTGCCTGCGGCGGTTGTTCCTGCCTTGGCGCCTCGAAAGGTCCTGCCGTGGGCGGAATTGAGAGTATGGCCGCCGCTGCTGCTGCTGGTTTTGTTGCCTGAACGACCTACGTTGTGTCGCCGGGGTATGCATGCCCAGCGACCTTATGATGACCCTGTTGTCTTTTAGATCCTTCAATCTAGGGTCTGTTTTATCTGAAAACAGGCCCTGGCCTTCGAAGGGGAGGTCCTGGATTGTGTGCTGGAGCTCCGGCGGAAGGCCAGAGACCTGCAGCCAAGAAATCCAGTGCATCGTAAGCCCCGAAGCTAGGGTCCGAGCGGCCAAGTCAGCAGCATCAAGGGAGGCCTGTAGCGATGTTCTTGCTACTTTCTTGCCCTCGTCCAGGATGGTGGAAAATTCCTGGCGTGCATCCTGGGGCAAGAGCTCCACAAACTTCCCCGCCGCTACCCAGGAATTGAAGGAGTAGCGGCTGAGGAGGGCCTGTTGGTTTGAGACCCGGAGTTGCAGCACCCCCGCCGAATAGACCTTGCGGCCCAGGAGGTCCATCCGCCTCGCCTCCTTCGACTTGGGCGCTGGGGCCTCTTGCCCGTGGCGCTCCCTATCGTTCACTGACTGGACCACCAACGAGCAGGGCGTCGGGTGAACATATAAGTATTCATAGCCCTTTGAGGGGGCCATGTACTTCCGCTCCACCCCTCTAGACGTCGGAGGGATGGAGGCCGGTGACTGCTAGATGTTAGTGGCATTAGTCTGGATCGTTTTTATGAAGGGCAGGGCCACCCTGGTGGGAGCATCGGATGAAACGATGCTCACCACTGGGTCCTCCACTTCCGACACCTCCTCTGCCTGCAAGTTCAGGTTCTGTGCCACTCGGCGGAGGAGGTCCTGGTGCGCCCTCAAATCCAGTGGGGGGGGGGCTGGAGGACGAGGTGCCCGCCACTGCCTCATCCGGAGACGAGGACGAGGAGACTCCGGGCAACAAGGTGTCTACGGGGGGTTCCGTGAGGGGCTGCACCTCCGTTTCCGGAGGGAGCTCTGGGTCCCGGTGAGTACCGTCCATCTCCGGGGAGTGAGGGGGTCTAGACGCCGCTGCCTCCGGTGGTCTGCGCTTCGCCATAGGGCGGGGGGTAATGTGTTGTGGACCCTGGGCCTGAGAGTATGCCCATGGGGTCCAAAACCCCCACTGTGGAGGCCCTCGTTCTTGTGGCGGAGGGTCTTGGAACAGGGCCGCGTGCCTGTCCTGTGCCATGGCATAGACACTGTCAGTGTGGGAGGAAACCGATGGCTCCCTAGAAGGCCAGAGGGGCGCCGAGCTTGGTTGATATGCAGCCCTATGCGCCGTGACTGACGCTCCCCTCGGTGCCGAGGCTCGGTGCCGCGACCCACATCAGTACCGGGATCGGGACCGGGAACGGCGTGATGATCTGTGCCGAGATCCCGACCGGGAGCGGGAGCGATGACGGTGCCAGGAGCGGGACCGCGACCTTCTGTGAATGCGGTGCCGGGCCAGCAGCGGAGACCGGGACCTACCACCAGCGCGGTGCCGGGAGGTCGACCGGGTTCGGGACCTGCCACCGGTTCGGTGCTGGGAGGTCGACCGCGGGGCCGAACGCCGAGGCGAACGGCTCCTGGAGTCTCGGTGCCGGTGGTGAGATGAGCCTGACCGGGACCGTGCGGATGGTGATCGGTGCCGCGAGTACGACCGGTACCGTCTGGGCGACCGGTGCCGGGACTCCGAGCGGCGCCCCGAGCGTGAGCGTTCGCGCCTCCGGGGTGATCGGTGCCGGGACTCGGGAGACAGCGCTCGAAGCATCGGCTTACCCCTGGAAGTTATGCATCCCAGGGGTGCCGGCTGAGGCTGAGATGGCTCCGTAAGTGCAATTAAGTCCTGAGCCGAGGCGAAAGTCTCCGGCGTCGATGGGACCCTTAGCTCGACCCCTGATCTTACGGGGGAGCTAGGTGGAGCTGGACTCGACGGACCTTCGGGGCCCGGAGTCGACAGCAGTCCTGCAGGTGGTGCCGCGGCTAAGGTAGGTGCCGGGCGGTCCGCTCCGGCCTGCCTTGATGGTGTCGCAGACGCCGAGGGACGCAGATCTGTTCCCGGTGCCGGAGATGGTCGGTGCCAGGGAGTCTTGCCGGTGCCGGCGCGGTCCGGTGCCGTAGTAGAACTGGCTGACTGCACCGCCAGTGCCGGAGACAGGGCTGCTTCCATGAGGAGAGCGCAAAGTCTTTGGTCTCTCTCCTTTTTAGTGCGAGGCTTAAAGGCCTTGCAAATGCGGCACTTGTCGCTAATGTGCGATTCCCCCAGGCACTTAAGGCACGCGTCGTGGGGATCGCTCGTAGGCATCGGCTTTTTACACGCCGAGCACTGCTTGAAACCCGGCGAGCCAGGCATGGGCCCGGTGCCGGGTGCCGGGGAGGGCAACGTCCCACCCGCAGGCAACGTCCGATAACTATTTACAAGATTCTAACTAACTACTCGACTAAAGAACTATTTACAACTCAACTAAGAACTATCTACAATCAAACGACGAAGACGAACAGGAGAGCTAGGGACGTGGAGGTCAGCAAGCCGCACTCCACAGTTCCAGCAACCGACACGGCGGTAAGAAGGAACTGAGGAGCGGGCGGGCCGGCAGGGGTATATATCTAGTGCCATAGTGGCGCCACTCTAGGGGGCGACCTGCCGGCCCACTGGAGTTGCTAGGGTAAAAAGTTTCCGGCAGACATGCATGCGCGGCACATACACCTACCTGGAATGGATATGAGCAATCACTCGAAGAAGAAGAAGTGGGTATTCACCCACGAAAGCTCATGCTCCAAAAAGTCTGTTAGTCTATAAGGTGCCACAGGATTCTTTGCTGCTTTTACAGATCCAGACTAACACGGCTACCCCTCTGATACTTGGAAATGTCAGGTGGTGATGGATCGTACTCATACTACAAAGTGGCTGGATTCTGGCTATAAATTGTCTTTAGATAATTTGTCTTGTGGAGATGAACTCCTTGCTGAGGTAAAGCTGGCAGAGTCGACTTCTGCACCAGCCACCTTCCCCTGCCTCTGCTATAGGGGTCCATCAGGGGAGGGAAAGAGCATAATGTGGATGGTGCCGGGACCTGTCAGCTACTTAACCTACCACCCGTGTGGGTAGACTCACAATTAGGGAGCCAGATCTGAAGGCCACCCCCTTGTTACACCTAATGGAGCTTAGATAAAAAGGGGAATTGAGCCCACGATGTCTGATAAATTTGGAATACAATGTGCAGTAGTTAATTGCACACTAGCAATGTTTTACTTTAGTTTTTGTAATTGTATAGTTTGCAGTCATTACTTTTACATTTCTTTCATTGTTCCCTTAATATTCCTTGTTGGACTTCTCCTTTTTACTTTCTAGTTTACTTTACTTTTTCTCCATTTTAATTATCTTCTGTCTGTTGCTTTGCTATCTTCTTTAGTTTCACTGTCTCCTGTCTCTTTCCTATCTGCCTCTATGTGTGTGTGTGTCTTTCTTTTTCCTTTATAGTTCATAGAGTATTTTCTTTTCTACTTTTCTGTGTTTCTCATTTAATATCTCCTTCTGCCTAATCCAGAGGACATCATACTAAAACTGCCTCTTAAAACAGAGAAGTTTGAACTGGTGTTTTTCTGGGATCAGTGACTCTGTGCTACAGCTAAGCAGATTCCCAGTGATTGCAAGGTTACTCTCCTCTGCTTTTGCCACTCCTATGGGAAATGGGAAACCTGAATTCCTTTTCAGAAGTTGTATTGATATGTCATTCAGGCTACCATATCTTGTGGGACCAGTCAGCATACACAAGTTTAACGGGGGGACAAATCCAAATATCTTACTTAGTTTTCACTCAGGCAAAACTCCCATTGTTTTAAATGAGATTTGCCTGAATAAGGGTTTTGTACTACTGTTTGGTATGTTTACTAAATAACAAATGCAACAGGACAGAGCATATGCACCTATAGGTCTTTATAGCCACATAGTTTATGTTTATATATGTCACTCAAACCATTATTTAAAATGTAAGTTATTACTATGTTAATACTATATATCAAGGATTGGCAACCTCTGGCACATGGCTCACCAGGGTAAGCCAGGCCGGTTTGTCTACCTGCCGCGTCTGCAAGTTCAGCCGATCGCAGCTCTCACTGGCCACTATTTGCCGCTCCAGGCCAATGGGGGTGGCGGGAAGCAGTGGCCAGCACATCTCTCGACTTTCCGCAGCCCCCACTGGCCTGGAGCAGCAAACCGTGACCAGTGGGATCCCTGCTATATATTGTACTTACTCTGCAACCTTTGATTGAGACGATCAAGTGACTGAAGAATCTTCTGTTCTTCTAGTGACAGTGCACTCATGCCTCGTCGCTTGGCCTTGTTAAGCACCATGGTTTGTCCAGGTGGTTGCACTGTTTCCAAAGCAGCCAGGATTTCACCTTCTGTAACTGATGTACCTGCTAGATTTTCTGCCAGCAAAAACTGGGCAGTGCTTTCTGAAACTAAAGATTTTACAGAGCTGGTCACAGTCTGAACTTTTTCATGGATATACTGCACACAAAAAGCCACATTAAGACAATATTAATGTCGCAAAGTCATGCATTCAAAAGTTATGAAACACCAGAATTAAGGTTGCCTATGCTCCTAATATGGGGCAGAGGAAGATAGTTGGTGGAGGAGCCAGTCTTGCCAGCTTTACAGCCAGCTAATAGTGACATACTGTGCCTGTACATGTAGCTGTCATACACTTAAAAAAATACAACACTAGAGGAATAGAGACTTTATTTTTTTCATGATACTCTTCTAAATCTACCAATCAGATATAAGTGATATTGTGCTGTGCTGCATTAACTTTTAGTGGAAAGATCTTTATTTCCAGCTAACAGACCATACTTTCTGATTCAGAATAATTGATGCTACAAGGCAACAGCTGATGTACAGTGCAACTATTTTATCTATAACAAAGAATGGAACTGAAATGAACTACTGTACCTTCATCAGAATTAGGGATGCCACTCACAGTTTGCACTGGCTCAAATGCACATTGAAATGGACTTAGCTGGATAGTATGTACTGTATTCTGTAAAAATTGATCACTTTATCAGAATATTATTTAAAATAAGGTTAACATTTCTGGAGATTTTTAATATTTTAGTTAAGATATTTATGTTACTGAAGTTTACAGGCTGTGTGTTTTCAAGTTCAAAAGCTATTTTGAAAAATATGAGCAATTAATAAAGCTTTTTTAAAGCACACAAAAATATCTATAAACCTTTGTCTATATCAGGGGTCGGCAACCTTTCAGCAGTGGTGTGCCGAATCTTCATTTATTCACTCTGATTTAAGGTTTCGCATGCCAGTAATACATTTTAATGTTTTAAAAGCTCTTTCTATAAGTCTATAATATATAACTAAACTACTGTTGTATGTAAAGTAAAGAAGGTTTTTAAAATGTTTAAGGAGGTTCATTTAAAATTAAATTAAAATGCAGAGCCTCCCAGACTGGTGGCCAGGACCCGGGCAGTGAGTGCCACTGAAAATCAGCTCACATGCCGCCTTCGGCACCCATGCTATAGGTTGCCTACCCCTGGTCTATATTGTGGATTGCTAAGCAACAGTCTGCACTGGAGAAGTGTGGAGAGGATCCATAGTAGCAAGAGACCTTAGAGGCATTCTGATTGACTTTTGTTTTACACTCTAACTAGATTGTACTCACATAGTTTGGTATTTTTATAGTCTCTTTATTGTCATCATTGGCAATTTTTAAATCAAGATTAGATGTTTTTTCTAATTGATAGTGTATACAGGAATTATTTCAGTGAAGCTCCAGAACCTGTGTTTTGCAGGAGGTCAAACTAGATAATCACAACAGTCCCTGCCGGTCTTAGAATCTATTAATCTCTCCCGAATGTGCATTTTGTAAAATCCTCTGACTGATTTTGATTTATTAACACTTTTATTTATTCATTTCTTTTACAAATATTTAAAAACAAGGAGCCCAGTGACTATTAGAAATTTTATTTAAAAGTTCTAATCAAAACTTTGAGCATTTTTATATGCCTATCTGTCTAATGCATTTAGCTCTGAAATCAATGACAAGTAACCTGGTGCCAGTAACAGCATCCACGATGTCAATCATATCAGATGACCCTAAACTAAATCACATTCCAGTAAGCTGTCACTACCACTACAAGTTTTTACAGCCACAGCAATATTTAATTCTGCTGTGTATACTTTATGTATGCAAAATGATGAAAACAAAATGTTTTTATGCAAAGGAAACATTTATATTTGGCATAAACAATGATGATTAATGAATCTCATAACAGCTGTATGCCTTCTATAAAGATATTTGGTAACATTTGGTCTATGTATTTCTGGTGACTGGTTTATAGCAGTAAAACCCCCAAAGAAAATAATACATCTGTTGTAAGGGAAGATAAAGTATTTCACTGTGACAATACACCTCTACCCCATTATAATACCACCCAATATAACATGAATTCGGATATAACGTGTTAAAGCAGTGCTCTGGGGGTGTGTGCGGGGCTGCGCGGTCCGGCGGATCAAATCAAGTTAGATATAATGCGGTTTCACATATACTGCGGTAAGATTTTTTGGCTCCTGAGGACCACGTTATATCAAGGTAGAGGTGTAGTTAAAAACTTTTGAGAATGTGCAGAGAAATTATTTTTATGTTTGCAGGAATGTTGGACTTTCTCATTCATTTTCAGTGGAAGATTCTTTGCACTTGTGACTTTCCTTTTTAGTTTCCTGAAAGTGCTTGTTATTTTTCACTGGTGATGTAATCTGATAGACACGTAAGCCATAGGAAACTTCTGAGTTGATCCAGCCAAGTGATTTTTCTTTGTGAACAAAAGGTTCTCTTAAATTAACAATACATATAATCAACAAGTAACTAATTTTAGTACCTTGCATGTTGCTGGTGTTTTATAATACTCATGATAATATAAATCTTGGAAAGAATTAAGTAAGTTTGGCCTCAATCGATTTTAGGCCTCAATCCTGCAAGCACTTCCCACACTTTAACTTTATTCACGTGAGTAAAGTTAAACATGTGCAGGATTGGGACTTTGGTTTGGCCTTCTCAAAGTTCTCATAAATCTTATGACATGAAGTTCTATTATGTGTAACTAGTGCATGCAATTTCCATTCTCAACTAAAATTCAAGGTTAAGGTAAAATTCTCCTCTCTGACTGTCAATGTAGATTTCTGTTGTACATTCTGCATTTGTTTTGCAGGGAGAGCTCCCCTATGCCCATGGAAAATCAATGTGCAAAATAAGTGCAGATTATTCAATAGTGCTCTACAACAAAACTCAGATAGAATTTTTTTCCCCTAATATATTAGCTGCACACCAATTCAGTGCTCCAAATACACATGAATGCCATACAGGCTCTTCTTGGCAGCATCACATATCAGCACTCCATTTCTCTATCCAAGCCACTCTCTTGTTAGGTTCAAACTAGCATTAGAGGGCAGCAAAGGAGAAAGGCCACATGCCCCTAAGAAAAGTTCCAGGCTTGGGAACTGGACTATCATAATCATGGATAGCAGAAGGAGATATGGGTTGAGAGAGAGGGAAAAGTTGTGAGGAAGCAAAGAGATTTGAGGAAAGTAGGGAGAGAAACAGAGACTGAGGGAGAAATAGAGAGAACAGTAGAAAAAAGGGGAAAAGAGAAAACTGTGTGATAATAAAAGGGAAAAATTAAAGTGAGAGAGGAAAGGAGAAAAAGAAGGGAATAAGAAGTAAAAACAGAAAAAGAAAAAAAAACCACCCCAAAGACACACAAACTTTTGAATTGGTACATTTATATTTAATGTATTCATATTACATGCTTTCCCAGGCAAGAAAAAGAGACAAAGGAGGGAGAGGCTTCAGCTGTTGTCCTGAAGAAAAAGGCAGAAGAATCATGAGGATGAGCACAGTGCTGGGAGGAATGAGGGAAATGTAATTGCATTTTTAGTTTGTTAATTGGGGTACCGCATGAGTTGTTACACATATTTTCACATATTTGTCTATACCTCTTATTTAAGCGAGCTGAGAGTGTGCCAGGGGCAGCTCTAGACATTTCGCCACCCCAAGCACGGTGGCATGCCGCCCCAAGCACGTGCTTGGTGTGCTGGGGCCTGCAGAGGTGTAGCGAGCGTCCTCTGTACCCTCCGACCGGAGGGGGCCCCGCAAGGAAGGGGGCCCCTAAAAGTGGCAAAAAAAATGTAAGGTATAACTAGGTAAGTGACATTTATTGATGCTATTACACAGTCCATGTCGGTTTTACTGACAAAACTGTGAAGTCATTATGATAATGCTATTGGCTACATCAGTTGTCTGTCGGTCAGTTTCGAATTTTAGTTGGACCCATTCAAAGAACGTGTATTTGCTTTCATAATGGCGCTCGGCGGATAAATGTTATTAATTTAGTCATTTAGTTTTTTATCGTTTCCAACTCAGAAGCGTGCTTTGTGATGTCTAAGAGAATGTATAAGAGCAGAGCTAGTATACGAAAGGCAGCAAAAGATGCCGAGAAGGAACTTGAGAAAATTCCAAAGTTGTCAATGTATTTTGCGCTGCAATCCAATGTACAGGTACAGGCACATGAAACGAACAGCACTAGCAGCGACGAATCGTATCCAGAAGTATCCAGAAGTGCTTCAAGTGAGGTCGAAGGTGAAGCCAGCTGTTCTACCAAACAAACTGTGACAGATATACCAGCTGCTGCCGGGAAAGAAGTATCTGAATCTGAACCACTGACTGATGATCCATGAGATTGGCCGTCTATAATATCGGACAGGCAAGTGTGTGACATTATTGCACGTGGCCCACCGCAGCAGAATGAAAGTTACGAATTTCCATTTAACGAGGAAAGACGGAGGTTCACAAGTACTCATTTCTATCGAACCATGGCAAATGACAAGAAAATAAGACGTTCATGTTAATGTACTCAGTTCAGAAAGATGCCCTTTTTTGTTTTTGTTGTAAATTATTTGGCACTGGTGACATACCGCTATGTCGTGGAACATCTGCTTGGAAAGCACTGTCAAAAAGACTTCAGCAGCATGAAACAGGCAAAGGTCATCAAGACTGTATGGTGAAATGGTTTGACCTTCAGTCAGGCATAGTAAACTGTACATCTATTGACCAACTTGAATTGCAGGCTTTTCTGAAAGAAAGAGATTTCTGGAGAAATGTTGTCAAACGCATGGTTGATGTCGTTATTTTCTTGTCCGAAAGAAACTTGGCATTTCGAGGAAGTAATGAAAAGCTCGGCGATCCTTCAAATGGCAACTTTTTGGGACTGTTTGAATTGCTAACAGAAACCAGGGTGCAACGTAAGAAGAGAATGTTTGATTACGAATGTGCTGATGATTCGAGTCGTCTTTCTGCCGAAGAAAAATTCAAATCGCAGTTCTTTCTTGTTCTCACTGATCAGGCTATATCTTCTGTTTCGTCGCGATTTGACCAACTCGTGGAGTGGTATAAGTTGTTTGGATTTCTGTACAACGCTAACAGCCTGAAGCAGTGTCACAGAGAAAATGAACTGGAGAATCACAGCAAAAATTTTGAAAGAAAAATGGGAGACATTGATGCCAACGAACTCATAATGGAATTGAATTGTTTTATTTATGTCATCGAGAAAGAGAGAGGACCTGTCACGGCAAACAATTTTTTACCATACATATACAAGAACAGTCTTCAGGAGATATATCCGAATCTTTGCATTTGCATCAGAATTCTTTTAACCACACCAGTTACTGTCGCTGGTGCTGAAAGGAGCTTCAGCAGAATGAAACTGATCAAGAATATCCTGCACTCACCCATGACAGATGACAGGCTTTCTGCGCTTGCAGTTATCTCAGTCGAAAACAAGATTGCCAGATCTCTGGACTATGACGCATTGATTAACCAATTTGCGGAGAACAAGGCTCGAAAGAAGCGCTTTGCATAAATACGGAATACATGTACATTGTAGGCCTATGTATACATAATATGAACCCTGTATATTGTATAAAATAAATACCGCATTCCAGTTTCTGCATGTAAGGGGTCCCGGACATATGTTCGGAGGGGGCACGTTCTTTGTTGCTACGGCCCTGGGGGCGTGGGGCTGCCCCTGGAGTGTGCACCAGCCAGTTAGATTGCTATATATATATTTAAATTCAGCCAGGGAGTTGTATGGCTAGTCGTCTACTGGCTAAAGAACACTAAATATGTTCTTTAAGACAATCAGAATGCAGCAGGTCAATAGAAGGACATTGAGTAATTCTCACATTATTGTATCACTATCCATCAAACAAAGTCAATGTATCTGCATCAATCATTTGCTAAAATAACTAGTCATAGAATCAGAATTTCCTGTTTTAAAATTAACATCTTGACTTTACTTCAATATTTATTTTCCATTATTCCTCCAACAAGTATACAGCAGTAGGAAACTATTCTTCTGTGACAACCTTTGACTGACATTTGCAGTTCAACATCCCAGAAATTGATATCTACCTGCGCATGATGAGTGGGTCTCCTTCCTGCAGAGGCTACAGTTTGTCTTCTCTGTTCTAAAAGAGCTCTACGTTTATTTTCGCTGTTGTCAGAAATTTGTTTTCGTCTTGTAACAGGAACAGCACCTAAAATGAGAAACACAAAAAAGCATCCAGTATGTAAAGCCATGCTAAATAGAGAGGTGCAAAGATTATTGGCACTTTGATATTACAGTAGAACTTCAGAGTTATGAAGACCTCGGAAATGGAGGTTGTTCGTAACTCTGAAATGTTCGTAACTCTGAACAAAACATTATGGCTGTTCTTTCAAAAGTTTACAACTGAACATTGACTTAATACAGCTTTGAAATTATTATGCAGAAGAAAAATGCTGTCCCCCACCCCTTTTTATTTTAAGTCTAACACTGTACTGTATTGTATTTGTTTTTGTCTCTGCTGCTGCCTGATTGTGTACTTCTGGTTTCAAATGAGGTGTGTGGTTGACTGATCAGTTTGTAACTCTGGTGTTCCTAACTCTGAGATTCTATTGCAGGATTTCTCAAACAGGGGTTGCTGCTTGTGTAGGGAAAGCCCCTGGCAGGCCAGGCCAGTGTGTTTACCTTTTCCATCTGCAGGTCCGGCCGATCGCAGCTCCCACTGGCCGTGGATCACTGATCCTGGCCAATCCGCTCCCATTGGCCCAGAGCAGAGATCCGCGGCCAGTGGGAGCCATGATTGGCCAGAACTCCGGATGAGGCAGGTAAACACACTGGCCCGGCCCGCCAGGGGCTTTCCCTACACAAGCGGCAACCCGTTTGAGAAACCCTGTTCTACTGTATAGTGACTAATCCTCTATAAATGCCTAAGGTTGATGAAAATATAATAGCTAGCTAACTTCTGAGTTACCTTTGTGATATAGCATTGTCTAATGACATGCCAAACAATAATTCCATTTTATAAGATAGGCAATATTTAGGAAACTACCTTAGGGCCTAACTATCCAGGGTAATCAGTGCTTCCTACTAAAGGCTGCATGGTCTCAGCTCCCATTGGATTTAACAGTAATTACGAGAACTCAGCACATTGTAGGGGATGCTCACAAGTTCACAGAATTGAATTTACTTGACTAAGTTTCATTGCATGAGATTTTACTACACTGCTGTACATATTAGAGCTCCTTAGCTATATTTGTTTTTGCCTTGCTAATTTATGAGTATTTGTACTCATTTTAATGTATTTAAAACAAACAAACAAACAAAAAAACACTGAAGCAATTTTCTTCAGACGCATAAGCCTAAAGTAGATACTATAGTGCAAACTTAATTCAGTTTTCTTCAGTTTTTTAATACATTTTCAAAACTCAGCCTCTAACCTACACCTGCAGGGAAAAATACATCTGCACATGGAATTTGCAGGTGCAAATCAGGAACTTGCATACCCAGATATTATATGCCATTTTGTACTTAGTTACTTGATGTGAAAATGTAGGTTCTGCGTGTGCAATTACAGGTGTGCTTGACCATTTTTTGTGTACACAATTTTGTAAGGTTTTGAAAATTTGCCCCGGAATGTGTTTTGGTGCTTTTAACAGCATTTTCTCTGTCATTTTTACTACAGTGATATCTAACAAATAAGGTCTCTTACCATTTGATGAAGAGAAAAATCCATTCATTCTAGATGATTTAAAAGTGGTCAGAAGGTTGCCACCATCAAGAGTAACATGGGATACGTTAGCTTTAATAGGTTGCAAATTAGTGCTACAGGAATTATTGTAACGAGCATCGTAATGACGGAAATCACCTGAAACGAAACTGAATGTAATGAAGTTGCATTCATTATATACTGAGGAACATTAAAAATTTTAAAATGCTGAATTATTAATCAAGTAACACATTTCTGAAAAACAGTGAGAGTTGGAAGTGAACTTCTTGATCAGCACCAAGATTAGTTTTATTGGTAAGTAAGCCAAGATGTATTTAGATCTATGAAGAAACTATGGACTAAAGTTTTAGTGAGACTTACCCAACATAGTAATAGAATACGTTAGGACTCAATCCTTCAAGGTATTGAGGACTCTATCCTGATATAGCAAAGCACGTATGCAAGCATTTAACTCGGAGCATGTAAGTTAGTCCCACTGACATCAGTAGTACCATTCCAGTGCTTACTGTTAAGCATATGTTTAGTGCTTTGTTGGATAAGGGCCAGAGTGCTTAGCACCATGTAGGATCAAACCCTTAGGGAATACTATGCCTTGGTCAGTAAATACATCACTTGATGCTTCCAGTTCCATTTAAAACATTTAAAAAAAGACCCTGATAGCTGATCATTTTGTTTATGGAAATGAACATTTTGCTCCCTGACTGCTCTCCCTATTGTGTTTTTCTTTAATATACACTAGGTTGTATGTTGCAGTAAATAATATTTTTTGTTTTCTAAGCTGCTCACCCACACTGCTGAACTTCAGGATATTGTTGCAACACTATATGTCATTAAAGAAGAACAGTGCAGGATTTGTTCTCTCTTGGAAAGAGCTTTAGGACAAGGATTGTGTCTTCTCATATACCTGTCTCCTAGAACTGGAAGGGACCTTGAAAGGTCATTAAGTCCAGCCCCCATGCCTTTGCTAGCAGGACCAAGTACTGATTTTGCACCAGATCCCTAAGTAGCCCTGTCAAGGATTGAACTCACAACCCTGGGTTTAGCAGGCCAATGCTCGAACCACTGAGCTATCCCTCCCTGCATGCTTGTACAGTGCTGAGAACATTTTGGACACTACTGAAATATAAATAATGAGTCACTAAAACCAAATTTGGGTATTTAATATAAATAATCTGACTTAAAGAATGCAATAGACATAATGAATAGATACCGAAAGAATACCACCACTGATTTTCAAAGAAAAGGGAATGACTCCATCTATCCCTCCAGTATGTAGGTGTGTATGGTGGGGAGACGCAGGGGAAGAGGTTTAAAATATTTGCATGTGACATGTAAAATCTGTCTCTAAAAGTTACAGTGCTCAGTTGTATGAAGATACAGAAGGGTAGGGAAACAGAACTCTTCCCTCTCTCTCTTCTTGCCTCTTTACTACAAAATATATTCAAAGCACTCTGCTCTTCCCCAAAGATGTAGTTTTTGAGACATACAGCGTATGTACTGTACATGAAGTGACAGGCACAATAAGGGACATGGAAGCTCTTTATTTTAATAGAAGGGGGCTCTGCACCAGCTTGAGTGATCGTCAGGATGGTCACAACAGTATGGTAGGAGGCACAGACGTGGAGTTGGTGGAGTCATGGACTCTGCCTCTGGAAGAGGTTGCAAGGCTGGAAAACCATACAGCAGCTCAGCTGGGTACAGTGTGGGGACTCAGGATTCCATTATTGTTCCAAAGCACAGAACTTGGCTAGAGTGCAAAGGGGTTACTGGGAAAGCATTTGAAAATATAAATTAATCAGTCTGAAACATGCTTTAAAAGTTAATTAGCAGGAAGATATGATTTATTCTCTTAAATTTTCTTGTGTGTCTTTTGCTCTGTCTTGCCTATAGTTATTTCTACAGTAATGTTCCCAGAAAACGTTTTTGTAAAGCATGTAATGCTTTTATAAATTCTCTCTGACACAAATATTTGCCAGCACAGTGACATATGGCTGTCAGAAATTTCTTCCACTTTCTTTACTCTATTAACATGGGCAACTTTCTTTGAAACATTCCGTGTGTTAGCGAGACTGAGAGTCTTCCCAATACCAAATATTTACAGAGCAATCACTTTAAAAACATGGCAGATTAATGGCTCTTTCATGAGATCCTTTCAAAACACATTTTCTCAAATGACAGAGTCCTGCCAGCTGATAGTGGCTGGCAGGTGGTGAGTTATAGTTTACCATGTAAAACCCACTCATTTTACTGTTAACTTGTTCTCTGCCTTCCTCCTCCCACATCTATTTGTTTCATCCGCCTGTCTTTGGGGAAGGGATTTTCTTTTTATTTAATGCTTGTAATGTACCCAAGAAAATGGGGCCCTCATCTATGACTGGGGTCTCTAGGAGATAATAGATAACGATAAAAGTAGAAACTCTTCAAATTGTTGTGTGAAAGGGTGAAAACAGTATGTGTAACTGAATGCAAGATCCTGTTATCATTAAAACACCCTATTTTTAAAAAAACAAAATGATTCTTACCAGCAGCATAATCCTTTTGAGCTAGGGCACTGTGCACACCCTGCCACAAAAGATTTATTTCTTCATCAGTTGGTGTACGATCAAGACGTAGTCCATTTTCTGCACATACAAGTTTCCTTTTGGTACCAGTTATCAAGCTGTCTTGTTGGGCAATTGTCTGAATATTATTTACAGTATAATTTGTCTTTTCCAAAGGCTCACTTGGAGATACGTTGTAGGAAGGTGGGGGTACCAATTTCTCAGTGACCAAGTCAGAACTGCAAGTAATACTCTTATTATTTTCTATAGTGGTTCTATTTAAAACTTGATCTGCTGGCAAAAGGTGTCTTGCATTTACATAGTTACCATTTGTAGTGTTGGATTGACATTTGGAAGAATTTACTGGTTGACACATAGTGTCTGCTACATTCTGATCTGGCCTATTGCCTGGTACAGGTTTAGGTGGTGGATGAGGTACAATGATTTTATCCTGAGATTTTATAACCTTATGAACTTCACTAGCAGACTGCGGTCGGATTATAGTGCCCTTTCTATTCTTAGGTGTAAAACCTGATTGGGTTTTGGCAGATCTTGGTCTTCTGATTATCTTAGTCTTACCTTTACACAGATTACCTTTCTGAATTTTAGAGTCACCACTATATGCACGGGGTTTACTTTCATCACCCTTTGATGCCATCCAGGCTTGTTTAGCAAAGTGGTAACCTGTAGATACAAAACAACGCAGAGGCATACAATCTCTTTCTGAGCCTCCAGCAGCAACAATTTTTGTGGATATTGGGGGATAATCCTGGTGATTTTCTGTGCAGATAGACTCTGTAGTGCAAGTGGGAATACTTCTTAAATTATTGTTAGCATCGAGTTTACTTTGAACATAAGATGGCTGCAACTGTGTCTGAGATACTCCTGTGGTGTACTTTTCTGAACAATTTTCATCATCTTCTACTACTATTTTGTCAGTTTCATCAAACCATCTGAGTTTCTTATTGGTCTTTTGATTTTCTGCATCTTTCCCTTTTATTTTTGCCAATTCTAGACTGTCTCTGATAGATGATACAGTTTGATTCCCAAAACTGATCCTTCGGTTCAAAACTACTGCTTTGAAACAATAATTCTCATATTTAGATTCTTTCTTTAAAATGCTTTTGGGCAATTTCACTCTCTTTCGCTCATGCATGTTATTTTTCAGGTATCTGTGATGTTCAGACAATTCACCACTAAACTTTGCATTAGACAAAGGTGACATGGCTTCAGCCACATTTCCCTTTTCTTCTTTTTTGTCCTCTTCTTGATCAGTGTTGCACAAAATGGAAGCATTAGATGTGTCTTGAAATAAAGATGATCCCTGATTAATACCATTAAAATTTTTTATGTTTTCATCTTTTGTTTCTGACAAATTGTCTAGATTATCAGTACATGGCACTGTATTTGTATTTTTGCCCTTTTGTAAAGGATTAGATGAGAAAGTACTGTTGTGAACACCAGTTGAACTCCACTGTTTCGGAGGTAAGATTACAGGTGTTGCCATAGGCTGATTTGAGGTTTGTACTGATGAGGTGGTGGTTCTCTCTTGGGTCAGTTCAGAACTCTGCTCCTGTACAGAATCTAGAACTCTTTCTCTTGCAGTAGAATCAGAGGTGACCCAGGCTTTGCTGGATTTGAACACAGGGTTATCAGTGGCTAATGAACTCTCTCTACGAACCATTCCAGAAGATGGAACTTTCAACATATTGTTTTTTTCCTCTTTCCTATTTTGCATAAAAGTACACGGACTGTTTACAAAGGTTATTTGATTATCAGAAGTACACATGTCTGTTGTTCTTTTTTCTGTTCCACTAAGAACAAATGATTTCTGTTTTGGATTGTGTACATTTTCAGCAGGAATTAGAACATTTTGCTTAGCTAAAGTGTCATGAAAAGGAGTGTTTGGCTGGCTATTTTGGGTATCTAAATTTATCAGCCAATTATTTACATGCTGATTTTTAGAAAAAGTTAGCTCAGGTGTATCAAGGAAGCTCTTATTCATAGACTGTGAATTCTGTGAATTGTAGGGTATAGAGTCGTCCCACTGTGTAGTCAAAGATGTTTCACTGGGTGTTGTATAATTTTCATTTTGTTCTCCTGCCTCAAGACTGTCCAGGCTTGATGGGCTGTCAGAATTTGTTATTTGGTTGACTTCTTGGTGAAAATTCTGAAACACAGAAAAATAGGACTTGTTACAGTCATAATATGCTATTGTATTGATTGGTACAGTTTTGTTCTTTACATTAATTAAAGCTTAGGTTAAAATCAGATAAACACTACTATACTTTTCGTAATGGAGTAATGGAAGTTATTTTCACTCTTATGTTCACAGCATCATCAATTGCCTTGAAGTATTCTCATTCAAATCAATTAATATCTGGGCATTTATAACAAAAGAAAAGAATGAACTTTTGAGATCACATTCTAAGGAAACAGATGTCTAATTCAAGGATTTTATTTCTGTGTTTTTATATCAGTTCTTCAAGAGCAGAATTAAAAAATATATTAGTGTATTCATGGATCTATTGCCACTGTCTAATCCTCAAAACTTCCCTGGGTGCTAAGACACAAGGAGCATCCTGGAGATCTGGGCTTTATGGAATTGAAGGGACAATACACATAGGTTTCCTAAATTCTGCTGCCATCCATGCAGTGAAATCACAATAGTTCTGCTGTGGTCAGGGACATATACATCTGTGGGGTTGTGGGGCTACAAAATACTTAGTCTCTTGCACTGAACTGATCTCATTTTGTTTGACCCACAAATTACATTACTTTCCAATAAGATGGTTACTGTCAACACTAAGCAGTGAAATGCCAACAATTAGGCGTTTTTATTTGTTAAGATATTTTACAGTCAATACATGGTGAGAAATGCAGCTCCCATGTGTACTTTCAAACTGGCCCACTTAATAAAACAGATGCATGTTATTTTAAATATTCAAGCCCTGACTCTCCACCATGTTCAAGCACTATGCTGCCCCTGACAACTTTCACCTGGTACAGTGTTCCCCTATATGAAGGGAATGCTCTACTTGCTATCTTCATTTAGTGGACAGGAGAATCCAATAATCATTTTTTTCCACAGTGTGCAATTAAATTCACCTTAAAAGTTTATTGCTAATACCAAATATCTGATGGTAAAACCCTCATCACTTCTAATCCTAAGAACATAAGAACGGCCGTACCGGGTCAGACCAAAGGTCCATCTAGTCCAGTATCTGTCTATCGACAGTGGCCAATGCCAGGTGTCCCAGAGGGAGTGAACCTAACAGGCAATGATCAAGTGATCTCTCTCCTGCCATCCATCTCCATCCTCTGACGAACAGAGGCTAGGGACACCATTCTTTACCCATCCTGGCTAATAGCCATTTATGGACTTAACCACCCTGAATCCTCTGAAATTTTAGAATCTCTGCAGGGGTAGATAATTGGGTTGTGAATTAGGAATCATAACAGCAAAAAGCATAGCTTCTAACTTCTAGTATACTGTACTGTATTTATGAGGAAATTTTACTTAAGCTACCTTTCCATCCCCTTTACACTTCTGGAGCAGCACAAAGAAGACGGAGTAAGGCCATGGCTATAACTCAGACTGGAATTTGTCCATAATATTGGAATGAATATCCTTATGCAAAGTGTCATGAAATCTTTTCCCAATACTAGCGGTTAGAACTTAACCACCTATGATCTTATACAACATTCATCACTAGAGTATCTTAACACAACACATTTTAAAAGAAATACATAAGATCTTGATTTCTTTCTTTTTGTCTCTCAGGAGAAAGGAAATTACATCACATTCAAAAGCATACAGTAGTGCAGTGCCATCCACTTCCCCAAAACACCTTAGTGAGACACTAATACGGTAATATTTCAGAGGAAGGAGCGGAACCTACTCAATCATCAGTCATCTCTTTCAATACCTAGGTGTTCGGTGGATGTCTTTCATTTCAGTACTGCCCAAGCCTGAACATACATAATTTATGACATCTAATGGGATCATTACACAAGGTAGTATGTCTGAAACTGTACACAAACAATGAAAGAAAAATTGCATTTTAATTATTTTCCTATTTTCTCTCTACTTCTTTTTGTTATAGTCAAAATGTCCTGCAGGGCTGGTGCAAGGATATTTTGTGCCGTAGGAGAAACTTCTACCTTGCCCCCAGCCCCCAGCATCGCTTATTAAAAACTTCCAAAAATGAATACTGCATAATATGGCATTGTTCATTAGAATTAATACATGTTTTGATTGAAAATGTATTAATTTAATTATTTAGTCTACATATTTAATGAAAATAAATGAATAACCTGACAGTGCTGACATTGTTATTGTTTTCACTTTGCACGACATAGCATGGATCTTAAAATAAATCACATACGTTATACACAATACATTGTCACAGAGTAACACTAATAATTTAGAATTTATTTTTCCACGGGGAAGGAAAGCAGACCGGGTTCAGTCAGTGGGGGTTCAGGTTTGGCTGGGGAGTGCAAGGGAAGCAGGCCGGGTTCAGTCAGTGGCGGTTCAGGTTTGGCTGGGGAGTGCAAGGGGAGCAGGCCGGGTTCGGTCGGTGGCGGTTCAGGTTTGGCTGGGGAGTGCAAGGGGAGCAGGCCGGGTTCGGTCGGTGGTGGTTCAGGTTTGGCTGAGGAGTGCCAGGGGAGCAGACTGGGTTCGGTCAGTGGGGGTTCCGGGTTGGCTGGGGAGGGGAAGGGAAGCAGACTGGTTTGAGTCAGTGGGGTATTGGGTTGGGGGGGAAGAGAAGCACACCAGGTTCAGTCAGTGGCAGTTCAGGTTTGGCTGCGGAGTGCAAGGGGAGCAGGCCTGGTTCGGTCAATGGGGGTTTGGGTTTGGCTGAGGAGTGCAAGGGGAGCAGACTGGGTTCGGTCAGTGGGATATCGGGTCTGGCTGGGGAGGGGAAGGGAAGCAGACCGGGTTGAGTCAGGGGGGTATTGGGTTAGGTGGGGAAGAGAAGAATACTGGGTTCGGTCAGTGGGGGTTCAGGTTTGGCTGGGGAGTGCAAGGGGAGCAGGCCTGGTTTGGTCAATGGGGGTTTGGGTTTGGCTGGGGAATGCCAGGGGAGCAGACTGGGTTCGGTCAGTGGGGGTTCCGGGTTGGCTGGGGAGGGGAAGGGAAGCAGACTGGGTTCAGTCAGTGGGGGTTCAGGTTTGGCTGGGGAGTGCAAGGGGAGCAGACCGGGTTCAGTCAGTGGCGGTTCAGGTTTGGCTGGGGAGTGCAAGGGGAGCAGGCCGGGTTCAGTCAGTGGCGGTTCAGGTTTGGCTGGGGAGTGCAAGGGGAGCAGGCCGGGTTCAGTCAGTGGCGGTTCAGGTTTGGCTGGGGAGTGCAAGGGGAGCAGGCCGGGTTCGGTCGGTGGTGGTTCAGGTTTGGCTGAGGAGTGCAAGGGGAGCAGACTGGGTTCGGTCAGTGGGATATCGGGTCTGGCTGGGGAGGGGAAGGGAAGCAGACCGGGTTGAGTCAGGGGGGTATTGGGTTAGGTGGGGAAGAGAAGAATACTGGGTTCGGTCAGTGGGGGTTTGGGTTTGGCTGGGGAGTGCAAGGGGAGCAGGCCTGGTTCGGTCAATGGGGGTTTGGGTTTGGCTGGGGAGTGCCAGGGGAGCAGACTGGGTTCAGTCAGTGGGGTATCAGGTCTGGCTGGGGAGGGGAAGGGAAGCAGACCGAGTTGAGTCAGGGGGGTATTGGGTTAGGTGGGGAAGAGAAGAATACTGGGTTCGGTCAGTGGGGGTTCAGGTTTGGCTGGGGAGTGCAAGGGGAGCAGGCCTGGTTCGGTCAATGGGGGTTTGGGTTTGGCTGGGGAGTGCCAGGGGAGCAGACTGGGTTCGGTCAGTGGGGGTTCCGGGTTGGCTGGGGAGGGGAAGGGAAGCAGACTGGGTTGAGTCAGTGGGGTATTGGGTTGGGGGGGAAGAGAAGCTTACCGGGTATGGTCAGTGAGGGTTCAGGTTTGGCTGGGGAGAGGAAGGGAAGCAGTCCAGGTTTGGGTGTGGAGGGGGGCGGTGGGCAGGATAGGATTCAAAGAGCCGCAAGGTGAAATGGGCACTATCCTCTCCAGTCCCTGGCATGCAGCGGGCCAAGTGCACTTGCAACAGGGCAATGGAAGTGCGTGGCCTGCTTTGCCTTAACGAGTCCATTCTGCGCCTGGGATGGGGCGTTGAATGCTGGGCTCTTGCTCTGGCAGGGGGGTGTGGGGCAGGCAGGACTGTGAGGCAGAGAGTGCGCGACCCTTATGCCAAAGCAGGGTCGGGAGGGTAGAAAGCTGGGGCACAGGGAGATGGGTTAAAGCGGCTTAGCCGCCCCTCCACAAAAGAGAGCCCATAGAGCTGCCAGTCATGGTGTCCCTCCCTTCTCTCCCCAGAGAGCAGAGCCTCTGCCCTGGAAATCCTGCAGCCCGCTCTCCGAGGAGCATGCCATGTGCAAGCTGGCCCCGCTTGCAACACACTGATAGTACAGCTCAGCCCCAGCGGGGTGTCTTACATCTCCTGCTGCAAGCTGCTCCACTCTTCTTCGGGCTGCTGCTGTGCAATCTACAAGACCGAGGAGCTAGTACTGTAATAATGTACTGTGACAGACCCAGACCAGTGGGGTACAGGAGTCTGGTAGAGGGCAAATATAGTGGTCACTGGATGAGTAGTTTTCTGTTCCCTGAGTGACCAGAGCAGGGGCTGCACTACAGTAATCAGGAATCTGCTAGAACCAATTAAGATAGGCAGGATAATTAAGACACCTGGAGCCAATTAAGAAACTGCTAGAATCAGTTAGGGCAGGCTAGCTAATGGGGGCATCTGAATTTAAAAAGGACCTCACTTCAGTTTGTGGCATGCGTGTGAGGAACTGGGAGCAAGAGGTGCTTTGAGCTGAGAGTTAGAGGGTGTGCTGCTCGACGACTGAGGAGTACAAGCGTTATTAGACACCAGGAGGAAGGTCCTGTGGTGAGGATAAAGAAGGTGTTTGGAGGAGGCCATGGGGAAGTAGCCCAGGGAGTTGTCGCTGTCATACAGCTGTTACAGGAGGCACTATAGACAGCTGCAATCCACAGGGCCCTAGGCTGGAACCCGGAGCAGAGGGTGGGCCCAGGTTCCCCCTCAAACCTCCCAACTCCTGATCCGATACAGGAGTTGAACCAGACTGTGGGTTCCACCAGAGGGGAAGATCTCTGAGGTGCGCAAATCCGCCAATAAGCGCAGGACCCACCAAGGTAGAGGAGGGACTTTGTCACAGTACCTACCAACACAGCAATCTGTAAAATTATCGATTCACAATCAAAGGACTTTGCTGGCTTTCTAAATGGCAGGAGTTGGAGAGCAATTCACTGGGAGTGTGGTTCTTATCACCTCCCTATAGTCTGCGATCTAATCAAAGGACTTCCCTAATTGCTGGCTGTCTAAATGGCTGGAGAGCAATTCATTGAGAGCGTGGTTCTTATCTATGTCCTCCCTACAATCTGCGATCTGCAGCCTGCGTCTTGATTGCTATCTGGTCCTATTTTCAGGCACTGCTTTTCAGAGCCCCTCAAATCTCGGTGTCGTAGATGGCCGCCTAGTTTGCCTAGTGCTTGCACCGGCCCTGATGCCCTGATTCAACACTGTAGACTAGACAATAGATTTCAGAATCTAACCTGAATTAAATTTAGGGTTACCAACTTTCTAATTGCAGAAAACCGAACACTCTTGCCCTGCCCTTTTGCCCCTTCCCCGAGGCCTCACCCCACCACTTCTTTGAGGGATGTGGGAGGGGGATCTGGGCTGGGACAGGGAGTTGGGATGTGGGAAGGGTTGCAGGCTCCGGGAGGGAGTTTGGGTGCAGGAGGGGGCTCAGGACTTGGTTGGGATGCAGAAGGGGGTGAGGGGTGCGGGTTCTGGGTGGCACATACCTCAGGCAGCTATCAAGAAGCAGCAATGTGTCTCTCCAGTTCCTAGGGGGAGGGCCAACCAGGGGACTCTGTGTGTCATCCCCACTTGCAGGCGCTGTCCCTGCAGATCCCATTGACCGTGGTTCCTGGCCAATGTGAACTGCAGAGCCGGCACTTGGGGTGGGGGCAGTGTGCAGAGCCCTCATGGCTGTCTCTCTGCCTAGAAGCCAGAAGGATATGCTGGCCTGCTTCCGGGAGCGGGGCAGGGAGCTTGCCAGCTCTGCTGCTCTGGTAGTGCAGCCAACCAGTCTTTTAATGCCTCGGTCAGCGGTGCTGACCAGAGCCACCAGGGTCCCTTTTCGACTGGGTGTTCTGGTAGAAAACAGGATACCTGGCAACCCTAATTACATACTGGTGGGGAAAAAGGGTAGGAGATGCATTAAGAATAATAGTGCGAGCCCTATTTTTTTTTTGTCTTGTGACTTTAAAGGGAAACATTTGCAAATTGCAAGAAACAGGACTAACTGAAGTAAGAATTTATAGCTCCTTTAACAATTATGTTGAAAGTTGAATTTCTGAAGGCTTATTAAGGAAACCACAAAAAAAATCTGTTAATAAATAAGCACATCTTTTCCCATCAGAATGCTATTTAATTTAATATTAATGTTATTGTTAAACTACAATATTGCATATTTTAATTTAAAGTTGTTCAACGATTTTCAATTGTAAAATAAAAAAATTAGAGCGCTCTTTTGATACAAAAGTATCTTGAAAGACTTTTTATGGTTGAATTAAATCTTATCTTGCACTAAATGTTCAGATGTGGGTGCAGGCTTATATTATAGTTATGATCTGAGATAAAGAAACCAAATACAAGAACAAAGAACCAAAGTAAGACTATGCAAGCTGGTGTCTTTCTAGTAAAACAGAATATATAGAGCTTTGTTAGTTACTTATTAACGTTTCCTTTTAGCCAAATTATATTTTAACCTCTATTTGAGCTTCACAGCTGAAGAAAGAAGGGAAAAAATGGGAAAAAATTCCTCTCTAAATTTTCTACATAAGACTACACCTTGGGAATAGCTGTAGCGTTTCCATCTGGGAAAAATGTTGCACCTAAAGTTGCACCATATTAAGTAAAGGTGTATTTCTAAACTGATTTAGTTAAACTGAGGCAGAACTTTGTGTGGACACTATTATATCAGAGTAAACTTGGCTTACATCAATTTAGTTGCATTTGTAAATTTATAAGTTGCAAGCTAAGTAACTAGATGCAGTTTTAAACTGATACAAGTTTGTCCATACAGAGGTTTGCCTGAAAACTTCAAACAGGAATTGCTATTGTGTTTATATAAATGAATTATTTTCTCCCAGCCTGCAGAATAATTCCTTATAAAGAGCATCCATCTAATTCCAGTCAAATCAATCCCCAAGAGACAATTTAGTAGCTAAATAAGTTGAGGCTTTCTGATTTACAGACAGAAAATTTTACTTAGTTCAGCCTTGCAAAAACATCATGAAACTGTACCAGCCCAGGCATAACTTCTATTTGTCTACCTTACCCATCAAAATATATTATTCACTCAAGCAAGAAAAATTCTGCAAGTGTGACTTAAATTTAGACAAATCAAAGTATTATGTATCTTATAGATTCATAGACTCTAGGACTGGAAGGGACCTCGAGAGGTCATCGAGTTCAGTCCCCTGCCCTCATGGCAGGACCAAATACTGTCTAGACCATCCCTGATAGACATTTATCTAACCTACTCTTAAATATCTCCAGAGATGGAGATTCCACAACCTCCCTAGGCAATTTATTCCAGTGTTTAACCACTCTGACAGCTAGGAACTTTTTCCTAATGTCCAACCTAAATCTCCCTTGCTGCAGTTTAAGCCCACTGCTTCTTGTTCTATCCTTAGAGGCTAAGGTGAACAAGTTTTCTCCCTCCTCCTGATGACACCCTTTTAGATACCTGAAAACTGCTATCATGTCCCCTTCTCAGTCTTCTCTCTTCCAAACTAAACTAAACCAATTCTTTCAGCCTTCCTTCGTAGGTCATGTTCTCAAGACCTTTAATCATTCTTGTTGCTCTTCTCTGGACCCTCTCCAGTTCCTCCTCATCTTTCTTGAAATGCGGTGCCCAGAACTGGACACAATACTCCAGTTGAGGCCTAACCAGCGCAGAGTAGAGTGGAAGAATTACTTCTCATGTCTTGCTCACAACACACCTGTTAATGCATCCCAGAATCACGTTTGCTTTTTTGCAACAGCATCACACTGTTGACTCATATTTAGCTTGTGGTCTACTATAACCCCTAGATCCCTTTCTGCCATACTCCTTCCTAGACAGTCTCTTCCCATTCTGTATGTGTGAAACTGACTGTTCCTTCCTAAGTGGAGCACTTTGTACTTGTCTTTATTAAACTTCATCTGGTTTATCTCAGACCATTTCTCCGATTTGTTCAGATCATTTTGAATTATGACCCTGTCCTCCAGAGCAGTTGCAATCCCTCCCAGTTTGGTATCATCTGCAAACTTAATAAGCGTACTTTCCATGCCAACATCTAAGTCGTTGATGAAGATATTGAACAGAGCCGGTCCCAAAACAGACCCCTGTGGAACCCCACTTGTTATACCTTTCCAGCAGGATTGGGAACCATTAATAGCTACTCTCTGAGTACGGTTATCCAGCCAGTTATGCACTCACCTTATAGTAGCCCCATCTAAATTGTATTTGCCTAGTTTATCGATAAGAATATCATGCGAGACCATATTAAATGCCTTACTAAAGTCTAGGTATACCACATCCACTGCTTATAACAGAAGAGATTATCACAACTTTTCTATTAAAAATGCACACAATACTTTATTTACATAGCATCATAGAAACAGCTAGCATTATTGTTCACTCGTTTTGTTCCTGCTCAGAAGCTCATATTACAGTACACATTAATTAGGAATGGAACACACCTACTAGTTCATTTTCTGCAATGCAGGCTCTCCTAATAGAGGATGAACTATCTGTAAATCTCATGTGCATCTAATTGTATGGGTGACAATTTTCACACTGGCACTTATTTGATAGTATTTAGATGAGCACAGGGTATGAAATGTTTAGAAAATGTTGCCTTTGATTAGCTAACATTTTAAAATCAAATTTAAAAAGGCACTAAGTCTGGTAGGCATTAAGGTAGACAGGCCTAGATTCGCCAGTCAACCAAGTTTATTTTGTGCCATATAACTGGACCAAAGTGAACCTGAAATAGCTGGAGATTTTCACTGGAGAATTCCACTACACGGGGGGAATAGCCACATAAAGATGCTAATATGCCAGAAACTCTCTCTCCCTCAACATAAGAGAAGGGAGGAGTCTGTCAGGAGCAGACTGGGGGCATGGCAGGGTGTGTGTGGCAGAGTGAGGGTCTGCTATGCCTGACTGCCCACTGGGGTAAGGTCCTTAAGGGAACATTTCATCAATGGTGTAATTTAAAGCTACCCACCTGCAGCTGTAACTTGTGCTGAAGCTGGCCTCTGTCTTCCCTCATTCACTGCACCCAAACACAGAGTGAGTGCAGTGGAGAATTAAGCTCTCCATATTAAATGATTTATTCTGTTGCTTGTTCTGTTACATTAAGGCTTGGTCCTGCATAGACCTTGTGCAGAGATTGCTTATGTAAGTGCAAAGTAAAAAGCAATACGCAAGTCAGGGAATCCAAAGGAATCTGAACCTCTATTAACTGAGAGTTTTGTTGCACAACTACTAAGTTACACCTCCAAAGAAGAGGCAAATACATTTAAGCAGCTCATTACACAAGGACAGCACTTTAGCCTTTGATTCCTATGACATAATCATTCTCTTCCCATCATCTTCCCTGTCCATACAATGTGCACTGCAAGTAAGGGAAGAGGTAAAGGCAATCTGAGGCTTACTGCCAACAACAGTGAAGACTGTGTGTAGCATTTAATACTAGTTGCTTCCTTGTGAAGCCTCTACTTGTATTTGTTTTGTGGGCTTCTTTGAAATGCAAGATTGACTCTACAGTCTATATTGTACATTACATTTTTGATGTTTTTCAACACCGAGTACAATAACCATCACCTAACGCTAGCCTACTTTTAAACAAAAGTGTGTAAGAACTGAGAACCTACTGTTTATCATCTACTGAAAATACTATTCTTCTTTTCTCCTTTTTTCTAGCACTCTTCTTGCTTTCACTACATAACAGGTTCCAATTCAGCAAAGCACTTAAGCACATGCTTAACTTTAATCTCATGCGTAGTCTCTCTGTGCTTAAAGTTATGCATAAACAAATTAAGGAAATGCAACCTAGATGGAGCTACTATAAGGTGGGTGCAAAACTGGTTAGAAAACCGTTCCAAGAGAGTAGTTATCAGTGGTTCACAGTCATGCTGGAAGGACATAATGACTGGGGTTCCACAGGATCAGTTCTAGGTCTGATTCTGTTCAATACTTTCATCGATGATTTAGATAATGGCATAGAGCAGTGGTTCTCAAACTCTTTTTTTCTGTGGACCACTTGAAAATTGCTGAGGGTCTTGGCGGACCACTTAATGTTCTTTCCAAATGTTGTTTGCACAGTTAGTTAACTATTGTAAAGCACTTTGGATAAAAGTGCTATAAAAAAACCTTAATAATGAACATTTTTTTGTTCTACAAATAAAAGCACACAACTCATATTTTAATAACAGTTGTCTTACCTTTATAATGCGATGGATGTGCCCTCTCTCCCCCACTGCAACAGCTCCTGAGCTGGGGCTGAGAAGGAGGGCTGTCTCTCCCCGGCAGCTGCAGTCTTGGAGCTGGGGAAAGGAGCCTTTTTCTCTGGCCCTCGCAGCCCTGCATGTCCCAAATTCCCCCCACCCTGTCTTCTCATCCCACTGCCTGCTCTCATCTACTCCCTATTTTCTCAAAAGCCACCACCTCACCTTACATGTACATCTTTTCCAGGGTCTAGGCACTTAGTTAGTGGAGCCATGCCTGCGTGGCTCCACTAATTAGGTGGTTGGCCCTTCATTCTCCTGTATGTGGCGGCCCAGGCACGCACCTTAGAGGGAACTATTCACGGACTACTGGTTGTCCGCGGACCACAGTTTGAGAAACGTTGGCATAGGAAGTACACTTATAAAGTTTGCGGATGATACCAAGCTGGGAGGGGTTGCAAGTGCTTTGGAGCATAAGATTAAGATTAAAATTAAAATTGATCTGGACAAACTGGAGAAATGGTCTGAAGTAAATGGGATGAAATTCAATAAGGACAAATGCAAAGTACTCCATTTAGGAAGGCGCAACCAATTAAACACATACAAAATGGGACACGACTGCCTAGGAAGGAGTACTGCAGAAAGGGGTCAAAGTGGACCACAAGCTAAATATCAGTCAACAGTGTAATGCGGTTGCAAAAAAAAGTGATCATCATTTTGGGATGTATTAACAGGAGTGTTGTAAGCAAGACACAAGAAGTAATACTTCCGCTCTACTCTGCAATGATTAGGTCTCAACTGGAGTACTGTGTCCAGTTCTGGGTGCCACGTTTCAGGAAAGATGTGGACAAATTGGAAAGAGTCCAGAGAAGAGCAACAAAAATGATGAAGGGTCTAGAAAACGTGACCTATGAGGGAAATTGGAAAAAATTGGGTTTGTTTAGTCTGGAAAAGAGAAGACTGAGAGGGGACATGATAACGGTTTTCAAGTACATAAAAGGCTGTTACAAGGAAGAGGTTAAGAAAAACAATTTTTCTCCCTCCGAGGATGGGACAAAAAGCAATGGGCTTAAATTGCAGCAAGGGAGGTTTAGGCTGTATATTAAGAAAAATTCCTGTCAGGGTGATTAAGCACTGGGAGGTTGTGGAATCTCCATCACTGGAAGTTTTTAAGAGCAGGTTAGACAAACACCTCTCAGGAATGGTTTAGATAATACTTAGTCCTGCCATGAGTGCAGGGGACTGGATTATATGACCTCTCAAGTGACCAGACAGCAAATGTGAAAAATCGGGACAGGGAGTCGGGCGTAATAGGAGCCTATGTAAGAGAGAGACCCAAAAATTGGGACAGTCTCTATAAAATAGGGACATGTGGTCAACCTTCTTTCAATGTCCCTTTCAGTTCTATGATTCTAAGATTCTATGTGCTTCAAAGCTTTGCTGACCCAGGGCCTGATGGAAAAATTTTCACCAGCATCTAAGTCCCACTTTGAAAGATACCTAAGTTTGTGTTTCAAGCTTTTGAAAGTGTTATTCTTAATATTCAGTAAAAGGGCTAAATTATACCTTCAGTTTTTAAGCAGGACTCCCTCACTTTCTTTCAAGGGTAACTTCTCCTTAAATATCAATGAGCGCAAAGTGGTCCAAAGTTTGGAAGCATTCTGAGGGATTTTGAATCTGTAACAATTTTTCTTGCGAGAGCTCTGAAATTGTTACACTGTATTACTTCAAACTTCAGATACTGGACATACGGAATTTGAATTATCCAGAGTCTTCATAGTTCAGCCTAATCCTATTAATCTCATCATCCCAGACACATACGATGCACATTAAGTCAGGATTTTATCATTGCTTTGGATCTCTCTCTCTGATTTTAAACTTAACTGATTTCTCCTTCACCCTCTGCTACTTTTGATACTGCTCTGTTGCCTCAGTGGACCACCAAATGCACGGTAATTTAACACTAAGTGGTTTCCTTCAGTCTTCTAGGTTTGTTAAATAGTTTTTAATTAACTGAGTCACTTCCCTAATTTGCTGTTGCTGTGGTTAAGTAATCTGCAGGATGTCAAAAGCCTTTCTTGTATCATCATGTTTTTTTTCTGTCCATAAGTAACAATGTATTTTCTCTTCTTATATAAAAGTAGGCTTGGGAGAATTGGATTTTTTAAAAATTTTGAGGGATAGTATTAATTGTTGGAAGCATTTCATTCAGTTAAATTTTCACAGCTGCAGAAAAATATGGGGGGATCAGACAATAATAATTTATTGACAGTAGACACAGACTCAAAGTTAAAGCTTTATAACCATTAAAATATTAGTTGTCAATATCATGACAAAATATACAAAATAAATATTGGTAAATCAAACTCAAATTCTAAAGCAGCATTTTTCTTACTTTGACTATCTGTAAATTTCAGTTATTCGTGGAAATATTTTTTGTAAATTTCTGTATGTCTGATTAAATCAATGTTTACCAATATTAACCAATAAAAATCAAATCCTTCCAAACCTACATATAAGCAACTTAGAAATATGAAAACAGAATGTACGAATATTGAAAAAAAACTACTAGAGATTGTCTTAATATTTATTTTGATATTTGGAAAAGATATCCTGCACTGGGGAAAAGTTTGATTTTAACTACAGCATTTTCCAGTGAATAATTTCTACTAAGGTGAAACCAAATATTCAATCCCCATCATGTATGTTCTGGGACTGAGAATTTCATTAACAGTACTCAAATCCTAAATTCTTTTCTGCCTGGTTTGGAATTGAAAAATCCAATGTCTTTCCAACTACTGTCTCATTTTTGTACCACTGATTATATAAGTAGGATGGCAACAAATACCAAAGGTTGGGTCTTAAAAAGCACCTCTATGAGGTAGGTGCATAACTCTCATTGAGTGTTAATGGGACTTAAGTGCTTTTGAAAATTTTACCCCAAACCTATGTTTTCCCAGCTGTCACAAACACGGATATCCTGAAGCTTCTAAATTGATCAGAGATTTGAAAGGCTTTGGTCAGACCCAGTAATTCATCTTCTACACTCAGTTATGAGTATGCTTTCTATATTCTGCATTTGCTAATACCCTTTGTGGAATATATTTCATTATGACAGTGTGTAATGTATATGGAATTCAGTGCAAGTCTTAGAGGCAATGCCCCACAATAATTTAAATCTCACTTCAAAGGCTACTGCCAGTAGTTTTAGACTCTATTACCATTGAACTCCATGTGGTGTCCCCAAGGGTCATTCTGTGGCTCATGTTATTTGCTATTTACATATAACCATTTTCACAGTTATGCAAATGATTGATGTGTGAGGAGGTAAGGTAGTCTGTTTGTCCCTGTGGGATAAGACCTGCTATTGCAAATGGCTGTGAATTTCCAGAAGCACAATATATTATCCAACATTTTAATATTTACCCATTTATGTTTAAATTTAGCTTTGTAACTTAAATATGCATTTCAGATGGAACCCTACTTGAGGAACCCTTAGGGAAAAGTCCTACAGAACAAAATGAAATGAATATAAGTCTTATAGAAATGTGTCTAAAATCCTGTAAACCCTGTAAAATCTGGTAGAGAACAATATCTTTCATAAAGGTTTTTGGAATTACATGTAACACACATAGTAACACCTATAGTTAAAGCTATACAAAACTTTACAAGACCAGAGGGGAGGCAGAGGGTCAGGATTTGTGGAGTGGATAGGATAAAAGCAGGACCGCGGACCACAGTTTGAGAACCTTGGATATGGATGATAATGGCATTGTACTTCTACTAGTTTCTCCATTAGCTCAAGTGGTGGAAGGCTATACTGTAGATCTAAAGAACACAACCTTGCTAATGACCCATAGTCACAATATGGGGTCCACATGAAGACATTTATTTATTTTAATTTTGGAAAAATTTTAGGAAATCACATTAAATAAACTATATTAAAAGAATGTTAATGTTGCAAAGTCAAGCACTCAAAAGATAGGAAAAGCCAGAATTAAGGTCCCTTTGGAACCTTGATTTGGCTCTCTTGTGTGTATGCATTACTATACAGCAGAGATTCTCAAACTGTGGTCTGCGAGCTGCATTCACGTGGTCCACGAATAGTTCCCTCTAAGGTGCATGCGTGAGTGGCCGCACACTAGAGAATGAAGGGCCACCCACCTAATTATTGAAGCCACATAAATGCATAAAGCCACAAACTGAATGATGAGGATGGAAATACATATTGAATAGGTGATTATTCAGTCCATCCTGTGCACTGAATTAGGGAAAGCTCCTGTGGAAAAAAGTTTGCAGTCGTGTAATTGAAGACTGTATCATAATGCACATGCACAAAGAAACCAAACAGATTGTGTGGGCAACCTTAATTCTGATGTTTCCTAACTTTCAACTATCCTCCTGAATGCATTCATTTATAAAACTAACCTCTCCCAGCACAACTACTTCACCAAACAAACACAACTACTAGCGCTGGGGAAAAAATAATCTGGCAAATGGGAGTGTGCAGAAAAGCAAAAGGGATGGGGTGGTGGTGCACATTTAAAGTTGTGTTCATAATTGTTGTAAAGATAAGGTGTGTACTTGTGGGTGGAAGAGTTGACAGTTATGCACTGTTAGGTGTCTTAACTTCTCATTTCCTTGCTTTTGTAGTTTGTGCCAGGCATGTTGTGTAGCAACCATAATTTCTTCACAAGAAAGTGCTTTGAGGTATTAATTAATCTGTGAAGTAGATTCCTTTCATTTGTGGTTTGCTATGTTGTGGCCCCTACCCTCATAAGTATTTGCTAAAGTAGACCCCTGTTATCTATGCAAGGTACCCTTGAAATCACAAGCCCAGACTGTCAGATCTTGAGTGAAGGTGTGATTCCATTCTATGAATCAAGAAAGCACATGTTATTGGAACCAACTTTAATTTCACTAACATAAGAATAATCTGAGAAATACACTGGCAGCTATATTTTACTTTATATTAGTTATAACCCTTTATTAATCAAAGTTTACTTTAGCGTCATTTGGAATAGAAAAATAATCTGGTTTACATTGCTATATTGCAGGATTGAATGAGAGCCAACAAAAACTTGATGTCATTCACCTTCCTAAGAGGAAAATTAATATAGAGGTCACCTGATTCTGTCATATCACCAGCACATTCAATTTTAGCTATCAGTCTTAACCTATAAAAATGGCCATTTCTTTGAATGTAACTCTTCATCAAAATTAAACTTGATTTCTATGCAAATTCCATGTACTCCCTACCACTTCTTTTAAGAAACTGTTTTCCCTAATTAGCCCAAGAAACTATATGACTTCTTAGAAAGACAAGGTAGGTGAGAAAATATCTTTTAATAGTAATATTAATAAATTAAATTTAATGTAATATTTAATATATTTTAATATTTAGTCCAATAAAAGTTATTATCTCACCCACCATGTGTCTCTAATATCTTGGGATCAACACGGCTACAACAACACTGCAAACATACAACTTTTTGACACTCGGAAGAAAGGTATAGAATGGAATGCTCTTTTTTTTTTTTTAATCTCAGTCACGTCTAGATCTCTGAACAAGGCAGCATGATAGAACATGCACTGAAGATGCAACTGATGATGCAGGCCAACTCCTTCCACAGTAATGCAAAGGTACTGCAAAAATGAATTCAATTTTCCCATGAATTACTTTTAAAATGTTAGTTTTAAAGAAGTATAGTTCAATTCTGCAAATACACAGGAGAAACTTTACTAATGCAGTCAATGGCCACATGAATCAACTCAATGAGATGCAAGCAAGGTTACCCACATGCATAAGTATTTGCAGGATTGGTCTTCTGAAGGTTGAGTTTATCAACTCAACATGAAATAAAAACAAAACACGTTTTTCATTATTTCCCATATGTTTAATACAATGAAAATTTATATATGTGTAGTACAGATCAGGTACTATTTTTCTACAGGTTTCTGCCTTGTTCGGTAAATGGGGATTTAATTATTCAATATTTCTTTTTATTCCCCTCATTCAATGTGTGGACCATGCCTTTTTATGCACACCCTCCAAACCTGAGTTGAATGCAAAATTATTGATTTCCTAAAGTAGGGTTTCTCAAACAGGGGTCGCTGCTTGTGTAGGGAATGCCCCTGGTGGGCCGGGCCGGTGTGCTTACTTGCCATGTCCGTAAGTCCAGCTGATTGTGGCTCCCACTGGCCACGGATCGCTGCACGGGGCCAATGGGGGCTGCTGGAAGTGGCCCCAGCAGCCACCACTGGCCCGGAGCAGCGATCTGCAGCCAGTGGAAGCCACAGTCCCCATTGGCCTGGAGCAGCGATCCACGGCCAATGGGAGCCGCAATCAGCTGGACCTGCAGACTGGGCAGGTAAACACAGCGACCTGGCCCATCATGGACTTTCCCTACACAAGTGGTGACCCCTGTTTGAGAAACCCTCCCCTAAAAAGTGTTTTTATGATGCTCTCACAATTATAGCTACTTCACAAACGGGGGGCAGGACAGATAGCTCAGTGGTTTGAGCATTGGCCTGCTAAACCCAGGGTTGTGAGTTCAATTCTTGAGGGGGCCACTTAGGGATCTGGGGCAAAATCAGTACTTGGTCCTGCTAGTGAAGACAGGGGGCTGGACTTGATGACCCTTTGGGGTCCCTTCCAGTTCTAGGAGATATACCTAATGAATTTATCTTCATAACATCTCTGAGTCACATGGTATTATCTTAATTTTATAGCTGGCAACCCTGAGGCACAGAGTGTTAAAGACCAAAAGTGTTCACTAATTTTGGGTGCCCAAATTGAGACATCTTGGGCCTGGTTTTTCAGAATACTTAGCATTTTTATAGCCAGCACAGAGCCAATGGAGTTCAGTTGCAGCTGTGAGTGCTCTGAGCACCAGAAAATCTTATGTGGAGTACCAGAAAAAATGAGGAAAACACAATTAGCGGCCAATTGCAAACATTTTGGTTTAAGAAACTTATCCATTGAAGTCTGTGGCAGAGACAAAGACAGGATCCAATTCACCAGCATGACATTCAATTTCCTGAACAATGACATCACACCTATTTTTCCTGCAATCCCCTGCCTAATCCACTACACACCATCCAACTTCTGCAACAAATGAGGCAGGGTCCTGCAGACCATTCACTATATACACATTTGATAAAGCCCCAGCCATCCTGTGCAGTGAATGAGGCAGGGATCATGTGGAAAAAATAGTTTGTGAACATATAATTATAGTCTTTATCATATATAATACATATGCACAATCCTTAATACTGGTATTTTCTAATTTTTGAATGCTTGAATTGCCACCTACCATTCTTTTAACATAAGAAATTACATTAAAATAAATTTTCTATTTTTTGGTTAGTTTTTATTTTATCTGTGTCATTAGGGAATGGACTTTTACATACACAGCACAGACCTCTTCCATTTGATGTAGCAGGCTATCATCCTCTCTGTGGGCCAGCCACTAGAGGCAGATGAGATACACACTTTGCCACTGGGTTTCACAGCTATTTGCCACCAGCAGAGTAATGTAGACACTCAGGACTCTTGGGTTCAATTCATGGTCTCTAAGGGAGTATACTCTATTTCTTTTTACACCCCTTTGCCCAGGCTTTCTTTCCTCCTCTGCTCCTTTACACTCCCATCTTCTTTCCAACTCTCTTATAATTCCAGTTCTGCCCCCTTTCCCTTCTGTTGTCCCTTATGCTTTCTTTTCCCTGCTCCTATTCTCCCTGGTCCCCTCACATCCTGCATTACTCACTCCTCTGCAGTCCAGTCAGACTGTTTCCTCCTTCTCTTGCACACTCCCTGGATTGGGCCCCAGCAGCAGGAGCACTGAGAGCACAGGAGAGAAGTTACTCTCACAGTTACTGTGCTCAGCATTAAAGTGCTCTCTGGCTGCCAAAAAGAGCAGTTGCAGGGAAAAGCCTGCTCAGCCTCTGCACTGGAGCATGCTCATTACAAATGGAATATTTGTCAAATTCAACTGCCAAACATTAACAGGTCTCCTCAAAGCAGGTGCGAACTGAATTTTTAGAGGCTTATAACACAGACAAATTTTATATGGACTACAAAAGACACATCCCTGATATCTGGGCAACCTTCTTTCCAAATTTCAAGTCCCTGCTACAAAGCATGGTGGTGCTAGTTTATCTCAACTAAATGGCTGTAAGAATTTTTTAATGTGGAATGGACATGTGCAACACATCTGGAAGAACAAGTTATGGAGCAGGTTAGTACCTGTTTTTTGTCCTTCAAGTGATTACACAGGTCAATTCCACTTCAGCTGACTGAACAAGCAACTCAATCTGGAGATGGGATTGGAGTCTACGTGAATATTGAGTGAAGGACTACATGTCCAAATCTGGCATCATCTCTAGACTGTTAAGATAGCATAATGAGAAGCAAAAATATGTACTGAAGATCAAGGTGGGGCCCTACAAATGTCCAGAATAGGTACTTGAGCTAGAAAGGCTGTGTGTGGTCTCTTTCAGTGTGTTAGCACCGTTTGGCAGAGTTACGCTGGCCATTTCATAGCACAAATACATATGTGAGGAAATCCACAACGAGATTCTTTGGGATAAGACCAGAAGGACCTTCATCCTGTCTGAAACTGCCACAAACAGTTGCAAGGATGACCTAAACAGTTTAGTCCTATCCAAGTAAAACACTAACACCCTCCTAGCAGCCAGTGTGTGCCTGAGGTTTAGGGAAGAAAATTGATAAGTATATTACCTGACTGATGTAAAAGTGAGAAACTACTTTGGATGAGGGTGTAGGTGCATCTTTTTCTTGCAGAATACTGTATAAAGCCAGTTAGATACCAGACCTCTCAATTTTCCTATTCTACACAGGTAGTTGCCACCTTCATTAAAAGATGAAGCAATGAATAGGTAGTCATGGTTCAAAGGGCAGACCCATTAGCTTTGCTAACACCAGGTTTAAGTTCCAAGGGAAAATAGGATCCTCTACTTGAGGATATAACCAGCCCAGGCTCTTCAAAAACCGGAGGGACGTGCAATTGGATAAAAGTGAGTGATCACTAGTCATGGTTCAAAGGGCAAACCCATTAGCTTTGCTAACACCAGGTTTAAGTTCCAAGGGAAAATAGGATCCTCTACTTGAGGATATAACTGGCCCAGGCTCTTCAAAAACCAGAGGGACGTGCAGTTGGAGAAAAGTGAGTGATCACTGTAGATTCACAGATTTTAAGGTCAGAACCATCGAATCATCTAGTCTGACCTCTAGCACATTGCAGGCCACAGAACCTCACCGACTCCTGAAATAGATCCCAAGCCTCTGGCTGAATTACTGAAGTCCTCAAATCATGGTTTAAAAGACTTCAAGTTACAGAGAATTCATCATTTACATTAGTTTAAACTTGCAAGTGAAATGCGACCCATGTTGCAGAGGAAGGTGAAAAACCCTTGGGGTCTCTGCCAATCTGACCCGGGGGAAAATTCCTTCCCAACCCCAACTATGGCAATCAGTTCGACCCTAAGCATGTGGGCAAGACCCGCCAGGCAGATACCCGGGAAAGAATTCTCTGAGGTAACTCAGAGCCCTCCCCATCTAATGTTCTGTCTCCAGGGGATTTTTGCTACTGGCAGTTGCCAATGAAGCATGCCATCACGGGAAGTCCCATCATACCATTCCCTCCATAAACTTATCAAGCTCGGTCTTGAAGTCAGTTAGGTTTTTTGCCTTCACTGCTCACCTTGGAAGGCTGTTCCAGAACTTCACTCCTCTGATGGTTAGAAACCTTTACTAATTTTGAACCTAAACTTGTTGATGGCCAATTTATATCCATTTGTTCTTGTGTCCACATTGATGCTTAACTTAAGGAACTCCTCCCCCTTTGGTATTTATCCCTCTGATGTATTATAGAGAGCAATTATATCTCTCCTTGACCTTCTTTTGGTTAGGCTAAACAAGCCAAGCTTTTTGAGTCTCCTTTCATAGGGTAGATTTTCCATTCCTCAGATCATCCTAGTAGTCTCTCCTGGCTGCAGGAAGCTAAGCACCTTCGCTCCTCTTCTTGCCTCATCACACCCCAAGCCATGGGGGAGGTGTCACGCAGAGGGAGCAGCCGGAGAGCTTCTTGCAGCTGGGGGAAGTTCCCAGAGATGGGGTCTGACCTGGCCCTGTCTGCAGCTTTGAAGGTTTCTAGCAGTGCAGAAGTAAAAGTGGCAATACCGCGAACCCCCTACAATAGCCTCACAATCCCCCCGCAAACCTCTTTTGGGTCAGGAGCCCATAGTTATAATACCATGACATTTCAGCTGTAAATATCTGAAACAATGACATAGATGATTTTTAAAATCCTCTGACCATGAAATTGACCAAAATGGACCGTGAATTTGGTAGAGCCCTAATTATGAGTGCATGGTCCTGTTTGATTTTTAACAACACTGGGTAGGAGTGGAACTGGAGGGTATGCATACCTGAGATTGTCTTTCCAGGGCAACAGGAAAGCATCTGTCAGAGACTTTGGACTTTGACCTGCCTCTGAACAAAAGAGATGACATTTCCCGTTGTGTTGGGTTGAAAACAGGTCTATGTTGTAAATGGCCCAGACCTGGAAAAGGTATCTCACTGCGACTGGTGAAAAATCTGCTCAATCCATCTGCCAGATAGTTCTGGACACCTGGAAGGAGGCAGGCTTCAAGTGGACTGAGCTGGTGATGCCAAACTACCAACGCAGTACTGTCTCTTGGCATAGAAGTTTCGATCTGGCCCCTCCTTATTTAGTCATATATCACATCTCCACTCTGTTGTTGGTAATACCTAGTAAATTCCTTCCCTTGGTATGGAGGCGGGAAGCATGACAAGTTAGATAAATGGAGCTCAACTCTCATGTTTATATGGAGAGCTAAATCCTGGCCAGAATAAACTAAACACTGCCTGCAGCATTCCTAGCTAGCCTCCCCAACCTAGGGCAGAAGAGTCTATAACCAGAGTCAAAGTAGGCTGTGGGGAAACAAACCAAATTCCCACACATACTCTGGTCCATCCACCAATCCAAAAAGGCTAAGACTTCTGTGAGTACTCAAAACAACATGTCCAGTAGATCACGAATCAAAGAGCACATTGAGCTCAGTCTGCTCTGCAGACTCCTGAGAAGCAGCCTGGTATGTCAAACCATGTTAAGTACATGAGGCCATGTGCCTCAGAAGCCTGAGGCAATTCCATGTTGTCAGTTCTAATGAAATGGCAAACATTGTCTAGAATCTGGTTTGTGGGATGAATGCTTTGGCGTCCATAAAATTCAAGACTGCTCCTGTAAACTGTATTCTCTGAACAGTTGAGAGGACTGCCTTTCCCTCATTATTAGCAATCCCAGTGCTGGACTTCTGATTTCCTTAGGAACATAGCCACCATTCTCATGCACTTTGTAAAAACATGGAGGCTGTGGATAGGCCAAATGGCAGGACTGCAAACTGATAGTGGGATTTGTTAACCATACATCTGAGGACTCTCCTGTGGCTTTGAGGTATTGCTGAGGGCAGCATACCAGTCTCCAAGGAAGAGATCATGGAAACCAGACTGATTATGTGAAACTTTAATTTTCTTTATGTATTTGTTCAGCTCTCACAGGTCTAGCATGGGTCTGAGACCTTCTTTAGCTTTTGGAATTAGGAAGTAACCCCTTTCCTCTGCATAAAGGAAGAACTTCATCTATGGCTCCCAACAGGAGAAGAGATTGTACAGAGGAGAAGCAAACAGAGGGAGTTTGTCTGGGAGTTTAGGATTTGGTTCTGATCAATAGGGATGAATCAGTTGTGAATGTGAAGGTGGTCAGGAACTTGGAAGGAAGTAATCATGATCTGATATAATTCAAGATCCTAAGGAAAGGAGAACATAAGAACAGCAAAACTAGTACATTGGACTTCAGAAAGGCAGATTTCAACCAACTCAGAGAAACAGTAGGCAAGGTCCCATGGAAAGACCAATTAGGAAGAAAAGGAGTTGAAGGAGGCTGGCGGTTCCTAAAAGATGGAATACTAGAGGTTCAACATCCATCTATTCCAGTACAGAAGATAGATAATAAGAGCCACAGGAGCATAATGTGGCTTCACAAGGAGCTTTTCAGCTATCTCAAACCAAAAGGGAAAACAAACAGGAAATGGAAGAAAGACAATTCAATTACGAGCATGATACCAAGAGTGAAAAAAGACCTTCTGAAGTGGTAATGAGAGTGGCCCATTTCAGATAGTTGACAAGAAGGTGTGAGTAACAATAGGGGGAAATTAGTATTGGGGAAATTCTAATTCTAATTAATTGTTAATTGAATTGTCTCTATGTTTACTTGTTTCCATGTATTTATACCTGCTCGTGTATTTTCCACTCCATGCATCTAATGAAGTGGGTTCTAGCTCATGAAAGCTTATGCCTAAATAAATTTGTTAGTTTCTGAAGTGCTACAAGGACTCCTCATTGTTTTTGCTGATAAAGACTAACACGGCTACCACTCTGAAACCTGTTCTTCAAATATGTAAGACAAAAAAGAAAGATCAGGGATGGTGTGGGTCCACTGGTCAATGCAGGTGAGCTGATAACCGAGGATGATAGCTTGGCAGTAGCAGCACAACTGAGAAGCATCTGGGAGTTGTGGTGGATCACAACCTCAACATGAGTCAGCAATGTGATACTGCTGCAAAAAAAGCAAATGCAATTTTAGGTTGCATTAACGGAGGCATAGTATGCAAGTCACAGAAGGCGACAGTACTGCTCTACTCAGTGCTGGTTGGGCGTCAGTTGGAGTACTGTTTCAGCAACGTATAGAAAGGATGTAGAGAAACTGGAAAGGATCCAGAGGCAAGCAACAAAGATGATCAAAGGGATGTAATGTAAACCATATGAGCAAAGGCTGAAGGAACTGGGTATGTTTAGTTTGGAAAAGAAGAGATTAAGGGGAGATGTGATTGTAATCTTCAAATACTTGAAAGGCTCCCACAAAAAAGAGGGAGAAAATTTATTCTCTCTTGCCACAGAAGGCAGAACAAGAGGCAATGGGTTCAAAGTAGGGCTTTTGATTAGTCACCGTTAACTCACTCAATTAACAAAATTAATCACGATAAAAAATTGCAATTAATCAGTTTTAATTGCACTGTTGAACAATAGAATACCAATTGAAATTTATTTAATATTTTGGATGTTTTTCTACATTTTCATATACATTGTATTCTGTGTTGTAACTAAAATCAAAGTGCGAATTATTTTTTTATTACAAATATTTGCACAGTAAAAATGATAAACAAAAGAAATAGTATTTCGCAATTCACCTCCTACAAGTACTGTAGTGAAAGTGCAATTTACAAATGTAGAATTTTTTTGTTGCATAACTGCACTCAAACAATGTAAAACTTTAGAGCCTGGCATTCACATGGCATTTTTGTAGCTGGCATTGTAAGGTATTCATGTGCCAGATATACTAAACATTCGTATGCCCCTTCATGCTTGGGTCACCATTCCAGAGGATATGCTTCTATGCAGATCATGCTTGTTAAAAAAATTATGCATTAATTAAAATTTGTGACTGAACTCCTTGAGGGAGAATTGTATGTCCCCTGCTCTGTTTTACCCGCATTCTGCCATATATTTTATGTTATAGCAGTCTCGGATGATGATCCAGCACGCGTTCATTTTAAGAACAATTTTACTGCAGATTTCACAAAATGCAAAGAAGGTACCAATGTGAGATTTCTAAAGATAGCTACAGCACTCGACTCAAGGTTTAAGAATCTGAGGTGCCTTCCAAAATCTGAGAGGGACTAGGTGTGGAGCATGCTTTCAGAAGTCTTAAAAGAGCAACACTCCAGTGCGGAAACTACAGAACCTGAACAACCAAAAAAAGAAAATCAACCTTCTGCTGGTGGCATCCAACTCAGATAATGAAAATGAACATGCGACTGCTTTGGGCTGTTATCGAGAAGAACCCATCATCAGCATGGACACATGGAATGGTGGTCGAAGCATGAAGGGATATATGAATCTTTAGCACATCCGGCACGTAAATATCTTGTGACACCGGCTGCAACAGTGGCAAGTGAATGCCTGTTCTCACTTCCAGGTGACACTGTAAACAAGAAACGGGCAGCATTATTTCCTGCAAATGTAAACAAACTTGTTTGTCTGAGCGACTGGCTGAACAGGAAGTAGGACTGAGTGAACATGCAGGTTCTAAAATTTTATATTTTTGAATGCAATTTTTTTTACATAATTCTACATTTTTAAATTCATCTTTCATGATAAACAGATTGCACTACAGTACTTGTATTAAGTGAATTGAAAAATACTACTTCTTTTGTTTTTCTACAGTGCAAATATTTGTAATCAATAATAAATATAAAGTGAGCACTGTACACTTTGTATTCTGTGTTGTAATTGAAATCAATATATTTGAAAATGTAGAAAACATCCAAATATTTGAATAAATGGTATTCTATTATTGTTTAACAATGCAATGAATCGCACAATTAATTTTTTTAAGCGCTTGACAGCCCTAGTTCAAAGTACAGCACAGAAGATTTAATTTCAGGAAAAACTTCCTAACTTTAAGACAAACATGACAATGGAACAGACTGCCTAGGGAGGTTTTGGAAGCTCCTTCACTGTGGGTTTTCAAACGGAGGCTGGATAGCCATCTGTCTTGGATGGTTTAGACACAACAGATCCTGCATCTTGGCAGGGGGTTAGACAAGATGACCTTTGAGGTCCCTTCTAACTGTACAGTTCTATAATTTCTGAAGGACAGCTTCCTCATGAGAGTCGTCCCTGAATAGGAATTGGGAGGGGGAAAGAGGGGGAAATGGAGTTAGAAGTAAAATTGAAGACTTCCCAATTCCTCCATACTTAAGACCCACTGGTCTGTAGTGATATGGGTCCAAGAATGTCAAATTGAGTGTTGGCGTTCCTAGGCTGGCTGGATGAGCTCACAGAAGATAAAAAAGGTGAAGGTGGTCTCCTGCTGTAACCAGGGCCAGCGCTTCCATTTAGGCGACCTAGGCGGTCGCCTAGGGCACCAGGATTTGGGGGGGTGCATTTTGCCACCCTTCGCGGTAATTCAGTGGCGGGGGGGCCTTCCACGCTCCGGGTCTTCGGTGGCAATTCTGCGGCAGGTCCTTCATTCGCTTTGGGACCCGCCGCTGAAGTGCCCCGAAGACCGGGAGTGCGGAAGGGCTGCCCCCACCGCCGAATTGCCGCTGACTGGGAGCGCGGAAGGACTCCCACCTAGGGCACCAAAAACCCTGGCACCACTCCTGCCTGTAACTGTTCCCTTTTATCCTAGATTGGTCCTGCTGACAATGTGTAAAAAAGTATAATGGTTGGACTGCTGAAGGCTGAATTGCATCTTCTTTTGGGAGTGGAATTCTACAATCTATAAGGCTCTGAAGCTTGTAGTCGATCTGCTGAGAAAAAACCACTGTTCCTTCAAAAGGGTGGTCTGTTGGACTTCCTGAAGATCACCTGCTGACTGGAACAACAAACAGCTATGCATTGTAATGGCTGATTTATTGGCTCTGGCAGCAAAATCTGAAGCGTTCAATGCAGCCTGAAGCAAGGTCCTGACTACAATCTTTGCCTCATTCACTACACTGTGAGAAGCTCTTGTATGGCCTCCTCTGGCAACTCATCTGTAATTTTTAAAATATTATCCCAGAGGGAGAAGTCATAATGCCCAGCAATGCTCACGGATTATAAATCCATAGTTATAGTTCAGCTGTAGAATAAACTTTTCTCCCAAAAAGGTCACATTTCTTTGCATCTTTTGATTTTGGGGTAGACGCTTGTGGACCCTGATGCTGTCTTTAGTTAACAGCTGAAACTACCAAAGACCCCAGGGTAGGGGATGTATATAAAAATGTTCAAACCCCTGTGAGGGGACATACTACTTCCCATTCAGTCCTTTCAGCTGTGGGAGTCAGGGAAGATAGCATTTGGCCACAATATTTTTGTGAATTCCAGAATAGTTTTCTTTACTGGGAATGCCACTCAAGAGGGCCCCACAGATCCCAACATATCAACAATCTGTGTGAGCTCTTCTGAACTACTGCTATCTGCATATGTAGGGAGGAAGTCACCTTCTTCAGGAGGTCTTTGTGGGCCCCGTAATGGTCCAGGAGAAGTGAGGAAACACCAGACACTACTGCCTCATCAGCAGGGTCCTACCAAATTCACGACCATGAAAAAAACATCACGTACCCTGAAATCTGGACTCCTCCCATGAAATGTGGTCTTTTGTGTGCTTTTCCTCTATACTATACAGATTGCTGGTCTCCCCTGTGAATTTCTCAAATTGGGGGCCCTGACCCAAAAGGAAGTTGCAGGGGGGTCACAAGGTTATTTCAGAATTGCTACCCTTATGTCTGTGCTGCCTTCAGAACTGCGTGACCAGAGAGCTTCTCCAAGACTTCAGCAGACAGTCCACATGCTGTCCTGACTGGTACCACTAAGGGAAAATCTGATACTACTATCAGAGGGGTAGCCATGTTAGTCTGGATCTGTAAAAGCAGCAAGGAGTCCTGTGGCATCTTATAGACTAACAGACATATTGGAGCATGAGCTTTCGTGGGTGAATGCATCTGATGAAGTGGTATTCACCCACGAAAGCTCATGCTCCAATACGTCTGTTAGTCTATAAGGTGCCACAGGACTCTTTGCTGCTTTTACTGATACTACTAGTATACTGGGCACACACACCCCTAGAGCTGAATAGATATGTGCAATCACTTGAAACAGAATCAGACTGTCAGGAGGATAGCTGCCTATCTGACTTCCCATTTTTAGTAAGACACTTGAGAAACATTATTTAGTGAATAACTTCAAAGAATCCTACCGCCAAGCTGCTGAGATGCTGTTTTTCAAGGAGTCGCCGCATTTCCTCTAGATTTTGCTGTAAGAGAAGTTGGTCACTATCCAAGTTTGTTCCACTGCTTTCTTGGATCATTTTATCATAGCCACCATTTGTGGAGATCTGCTTTTGATGTAAGAAGCCATTTTTAGATTCTGATGAATCAGAGGAAGAATCTGTAATTCTTGGTATGAGAAAATAAAAGTTAAGCCAAAAGTAACTTAACTATGTATTTCTTGATCTAACTGTACAGTTTACAATACATAGCTTTTAAAATAAGAAACATGCTGAAGTACATGGCAAGAATATAATATCTCCCAAATAGAGGCAACATAATATATACATAATTATTGGTGGGGCTGATAGCACCAGTGATTATTAAGGTTGTGCAGTTGCTTTTAGTTTTGCCAAACTTTAACCATTTGGGTTGATATTTTTCATGCTTAATGACTGCCTCAGACTGAATTCTTTTGGAAAGCTTCTGACAAAATGGTTCAGCCATTTCCAAGAATGAGTCTAGGGTTTTGGGTTTTTTTGCCCATGTTAAAAAAATACTGGTGATATTTTCTTTGAGAAGCTCTAGTGCCCCCATGCCTTGGAAGAGGGATTTGAATTTGGCAAAGGGTGGAGGAGAGCTTTGTGTCAGGGATGTGGCTTTGCCATCCCATGAAAATTAAGCCAAATTTGGCCAAGTTATCACAAGCCTTTGAAGAACTGGAGATCACAAATGCTCAGTAGAGCCTTGCCAGAGCTTTGCAACTAAACTCCCCAAAGATAATGTGTGCACTGTACATGCTCCAGCCCATGGTTGAGAAAGATTTTCCTCACAATTGCAGCTCTGGGCTGCAGCAGGCTTGGTCCTGGCACTGAAAAAGGCAACGGGGAGCCTGTTTCTCCTATGCTCCAAATGAACCCCTGCTGGGCCTGAGACAGCCAGGAGGAGGAAGCTGCCCCATGTGAATGCAGAGGAGACAAAAACCAGACTGGGGGTAGAGGTGGGGGAGTACATTGGGATAAGGAGCCAGGGAGGGACAGCTAGGATTGAAGGCTAGTGGGGGAAGAGGAAAAATGGGATTGGGAGTTGGGATGGAGGGAGACTGATACTGGTTTGACTGGGAGCTGGGAGAAGACACTTTGACTGGAAGCCATGGAAGGAAACAGGTGGGAGATACCTGGGACCCAGTGAATGGGGTGGAGTGGAAGACTGACATCAGATGAGGAATTGACTGGCAGGGGTGAGATGGGACTGAGAACTGGTGGTGCAGGGGGAAGGAGAAGATAGTAGAGACAGCTTGGAGGAGGACTCATGGTGCATGAGAACTAGGATTGGCTGGGCAAAGACCAAGACATGAACACAGTGGTGGGCAAGGGACACATTGAGATTGGATGAGGAGCCAGTGAGGAAAACTGGAAGTCACTGAGGACAAGAAATGCGAGCAGAGGTGACTGAAAGGGAGAGACACAGATTGGATGAGAAGCCGGGAGGGTACTTGGTCTGGTTGGGCAGGACACTGAGAACAAGAAGCTAGGGGAGAGGGACTGGGAATGATTGGGCAATGAGACTGGGATAAGAAGCCTATGGAGTGGAGAAAGGACAGAACTGGGACAGGGGCAGAAGGGATCATGCTTGGGGGGGACCGGGCAGAAGAGTCTGTGCTGTCCACTAAAACACACACTCCTCTACAGCCTGGACTAGAACCAAAGGTTCCTGAGCCTCACCTTTCCTCTGCTGTCAGCAAATCACAGAAAAATCACAGAGTTATGGTTGGAAGAGACCTGAGGAGATCATCTAGTGCAACCCCCTGCTCAAAGAAGGACCAACCCCAAATAAATCATCCCAGCCAGGGATTTGTCAAGCCAGCCCTTAAAAGCCTCTAAGGAAGGAGATGCCATCACCTTCCTAGGTAACCCATTCCAGTGCTTCACCATCCTCTTAGTGAAATCCGCAAAATGTCCCACTCCCATCCAGTGCTGGTCCACAGAGAGAATGAAAACCTACCACTGTTATCAGTTAGCCACTTAATTCAAGTGGGAAAAGTCTATGCAGTGAATATAAAGATTCAAACCTTCCTGATGATCCATGTGGGTGTCAATATGGTGTCACATTATAGAGTTTCTATTTCTTCAGTTTGCTTTTAAAAAAAAACAAACAACTAGGAAACCACACACAATAACTATATTCAAAGAACATTAAGATTTCAAAGTCAAGGACACATAAATTAGGAAATACCAGATTAAAGTTGACTGTGCAACCTTAAATCAGCCCCCTTGTGTTGTACATATTAGGATACAGTCTTTAATTACATGATCACATACTATTTTTATAGAAGTTGGAAAGTATATAGTGGATGAGGCAGAAGATTTCAGAAAGGACAGTATCACAATTAAAGCAGTTGAATGCTTTCCTGGAGAACTGACTCTGCCACAGAGTTCCTGTGTGATGCTGGGCAAGTCACTTAAGTAAACATTTCATGGGAGGTCAATAATTATGTGTTCTCATTTTCTGGGTACCCATCTTGATACACTGGGGGTCTGATTTGCAGAAATGCTGTTCATTCACAGTTGCAACTGAAGTCAATGGGAACTCTGCTTTGACCACAGTAAGTACTTTACAATGGTAAGTATTCTGAAAAATCAGGTCCTAAGCGCCTCAAATTCAAAATTGATAGTCTTGACCTTAATCTTTGTACCTCAGTTCTCCATACATGAAATGGGAATATCTACCTACTCATACCATATCTTCTTGTGCTCCAGCAATCCAGGGTAGAGCTTGGTGACATTTTTTCAGCTAGTTTATTCACTGAAAATTGCAGTTTTGGATGACCCAGAATTATTCACTAAGATGTGTTGAGTTCGATGATAAGCTTTGACCGAACTTAAACTGCAATGTTTCAGAATGGTCAAAATGAAATATTTTGTTTCAACTCAACTTGAAATTGTTATTATGAAGGACTACAAAATGCTACTGGGAATGACAATGAATAGGCATTGGGACCAGAAAAAACAGAGAGAAAGAATCTATACCCTGGTGGTTAAGGCTCTTGTTTAGGATGTGGGAAACCCAAGGTCAATTCCCTGCTCCAATGACTATTATTTATACCAAGTGGAAGAGTTTCAACAGGAGAGATTACGAAAGACCAATGTCACATATATCCTATAGCCCAGCGGCTAAGATACTCTCTTGCAACATGGGAGCGCAAAGTTCAAATTCCTTCTTCACATCAGGCAAGGGGAAAGCAGGGGAATTAAACCTGGGTCTCCCACATCCCAGGTGAGTTTCCTAACCACTGGGCTAACGCTCATAAGTAGGGTTCCACCTCCTTCTCCTCCTCATTCCTGCTGTTTGTAAAGCTATTCTTCCTTTGCTTTCCTTAAAATGCGCAAAATTGAAACAAAAAATTTCAAGTTAGGTTGAAATAAAATGTTTCATTTTGATGAGACTTGAAATTTTTTAAATGTTTCAATTCCACCCAAAATGAAACTTTTTTGGAACTGCCCAAGAACAAAGAAAATTCATTATTCATCCCATTCTAATCCTGGGATGGGAAAATGGCCTTTGGCAGCCACTGCAACTGGTTCAGGCTAGAACAGTCCTGAGGCTGTTCTAACTGGTGATTGAACGAGCCCCCAGGATTAGGGGAGTGCAAACGTTTGCCTCCTTTCCTCTGCTTTTGTGCCATGTAGACATCAAACAATTTAAGGATATGGCACAACATTTTAATTTTAATAGTACTTGTAGCGGAACGGACTCACCCGTGGCGCCTCCCGCTAGTCTCTCAGGGAATTAGCTCATTCCAGCTCCGCAGCGTGCTCTGCAGGCTGGTGATCCACCTGTCCTCTGTCCCCCGTCCCCCATGTCCCTCACTGGACCCAGTGCCCTTTTACCTGGGATGCTGCCCCCTGGCAGTAACCCCTTTCTCTCAAGGTCTCCCCTCTCTGGGAAACCCCCACCTACTATCCCCAACTCACCTCAGTATCAGGCTACTGCCAGTCATTGTCTAGCTCCCGTGCCCTGGGGCAGACTGCAGTATCAGCCTACTCATCACTGGCAAGGTTGGGTTTGGACCTGCTGCCTTTGCCTACCCCTGGGCTGCCCTCTGCAACCCCCAGTACCTGTTGGCCTTATGCTAGGCCACAGCCTGAGGCTTTCCAGGCTGGAGCTCCCCAGCTTCTCAGCCTGTCCCAGGGCCAGCTCCAGGCACCAGCATTCCAAGCTGGTGCTTGGGGCGGCACTCTGCAAGGGGCAGCAGTTTTCGTCATCCCAAGCAGCGCGCCGAATTGCTGCCGCAGGTGGCGCGGGCAGTCCGTGTGCCCTTAGGGCGGCAGGCGCGTTTCCGCAGTGGTGGCAATTCGGCAGCGGCTTCTATGTTTAGCTGTCCGCGGTGGCTTCAGCTAAACGTAGAAGCTGCCGCCGAATTGCCGCCGCAGCGGAAACGCGCCTGCCGCCCTAAGGGCACATGGACTGCCCCCGCCACCCATAGCAGCAATTCAGCGCGCTGCTTGGAGTGGCGAAAACTGTAGAGCCAGCCCTGGCCTGTCCCCAGCCCTGCTCCACTCAGGTACTCTGTCTCTAGCTCCCTACACCCAGGCGCTTCTCCCTCAACGGGCAGAGAAAGACTCATGAGCTCCTGGCTCCCAGCCTCTTTATACAGGCCAGCTGGGGCCTGACTGGGGCGTGGCTGAGCTGCAGCCACTTCCCAATCAACCCAGCTTAGCAGCGTCCAGCCACAACCTTCCTCCAGGGCTGTTTTAAGCCCTTCAGGGCAGTAGCAGGGTAATTACCCTGCTACAATACTCATAGCAGCATTTTTTGCCGCTAGATAGTTTGCTAAAATTCCAGAAGAGTAGTGTCAATTATTTGCTGTGTACTACAATGCATTAGCTAAATAATTGAGTTTTTAAACACAATAGAATAAATAGAAATGTTTACCTGCAGCTACTTTTGTGCCTATTAGATGATGATAAATATAACCCTGATGTTAAAACGGATCCTTGAATTTGTTCAAGAGCCTCTTCTAATCGAGGAGCTGGTTTTCTCTGAACTATTTGGTTAAAGGGAAAGACACATCATCAGGAAACATTCTAATAAACTTCATCATAAATCGTTTTGGCCAAAATTTTCAAACTTGAATACCTAAAGTCAGACTAACAATAAACAGAAATGGTTTGACCATCACTGGGAGCTAGAGTTGCTCAATACCGCTGAAGACAAAAATCAGGCCAATTCTATTTAGATGCCTAAATATGGATTAATCAGGAGCCTGATCTGAATTTGAAAATTTTAGCATTTCTCTTTAGTCTACACTGCTGAAAGAAATATGTAATATACCACTCTCTTTTTGTTGTTGTTTTAGCCAAACTATATTATACAAGCTGATAAATGACTGAATAATTCTGTCTAGTAATTTCCCAGGGTGAATTATGGCTTACTTCCCACATCATAGGTAGTAGTGCAGGAGGGGAAGGACGCTCCACAGAACCACTACATCTCCCTTTGTGCAAGTGGGCAGAACAGGGTGGGGACTTGCTCCACCTCCCTAATGCACTAGGTGGTATAGCTATTGGCCGCTGGCACCATTTATTCCTGCCTTGACGCAACAGGGAAACCATGAGAGTGTTTGTGATTTGCAACCTGACCCTCACGGAAAAGCCATGATTAAGCCGTAAAGTATTACCATCCTTTTCAGGTTTTTTCACTTTGATAATGTCTCTGACTTTAAGATCAAATAACTCACAGTTGATGCTGCTGCATCTGTGACAACAAATCTGACAAAGATTATTTTAGTGATAGCCTCAAAAGCGGTATATGACTATACTACACAATTCTTTTGTTCAATACAGACCTAGTCTTTGGCTGGGTTAGAGTGCCCCCAATCCACTACTGCTTTAATAATATCATAGAATATTTGGAAAAGCTAGTCCACCCTGTTTAATGGTATCTTCTTTCTCTCCTGTTTTTTTCTTATTCCATATAAATTCTAACAGCATCTTCAGTATTCCTGCAACAGTTTTATCTAGGCTAATCACAGAAAGATTTTAAAATAAGAAAGATATCCTTGTCTGAATATTCATTTTGACTGTAGCTATTCTTCCCAATCAAAAAAAAAATTGCCTACTTTTTTCATTTGTTGAAGTAGTGTTTTGACATTTAACTCATAGAGTTCTTATAGGTTGTTTGAGATTCGAATTGCCAAGTATCTTATAGAATTTGTACCCAAATGTTTTCTGGAGGAGTGACTTTTCAGAGACTGGCAAACTGAAAGCTAACATTTGAGATCTGGCATAATTTACTTTAAATCCAGATGCTTTCCCAAAGTCCTGGATTTCCTTTAGAAACTCATTTTAGGGAAATACTTGGTTTAGATAAAAATAATATAATACCAGTGCATGTAATGCTATTTTCTGATGTGCTCCTAACTGTTTTAATCCCATGATAGATCCATTGTTCCTTATTCTCTTTGCAAAAGGCTCGAGTGCAAGAAAAGAAAAGGAGACAATGGACATCCCTGCCCAGTCCCTCTGTGTAATTCAGAAAGGGGAGCTTTAACTCCATTAACTTGCACAGCTGCTTTGGACAGGGGTAAAGACAACTTATCTTTTAAAGGAACGGGGGGCCAAAGTCCTTAAGGGCTAAGTTCTCTCTAAGCTTTGCGGCCGCACAGCAGGCTATCAAGGGCTGCGCAGCTGAGCAGCAGGGAGAGGTGCCTTTCCCCTAGCCCCAACAGCTGTAGCAAGAGAGAGCTGGGGGGAGTCCTCTCTCCTCGCCACAGTCCCGGGGCAGCCTGCACTCCAAACCCTTCATCCCAGCCCCACTCTAGAGCCCGTATCCTCAACTAGAGTCCTCACCCCCCCATGCCTCAACCCTCTGTCCCAGCCCTGAGCCCCCTCCCACACCCCAAACCCCTCAGCCTTGGTCCCACCCCAGAGCCCAGACCCTCAGCCAGAGCCCTCAATCCCCTGTACCACAACCCTCTGCCCCAGCCCTGAACCCCCTCCCCACTCTGAACTCCCCACCCCTATCCCCACCACACTATCACTTCCATATCGGTGCACATAACAAAATTCATTCCGCACATGGATGTAAAAAATTAGAGGGAACATTGCTTATGGAACAGGACTTGAAAAAGAAAGTTCCACTCTATTCTATCACAGGCTTTCTCTGTGTCTAGTAATAACAAGAGAAATGGATCTTTTTTGATCTGGCACTATGAATGGTTCAAGTACTCTCCAAATATTGTCTGACATTTGTCTATCCTTAATCCAGTTTGATCTGGCTTTATATAAACTGATCTGATTACAGTTTATGCTGTTATACTTTATTTTATATGTAACCATATCTGTTTCTATCATTATCCTTTTCCACTATCTCTTATATCTTAGCCTTCTAACAATAAACATGTTTGTTTTCACTATAAATATATCTTGGTGCTGCGAGGTTACATTGGGGCTGATCCTCAGCTAAATCAAACAGGCTGATGTTTGCACTGTTCCTTTACAGGATAATTTCTGTGAGTATCCAGCGGTTAAGGGCTGAACACTGCAGGGGAATACTTTAAGGGGGCTCAGGCACCGAGGTGAACCTATTGTTAACTTGCAATGCAAAGTGAGGGCTAGCACTGTCCTGAGAAGATTATTTGGGTAGCTGACAGACTGGTGGTGTTAGGGAGCTCTCTTAAGTTAAGTACAAGCAAATCTTCCTATCACTGGAGGCAGAAGAGTAACAAGTGGACTCACAGTCCTGGGCACTTTGAGGAAGCATTAGACTGACAAATACATACAATATGAGGATTCACTACATTGTGCAATGAATTTCCAAACCTATTCTCTTGCGTTGGGAAAAAGGGAGATGAGCACGCTGGAACTTTTCAGTTGCTTCTTGAAGTTTCAGTTTCCTTTGTTTCAGGATCTGTTCTCTAAATCTTAGTTCTTTTTCTTCTTTTGCCCTCTGTTTTTCCTCAAGTGCTCTATTTAAAAAGTAAAAACAATGGTTATTTTTCTGATGAACATAACCCATCACACAGAAATTATAATTACACTCAGAGAAATGGCTTCATAAAACTATTTGCATAATATTATAATATCTTGTTTAGTTTAAAAGCTTACTTCTCGACAGATTACAGTGCCACGCAAACTTCAGAGTTACTGGAAAATGAGGGTTCAGTTGAGAACATTTTTGAAATTGGACAATGTCCTACAAGTGCCAAAGAAGAGGGGTCATATTACAATCTTCCTATTTGCTAACTTTGATCAAATGATCTGATCGTCCCTTATGAGAGGAATATAGTAATCGCTCAGCAGATTAGACCAGTATCTGGTCTCTGACAGTGGCCAGTACTAGATGCTTCACAAGGAAGAGTTATGTAACAAGGCATATCCTCCCTATAATACACTCTGCTGGGCAAATGTGGCACTGCAGGTGCTCCCTGCCTCAGTTTCCCATGCCATCAATAAGTTTAAAGAGGCTTTACATAAGGAACAATGCCCCTTCTGAGGGGTCAAGTTTATTAACCAAAGACACATGGAAAATACAAGCCTAAGGGCCCTAGATACCATTTGACCCTTTCTCTCTTCACTGTGTAATAACAGAGCTGATTAAGACTCACCTGAGAGTCTTGTTACACTCTGCAGAGCTGAAGTTACTGGTAATCTAGGTCTAAGCATTAGACCTGCTTTGGGACAGTGTCTCTGATGCAACAGACTGCCCACTGTGCACCAGCAGTGAGGCTCCCCCACTAACAGCTGAAATCACTAAGAGCTGTGTTAAGAGGTGGGACCTAAAGACATCCCAGTGAATCAGTGATCAGCCGGTGAAGCAAAGCCCAGTGGAGAAGCATGGTGACTGGCTAGTGGGGTGGCTGGCGGAGAGGTGCAGCAATTGGCTGACGGGGCAGCTGGTGGAGAGGCAACCGGCGGTGGAGAAGCTGTGGAGAGGAACGGAGCTGCGACTAGGAAGCAGGGCAGCCGCGGAGAGGAGCGGCGAGTGAGTGCCCAGACAGAGGAATGAATAAAGTGCCTTCTTACCCCCCCACTACTACCCAGGGTCGGAGGTGAACTGAGCAAATGTACTTCTGAACTCAGGGTCTGCACTGAACAAGGATAACAACTGTGAGTGGGGTGCAGAGAAGGGATGAGCACGTTAAAAGGGACTTTTTTGGTGGCTGGACTTTAGAACCTGAGGAAAAGGTGGGGGTGGGTCTTTTACTCATGGTTTATGTTTATAAACCCTGTTTATGGCATTTTTCCAAATTAATGCTAGGTTACTTCCCTCCTTTTGTTAAAGTTTCTTTTCTACACTCAGATTCTGTGCTTGTTAGAAGGGAAGTATTGTCTCTCAGAGGCGCCCAGGGGGTGGTATGTAATTGTCCCAGGCTACTGGGTGAGGCTTGAGCCTGTTTTGTGTTGTATTGTTGAAAAGGAACCCCTAAATATTGAACCCGGCCCTTCTTGCAGCCAACTCCAACAGGCAGAAGGGTTACACAAATATTCCTGCAGCAGTGACTACTCTGATTAAATTTTTGAACTCTGCTGCTCAGAGATCACAGTGACTAGAAGCTCATCTCCCAGTTAAAATTCCCAGCATGTTTAGTCTAAATTCCCATTGAAATTGATGAAGACTTCTGTTTAAAAACAATATCATGAAATGGCCCCCAACAACTATCAGCAGGTTTGACTATGCAGAAAAATAATTTGTAATCCAAATATGTCAAATTAATACTGGATTCAGTACAAGACTGATATGATAAATGCCTTCTGCTTGCTTGAGACTGTAAATTATTGTGAAGTGTGCCCAGATCTGAATATAACCTACTGGAAAAGGAAGACATGTACAAGAAAACTATATCAGAGGGGTAGTCGTGTTAGTCTGGATCTGTAAAAGCAGCAAAGAGTCCTGTGGCACCTTGTAGACTAACAAACGTATTGGAGCATGAACTTTCATGGGTGAATACCCACTTCGTCAGATGCATGTGATGTTATATGCATCTGACGAAGTAGGTATTCACCCACGAAAGCTCATGCTCCAATACGTCTGTTAGTCTGTAAGGTGCCACAGGACTCTTTGCTGCTTTTACAAGAAAACTATAGTAAATTTTGATTTTAATTTAGGCCATGTAAAAACCAGTTACAACGTAAGCGCCTATCATAAAGGGCCTGTCCTACACTCCTTCCTCAAGCTACATTCCGTTGACCTCACTGGCAATTATGACTTCATAGGGAGTATGCAATCAGTCCATTTGTTTCATTGAAGGGTAGCAACATTCTCTAGTGGTTAAAGGAAGGTATTGGGAATCAGGACTTCTGGTTTCTACTCCTAATTCTGTCAATGGCTTGCTATGTGACTATGAGCAAGCAACTTAGCCAAAATTTTGATGTTACTTTTGTTCTGAATGTTGACATTGAAACACTTAAGATCTGATTGTCAGAGATCCTGAACATCCCAAAATACAATGGAAGTTGATGAGAGCTGCTCAGCATCTCTGAAAATTAGGCCTTTGGTGTATCAAACTGAGCTCTCAAAAGTTACTAAAAATAGTGGACACTTGGTGGTATGGGGGGCCCAGAGGGAGAACATTTCTGTGGCTCAATTAACCTTTCTGTAAAATTAGACTATTTACATACCTGACAGAGATGGTATGAGGCTTAATTAATGCTGTTAGAGTCTCAAATGAAAGTGAAAAGTATTATTATTATATTTGTTGCTTGTTTTATTATTTATAAAACAAGGGCATTATGAGGTATGTTTAATTATATTATACTGCTGACCTAAGTAATAAAGATTATTTTCATACAAACACTTGAAGGCATTTGTCCTTTATACCCTCAAAATAAACAACAAATATTGTATGAAGATGGTGTCAATAGAAGCTATGGCAGTGGAGGAGCATTATATATTTCTAGGTTACCCAACCCATTAAGGTAGTGAATATTGGATAAAGAACAGACAGACCTACTCAGCCTGAAAAACGTTTTTTAAAAATAACTCTCCATGCAGCAACTCAGGGAAAGGAGAGTCTGCTTGATCTACAAATTCATATGCTTGATCTGTCTTTTGTATACTTTAGATAACGGGAAATCCTACAACCCTACAGCTGGTGTATGTGGCTCAAAGAGAGAGAGGGCAAGTTCCATACACTATTGGAGAGGACATACACCACCCAGATTACAATAGGCAGATTTACTACCCAAATTTCAAAGTAGCTCAGATATTGGCCGTAAGACACCTGATTGTAAATTTTACTAAATGTGGCCCCTTCTATGAATAATAAACAGCGACATAAGGATACTAGAGGCAATTGCCCAACTCCAGCCACTAATTTGAACATCGTACATCAGGCATGTGTTTCAATACTTTTATGTTTCATCATTTGACTGAACACAAATGGGACATAAACAGTGCATTATATGATAGCTCATTTTTATATATATGACTTTAAAGAGAAAATTATAACTCAATGTGAAATTTCAGAAGTTAAGAAATACTATGCAGAATCAATAAACATGGAAAAGTTTGAAAAAAAAAGCTCAAACCTGCAAGCCCTCTATACAAGGAATTTTCACGGACTTCAAAAATAGTTCTCTGCACACTGGGCTATCTCAGACTGGGGCTCAAAGTTTGTCATATAATTTGCATTTCAAGTGTATGCTGGTAATAGTTATTGTGTTGCTAAAAAGTGATAGTAAAAATGTTAGGCCACAAGCTCCCCTTCCCTTTGCGATGCAGAACAAAACATAACAACATAAAAAGGCAGAGAAAGTAGAATAGCATCTCTGCTACATTCTGTAGGCCCAAACAGCACAGGGATCTTACTGCTGTTAGGAGCCGAAAGGAGGTAGAACTAGGTGCTCACCTGTATGCTCCTGTCAAGTCCACATGGATCTATTTTTTTTTTTAATCAGAAATAAATGTGAAGTTACAGCTAGCGGTACCAAGAGTAATTTCTGCTACATGCATTCAAACCCCTCAGCGATTAATTTTGGTGCAGCCACTTGGCAGTGTAGGCCCTGGGGAAGCCCAGATAGCAACACAGAGACTGCCACATTCATATGATTACTCATGCCCTTTGTAGGTGTTCTGAAATCCCAAGGGATTTCAGAATATCCCCAAATTTTATAGGCCTAACCCAGTGAACCACTCATGAGGAGGTAAACCACATCCCTCTCAATGGAACAATCGGGAAGAAAGAATGAGTTAAAACTCAAGGAGCTTCCCAGTCTCTACATTATTTTTCCCACAAAGAGGAACAGTGGCTCTTGAATTTCAAGTTTTCTATATTTTGTATATTTCACAGTTTATTCACACTAAGAACTTTACAACTTTCAGACTGCTGAGCAGAACAAAATAGGTACAGTTTCCCTTTCATTTTCCACTTGTTAACCTGTCACTACACACTTACAGTTCAACCACCGATAAATTATATCTCAGCTGCCACACAAATAAGCAATTATTTATTTAATATACATCACACCTACATTATTTAAGTAATAATTTTACCTGGATCATAATCTAGAAACACAGTATATTTCTTAAGGCTACTATGATAATGGAATTCTTATGCAAGTGCATATAACATCTATATGAATAACAATTTAATGACAGTAGTCCACTATTAATACACAGACTTCTAGAGTTTTTTCAAAGATAATCCGTCAAAATGATGTGTTTGATCATTTTTAGCCAACTATCATGTTTTTGCATACAACAAGTATTAGGAAAGGTAGAAAATTCAGAGTTGCCATTTGAAATACCCACAAGATGACTGTTACAAATAAAATAAAAAATGTCCAATCCTGCATTCTTTACAAACTCAGAGCTCCCACTAAAGCCAATGAGACTTTTGAGAACTCAAGGAATACAGATGGGGCCCAGGAGATGAAGAAATATTGCTAAAGGAAGGAAATTCTGATCAACAAAGCTAATTAAAGAAAAAAGTTTCCATAATAATGAGAAACTCTGAAGATGACTCACACAATTTTTTTCATATTTTGGGTGTCCTGTAACAACAAACTAATCCTCGATTTCTCTGGAATGGAGCTGTGCTACTATTTAGATCCATAGATTTTTTTAAAATGTGAGAACAACAATATCAATATATCAAATATCTAACAACTTGATTAAGTCCTTACAAAACAAAATACAAACAACCCTCCCAAACCAAATCTCAATTATTTACTTTCTTCTTCTGTTTGTCTCTATACAAAGTTTTCGTGCCCGACTCCGACATATTTTTTGATCCTCTAATAATGCTTCACGCTCTTCTTCTAAATCTCTTTCAAGAAGAAATTTCAAAGTTCTGACCATGGCATTATGTTAAAGACAATAGAAAATGTAGGTAAAATCCTTGAAATTCCTATGCAGTATTCTTATTAAGTTACAGAATGATTACAAAAGAGTTTCCAGTCTTAGGTACAGATTTAAAATTGGACTTTTCATGGGTATAATGGCATGTTTGCACGGATCCTTTTGCATGATGAGCCTTATGTACTTTGAGAAAGTGTAAACTATCCACGCGCAACTAAAAGGTGACAATTCCTCAGATTACTGGTAATTACACAATAGCTCCTTATCACAAATGTATAATTTTAAATAAAGGTACTGCCTTAATTTACATACACTAAGATGGTAACTCCATCACTTAGTTTCTATGACCATATCAACCCACTCAGGCTTTGCACTCTGGGTTTATGATGTTACGACATGGAATTACAGCTTTATTATGTAGAGTTGAGGATACATCATTCCTTATTATCTGAACTAGCTACCAGACAGCAAGGTTTTCAAAGGGAAAATATTTCTTAAAATATCACTAAAAAATCCCTACATGGTCATTGTTTAATCTGTAATGTAATGAGTAATTCCAACTCAAAATTCTTTAATATTCTTGCTTAAAATACATATCTATACAGTAAATGTCAAGCTGGATCCAATATTTGCCTTATCTTAGCATTGTGTCCGTTACTTTCCTGGGGCACCAATACACACACATTAATGTTTTGTTTAATATAATCTGTTTAAGGAATTTGTAAAGTGCCTGTCATTATAATACCGAGGCCTGGGATTTTCAAAGCAGCCCAAGGGATTGAAGCATCCAACTCCCATTAAAATTCAATGGGAGTTGAGTGCTTGACCACCTTAGGCCTCTTTGAAAGTCCTAGCTGCCAGTCTAAAATATAATCTTTGTATTTTGGATCATGAAATGTTTGGATCAGACATTGAGCATTTTTCTTTGTTTTATTCAAAACCAAGCACTTCACTACTTAACAAATAAATAATAATAGTATCTAATCAGATACTGCCCATATGCTTAGACACTACAGCAATGGGTGCCACAGAAATACAATGATTAGGCACAAAGATTATACAGACAGCAGGGAAACAAACACATAGGCTAGACATTTCTGGTAGTTGCTGGATTACCACTGGTATAGTTGCACCAAGGGTAGCAGTAGTTGGAGCAAAAATGCACACAGAGCACAGGCTCTGTTATTGCTATGTTGTCTAATCAGAGCAAGTCTCCCTGACACAGTAGTAAAAAAACTGCTGAGCATGAGTGTCCTGTCTACCCTAAGACACCCATCATTTCCATCACAGGTAAAGCTGAATTAAATTGTGCAATAGTGAGATATGTCCTCAAAATATCTACTGTATGCAAGACGAGAGAAAGAGAGAAAGTTCAAACCAAATGGTTTTAGGTACTGTTTTATTCTTCTTGATGTAAAAGGAGACTGCTTTTATGCCCATGTATCTTGCTGTAATATCACAACATGTTGCTGCAAGATGATCAAAATGGTTCCTTCCAGCTTTAGACTCCAAGAATAACTCCATATTGCCACCACATTGGGGAGCACCACAGGGACTGGGTACCTTGGGTACCCAGACAATAGTGTAAGCAGGCCCCTTTTGTAAAACCACTGGGGAGGATATTGCCCATCCATGGGACAAACCCCACCCACATCTCAACCTGAGGGCTGTTGAGCAATCCCGAGTCCCACCCATCCCTAAGGCGCCTGTCCTACCTATTCCTGAGGCAACCACCTCTCGGGACTTCTGAACCAAGCCTCTCCCGCTCATCCCCAGTGAGCCACCCCCGGGGCCTGTCCTCTCACCCCAGCCTCCCTCAAGGGACTCATTCCATGCCCCTCCTCCCCTTCTTCCCCAGACAGCCTGTCGCTGGGGCCCGTGTCCCCCTTCCCCAACGTTCCCGGGGGTGGGGCGCGTCGCGTGGGGCCCGCCAACCTCCCGCCCCCGCCGTGGCCCGGACCCGCGAAGGATACGCGCACGCGCTGCCCGCGAAGGTGCCGGCCTGGCTCTGGAGGGCGCTGTCCGGCTCGGGGCGGAAGAGGCTCCTCCAGCCGGGGCCGCCCGGGGCAGCAGAGCCCGGCTCCCGCTGTGCGGGGCTGAGGCCCCCCGCGGCCCTCATGCCGGGCTCCATTCAGCCCCGCCGGGCCGCCCCCATGACAGCTCCTGCCGCCGGCCCGCTCGGTCCCTCACGCGCCAGGTCAGTGCTGGGCGGGGGCGCCCACGGCTCCGGGGCTCTGCCGCCCCGCCGCCATCTTGGCAACCAGAGACGCCGCTTCCTTCGCAACGGAAACCAGGGCCGACGCGAGGGGAGGGGAGGGGGAGCAGCCTCGGCATAGTCGGCAAAGGAGAGGGGGGCGGAGCCTGAGCGGGGGTAAGGCTGGGGCAGGGAGGGGGAGGAGCTCGGAGTGAGGGCGGGGCCCGGGAAGGAGGCGGGGCTAGGAGCAGGAGGCGCTGGGACACAGGGTGGGGCCTGAGTAGCGGGCGGGCTAGGAGCTGAAGCGGGTTGGGTGAGAAGTGCAGGGAGAAGCATGTGGGAGGCTGTTGCTAACAGGGCTGGCTCTACGCACCAGCATTCCAAGCATGTTCTTGGGATGGCCCTTTTCAAGGGGTGGCGATCCAGCTCTTTTTTTGCTTTGGTAGCCGGCCCTGATTGCTAACCTGTTAAAAAACTTTAAACATCCAAAAGATGAGTTTTTAAAAAAAATGTGCATTTGGGGTTCTTTTTATTTCCTGTCTAATTTTTGAAGCTTTAAGGGATCATGTTTTCTAAGAAAATTACGGAGGCTTCTTTAAAAAAAATGAAAGGTGGATTTCAATGTGATTCTTGGAGCTGGGGCTTTACAAAAACACCAAACATGATGAGTCTTGTGATAAAATTGTGGGAGCTGGTAATACTGGGACACTTTTATGGGTAAATCATGTTAACAGTTTTGCCAGCTCTCATCATTTTCTCAGAAGTCTTGTGATGTTTTGAGTTCTATTTAAAGCCCTAGCTCCATGACTTGTATCTGGTAAGACTGTCTGCTTGTGTAACCCACACACCTCTTGGGAGTGGTGCTCTGTCCCATCTAGTAGCACCGAGACTATTTAGAGAAAGATTAATGAGTCTGCTCTACAGCCTTAGCTAAGAACATCATGTGGCTTTTAGCTCATGCAGCAGATGTTCATGCACTAAGCTCCAGAGGTCCCAACTTCAATCCCACCCTCCGACAACCGGGGTCTGTTGGTGTTAAAAGTGGGGGCTCATCCGGGCTTTCAACAGGGAAGTCTCTGACGCTCGGAACATGCTTCCTCAGCTAGGGGAAGTATGTAACCCACACGCCTCCTGGGTGTTCTACTCTGCCCATCTAGTGGCACCGAGACCACTTAGAGAGAGAGATTAATGAGTCTGCTCTACAGCCTTAGCTAAGGGCCATGTGGCTTTTAGCTCATGCAGTAGAGGCTCATGCATTTATGTCCACAGGTCCTAGTTTCAATCCCACCCACCAATGACCAGGGTCTGTCAGTGTTACACTTGCTTGCTTTCTGCAAGTTTCTAGCTTTCATGTTTGCTGAGAAAATCTGGAAAACCCGAGTGCACCTGGAAAAATGCAAGAATATCCTAAAGATGTTCCTATCCTAAAGATCCTATTCCAGGGGTTGGCAACCTTACACAAGTGGTGTGCCAAGTCTTCATTTATTCATTTTCATTTAAGGTTTCCCGTGCCAGTAATACATTTTAATGTTTTTTAGAAGGTCTCTATAAGTCTATATATTATATAACTAAACTATTGTCATATGTAAAGCAAACAAGGTTTTAAAAATGTTTAAGAAGCTTCATTTAAAATTAAATTAAAATGCTGATCTTACGCAGCCAGCCCACTCAGCCCGCTGCCGGCCTGGGGTTCCATTCACCTAGGCTGGCAGCAGGCTGAGCAGGGCCGGTGGCCGGACCCCAGCTGGCAAGGGGCCAGCAGCCAGAACCCCAGACCGGCAGCGGGCTGAGCGGGACCAGTGGCCGGGACCCCAGACTGGCAGGAGGGGGCTCAGCCTACTGCTGATATGGGGTTCTGTCCGACAGCTCCTGCCAGCCTGGGTCCTGGCCCTGCTCAGCTCGCTGCTGGTCTGGGGTCCCGGCCCTGCCCACATAGAGTGGGTACCTACCTTCTCCCTGGTTTTAACCCATTCTCTTCCTCTCTCTCTGCACTGAGCTGAGGGTGGGAGTGCACTGGGCTGGGGGTAAAGGAGCAGGCTGGGGGTTGGAGTGTAGGGTCTGGCTAGGAGCTAGAATGAGGGAGTGGGCTCAGGGTTGGGCAGGAGGTTTGGGTGTGGAGTGCTTACCTGGGCAGCTCCCATTTGGTGTGAGGGGTGCAGGTGGGAATGTGTGTGGGGGGGTGCAGGAGCTTCCGTTTTGTGCTCAGGTGGGGATGTAGGGGGTTCAAGAGTCAGAGCATGGGGTGTGGGGGGCTGGGTATGTGTTGGGGGTGCAGGAGTCAGGGCACGGGGATGGGGGCATGTGAGGGGGGTGCAGGAGTCAGGGCATGGAATGTCAGGAAGTTGGATATGTATGGGGGGTGCTGGAGTCAGGGCTGGGGTTGTGGGAGATGCAGGGCTCAGGGCAGAGGGCTGGCGGGGTGGGGAGGTTCTGGAGTCAGGGCAGGGGGTTGGGGAGGTGGGCTGGAGTCGTGGGGATGCTCCCAGCCCCCTGCCCTGAGCGGCTCACAGCACGGGGCTGGAGGGGATATGCCCTGATTCCACCCTCCTTCCCCAAGGCCCTGTCCCTGCCTCTTCTCTGGAGCAGCGAGCTTGCTACGGCTGCAGTTCTGGCTCCGCTTCTCCCCCTCCCTCTCCAGGGCCATCAGCTGTTTGGCCCAGGGAGGGAGGGAGAGGAGGAGGGGCAGGAACCCAGCATGCTGGAGGAGGAGGTGGGGGAGGAGGGAGCTTGGCTGCCGGTGGAGGCTGCCTTGCAGCAGCAGCCAGCAGGACCAAGCTTCTGCACTCTGCCCCTGCAGGAGAGAGCAGTGGGCAGGGGGTAGAGAAGAGCAGGCTGGACCGGACAGGATTTTTAATGGCATGCTGCTGCCTGCCAGGGTCCTGGCTGCTGTCCCCACCCAGCCTGGTGTCGGCTGAACCCAACCCTTGTTCTATCCTAAAGATTAGAAAACAATTTCATGATTTTAATACAATCTCATGATTCTTTGAGGCCTGAACTCATTTTTGAATGCTTGGAGTTGGCAGTACTGACGTTGTTTCAGTCAGTTGCTTTTTATTGGCTCAGAATGATGATATGGAGAACAATACTCATTGCTGCACTTTGCTCCCTTTTGGAGGCATTTGGGAGGATTTTGTTCTCCTTTCATTCCCTCCACACAGTACAGCACTTGGCATATAGACACTGTTCATCAGCACGCAGGACAGCCAAGCTAGTGATGTGGCAGCACAGGGTGTTAACGTGCTTAACTGGGAATGTTTACATGCTTTTAGAAAAATATGAATTTTTTCTCTAAAAAGTAAATAGCATTACGTGGGTTTCTATGTTTGTTGTCTCAACTATTTCCATATTGTTCTTGATTTATGGTAAAAGGATGTCATTTTCTACCTGTCCCCCAGCCCTACAAACTCAGGCTGGATTCTTTGCTGTCTCTTTACTGAAAATAAAGATTTTGCAGATCAAAACATGCTTTAGTGAGCCTATTGCCTTCAGTGAGTTTGCACAGATGTAACTGATTGCCTTAGTAAATAATTTTGTTTGTCGATGATGCAGAACATAAAATAGAATTCAGCTCACTTTCTGCTAGCTGTACTGACTTTGCAACGCTAAAATGAATAGACAGCAATGAACAATTATATTTGTAATTACAATATACAGTTATAACACATAATACAAAAAGGGAGCAGCTGTGTGGAATAAAAATGTACTGTTTGTTCCATTATTTTCAGAGAAGAACTTCACTTTAAGCAATAAGACAGAACAGGGTGTGTAATACTGGGATATTGCCACACCTTGGATGAGATGTTTGCACAAGGCCAAATGCCCTGGTGATTTCCTGGCAAGGCACTTCTTGGCAGCTATGTTTGTTTTTAAACCACTTCTTCTCTTTCATAATGTGCAGCTGTTCTGTGGCTGTGCTGATGAGAATAAAAATAATACTTTGCATTTGAGTTCTTTTTTCAAAACTGTTTTACAAGGCTCACCATACTTTCTGAGGTAGGCATTATTATCACCATTTTACAAGTGGGAAAACTGAAGCTCAAAAGGCTGAGACTTGCTTAAAAGTGCCCGGCGTATAAATGTCAAAGCTGAGACGAGACTCCAAGAATCCTGGCTCTCAAGCTAGCTAAACACTAGCGCAATAGTCACTATGTATGCTTTTCACCAGTACAAATTAGGTATAAAGCATTAACAAAACAGAATAGTAATATTTCACACCCACTTTTAAATTTAAAATATTGTCACATTTCAGGGCAACTGTACCTGTATTTCACCTCATTGTTCCAGCAAGGGTATCCACTCTCAGGCTTCCAGCTCCCCAGCCGCTGCTTTTCTGGGAGGAGTCCCATATCTCTGTCCCTTCTGAATGGAGTATTGCCAAGCTGCACAGTTCCCTACCTTTACTGGGTCATGTCCAACACAGCGGGTTTACCAAGGACATCTGCTTGCTTTCTCATCAGAGACAGTTATCAGGTGTAATTGCTACAGTTATAAGGCACCACACAGTTCTTTCTATGAAAGTCTATTTTATTCTTCAGGTAAAAGCATTACAGAGAAAACATAGTAAAAACAATTAAAGATCCTACTTGCATGCTAATAAGCTCACCAGAGTTCAACTTAACATGGATTCTGGCAGATGCAGTCCTTCAACCCTCCATCCAAGGGGATTCTTTGCAGTTACCAGTTCCTCAGAGCTTCCGCCCAAAACAAGCACACAGTCTTATGAGGCCTCAGTAGGCCCAGTCTTTCCATCCCTATCATAAAGATTGGGACCCTCTGTGGACCAGGAATCCTGTCCATTTGATTTATGAGGAAGAAGGCCATGAGCCAGTTTAAAACCAGACTATTTGTCCAAAAAACATTTCTTTGCTTGTTGGTCCCTGGAGAATCCAGTTTGAACTAGTGTATATGAACCTTAAACATCTCCATCTCTGGAGATATTTAAGAGTAGATTAGATAAATGTCTATCTGGGATGGTCTAGACAGTATTTTGTTCCTGCCATGAGGACAGGGAACTGGACTCGGTGACCTCTTGAGGTCCCTTCTAGTCCTAGAATCTATGAATCTATGAATAAACCTTTCCAGGGACATGGCTTCAAGGGCTGATAACGGTGGAAGTACATTAGCACCTCCCTCCCTACTAGAGAACATATACAATTGCATTTTTAATACAATATACCCCAAAAGGTATTAATCTTAATTCAATAAAGTTTAATGTAATTCAGTAAAATGTATCTTAATTCCTTAAGGTTTGTCCAGGATACTACAGGATATTGTCAATCTGTCACATATTTTGTGAAGTCCTGTCCCTTTAAATGTTTGAGTAGTGCCCCCCTACACAGTACAAAGCCTCATTTTTGTGGTATATTCAGTTTTGCAGACAGAACAATAAAGTGAGCAAAGCAGACATCTGTGTTTCTATCAGCTCCCCCTGTGTCTGTGTCTATCTCTTTCTCTGCTGGGTCCAAATGTATCATTTAGCGACACAGGATTTCTATCCCACAAGTGTCCACTGCTGTCTCTGCCTGAAGAACAAGAAAAAGTAAGAAAATAATACAATATAAAAAGGATGACATTTCACCTAGAGGAACAAGATAACAAATTGCTGCTTTTTGCGCTTGGGACAGCATAAGCCAGATAGCTAGAGAGGGGAAGTGGACAAATAAAGATAGAACAAAGGATAAGGGTACTGCAATTACTACCAGAGCAATTCAAACAGGAAACAGTGAAGGGAAAGTAAGCAGACATATTGATTGACCACATGTAAGCAGGCAGAGAGAGAAACAGCTTAGCCTGCACTGAGGATCTACAGTTAGCAGAGGGAGTCCAAGTAGAGCCCAAGGAAGAATTCTGACATCTGCAGTGTTGGCACACAGCCAGAAAAGGAAAATTGAGTACAGACAGTGCATTAACAACAATGAAAGTTTCCTGTGGCACAAAAGACATCCAGAGGAAATCCAATAGGAGAGCAGAGAAAATGGCAACTTTTCTAGGGACTGTTGGTGAATTCAGCCACAGCTGCAAATCATGGGTGGTGTACCTTGAATATTCTGAGTAATTTTTAACCTTCAACTCCATTCCAGATAGACAAAGAGTTTCAAGTTTGCTGACAATGATGGGACTGAAAGCATATGGACTGTTGTGTGACCTATTGGCTACTATGCATGGAACTGTCACATATGCTGAAGCTACTGCAACAATGCAGGAACATTTTTCTCCTACCCCACTGATTATAGTGGAACTATATCAGTTTAATTGGCAACATCAGGGAAGTGGAGGTCGATAGTGCAGTTTGTTGCTGCTCTAAGGAAGTTGTCAGAGCATTGTCAGTTTGGACAAACATTAAGTGATGTCCTGTGTAACCAGTTAGTCTTTGAATTATGCAATGATCAGCTCCAGAAGGTTACTGATTGTATTAGTGCTTACATTCAAGAAGGCCGTTGAAGTAGCAGTTGCAATGGAAACTGCAGAGAAGGATTCTATGGAAATTAGTGTGAACTGAGATGTTCACCTCCTGCATCAGCGTGACAGAGGACCATAAGAATGTAAAGAATTTCCATGTGGCTGTTGTGCACAACCTACACACACTGAGAAGGATTGCTGGGAATACGAGGCTACTTGCACAAAATGCCAGAAGAAAGGACACACTGCCATGACCTGTCGTACAGTTCAATGACCAGCAGCACAGAGTAACCATATCCAAGAAGACACCTATGAAGCCTGAATCTAAGAAAGGACAGAAATCAGGAATTCATAAGTTGAAAAAAGACAATAGCTTTAGTGACACTGACCAAGCCCTAGCACTATACATGTTATTAGAAGTTAGAGTCAGAAATGGCTTTGGGTCACACCTTTGTTCAAAAAATTTCCTACAAGAATAGAGCTTGATACTGGAGCTGCCATTTCATTGATTTCTGCCTGTACCTATCATCATTCTTTGTCACAATCGTCTCTGGAAGAAACCTCCACAGTTTTGAAGACTTATACCAGAGAAAATTTAGGATACCCCAAAAAGGATACCCCAGGTGAAAGTTAAACTAGATGGACAATCTGTTGTTTTACCCTTGAATGTGACTGAAGAAAAATATCCACCATTATTTGGCAGATCTTGGGTTGAGGAGCACAAAGAGAATTGGACTGAGATCAAGGTGATCACAAAAGCATCTCGAAATCTTCAAGAAATACTGGACAGACTGAAGTTTTTGAAAAAGAGCTTGAACAGATGAGCAATGTGTCAGTGAAGCTCAGTGTTCAGTCTGACAGCCAGCCAAAATATTGCAAGTCCATAGTTATGCCTTATACTCTGAGGCCTCTGGTAGAAGCTGATTTGCTCCATTTAGTAAACACTGTCATCCTGTCACTGGCTTCACACAGTGCGTGGGCTACGCCCATGTACCAGTGATCGAGAATGATGGCTCCGTTTAAATTTGTGGAGATTTCAAATTAACACTTAATGCAGTTTTATCTGCAGACCAGTATCTACAACCTAGTATGAAAGATTAGTTTGCTACTCTTAGTAGAGGACAATGTTTCAGTAAGTTCGATTTGCTCAAATGGAGCGTGATTCGGCATCTTGCAGATATCTCACAATCAGTACAGAAAAAGGCTAATTTTGTTACAACAGGTTGACTTTAGGTATCACATCAATACCTGCCCTGTTCCAGAAAGCCAGGGATGAGATCCTGAAGGGACTGAATGGAGTTCAGTGCTATTTGAATGACATTCTGGTTACAGGAAAGGATCAAGGGGATCATGTTTGAGAAGGAGAAGGCAGCTCTTGAAGTGCCAACTTCAGAAAATGTGTCACAATTACATTCATTCTTAGGATTGCTTCATTACTATAGCAAATTTCTGCCTAATCTAGGGACAGTATTGTCATCGTTACATAAACTCTTACAAGCAAAGAAAAAAATGGAAATGGACTAAATAATGTGAGTGTGCATTTAGAGAAGCAAAGAAACTGCTGATATCAGCCAATGTTTTTATGCACTTTGGTGCTTCACTACCATTACAATTGGCTTGTGATGCTTCATCATACGGAGTGGGTGAAGTTCTTTCCCATAGTTTTCCTAATGGCATGGAGAAACCAATGGGAGAAATTTTGGTACCAGATCCAGTTAATTCTGTACCAGATCCAGTTGATTCCTGTTGTTCAGGACACTTCAGTACCACAGTCACCATGTTATCCCAAGAGAGTTGAAAAACCAGTCGTTCACCTGAATTTATAAATTGTTTAGTTAGTGAGTTGCTATTTCAAGTAGAATACTCCCTTGCAGTTTAAGAATCTGTGATAGTCCACCTGCAACTTTTAGTTAGGCGACATAGTGTTTCATGTTAGCTATGTAAATGATAATGTATATGTGTTTAGAAAGCTTTTAAAAGTAGGATGAAGACATGTGATGTCCTGTCTCTTTAAATCTTTGAGCATCCCCCCCTCCCCAGTGCAAAGTCTCACTTTTATGTTCCTTTCAGTTTTGCAGTCAGAAAAATAAAGTGAGCATGGTAGACAGCTGTATTTCTATCAGCTCCCTCTGTGCCTAGGTCTAGGTCCCTCTCTGCTGGGTCCAAATATAACATTTGTGACTAAATAAAGTGTAATACTGAATAGTCCCTGCTTACTTGTTGCTTCTGTGAGGTATCTCCACTTATGATTTGACCCACAGTCCACTTCTTTAATCCATATATTTATTCTTGTTTGATAAAGTTCACTATGTCAGAAAAGCTTTATTAGCCCTTAATCAACATCTTTCATCGGAACAGAATTGTTAATAGGGCTGTAGAACAGTCTGGCTCGAACCCTAAACCTATCTGAAATCTGGGAAAATTCAAGTTTTAATCCTATCCATAAAAAAATCAGCCTAGATCTGTGAATAGTCACAGACCTGAACTGACAAAATTTGCACATCTCAAGCCTCCTGGCAAACAGCTGTCCCAGCCTGCAAGACCCCTAGCTTTACCTTTGTCAAAGTTCCTTCCCCACTCTGAACTTTAGGGTACAGATGTGGGGACCTGCATGGACACTTCTAAGCTTAATTACTAGCTTAGATCTGGTATCACTGCCAGCATCTAGAATTTTCAGTGTCTGGATCACTCTCTGTCCCCCCAAAACCTTCCCCTCCCTGGATAGCCTTGAGGGACTTCACCAATTCCCTGATGAATACAGATCCAAACCCCTTGGATCTTAAAACAAGGAGAAATTAACCATCCCCCCTCCTTTCCCCCCCACCAATCCCTGGTCAGTCCAGATCCAATCCCCTTGGATCTAAAAACAAGGAAAAATCAATCAGGTATTAAGAAAAAAGGCTTTTAATTAAAGAAAAGAAAGATAAAAGAAAACCCTCTGGGAGAGATTAGCATACCAGCTATTCTCACAGAGAACAGATTTCAAACACAGAGGATGTTCTCCTGGGCGCAAATTTAGTTATACAAAAAACAAAAAAAAATAATACCCAAATACCCAATTTGATTCTACCTCTAATTGCATAAGACAGGTTACGAAGAAATAAACATAAACCTATTTATTCCTTTCTAAAACTTACTACTCTGATAAGAGGCTGGTTCCTGGATCTTTTCACTCCGGCTGAAACTGAAACTCTAAACAAAGGAAAAACTTCCCTCCTTCCTTTTGAAACATTTTGTTTCCCCATTGGTCCCTCTGTTCAGGTGTTAGCTAGGCTAGGTGACCTTTTTAACCCTTTACAGGTAAAAGAGGCATTAACCCTTAACCATCTGTTTAAGACACGCCCCCCAAATCTCAGACAGTGTGGAACCACACTGGTGGTGTTTTCTTCCTAGAACTTTAGAATAAACAGATTAATAAAACACATGCACCTTTACATATACTACTAATTATGTAAAACTACAAGATTTTTCACATTCCAAGAACAATTTAACCAGTTAACTCTGGGAAACTTTCACGGGAGAGTGCATCAGCTACTTTGTTAGAAGCTCCTGAAATGTGTTGAATTTCAAAATCAAAATCTTGGAGAGCTAAACTCTATCAAAGAAGTTTTTTGTTGTTTCCTTTGGCAGTATGAAGACACTTTAGAGCAGCATGGTCGGTTTGTAGCTGGAAATGCCGTCCCCAAAAGTATGGGCATAGCTTTTCCAGGGCATACACAATGGCGTAGCATTCTTTTTCACTGATTGACCAGTGGCTTTCCCTCTCAGACATTCGCTCCAACTGCTAGTAGTTTTTTTCTTTTCTGCCACTTCCACTCATTTGGCTCCAATCTCCCCCGCCTCAGTTACAGTTTTGGGCTTCCCATCTAGGATGTACCTTTCTATTTCCTCAGGAACACCCTCTAAGAACTGCTCCATTTGCATTAGGAATGACAGCTCTTCCAGAGAGTTAGCACTTGCTCCTGATATCCAGGCATCCCAATTCTTTCCAATGTGGTAGGCGTGTCGGGTAAATGACACATCTGGTTTCCACCTTAGGGCTCTGAACCCGCCGACGGGCATGCTCAGGTGTTAGCCCCATTCTGATTCTGGCCTTGGTTTGAAAAAGTTTATAATCGTTCATGTGTTCCTTAGGCATTTCAGCCGCCACCTCTGCTAAGGGTCCACTGAGCTGTGGCCTCAGCTCTGTAGGGATGCTGTACCCTTGGCAGGCCCTTTTGAAATTTTCTAAGAAGGCCTCAGTATCATCACCTGCCTTGTAGGTGGGGAATTTTCTGGAATGGGAAACAGTACCTGGAGAAGGGTTGTTAGGGTTGGCTGGTAACTCCTGCTTAGCCCTTGCTAATTCCAGGTTTTGCTTGTGGGCCTCCCTCTGGATCTCCATCTCTTTTTCTTTTGCCTCCATAGCTCTTTTGTGGGCAGCTTCTTCTCTGGCCATCTGTCTGTCATGTTCCTTTTGGCGCTCCTCAGCCTGGAGTTTGGCCAATTCTAGTTGTTGCTGTATGTTTTTTTTCTCCTTGCCTGACATTTTCCCCTGCTCTGCATGAGCTATCTTGGTTTGCGAGGCAAAAAAAAAACAAACAAAAAAACCCCCACAGCTTTTAACTGGACTTCCCAGAATGAGAAGAAACCAGAAAAACTGGTTTGTAACTTGTCTTTTGCAAACTGTTAATTACTCTCCAGCTAAGCCCAGATGGAAATCCTTTCTAACAAAGCCTTGTTAGAAAAACCTTTATCTGTTTGCCTTCAGGGTATCTCTCCTTCACTGCTTCCCCAGCATCTCAAAGGAGGAAAAAAAAATCTCTCTTTTGGTTCCTAAAAAATCCCTCACTGCTGCTCACTGTGTCAAGGTTCCTTCCCCACTCTGAACTTTAGGGTACAGATGTGGGGACCTGCATGGACACTTCTAAACTTAATTACTAGCTTAGATCTGGTATCGCTGCCAGCATCCAGAATTTTCAGTGTCTGGATCACTACCTGTCCCCCGAAACCTTCCCCTCCCTGGGTAGCCTTGAGGAACTTCACCAATTCCCTGATGAATACAGATCCAAACCCCTTGGATCTTAAAACAAGGAGAAATTAACCATCCCCCCTCCTTTCCCCCCCACCAATCCCTGGTGAGTCCAGATCCAATCCCCTTGGATCTAAAAACAAGGAAAAATCAATCAGGTATTAAGAAAAAAGGCTTTTAATTAAAGAAAAGAAAGGTAAAAGAAAACCCTCTGGGAGAGATTAGCATACCAGCTATTCTCACAGAGAACAGATTTCAAACACAGAGGATGTTCTCCTGGGTGCAAATTTAGTTATACAAAAAACAAACAAAAAAACCCCACCCAAATACCCAATTTGATTCTACCTCTAATTGCATAAGACAGGTTACGAAGAAATAAACATAAACCTATTTATTTCTTTCTAAAACTTACTACTCTGATAAAAGGCTGGTTCCTGGATCTTTTCACTCCGGCTGAAACTGAAACTCTAAACAAAGGAAAAACTTCCCTCCTTCCTTTTGAAACATCCTGTCCCCCCATTGGTCCCTCTGTTCAGGTGTTAGCTAGGCTAGGTGAACTTTTTAACCCTTTACAGGTAAAAGAGGCATTAACCTTTAACCATCTGTTTATGACAACCTTATATACCTTCTGGGGCTTGCAGGAGAGAGCAATGGTGGGGATTTACATGTCTTCTGGACCTCCTCTTCCTATTTCCTAATGGCTTGGATGGCCCCTTGTAGAGAGTCTTCAAGGTCTTCCACAGGTGGCTTCTTCCACATTGTTTAGTTTTGGTGGGGGTGGAGGGGAACGAGGACTCTCTCCAAATCCATATAGTTCTTGAGGGATAGGAAGCAGCCTAATCCCAGCCCTCCACAAAACAGAAGGAATAGGGAAGTGCTCCCAATCTTCCTTCAGTAGCTAATATACTAAGTCATGGGAAGGTACAGTCCCCATAAACTTTAGTGTGATTGCTAGGGCCTCAACCTTCAAGTGAACTGGCAGGATTTGTTTTAATATCCAACCCTATGAAAGGAGCTACATTATCCAGTTTGTGTAACCCACATGAATCAAACCCAGCAGGGCTTATTTACTTATAATTATTGAAAATCAATTGTTTATTTAATAAAGTATTTGTTTTATTGTTTTATTAAATCTAATTATCTATAATTGCAATGAGGCTGGTGGCAATCACCATTACTGAGTTTGCCTAACATTTCCAGTTACAACCCTCTATTTTCAATTGCTTACAACTTTTCTAAACTTAAACCATTCAGGCTAAAAATGTCCATGCTTGGTCTCTGTCTCAGGTTTATTTATTTTTATGTTTTGGCAAAAATGGTTCACTCTTTTTTTAGTGTGAGGTTAAGGGAAAGTAGATTGTTAATTTTTTTTTAAGGAAAAACTAGAGTGCCTCAGGTATTTTCATCAGGAACCTAACATTTGTCCTAGGATCCTAGAGGACCTTTTCCTGTATCTATGAAAATCCATTCTGATTGGGCCAGATTATAACAGCTACATTAAATCACATTTGCACACATGCACTGGAGCTTGTTGGAGGCTGGATGTCAAAATCGCCGAACACTGCATCTGCACTGAGCATGCTCTCCAGTACTCTGAATCAGCCACAGAGACTAGCCCCAAACCCCTGTTTGGGACACGACAAAATGGATTGTCTTTTAATTCTGGCATTTCCTAACTACTGAATCCTTTACTTTGCAACTTCATTTCATAGATAGATTCCAAGGCCAGAAGAGACCACTGTGATCATCTAGTCTAGGGATCAGCAACCTTCGGCCCACGGCCCACCAGGGTAAGCACCCTGGCAGGCTGGCAGGGCTGGCTCTAGACACCAGCATTCCAAGCATGTGCTTGGGGAGGCACTTTTGAAGGGGTGGCATTCCAGTCCTTTGGGGCAGCACTTCTGAAGAAGCGGCACTTTGGCCTTTTTTTTTTTTGCTTCAGCGGCGGCACACTCTTGTCTTTTTTGTTTTTGCTTGAGGTGGCAAAAAATTTGGAGCCAGCCCTGCAGGCTAGGCCAGTTTGTTTACCTGCCGCATCCGCAGGTTCGGCTGATTGCGGCTCCCAGTGGCCGTGGTTCGCCACTCCAGGCCAATGGGAGCTGTGGGAAGCAGTGCGGACCGAGGATGTGCTGGCCGCTGCTTCCTGCAGCCCCCATTGGCCTGGAGCGGTGAACCACAGCCAGTGGGAGCCACGATCGGCCGAACCTGTGGACTTGGCAGGTAAACAAACTGGTCCGGCCCGCCAGGGTGCTTACCTTGGTGAGCCCCTTGCCAGAGGTTGCCGATCCCTGATCTAGTCTGACCTCATGTATAACATAGACCGCAGAACTTCCCCAAGATAATTCCTAGAGCATATCTCTTAGAAAATCATCTGATCTTTATTTAAAATTGCCACCGATATCCATCACGACCCTGGTAAACTGTTCCAATGGTTAATTACCCTCAGTATTAAGAATACATGCCTTATGTCCATTCTGACCTTAACTAACTTCAACTTCCAGCTACTTCCACCATTTTAATGATGTATTAATTAACTTCAAATGTTGTATGTAACATGTTATATACATCAGACATCATATATATATACACACACGCTTGTAATACATATTTTCCAATAAACATGTCTCCAATAATCCATTGGAACTTAGTCAACTCTCTTATTAAATATTTGAATTTAAGTTATGGGTCGGTACTTCAATACTTTTCTGTTCCAATGAAGTCAGTGGGAGTTTTGCCTGGTTGAGAGCAAAGATGAAGATTGTGGTTTTACAGCAAGCCTTGAGTAAGAGGTAGCTGTGCTGCTGCAGGAGCAGACCAGTCTGGTTCCCCATTTCTCTATGGGGAAATAAATCTGTTGCAGTCATTTACCTTGTGTATCTTACTTATCTCTATGCTCCAGCTCAGTGGTGGTGACTGGTGCTTGGAGTGGGGGTAGAGTAAAGACTCTGCCTACTTCCCCCCTACTTCCCACCCTCTGAAGAAGGAGTAAAATGCTATCTCCCTCCACACATTCTACTCTGGGCGAAATTCTGCACCAAAAAACTACAAATTCTGGGCACAATATTTTAAAAATCTGCATTTTTATTTTTTAAAATAATACTATACAATCATGCCAATTTCAATTATTTTGGTAATTTATTTCAAATACCTATCAGCAACTATGTTTGTAACAATACAGACATAAAAAAATTCCTCCTGGAGTAGAGAATTAAGGAAACCCCTATGACAACCCAGTTCCTATTTCTCTGCCCCCTCCCTCCAGAGCCCAGCAGCGGGGCCAGATATCCATACCCCCTCTCTCCAGAGCTCAGCTGGGGGGTGCTCCTCAGCCCAGACACCTGCACACATCCTCTACCCCTGAGCCTAGCTGTGGGGCACCCCCCAGCCCAGATACTCATGTCCCCTTCCCCTATCCCTCAGAGCCCAGCTGTGGGGTGCCCCCTAGTCCAGACACCCGCAGCTCCTCCCCCTGATTCCAGCTGCAGGCCTCCTGCCCAGACACTTGCACCCCATCCCCCACAGAGATCCAGAGGGAGAAACAGCCTGATTCTGGGTCCCGAGCTTGTGTGGATATTCCTGCATGCCACCTCCTTCCTTGAGGGCTTCCTTCCCATCCCCTGGCAGTGTGCTCTCCAGGTCCAGCAGACTCTAGTGACAGTCTGCAGCTCATTTCTGTGGAGGAAAAGGAAATTCTGCTCAAAACCCATTAATTTCTGTGCAAATTCTGCATGTGCAGTGGCACAGAAGTCCTCCACGAGTAACATTCTCTGTAGTTAGCTGATGCAGGGGAGTAAGATGCAGTCTTTCACTCCCTTACTTTCCTGTGTGGGCATGTTCTGTGGGGCACAATTTACCTCTGTAAACCATGAGCAAGTAAGTTATTGCTGGTCTGATTAGATATTATTGTATCCTACTGACACTGTTACAGGGATGCTCTGAAGCCCATTTGAACAAATTAGGGTCTGATTTTGTGAGATGTTGAGCATCCGCAGCTGCTATTGACTTGTGTCATAAACAGATAGCTAAGGGTTAATGTCTCTTTCACCTGGAAAGGAGTAACCTGAAACACCTGACCAGAGGACCAATCAGGAAACAAGACTTTTTCAAATCTGGGTGGAGGGAAGTTTTGGGTGTGAGTTCTTTGTCTTGTGTCTGACCCTCTCGGCTATGAGAGTGATTTTTCTATCTCCTGGCTTTCTAATCTTCTGTTTCCAAGTTGTAAGTACAAAGATAGTAAGACAATAAGGTTTATATTGTTTTCTTTTGTATTTACATGTGTGTAGTTGCTGGAATGTGTTAAATTGTATTCTTTTTGGATAAGGCTGTTTATTCATTTTTTTCTTTTAAGCAAATGACCCTGTATTTGTCAGCTTAATACAGAGAGACCATTTTTATGTCCTTTTCTTTCTTTTTATATAAAGCTTTCTTTTTAAGACCTGTTGGAGTTTTCTTTAGTGGGGACTCTAGGGAATTGAGTCTGCAGCTCACCAGGGAATTGGTCGGAGGAAGAAGTCAGGGGGAAAATCTCTTTGTTAGTTTTACTAAGCCTGACTTTGCATACCCTCTGGGTGAGGGGGGAAGAGAGATAAGCTCTCGGTACTTCTGTTTTCCAGGACTGGAAACAGGGAGGGTGGAGTCCCTCTGTTTAGATTCACGGAGCTTGCTTCTGTATATCTCTCCAGGAACCCAGGGAGGGAACACCTGGAGGGGAGGACGGGGAAGGGAAATGGTTTATTCCCCTTTGTTGTGAGACTCAAGGAATCTGAGTCTTGGGGTCCCCCAGGGAAGGTTTTGGGGAGACCACAGTGCGCCAGGCACTGTATAGATTCCTGGCTGGTGGCAGCTTTACCAGGTCCAAGCTGGTAACTAAGCTTGGAGGTTTTCATGCTAACACCCATATTTTGAACGCTAAGGTCCAGATCTGGGAAAAATGTTATGACAACTTGAGTGAGAGTTATAGGTTCTCCTGTCAGAATCAGGTCACATACAGTATATTTTCATGTTGAAAAAAAATCATTGGTACAAAATGGAATTTTTTAATAGCTATTTTCAAATCTTACTCCAGTCAGGGTTACTACAGCATATACCAATTTCTCACTAGCCATGATGTTCTCTTAATACAGTACTGCAGGCTGGAGATTTTCATGTATTGAACCATATCATACCAAATATCAATCCTCACAGGTACTTGGATCACAGAAAATAGTCAAGTGGATCTTTACTAAACTTTCAGAAACAGTTCAGCTTTGAGGTGAAATCAAGCATGAGGAATTTCAGGTCCAAATTGTACTGTTCGATGTAAAAGATGTAAGTACCTGAATATCGGTCTTATAATTAGGGATTAATGGTTTAGGTGCTTAGTTTTCCTGTTTTTCAGATTTTTAGGCACATCCACTGTGGGAAATTTTTTAGGGATAAAAATTGTTTTTCTTGAATTATTTAAAAAACTAGTCCATTCGAAGTCCCTTTAGTCCTAGAGATGTTCTATCATTGAGTTTGAGGGATCTTTAAAGTCTATTAGTCCCCTCTATAAACAATTTTCAATATAGCACAAATGGTAAGTTTTTATAAAAATGCCAATCTCAGATTTTTAGCTGCAGTGCATTTTTATCAGTTTCAATTTAAAACCAGAAAACCTACATACTGTATTCTGAAACTGCCTCCTTACCCATAGGTATAGCCCTGCTAGTACAAAAATATGGACAGTTTTTTTTCTAGGTTAAAGTGTTTCTAAAAAGATTTAGACACTAATTAATCATTTTTTCTTTCAACCAGTCCAGCCCACTAAATACAAATGAACATGTTTGAAGGGCAACATTTCCCAAGACCTATCACAATCTTTATACAGTGTAAATGTTAATACATTAGTTGTGTCATATGCCGGTCCTCAGCAGTAATTGCTTTCAGGGTCAAAACATTATATTAAGTGCAGTATATAAATCTTCTATTCTATGAATAAAATGTGTTTTGTTAAATCCAGGCATGAAAGGACTAATGGGCTGGCTGCTATTTGTGCTGTACACATTCCCAAATGCTTGACTCAGGACTTCATAATGAACAAGCCTTTCCACAGAAATTTGAAACCTGTTGAAGCGTTTGCATTTCTTCAAGTAAAAGATGATCCAGTTTAGTCCAACTTCATTGATCTGTCTAAATATCATTTTTTTCACTGGGGCTGAGACTGTGCTAGGCAATGTCAGACCCTGTTCTACTAAGGTAAGGTTTTCAATTACATTGATTTCATAAGATAATTAATGCAACTGAATAGAGGTTCTGAACAGTGAGTGATGCTTTTAAAATGTAGATTGTTTTACCTAGATGGACTATGATGTATAGAAAAGTTTCCTCTGAGAAAGGAAAAAAAAACTCTGTTAAAATTGCAGCAAGAAAATTAGTTCGTTAACAGTGGAACACAGAAGCTTTCTTCTTAACAAGTGTTATTTGAGTTTTGAATCTTTTAATTTTATATGTTCCAGAGTAACTCCATTTCTTCGGTAGAATTACACAGATATTTATAGCCATATAATTGAGATCAGAATCTGACCCTTTGTCTTTTAATAATTGTTTGCTTTTGTTTTTATATAAATACTGGTTAAAAATAATAGATTGACCCTGTGCAATTGAACAAGGATGTTGGTTAATACCAATAGCCTGGTTGGTAGCCAGGATGAAACCCTGCTCCGAAACTCTGTTTCAAGTGGTCTGGTTTTAACTGTTACATAAAATTTCTTGCTTGGTTTGTGATTATTTTCAACTGAGAGTGGAGTCTGCAGTCCAAGAAAGATACAAATTTATCTGCAGAGGAGACACAAGATACTCCTAGTAATTCAAGAGATTTTCTAAACCCTGTTGGTTCACAATCTTTTGTAATTTTTGCTTTCACTTTTAAAAATGAAAAACAGGTGCCAATGAAAAACTTATTCAGTATTATGCCACTGTTGTCCTAGTGCCAGAGGGAGGAATCTGGAGCAGGAGGGGAGGACCAAAAATGCTTTAGAAATATTCAGGAATAAATTTGGTTTTCCTTTTAAAATCATAATACTATAAGAATCATGCTTCAGTTTGCACAACACAATAGACAATCACTATACAGTGTTGTAACAAAACAATGACATTTTAAAAACATCAGTCTTTAGTGGGCAAAAAAAGAATCTGGAGAAAATGTTTGGAAAGTCAATTGCATTTTTTCCTTTCAGCAAGGGAGAAACTAGTTTTTGAGTTTTTACCTATATTGTTACAAGTAACACCCCTGGTTATCACAGCCCAAAGGGATCAGAGAAAACATTTTCAATTTGTTTACTTTGACAGAACTTTGTGAATAATAATTTTCCCCTGTTGATGGTGTGGGTTTCACACAGCAACAGGGGAGTGAAAAACATTTTAAAAGTGTGAACATGTTAATGTATAACCACAAAACCCTATGGGGGCAGTGCCTTGAAACTGTTTTTGACCCCCTTTGTTTAGAATTGGCTAGATTTCGAGTTGATAGTGTCCATTTAAACTTTCTCCTCAGGGAAATTAAAGATATCTTGCTGATGTGGTATTTGATTGTAAATATGAGCTGTCTATGTGGTTAGAGTTTATTGACTTCTTAGCTGGGTAGAGTTATGCATGTATCTATATGTCAGTATTTGCCAGGTTGGGGTCTACCTGATGAATTTGTACTATGTACTAGGCAGAGTGAGACTACAATTGTGAGTAAAAAGGGATAAACCTGAAGACCTGCTTCTTCACCACAACATAAATAATTTTGTTTAGTTGTGAGGCTTAACTGCTAACAAGGACTATTGGATGTGATAGTTGCTATATTGTGAGCAGTCCCATTCACTCTAATGGGATTGCTCATGGTAGCAAGCTCTAAGCCTAGCAGTGACTATTTGCGAGTTCAGGCCTTAGGTTTACAATGCCAGGAGGTGGAAGTAGCTCACCAGCCAGTTCTTAGGAGTCTTTTAAGATTGATCCAGAAGTAAATTAGCCATTTAAAAACAATCTTCTTGGGGGATTTCTGAGTAGGTAACACTCAACAGTACCTGGGCTCAAACCTCTATGGTCTTTTGAGTTACTAGCTGGCAATTATTGTCTTTAATTTTTTAAGACAAGGATAAAAAGGCAAATTCAAAACATAATCTGTCTTCCATTATTTGGTATAACAGGGTACACTCAAGGGCAGTGCTGTGGAAACACCACCCAAGACTGCAGAGAAAAATACACCAACAGCTATTTCAAAACAAACGGAACAATGCCTTGTGCCATGTGAAATTAAAGCTAAAATGTTACGAGGAGAAAAACATTACATGTGCCGTATGTATTCATTAAGAAAAGCCTTTGGGTCAGCAACAAACTCACTTATGCTCTATGCACCTATAGCAAACTATATTTACTTTGATTCTTCCCAGGCACATGGGCCAGCACTACACCTAGCTACTCAGTTTGGGCACCATGCAGAGGATTTACTGATGGGCATAAAAGGGCTGAGACAGTGGTTATCCTTTGTGCAGATACCCAGGTGGAAGAGGACTCCTTGTGCTCTCTCCCTGGCCTTGTCAAACCCCTCAAAGCCTGCTACAATCTGCCACAGAATATTCTAACAAGTTGCTTATCTTTTCTGTGTCTCTTTTAACATGCATTATTAATCTTCTGTCTGTCTTACATTTAGGTCTATTGGCATGTGAGCAAAGCGCAGAAGCATGAGTGTTGGTAGATGAGCAAAAGATTTGAAGCTGTGGTGACAGAAAACCTTAGATATCTATCTGTCTTTTTTATTTGTATTTCTAAGGTATCATTCAGATTGGTACCTACGAATGCTGTAAGAGGCTGAGATTCATCCTTGTGCAGAGAGCCTTTCTGAGGGGACAGATCTTCTGCAGAATCAGCACAGCTCCACTGAAGTCAATGGGGCTATGCCAATTCATGTCTCCTAAGGGCCTAGTCCAAAGTCTATGCAACCACTTAGTCTCACTTAAGCCCTCTAATATAAGACATCTTTGGTGTTCACTTAAACTTCATAAAATAAGCATGAAGTTTATGCAGCTTAAAATGGTTCTACAGTTTTAATATGATAGTAGGTGACAATCTCTTCTTTAGGAAATTTGCAGAACTCTCTTGTTGAATATGCAAGAAGTACAAAAAAGCTGGTAAGAAATATGATGGATGACCAACAGTCTTCTTTGGATTATCTTTCTAATCAGGTATTAATTTTTATTTATAACATTAAATTTATTTTCACTTAGGACACACATTTATAGTTATTGTGTTACTGTGGTAAATCTAAGTATTTATGGCATGTAAAACGCTGCCATTCTTCTTTGATAGTGTCTAACAACCATTGTGCACTCACTTTGCACAGATATAAGGCTCCAGCCCAAGTCCCATTGAAGTCCTTTGAAAATTTTCTCTTGACTTAAGTGGCAGTTGGATCAAGTCCTAAATGATTGCTCAAATACAAGGCAGTGGAAAATCAGGCACTCAGCATGGCCTATGGATATGTAAAGTGTGCATCACCATGCATCATAGAAATTAACTACAGGACATCTATATAAGGGAAGAAGGAAGTCATAAGACTTCAAATCTCAGTGCTCCAGTCTAAGTGTATTTAAACTCTTGTTTACTTCTGAATTTACAGGTGAGTGAACTTATGAACAGGGTCCTTCTTTTGAATGCAGAAGTTTTGAGAAAACATTTGGATCCACTTCCTTACAAAGCAGTTCAGTCTCATGGTAAGTATTTTTCTTATCTAACCTTTATATCTTTTCTCTTTATCTTTATAAGTGTCCTGGTAAGGAAATGAGAAAAGCAAAGTCAAGAAAATATGAGATTTACAGGGCTGGTGCAACCCATTACTTGACCTAGGCGGTCTCTTAGGGCGCTAACATTTGAGGGGCAGAGGCCTCCCTGATCGTCATCGGTATTTTGGGGTGGGACCTTCCGCCGCCTCTGTCGGGGGTGCCATTTTGTGGGGGGGACCTTCCGCCGCCTAGGGCGCCAAAAAACTGGCAACGCTCCTGGGGATTTATAATAGCTACTCAGAAGTGATTTGTACTGCATAAGCTTTGGAAAACTTATGAACTGTTCTAAAATCTTAATTTTGCAAAAGTACTTTGGATTCTTTTTAAAGAAAACTTATGCCAGATGGATGATATTTGTGGAAAATATCAGATTAGCTGTCACACAGGTGCTGAGTCCCTTCTGAATTGAGGATGCAGGGTTGTTCAGCACCTTGCAAAATCCTGCTTCCTTATTCACACTGGGTGAATTTCATGCCTGTGCATCTGATAAAACACAAGACCTGTGTTACACTTTAAGCCCTCCTTGTTCTGATGCTTCCAAGGAGAGGAATTTCACCTCTAAGCAGTCCCATTGGGTTCTATGCGGCCACTCACTTGAGTAAGTCAAGCAGAATTTGTCCTAATACTTTTAAGCAAAATATTTTTGATATATGGTATGATTTAAAGGATTCTTAAACTGTAAATCTAAATCTTTACAAGAGGGCGTCAGCAATCCCTTTACATAAAGGGATTTATCTTGCAGTCATTACTCAGGCAAAGCTTCCATTGACTCAATATGATCTTTGCCTGAGTAAGGTTTGCAGGATCAGATCCATGATGTGTAATCTTCTATGCAGTGCTAGTTATGGTTAGAAAGATCAACTGCACCTAATGCTTTTTTTATGTGTGGAAAGTTCCTTTTTCTCTATTCTCTGCCTATTTCTGACCTTACCACATTCCAGAGAATTCACATTTTCAAAATAAATCTGATTAAAGATAATTTTATAATTTACTTGACAACGAAATTTAATTTGAGATCATTCATACATTTACATTTAAATGCTTTCCTTTTGTTGCAACCTGTATTTGTTATTGCAATGTTTAACCTAAATTATATTGAATAATTTTGTTCTCTAGGGCTGGATTGCACTGATATTAAAGACACTATAGGTTCAGTTGCAAAAACCCCCAGCGGTCTGTACATAATCCATCCAGAAGGATCAAATTACCCTTATGAGGTAATAAAATTATCTCACATAGTGGACAGACTTTACTTAAAAATATGTTTAATAATTTTAAAGTATTTTTTCCTTGGATATTTCTCATTGTGTGAATAAGAATTTATATTAAGAGCCATCTAAGTGGCTCTGCCATAATTACAATTTTGAAATCTTTCCCAGTTCTTGCAGAGAAATATAATCTCAGATACAGAGCCATATTCTCTCATTTCAGATACAGTGAAACCACCTGGAAGAAAACTTACTATCTAAGATACTTTATATGGCCCCATCAGGATAATAGCCAAGTGCTTTATAACACCCCTTGTATGCAATGTTGTTGTAGCTGTGCCAGTCCCAGGATATTAGAGAGACAAGGTGGATGAGGTAATATCTTTTAATGAACCAACTTCTGTTGGTGAGAGAGAGACAAGCTTTTGAGTTGACACAGCACTCTCTTACCAACAGATGTTGGTCCAATAAAAGTTATTTCCTCACCCACTTTGTCACCCCCATAATGCACCTTTCGGTGGGGGAAGTGCAATTCTCCCTATTTTACAGGGGGGGAACTGAGGCACAGAGATGCTAAGTGACTTGCCTAAGGTTTCTCAGAAATCTATGGTAGAGCAGAACCTGATCTTGAACATTCTAGGCTAGTGCCACTAACCAATGAATCATCCTTCTCTATAAAAACTCCACATCATTCAGTGAGTGGAAAAGCCATTGCTTTTTTGCTCTCCTCTCATGAATGTGAATAAAAGGGCCATGGTAGGGTCATGGAGCATGACTAGACAATGGCACACACCTGCACAAAGACTAAGGAACTGAAAGAAATTCTGTCCCCACACCCAGAAATGTCTGGGTATTTTCTTGTAATCCTTATTCCCTCTATTAGTTTCTCAAAACTGACAGAGATACTCTCTTGCAACATGGACACTGGGTTCCTCACTGTGGCTGCATAATCTTTCCTTATCTAAGGGCAGGGTACAGGAGTAGAGAAAGAGTTAATGCTGCATTAAGCTATGTGGCCTTTTGCTAGAAAATATAGAGCCTCTTTCCTTGGGAGCATATAGGCTGCAATTTCCTAGCTGCACTGTCCTTTCCCCCCAGCAATTTGAATTTTAAAACCCTCATCAGTACCTTGAAGCCTATGTATAGTTGGATATGCCATGCAAACAGCTGTCACTTCCACCCAATTCACATGTTTCCACACTTTTGCTCTCCTCCGTGTCAGCTGGGGAGGTAGTGGGTGAGGAGGATAATGATCTTAGTTCTGATTCTGACCTCAAAGTCTGGGTAAAATTGGAACTATTCATACCTTCTCTAAAATCAGGTGTTTACTATAGGAGATCTAACTATTACCTTTCAGTGAGAAAAGAGATTGCTCAGTCCATTTGCTGTAACTTTTGGCTTCAAGTGGTTAAATTATGACCTTTTCAGAGCACAGTGCAAACACTTTTGAAATGAAAAAGTTCTTTTCACTTCAAAAGCATTTTTGACACTTTTCTACATTTTGTGCTTATGCCAATATCTGGAGACGTGGGAGACATCAAGTAAGTGAGGAGATTCCTTAAAATACTGACAGAGTAGAAGACAAAGGGAAAAATAGTCATAAATTAATTATAACCATGAAGGAACAATAAATAATGAGAACAAAACCTCCACTTACAGAAAGGTATCTCATTTCGTGTCTAATAGATGTCACACAGATCTGAATGCAGATCATGCTGACAGGATCTCCCTAAGAATGTCCAAAAGTGTGTGTGTGTTTTATTAAAGAATGATATTAAAGGGAAAATATTTTAATGTAAAACCACCAATGTGATAAGGCATAAAAAGAGCAAAAGACAAACACACGTGTTTATAATTAAAGCTTAAAACATAGTAGAACAAAAGTCTCAAGAAATTAAGACATAAACATGTAGACAAAATAACTCATAATTCATTTCTAAGGCACTCATAGTCAAGAGCTGTGGAAGGCTTGTAAAACATAACTAAATGAAAAAATTACAAAAAAGACAGTATGTCCCAGTAAAAAAAACAAAACAGCCAAAGCCAGCATAAAAGTATTAATTTCAGTAACCAACTGTCCAACGAAGTAAACAAAAAGCCCCTCAAACGAAAAGGAACTAAAATAAAAACAAAATAACTTTAGCCTTGTCACAGTTTCTGGGGTGACTGTACTTCGTTTCCCTCCTGTGGTCTGCTCTAGAAATGCCATTAAGCTCTCAGGCCATCACCTCTCTATGGGTAGAGAATTCAGCAAATCCAGCAAAGAACTTTAAGCATGTGAGTAGTCCCACTGCATTCAATGGGACTACACGCTTGCCTATGTTAAGCATGTACTTAAGTGCTTGATTGGATCAGGATCTATTTCATGCAGAGTTTTCCATACCACTAGGGTGAATTAGTGATATGTCTGAAAAGAAGCTCTTTCTTTATTTCCTATACCTAGTGAGTCCTTCACTTATGAGTCTGTGTTTCCCATGCATAATAAACAATATTGGAAAGGAAAAAAAAATCTCAGATAAGAAGTTGTTGTTTGGAAAACTAAATTAAGAGGAACAGTAGGAAGCAAAAGAGGAAAATGCACAAAATGGTGAAGTAGAAATGTAATACTGTATATTCTTGTACATATATGTAATTTTGAACATTATTAATACATACCCACAGCAAATGTTTCCAATTCAAATGGAGACAAATATAAACATAGTATAATGTTTATTGGTGTGTGTGTCTGTGTCTACACACATACTTCCCCCAACACATCTGATAATATATTTATTCATACATATATGTAAGGTGGTTCCACTAGTTCAGTAATTCTCCAATCAATTAACAGGCAATATAGAAATATCTTGTAACATTATTGGTTCCAGTCATTTATCTTAGAATACTTTTGCTGATACATTTTAAAGGGATGTTATTTTGGAAAATGTCCTGGTTTTTAAAAGTTATTTTCCATGTTGCAGCTGCATCAGTAAGTGGTTCATCAGAGGATATTCACTAGCCATTCACATTTCTGTTTTAGGTTTTGTGTGATATGGATTTTAAAGGAGGTGGATGGACTGTGATTCAGAAAAGAACCGACGGGATAATTGACTTCCAAAGAAATTGGTCAGAATACCTGGATGGATTTGGAGATCTTTCAGGTACTAATTGAATATGTTCAAGAGATAAATGTTCTAAATTTTCCAGATTCTAAGTATATTTTCTATTGTAAAAAAGGGCTTTGGACCCAATCATGATGTCCTAATGCTGGCGACACTCCTATGACAGGTCCCCCCGGGGTGCAACCTGGAACTGGGGTACCACTGAATGCTCTGTCTCACCAGCCTGGGTGCCCTCTCACACTGTGCTGCTGGGACAAGCTGCAGACTGTGCTGAGTCCTGCGCTCACACAAACTTTTACACAGTCAGGGACCCACGCAGCTGCAGTTACATGAAGGCTTCTTCCCAGCTCCACAGTCTAGGACCCCAGAGCTGTATTGTCTTGCCCTGTTCAAAAGCCGGACCAGTATACATTTATTACCCAGTTCGCCCCTCCCTCACTGTGGAGAGGAATGTGTACAAGCCTTTGTTAACTGAGCTGAGATTTTCCCCCAAGCACTTCACTCAAACCACACTGTTTTTAGGTAAAATATAAATAGATTTATTAAGTACAGAAGATAGATTTTAAGTGATAAGTGTACAGATCAAAGAAGATGACCTAGGAAATAAACAAAAACACAATCTAAATTATCTAAATTGGATAGGATTTGAATCAAGCAGTGTCTCACCCTGTTAGATAGTACAAACAGCCCACCAAGTTTCCTTACAGAGGCAGGCTTCCTTCTTTCCCTCCTGGGGCCCCCCTTCTCCAGTTCAGTCTTTGTTCCTGAGGTCTTTTCAGGTGCTGTGTTGTAAGAGGAGTGAAGCCAATTCATGATGTCACTTCTCCCTTTTATATATTCTTCCAACTTGCTGGAAAGATCGTTTGCTGTGACACATGTCAAATAGTCTCCCTTGGGTATGTGCTATCTCTGAGAGGTTTGTATTGTATGCCAGTAGCAGATTTAGAGTTAGTGGGGCCCTGTGCGCAGCTTCATTTCCCGCCCTCCCCCGAAACCCAGCCAAGAAAAAGAACATTCTCTCTTCTCTCCCCACCCCGTTTTTCATTCTTTTTTCCTTCATCTTCCGCCTATATTATAAGTAATAGGAAGTAAATGAAAATAAGTGAGGTACCTTGATTATTTTTTGTAGTCTAACTTTTTTTCCACAGACCACTTGGAAATTGCTGAGGGTCTCGGTGGACCACTTTATGATCTTTCCAAATATTGTTTGTACCGTTAGCTAACTATTGTAAAGTGCTTTGGGCAAGAGGGTTTTATAAAAAAAAAAAAACTTAATAACCTTTCCTCGTTCCACCTGAATGGAGTCCTTGGAGCACAGTTTGAGAACTTCTGGTCTATGTGAAATCTTGTATTTGCATTATGCTAATGTGAAAAATGGGTAAAAATAAAAAGTATAGATGATGCATGAATGGAAAAATAAAAGTTAACTTCCTCTGAAGAAATTTTCAATTTGAAAAAAAAATTCAGATAGCTTTTTTTCTACACTTTTTCTTTACAAAATTGTCAATTAAGTCATCGTAAGTAATATTTTGTAAAGACGCACTTTCAATTGTCAATATTGCCAAACTTGTCAAATGTTCCTACCTCATAATATTTTGCAAAAACTTGTTAACTCTTTTCAATACAGAAAAAGAATGTTCACTAGAAGAATTTGTGACTGGTATTTTTAAAAATATTTTCAGAATGGTTTCTATATTTGGAAAGGTTACCTGCAAACCATCATGTTCAAGTCTATACAAATCAACTGGTGATCTCGAAGCACAGACCTCATCATTTTCTATAAAATGAATTAAATGTTTCACTTCATCTTCAAAAAGATTTGTGTATATGTCCTCTGGGTAGAATTCACTTAATTTCTTACTGTAGTGGCTTTTAGCATTTTCATTCCTACTTCAAAAAACAGGCAAAATAAATCAACAATTTTCTTTAGAGATTCACCTCTACTCTCAATTGTACTATTATTGTGTTACAAATAACATTGACATCTCAACAATGATCTTTTCTTTCCCTTTTAAATTGATTTCATTGTCTCTAGTTTCATCGAAAAATAATTGCCTGGTTTTTTTACGCTTCTCGTCAGACATATCAGAGGAACCTATATTTTCTGTTAATGTTAGTGCCTCTGCTTCCACCGAGCTATAGTCATTTCGAACTTCCATGACAAAACTTTTAACTGAGGCTAACAATTGTGCAGCATTGGGTAAATTTGTATCAACCTTTTGCAGGAATTTTCTGACAGCATTCATTCTTTGAAGTAAACAATTCCACAAGAGAGTGAAAACAGCAATAACATACTTTTCAAACTATATTGCTAAGGATTTTGTTTCAGTTTCTTCACTCGTTTTTTCAGCATTTGATGTGATTATGTCTAATAAGGTTTTCTTTATATCATCATAGCTCATTTTCAAAGCCAAACCAGCATCTTCATGAGCAGACCACCTGGTGTCACAATTTCTTTTGACTGTCAAATGTTTTCCATTTGCCTGCTCCAAGCGTGATTGTAGCATACTCCACCGATGCGTGGAAACTGAAAAAAAAGGCATACACATTTTGAACAAAGTCAATAAAATGTGTAGCTCCCTCACAAGATTTGGCTGTAGCATTGCAGATTAAATTTAACAAATGGTTGGAAAATGGTATGAATAAAGCACAGGGGCTTGCATTGTTCAGTCTTGCCTATAGACCTGAATATTTTCCTGCCATATTTGTGGCACAACAGTTTTTCATGTCCAAACCCAAATTTGCAATGATTTCCAAAACGGTTGTCTCTAGACATTCAAAAGTGTGGGATTTTAGCAGGACAAAACAAAGAAATTACTCTACAATTTCACCACTGGTGGTCACATATCTTAAAATTAATATTAATTGGTCTACATGACTCACATCTGGTGTTGAATCGACTATTATGGAATTGTATTTGGCATCCTTTACTTTATCAGTGAATTGGTTTCTGAGCCGCTCTTCTATTATAGTGATGAATTCATGTTAGGTTTGATGTGTTAAAAAGTTGGATTTCCCTGAGCCACAAAACTGATAATTTTTCAAATATTCTTTGAGAAAATCATCAGATTCACTAAGATATTCATGGCAGGTTAAAAAATTACCTTTTTGATTTGACAATGATGACTCATCATGTCCTCTTAGAGAGAGTCCCAAAGAAGACAGCAGAGTGATCATGGCAACAACACGTCTCAGCACTTTCCTCCAGTAAGAATACTCCTTTTCAAACTCTGCTGATAAGACAGAATCAAGTCTTCCAGATAATTTACACCTTTGAATGAATTTACACATAGCATTAATATGAGCTTCGGGAGTTTCATGATCAGCAATATGTCTTGCAATGTTTCTCCAAGTAGAGTGCCCGTGCATGAATGTTTGCTTTCCTTTACTATGGTCAGGGAATAATCTGCCAACATAACAGTAGACTGCCTTAACGGTTTCAAAACAAAATAAAATAAAATCAACCAATTTCTCAGTTCTGTCATCCCATTTTTCTTCATCCTCAGAAAATGGGACTCATGAAGACCTTTAATTGCTTTCGACCTCCAACCTCATACTCTTTTCTCAAATTTTCTACATTATCTATATTTTTTGGTTTATTTTCTAAGAAATATTCTATCATATCCAGTGAAACAGATTTTGGCCATAATGAAATGTCTTCAGGGTAGGTTTCTTCCCTTACTTTGGCAAAATTACCAATATATTGTAGTTCCATTGTCACTTCAGAGTCCACTTGTTCAATTTTTGCAGTCGTCGTGGTATCCCCACAACTTGGCAAGTGATCATATAATTCAGATGTTTGCTCACCCATACTTTTTGATGAATGTCCACTATTCAATACTTGAAGCTTTTTAAAATATGATGATAAACGGTCGCTTAGTTTAGTCTTCTTGCGTTGCCTTCATTTTTTTGCGTTTTTTGACTGCCAGACTCATAGTGTCACTTCATTATTTCTAAAAAACTGACCTCAATTTTAGGCCGATTAAAAATGTCTGAAAGAGCCAGGGCATAGCCATGGGGGGCCTGGGTGGGCCTTGGACCACCCAGTTAGGTTTAATGCCAGTGGCACTGGAACATTTTTAATAGGGGAGGTGCTGAAAGCCAGACCTCTGTCCACCCCAGGCGCGGGTCCAGACCTGGGCATGGGCTGTGGGGTGGCAGTAGAGCCTGCAGAGCCCTGAGTGTGGGGCGGCAGCTGGGACCCCGGGTGCCCTGGAGACATGAGTGAAGCCACCATGGGGCTGGAGAAGGAGACATCAAGATCTTCATGGCCAAGGACAGCTTCAGGCACAGGGCGGCCCCGCGCTGGCTGGTCCGGAGAAGCGGGCAGAGTTCCATGTAGGCTGAAGACCCACCTGAAGGTGAGGAGGGGGGATACAGCTCCATGAGCAGCCACCTCGCTGCCTCTGCACACTGATCTCTGCTCGCCTCCCCCGGCTGCTGGGTCCTTGCAAAGCAGACAGCTGTGATCCCCCTTAGCTGTGGCAGCTGTGCTGCAGCTCCAGTGGCTGGGCTCGGGCCCTACCTGTCTCCCCAGGAACCCAGGTGGTTCTGGGCTCCTAACGATATGTTTTAACATAAGTGGCATGGGGCAGCCGGGACCCCGGGCGTGGGGTGGCAGCAGAGCCCTGCATAAAATGTGGGGGTGCTATAGCACTGCCCACATCCCTTGTTCCTGCACCTATGTTTTGGGGCCCCCTGTCATTGGGGGCCCCGTGCCACAGCATGGTATGTTTTGGGGTAAATCCGCTCCTGTTGTACACAGTTCCTGAGGTAATCCTTGTGAGTGTTTGTATTCTCCTCAATGAGACAGCTGTGTTGTTTGGCCTTTTTATTGTTGTACCTGAAAGGCTGCTTGTGGGTGTTCCTAACCTCACAACTTAACAGGATATTAATTTTCAACATTAAGACTTTTAAAATGATATCTCACAAGGCATACTTTGTATAAAACATATCACAATTATGTATTAATATGGTGAATTTGGGGTGCAGAGTGTCTCTTTGTGCACACTCTGTCACAACTCCCACTGAATTCCATGGGATTTTTAGCTGCACAAGGGCTGGAGGATCAAGTGTATTTTCCCCCCATTCATTTCATACTTAAAAAGGCTCTACTCTTTTTGCTTATACTCCAGTTTTTTTCTCCTGAAGCAGAACCCAGGTCCTGTAAAATTTCATTCCAATAACTGCAAGTTTCTGAAAGTTGTGAGCAAATGGAAAGATCAGAAAATGAAAAGTTCTGTGTAAGGACAGCTCCTCCTTCAGAGGAGTACCGGGGCTTGTTCAAGGAAGGAAAGCTCGCAATTTTTCAGCTTCATAAACAACCACAACCCATGCTGGGCAAGCTTTCATGGTCTGAGGCTCATAAATGCATCACACCTCAAACACGTTCTTATCAAGAGGGTTTGAGATTTGATGTGGCTCTAATTAGCAATGTTACTATTAAGATTGACACTGGATTATGTGTGGCCAAGCAGACAGTCCACCCAATTTTTTGTACACCTGCAGTGTATGCTGCAATTTAGTTGTCGCTTCTGAATATATGTCACTGAGACCATGTCTACGCTACTGGCTAAATTGGCACTGCTGTGATCGATGCAGCAGTGTCAATTTAGCGGGTCTGGTGAAGACACACTAAGTCGATGTGAGAGCACTCTCCCGTTGATGTCAGCTTCCGCCTCTCGGGGAGGTGGAGTACAATGTCAATGGGAGAGTGTCTGAACTAGCGTAAATTAGATCAACTCACAGCGTTAGTGTAGACCAGCCCTTAGTAAGGACATGTGTACAAGAGAATCCAGTTTATAGATTTTCACAATGAACTAGAGACCCTTCTCCTCCTTCCTAAGCCTTTTAAGTAAGCATGTTCCTTTCAACCAGCACAATATTCATTACTTTTGGTCTAGGAAGGGAAATAGAGTAGGGAAAATGGAAGAGATAATTTTGCTTCTATAGATATTTTTTACAAAGTTCATGTGATTTATATTATATTTTTTTCACAGGGGACTTTTGGCTTGGACTGAGGAAAGTTTTTCATATAGTAAATCAGAAAAGAACAAACTTTATGCTTTATGTGGGTTTGGAATCTGAAGATGATACATATGCCTATGCATCTTATGACAACTTTTGGCTAGAGGATGAAGCGTGTTCCTTTAAAATCCATTTAGTGCATTATTCAGGAACTGCTGGTAAGACCACGCTCTTAAGTATTAAAATAAGTGTCTAAAAAAGGTGGAGATGATGAAATATTTAGTTACGATAATATGAAAAATGTCCATTTCTAACTTGTGTTTTTCTGTAAAATAAATTATTTCTGTGCATGATGAATTTTGAAGTTGTGGAAGTGAGTGACTATTAATGCTGTGGTGATTGGTTGGATTAAGGTTTATTTTTTGTTTAGGCATAATCCCCCCCATCCCACCCCAAGAAGGAATTTGAGTAAATTCAAGTTAAGTGTGAGATATATTATGCAATAAGGGTCTGGTTCTTTAGCTGCTCAGGGCCTGATCTAAAGCCTACTGAAGTCAATAAGAGTCTTTCAGATGTTAGTCACGTTGTTTATTGGACTACTGGAAGATGCTTCGATGCCATGCTGATGAGGGTGAAAAAAGAAACTGAACAGAATAAATGAAGCCCAGAGTGTGCAGAACTTCCATTGGTATCACTGGCAGTTCTGTAAATGTAGTGGATGAAATCACAATTTAAGTGCTTGTATTGAAGAAGAGTTAAGACCATTCCAAACGGGTAAAGGTATTTCAATTTTCTATTATTGAGCCTACAGTACCCTTCATCTCATTTCAGCCCTTTTGTTTTCCTGTCACATTTATTAAAATGTATCAGTATTCTTCCAAAACTATACTAATGGTTGCTCATTTCTCTTCACACGTTGTCTCTTTTGGTAGCAAGCAGTAGACAGTCCTTTGTCTTATTTAACCTGATGTACTTCTTTGTGGGAAGTAGTATTTCCTGGTTAAAGTACAGGACTGGTAGTCAAGAACTCCTGTGTTATAATGAACATAGTTTACACATTGCCTGTCTCTCGGGGGCCTGAGCCACTCACAATGGACCAGATTTCAAAAGTAACCTCATAATTTAGATTCCAACTTGAAACAGCTCATCTGGAGCTGTGGTTGCTCAGCACCTCTGAAAACCAGGCCTTAGGTGTCTAAAAATGGGCAATCAAAATTAGAGGCCACCATTGAAAATCTGAATCACAACCTCTCTCTTTTCTGTTTCCCCATCTTTTGTTTCTATTTTTGAGGACAGAAAGCTCTAGATTACATGCATGCTAAGTACTTATTGTTAGAAAGCCACATTAAAGCCATGGTCTGTTCTGACTCTTTTAAAATTCTCCTGTACTTCTCAGCATTCCTCCTGGTTTCAGTAATAACTATTCCTTTCTCTCCCTCTCTCTCCAGCACATAACTCTATCTCTTCCCCTCTCTCTCACACACACAGTTGTGGTGTCATGCCACAACACATCACCCTGGATGTTTGAAGAAATGCAGCTCTCCAACAAAAGAGGATAAAAAAATGCAATTTATGCATTAATTAGAGGGCTTTGGTTTTGTACAAAAAATAATTATCTTAACATTTATGGCAGTTTTTTTCTGGTCTGTTTCACTCAGGTGATGCATTTCGAGGATACAGAAAGGAAGATAACCAGAATGCAATGCCCTTCAGCACTTTTGATGTAGATAATGATGGATGCAACCCAGTATGCTCTATCCAAGAGCAGCCTGTGAAGAGCTGCAGTAATTTCAGTGATAACACTGGCTGGTGGTTCAATCAGTGTGGCCTTGCTAATCTCAATGGTGTTCATCGTTTCACAGGAAAGTTTCTTGCAACAGGGATTCATTGGGATACATGGGCAAAGAATAATAAGCCAATCAGAATTAAATCAGCGTCAATGAAAATTAGAAGAACCTATAATCCGTATTTCAAATAGCAGCTTATTAACATATAATTATATCTCTTCTAGCAATTATGCTGGTTGATATATCAGCATAATCTTAAAGCCTCTCACTTGTAGTTAAATAATTCAGTCTTACGAATTATGTTAACTATTTACATACAGTACTACTTTGTTAACTGCACTTTTCAGCACCACTTAATCAATTTTATTTCCTTTATGAAATTATGCCTGATGATATTATCCTACTGTATGTCAGTATAGCTCATGGGTTAGCACCCTCACCTCTGAATGAGAAGGTCCTACGTTTAATATTTATCATATGAGCACAAGGCTTTTCACATTCATTAATCTCTATTCAGCTGCCTCTTATGAAATTTTCAGAACTGGTGGCAGCATTTTAACACACACATCTTTGCATTTTACATTTTTTTCAAATAATAAAGTGACAGTAATGCTGACTTTTGAAATTTGTTTCTTGGCAACTCAGATATGCAGAGAAACTATCAGAAAAAAAAATCTATCATCAGTAAAATGCAGCAAAACACATGTATGTCATTAAGTTAATTTAGAAAAATACATTTCCTTTATCTGGCATAAACTTCCAGACTCCTGCAATCCTTACTTAAGGAAGACACTCACGGATTTCAATAGAAATCCCATTAGAGTAGGGTCAACATGGTCAAGGATACTTTCAGATCTGATTTGTAAACTAGTTAGCCATGCACTTCCACGCCCCAAAACTATAGCTCTATTTTACACTCAGAAATGCATGGCTGATTTCTTTAACAAGTGAATCCTTAATATGTAAAACAGATGTGGGGCTTTCTAATGGCCTAAATTATGAATTCACTAAAAATGAATGCATGCACAACATGCCTGATCACCAACAGAACTTGTAGAAATTTCAAAATGTCTTTGAAATTGTAATTTTTGGAACTATGGACCTGATCTTGCATCTCTCACTCTATAGAAGTGCCTATTATATTAAGTAATCTGGATTGTTTGTATTTTTTTCTGTCAGTAAAAATGCAGGGCTATCAATAAAAATATGAATATTGTCAGAGAAATTGTTGTTTCAGAGTGTGGCATCCTTGTTGCACAAAGTATTTGTCCCTGTTTCGCCCGTCTTTTGCTTCAGTTTTAATCAGGAGTAACTGTTGTAAGCAAAGTTGTAAATCTAAAAAGGGTGTCTATGGGCCACGTTCTCCACAACCTCGCACCCTGGTTATCATTTACATCTGTAAAAGGTGAGTGTGAAACGTGATCAGTTCAGAAAGGTCATGTTTTATACCTTCTTTCCACAGATGTAGATAACTACACAAAGGACAAGGCAGTGGGAAATCAGGCCCTGTAGGTGTAGAGAGCCACATCTAAATGCCAGTCATCTCCAGTACATTTTTAATCCAAACCTTACAGTGGATTCTGATCTCAATTACACTAGTCACCTGTCCCACTATATAAACACAGAACTGAAAGACAAGTGACAACAGGTGTAGACAAACAGATGGAGGAACATAAGAATCAATGAGACAATACTGGTCAGCACACCAGTATTGTCTCATTGATTCTTGTCTAGCTGGGTGTCAAGTTTTTTGTAGACAACATGGCAAAAGACAGGTTTGAGGAATGATTTGAAGTGGGGCAATGAGTTGGCTTTGCAAATATTTACAGGGAGCTCCTCCCAAATGCAAGGGGCTTGCATGGGTGAAAGCACAAAGGTGCTTGTTTGAAACTAACAAGTGGGTGATGAAGGCTGGCAACTTTGGGCAGCGTGGAGGTGGGTGTTAACCTTCATAGATGAATAGAATTTAAAGCCAGAAGTGACCATTGGATCATCTAGTCTGACTGTGTGACCCAGGCCATTACATTTCATCCAGTTACTCCAATATTGAACCCAATAGCTTATGTTTGATTAAAGCCTAATTTGTGTTTTGGCTAAAGCATCTTCCAGAAAGAGAAAGCATCTTCTCTTGAAGACATCAAGAGATGGAGAATCCACCACTTCCCTTGGTAATTTGTTTTGATGGTTAACCAGCCTCATTTAAAAACTATTCTGCCTTATTTCTAATTTGAATTTTTCTGGCTTCAGCTTCTAGTCACTGGTTCTTGTTATACTTTTCTCCACTAGACTAAAGAGCCTCTTAGTATCCAATATTTTCTCCCAAGGACGGTACTTATACCCTGTAATCAAGTCACTGCTCAATCTTCTTTTTTTTTTTTTTGATGAACTAAACAGATTGAGCTCTTTAAGGCTGTCATGGTAAAGCATTTTCTCCAGCCCTTAAATCACTTTTGTAGCTCTTTTCTGTACCTTCTCCAATTTTTCAACATCCCTTTTAAAATGTGGACACCAGAACTATATGTGCTATTCCAGTATCGGTCTCAGCAATCACCTCCTTATTTCTGCTTGCTACTCCTCTTCTTATACATCCAAGGATCCCATTATCCATTTTTTGCCACAGCCACAAGCTCAAGTGTTGTCACTCGTTCACTGTGACCCCTAAATCTTTTTCAGACTTCTTGCTTTCCTCATCCTCTAGGTACGAACTGTATTCCTTATTTCTAAATACATTTGCATTTGACTATGTTTGTGACGGGATGCTACCTGATGTGCTGAGTTACCACTGAGTCTATCTGTTCTGCCAGAATGGGTCCCCTTTAACCTGTCTTGCTGAGCCAGGCTATTAAAGCCTCCTCTAACACACACACATGCAGGGCCACAGCCAGCTGCAACTCAGCTCTGGGAAGACTCATCTTAAGGTACTTGCTTCAGTACTCAGGTGTCCACCTCCCTTGGAGTGCAGACCCAAAGGTATATTATGAAATCTGCTTCCTCCCTCAATGTGGAGGAAGGTATGCACACCTCCTCTCGTATTAGAAATTACAGAAACTGGGTTATATTATAAACAAAACAAACGTTATTAACTAGAAAAGGCAGATTATAAGTGTTTCAGGGCAAACAGAACAAAGCAGATTACTAAGCAAATGAAACAAAAGCTGCAGACTGAGTTTAACACACTAGATAGGTAAAATACAGATTAACAAAGTCTCACCCTGAGTGATAAACAGGCTGGCAGATTCTTAAGGCATAAATTGCCTTGGCTTTCCCAGGTTTTCAAACACTGGCTAAAGATCTTAGCCTGGGACCATCACTTCCCACAGTTTCGTCTTTGTTCCTCCAGTGTTTTCATGTATGTTATTATAGGGAGAGTGAGGACCTCTCATGTTGTCATTGTCCCTCTTTTACATCTTCCCCCCACGTGCTGGAAAGTTTTTTTTTTCTGTGACCTGTGTCAGACATTCCTCATTATGTAGAGCTGTCTCTGAGAGCTTTCTATTGCACACAGTTCCTGGGGTAATCCTTATGCTTGTGTGCATTTCTCCGCTAACATTGTTTGGCCTCATCCAACATAGCATATTTGAAATACAGAGACATGGTCAATATTCCCAATTTCAGATACAACAACGATACACACATACAAATTGGATAAACACATTCAGTAATTCACAACCTTTCCAATGATACCCTGGATGAGCCATCTTGCATAAAGTACATTTCAGTTATGTCATATCCATAACATAACTATATTTCCAGTAAGAATATGGGGTGTAGTGTCACAGTGTTAACATGCACTTTGTTTGAATGAGTCCAGATTACCAAGCAATCCAGAGCACTCTGTATGATTGCCCTATGGTCATCATTATTTACTTTTCTGCAAGTCTTTGTGTCACCTGCAAATGTTATCAGCAGTGAATTTATATATTCCCTTCCAGTAATAATCCCTGAGAAATCCCACTACAAGCACCTCCATGTGTTGATGATTCTGTATTGACAACTGCTTTTTGAGTACTGTTAGTTAGTCAGTTCTTAATCCATTTAAAGTATACTCTGTGGATATTATATTGTGCTATTTTTTAAAATCAGAATCTCATGCAGCACTAAGCCAAATGCCGTACAAAAGTCTAAGTATATTACATCTATGCAGTTAACTTTATCAACCAAACTTTTAGGCTACATCTACACTATTAACTGTACTATGTGCATGATTGTGCCATAACCCCCCTATTGTCTATATCGAAACCCCAAAAGCACATGTGTGAGGATGAGTCGAGGACAAGTAAGCTAGCATGCCTAAGGGATCTGGGTAAGCGCTGGTCTCAGACTGTGGCAGAGCCCTGTACCCATGTGCACTTGGTGCACTGTACCAGGTCTCTAGTTTCCATAACTCTCCACCCCCATTCCCATAATGCATGGCCTCCTTTTCTGCCTGACCCTTACCCAATCTATAAGGTCCCTGTCCCCCTGTGTAGCGAAGCAAAGACTCACTGCCACAGCGCCTCCTGCTGGTCATCCAGGGAATTAGCTCTCCAGCTCCAGAGCACCCTCTGCAGGCCGGTGTCTCACCTTGCCGCTGGCCCTGTATCTCTCCCGGACCCCGGTGCCCCTTTACCTTGGGTGCTGTCCCCAGGCAGTACTCCCATTCTCTGGGCCTCCCCACCCAGGGGAAACCCCAATCATCTACCCCCACCTCACGTCAGTGGCTACTGCCAGTCACCATCTAGCCCCTGTTCACTGGGGCACACTGCAGTCTATATCACTCATCATCTGCAAGGGGAGTTTGGACCTGCTGTCTTTGCCTACCCTGGGCTGCACCTCTGCAACCCTAGTACTCTTCCCAGCCTTTACCAAGGCCTGCAGCCTGGGGGGTTTCCAGCCTGGAGCTTCCCAGCTTCTCTGGCCTTTCCTCAGCCCTGCTCCACTCTAGGTACCCTGTCGAGCTCCCAAGCAGCCCAGTCTGTCTCTCTCCACAGCTAGGGTGAGACTGCCTGAGCTCCTGGCCCACAGCCTTTTATAGGGCCAGCTGTGGCCTGATTGGGGCGTGATTCCAGCTATGGTTGCTTCCCCAATTAGCCTAGCCTTTTCCTCAGCTGCAGCTCTCTCCAGGGTTGCTTTTAACCCCTCTTAACTGGAGCGGGATGACTGCCCTGCTACACCCTGTTTTCACCAGTAGTAGTGAGCTGTGCTGACCACATCAGCACAGTTTTTCATTGCACTCTTGATCAGTACAGGTGAACAATGGATCCTGTTGTGAAAGCAGTTGCTTGGCTCACCAACCACACCCGGATGCTGATCAACATGTGATCGGAGAACACTGTCCTCCACGACTTCGCTCAGAGTGCCAGGAACATTCACCACTACCAGGACATTTCAAAGAGGCTGGAAAGCATTGGGTGGACTCTGGCCCAGCAATGCCAGAAGTGCATCAAGCCCATGAGGCTCCTGCCCAGGAGGGCCAAAGACTCCAACAGTCACTCTGGGAGGACTCATTGTACATGCCCCTTCTACAAGGAGCTTAACTGGGTGCTGTCAAGAGCCCCCAGTACTGAGCCTGAAGTGGCTCGTGACTGCCTCTTCAAACTCATTGGCCTTATTGCCAGGATGCCAATCAGGCCCAGAGACAGAAGGCAGCAGAGACTATGGAGAATGTCTAGGACAGGGGTAGGCAACCTATGGCATGCGTGCCAAAGGCGGCACGCAAGCTGATTTTCAGTGGCACTCACACTGCCCAGGTCATGGCCACAGTCTGGCGGGCTCTGCATTTTTATTTAATTTTAAATGAAGCTTCTTAAACATTTTAAAAACCTTATTTACTTTACATACAACAATAGTTTAGTTATATATTATAGATTTATAGAAAAAGACCTTCTAAAAACGTTAAAATGTATGACTAGCACATGAAACCTTAAATTAGAGTGATTAAACGAAGACTCGGCACACCACTTCTGAAAGGTTGCCAACCCCTGGCCTAGGAAGACCCGGAGGACAAGCGGCATGTGATTTTGCACCCCTACCTGGAGAAGCTGGTGGAGGAAGACACAGCCAGCGAACCTGAGGAGAACACCAAGCCATGGCTGGACCCCCATCCTCCCCACCGATATCCCCTTTTGCTCTGGTGATACATTCCTGATTTTAACCCCAGCCACTGCTCTACTTCAACCCTTAGAAGGTCCCCCAGCAAGACACGGATATAAATCAATGATTTTATTGATTTTCAATGAACCACTATTATGCACTTGGTAGAAGCTATGAAACAGAATATTGATGAATAATCATTGTGCCTCTGTGTCTGTGCATTTCTCAGTCAGCATGCAGGCAGTGATGGTCCCAAGGCCATGTCGACAAGAGGAAGGGCGAGGCCAGTTTAGAAACATCCCAGTTGGGGATGGGACAATTGTCTTTGAAAACAGGACCCTGGCCTTCCGTGTGCCAAATCTCGAAAGCTGGAGAAATACGCCCCTCTGGCCGACACCTTGAGAGCTAGGGACTATGAGGTTCACACTCACATGCGGATCGTCGGAGCCCTGGGCACATGGGATCCCAGTTACGAGCGAATGCTGAGAGACTATGGATTCGGTCAATGCTATGCTTGGCTGATGCAACAACTCATGGTGTCGGACCCCATCAGGTGGTCAAGGGAATTCTACCTAGAACACATAACCGGACATTGGCAATACAAGGAGGGATGAGCTGGAGTGTCAATGAGAAGCGCAGTTGGGAAAGTAACTCAAATACTTTCCGGATAGATTGTATTTTCTAACTGACAACCTACCCTAAATTCTCAATTACTGAGGGACAATCTTCATTCATTGAGATATTTGGTTTCCACAGTCAGCTCTCTGTATAACTTTTAATGACTAATGTACCTGAATAATTGGATGCTAACATCTAAACTATATTGTTAAATTTATTCATCTAAATTTGGGTTATTGCTGATTATGTACTATATGTATCTTATCACTTTTAAAACAAACTTTGTATTTGTGTATAATCTAAGCACTATATCCAGATGTACAGACACTTTTTTCTTAGCCTGTGTATTATATAATTGATAAAAATTTTAAATCTGAAAACTCACAGCTGGTTGCCTAAAGTTAGTTATAGCTCTTTTGTTCCTTTGAAGACACAGAGCTTGAGTGTTTTCTCCCCGACCCCTGATCTTACTATCCCCTTACAGAGGGTGCCAGGTGGAATGGGGTGGAGGAGGAGTTGGTCAGGAAGGGGAAGGGAACACTTTGGTTGTCTGAGGAAAAGTTAGTACAGCACTCCTTTCTCCCTTGGAAGATTACAAAATTGTTACTGTCCCTGTCCCGAGTGTTTAGCCTCTTCCTGTACTGAGCCATGCGGGACAAGCTGGGGGAAACAGAGATGGGAGAAGGATCTGATCTGGCAGTTGGATAAACAGTGTGATGACCCTGTGGAGGGGAGAGGTGAGGGCCTTGTGGTGCTTATCTGAAACTTCAGAGAAGCTGTCATGGGGCCAGTATCCCTGTCACCCTGGGGTGAGGTACGTGTGTGGTAGCCCTGGGGTTAAATCAGTATGGTTGAGCTCAGCCACTGGGCTATATAGTCCAATGGCGGGAGTCAGTAGGACTCCCCTAACTGCAGGGGAGTGTGGCCCCATGGCCAGAGTCAATAGTGCTTTTCTTGTCTGCAGGGAAGTGTGGCCCAATGGCAGGAGTCAATACAGCCACCCTTGATTATAGGGTAGCTTTGTCTAGTGGCCAGAAGCAATATAATCACTGTTGGAGGCAGGATAGGATGGCCTAGATGCCAGAGTCAATACAGCCACCCTTGGAGGCAGGGTAGGGTGGCTTAGTGGCCAGTGCCTGGGGGCCATCAGCAGGGAGTGGCAGCCCTGGTAGGGGGACACGGGCCTACCTGACTCTACTGAATCCCAACCTAGGGCCCTAAAAGCATCGGGAGATGCAGAATCTCCATGTGGGAGCTTTTTAAGAATGGGCTGAACAAACATCTGTTAGGGATGGTCTAGATAATACTTAGTCCTGCCTCAGTGCACTATCAAGGGATCTTCCAGTCCTTCATTTCTATAATTCTATGTAGTGGGGTCACCATTAGCAGAAACATCTCTCTGACATAGATTGCTGGATCTCCTCTATAGGATTGGAAAGTCACCTCTCTTTTCCATTCCGGTACCTTGAAAACCACTTTGTTCTCCAAATGTTGGCCAGCCTTTAAAGAAGAAATTGCAGTCTGGTGACATAGCCCCTGAAAGGAACTACTTGTCCACCCTTTGAGACAATATAGCTGTCTTCTTCTTCTTCTTCTTCTTCTTCCTTTATGCTGCTTTTCCTGGTGCAGGTCATGGCAGCAGCATGAAGAGTAGGGAAGACCAGACCCCCCTTTCCTCTGCAACAGGTTCCACCTCCTCCTAGGGTATTCCCCAGCCTTCCCAGGCCAGCTGAGTGATATAATCCCTCCAGCGTGTCCTGGGTTGGCCTGTACTGCCCAGTGAGACATGCCCAGTAGAGTTCCAAAGGAAGCCTCCCAGGGGGCATCCTTATCAGGTGCCCAAACCACTTCAGCTGGTGCCTCTCAATCCAGGGGAGTAGTGGCTTTACTCCAAGGCCCTCCCGTACAGCCAAGCCCCTCACCCTGTCTCAGAGAATAAGCCCAGTCATCCTGCAGAGAAACCTCATTTCCACCACTTGTACCTGCGATCTTGTCCTTCAAGTCATTACTCAAAGTTTATGACCTCAGGTGAGGATGGGGCCATAGATCGTAAACTGAGAGCTTTGTCCAAGAACTCAGCTCCCACTTCACCACCACTTGGTACAGCTTCCGCATCACTGCCACCACCACCACACCAATCCGCCAGTCGATCTCACTCTCATGCTTACATTCACTTATGAACAAGACCCCTAGAAACGTGAACTCTTCTACAAAGGGCAACTGCTCCCCCGCACCTGGAAAGAACAGCCCAATTTTTTCCAGCCACTTCATGCTCAGCAGAGAAACTTTCAAGTGCATGTCAGAAACCATAGTCCAAAGAAGCAACAAGGACAACATCATCTGCGAACAGCAGAAATGCCGCCTCTGAGTCTCTGTATCAGATGCACTCCAAAGTTTGGCTGCACCTTGATAGCCTATCCATGATAATAACAATACCAAGAATACAAACACAACTTTCACTCTGAGAATAGAGGGATCAGATAGCATGCAAAAGCAACACCAGCACTCATACTCCCGCAGCACTTCCCACAAGACATCTAAAGAAACATGGTCATATGCCTTCTCCAGGTCTACAAAACAAAGGTAGACCAGAGTAGCAAACTTCCATGACCCCTCGAATATCTGTGAGAGAGCAAAGAGCTGGTCCATTGTTCCACGGCCAGGACAGAATCCACATTTTCCTCCTGAATCTGAGGTTCAACTAACGGGCATAACCTCCTCTCCAGAACCATGGCATTTGCCAGGGAGACTGGAGAATGTGATACCCCTATAATTGGAACACAAACTCTTGTTTCCTTTCTTAAAGATTGTTACCTCCACCCCTGTCAAGGTTTTTTCCCCCACTTTGAACTGTAGGGTACAAAAAGTGGGGACCTGCATGAAAACTTTTAAGCTTAATTACTAGCTTAAATTTGGTACTCTGCCACCAGCCAGAATTTAGTGTCTGGCACACTTTCTGTTCCCCCAAAACCTTCCCTGGGGAACCCAGACCCAAACCCCTTGGGTCTTAAAACAAGGAGAAATTAACCATCCCCCTCCTTTTTCCCCCAGACTTTCCCCTCCCTGGGTTGCCTTGAGAGGCTTCACACTGATCCAAACTCCTTGGATCTTAAAACAAAGAGGAATTAACCATCCCCCCTCCTTTCCCCCCACCAATCCCTGTTGAGTTCAGACTCAATCCCTTGGATCTTAAAACAAGGAAAAATAAATCAGGTTCTTAAAAAGAAAGCTTTTAATTAAAGAAAGAAAAGGTTAAAATTATCTCTGTAAAATTAGGATGGAAAATGCTTTACAGGGTATTCAGATTCATATAGACCAGAGGTACTCCCCCCTAGCCTTAGATTCAAAGTTACAGCAAACAGAGGTAAAAATCCTTCCAGCAAAAAGACGCATTTACAAGTTAAGAAAACAAACATAAGACTAATCCACTTTGCCTGGCTATTACTTACAATTTTGAAACATGAAAGACTGATTCAGAAAGATTGGGAAAGCCTGGGTGTACCTCTTGTCCCTCTTAGCCTCAAGAGCGAACAATGAACCAAACAAAAAGCACAAACAAAGACTTCCCTCCACCAAGATCTGAAAGTATCTTGTCCCCCTATTGGTCCTCTGGTCAGGTGTCAGCCAGGTTCACTGAGCTTCTTAACCCTTTACAGGTAAAAGAGACATTAACCCTTAACCATCTATTTATGACAACCCCGGTCCAGAGGTACTGCACCAACCTTCCAAGTGACATTTAAGAGATACGTTAACCATAACACCCAGCATTGTCCAATGATTTCAACATCTCTGGACGAATCTCATTCACCCCTGCTGCCTTTACTGCCATAGCGACCTCATCAACAGAAATAGATCCAATCTCACCAGAGGCTTCCCACATTGCTTCCTGAAAGGAGGGCATGTCCACTAGATTGAGGAGTTCCTCAAAGTGCTTCTTCCACCTCTCAACAAGCTCTTCAGTTGAGGTTAGTGTTTCACTTGCTGAGAATAGCCCGGGCAATATGCCGCTGACCCCTCCTAAGGCGACTAATGGTTTGCCAGAACACCTTTGAGGCCATCCAGTAGTCATTCTCCATGGTCTTTCCAAACTCATAAGCCCAGGCTTTTGCTTCAACAGTCACCCAGAGCCACAGTCCTCTTAGCCAGCCAGGACCTTTCAGCTGTATCAGAGGTCCTGTTCATGAGAATTTCTCAGAAGGCCTCCTTCTTCGACATGATAGTTTCCCTTACCACTAGTGTCAACCAGTGAGTCCTAAGGTTGCTACCATGACAGGCACCCAACTGCCTTCAGGCCACAGCTTTTTATGGCTGCCTCAATGATTGAGGCCCTGACCATGGTCCACTCAGACTCAATATCCAAGACCTCACCCAGAATGCAAGAGAAATTCTTCCAGCAGTGGGAATTCAATTCTTTCCATGCAAGGTCCTCCACCAGCCATTCCCAGGCAACTTGCACTGATCCTTTGGGCCTCCCATGTCTATCCGTGCATCGGATCCAACTCACTACCAAGTGGTGATCAGTTGACAGCTCTGCCCCTCTCTTCAACAAAGTGTCCACAATATATGGCCTTGGTTTGAAGAGACAACTATGAAGAGACAACGATCTTTAGCCCAAGGTACTCTGGTTCCAAGTACATTTCACAGCAACCTTGTGTTTGATAAAGAAAAATAACCCCAGGCCCAAAAGCCAGGTCTTGATGCTGCTATAGATTGCATCAAGACAGTGGGCCTCAATCGTACTGGCATGTGGCAGGGTGAGAGGGGTTGATTTTCCGCTGACCCTCCTGAGGCTCACTCTCTGATTTCTCTATACACTACTATTATCACACTATTATGCTATTAAAATGCTGCCTTTAAGGGATTAAACTAATATAAAGTCCCTTGTATTACTACTGAAATAGACTAACAACTGCTAGGTCACTATAGTTTATTAAAAAGCTTGTGCACGCATAAAAATAACCCCAATGTACTTGGCCAAAGGAACAAACATGTATTTTTGAACCCAAGTTCCTCAAATTTTGCTTGGGAGCACAGCTGCAGAAACCGCAAGTAGGTGGACACCAGGTGCCAAGATCCTGACAAACACAACAACCTGTAAAAAGGGGAAGTTGCAAAGGGCAAGCTTGCAAAATTAGCTTATTTTATATATTTTTAGGAAATGGTGTCATTGTATTAACCAAATATGGTATATTTGGATGCATGAGTTCATATGCTAATGTGCGGTTTTTGGCTATATAAACCCAGGTACCACTGCTGTAAGGTAGAGCGACTCTCCCAGTCGTCTCTCCCTGCATATATGCTTGTATTCTCTGATTAATCAATAAAGGAGCCTCAGGCTGTCTGATCAACTCAACTGAGTGGTGGTCCTTTTCCATGACAATTTGGTGCGTTGGCCGGGAACCCACAAGAGGGCTTCTCCTGAATCGGAGGACCGCAGGCAGTCTCCTTCCAACCCCCGGGCCCAATTAAAAGGTAAGAGACCTTTTGAAATCTCTATGGGGCTTGGCAGAGGACTGGTCTGTAGGCTCCGGTTTGGGTAAGTCACAAGCTGGGTTCGAACTTTTAGCCATCAGACAGACCAGATGCCCTTTCTCTAAGGCTTCCGAGATTCTGAGGTTTCAGAGCCTTTCTAAAGGCTCCGCTCCCAAGGTTTCAAAGGTACCTTCGACAGCCCACGGACCGCGCTCCTTTTGGTCCGTCCTGATCCGGGGGATCAGGGGTCCCCTTCCTACCAGGTCTGAGGGGGATCCGGGTATAGCGTTCCAGTTTTTTGTGATTTCGCCTTGACGACTGTGTCAAGAAAGTGCCTGTGTCTGTGTGTGTGAGGGCCAAGCGGCCAGTGTGAATGCAGCTGTGGGAAGACGCCCCGAGCCTCCTGCGAAGCAAAAGCTTGTGACCGGGAGTGTCTCGAAAGCAAGCCCCACAGCTGAGCTTCTGTGTGTGAAGTGTTTGTATAAGGCTTCCCAACTGGCAGGCCTTGGTAAGTGGCTAGCCTGTTGGGTGCTTGTGTGTTTCCCCGTCCCTTTTCCCTTCCCTTCCACGACCTATGACCCTGTGACCGCTCCTCGAGCACTGTCCTTTCAGGACCGCAGAGTCCCTATTCTGCCCCCCTGGAGCTGTAAGCTCCCTTCCCTTCTCGGAGAGGAGGGAAGCCCCTAGGAAAACCGTACCGCTAAGTCCATAGCTTCAGAAGCATCGTTGGCTTAAGGCTGGTGCTCTGGGCTGACGACAGGCGTGCGGGGACCGCGGGTTCTCCGGAAGGAAGCCCGTCCCATCCTCTACCTCCTTCCTTGTAGGTACCTGCTGTTTCAAGGCGGGTCAGTGAAAACCTACTCCACCCAGTTCCCCTGCCCAGGGCAGGCATAGACGCCATCGGTATTAGAACCGTGGTAATCCTGATTAGCGTTCCCCTGTGTGAGTGGCTTGTGTGACAGAGGGCTGAAGTGAAAATGGAGTCTGGTTCAAAAGGCACTCCTGCTGCTTATATGTATGTGCACCGTGGCCCTTCGACATGTAAATATTTGCAAAAATGAAGCTGGTACACTAGAAATGACCCAAAACTGCAATTTCCTGTAGAGGGCAGTTTTGATCTTGACAGGATCGTGCACCTTCGGGGTGCCCTTCTTGCCAATTCTGTGGGACGAGGACAGTTTAATGCTTATTTTGAATGGTGTGATGAATCCCAAGCGAGGGATCTAAAAAGTACCCAAGAAAAGTTAAAAACTCAGTTTACAGCACGGGAAAAATTCACTCCTCGTTCTGCTTTGTGTAGCAGACAAAACCTTGCTACCGAACAAAGAGGAAGAGTAAAAAGGTCTCAGGAAACCTCCACCGTTAAACCAAAGACTCTTACTATAGAGGACGTTAAAAATTGGCCATGGTATAAAAGACGTTACGTAATGTGGTATCAGGGAGGAACTTGTGGTTATGCAACATGGCCTTGTGGGATACACTGGCTATTGGGATTTATCCCTAGTGCAGGTCAATGCCGCCCAGGTCAGGTCCCCTGGCCATGTCACATTATTCCAGAATTATTAGACCACCCCCACACCTCCCCTGTTCCCCCCACGGTCCCTCCTCTGAGTAATCCACCCATAATAACCCCATCCATTAATATCTCGGACAGTCGTACCCCTCCTGAGCCCCAGACAGATCCATACTTACCCAAAACCTCAACTGTTAGACAGTGGCCTAGGCCCTCTTCCACTGGTGATTTATTTTCCTACTGTTTAACCAAGTTAATTTTCTACTTGCAGGGTCAGGTATATGAACGATATATTAAGTGGAATGCATTTGGTATGGTGTATCTTAGTTATCGTAATGTAACCTCTTATATTAATTATACAGGAGAGCCTGACCAATCTAACATTTTCATAGATACATGGGACACTGACCATGATATAGATCTTGTACTAGTCCCAGGTACATGCTGACCTCTTTATGGTAAAGGTCCCGAATGTTTTGTAGCCACTCATGCCACCCGAACTAATGTTACTGTTAGCAGAATATGTTTAGCCACTGTAGGGTTCCTTTGTGTTCAGGACGTTCCCATCACTGAAAATTTAACTTGCACTTTACTTCAATACACCCCTTCACACTCAATTAACATCACCTTGGCCAAAGAAGGCATTCAGGTTCAGAACCAACAATTATGGTATGAGCCTACTGAAAACCCTCATTTATCAGGGTTCAGATGGACAATTCTAAATGCTACCTTGGGAACTGTCCATTTCTCCGTACCCCTTACCCATTTCCAAATTACAAGTACTTATTCTAATTGCTCTAAGGGTGCTGCTATACGCCTGTTGGAGCAACAGGCTAGACTTGCAGAAAGTAGAAAAAGAAGGGATATCGTTGACACTCTGCTGCATGGTGCTAACACTGCAGCATCAGCCTGGACTATATACAAAACGCAGGAACATAAAAGTCATCTGGGACAATTAGACCAAGCTCAGGGGTTTATTTCCGGGGCTCAAATTACTGAGGAGAAGGCCGGTGTAGGCGCACTCCACACTATTTCGACACTGAGTATTGTTACCCAGACTCTACTCACACAAATGGTCCACCAGGTTGCTACGACAGGAAAGGCATTGCAGTGGGATCAAGCATGTTCAGAAGTACAAGACTATCTCAATACTATCCTTTTCTCCTTACGAAAGGACCTTGAACAGCAGTGCTGGCCCACTGCCCTTACCAATACATCTGGTATCCCCCTCGATTTGTGGCCATGGAGGTTTACGTGAAAGTTCTCTAGATGGAGGTGTTGGCGCTCACAGTGTTCCTTCCGGGCTTATGGACCCGTGAAAGGATTTTGGGCCCCCACTTACCGTATCCTTCCAGGCCCCTGGGGTGGTTGTTTGTGGGACTGGGTAATTCATCGAAATGTTTGGGAAATTAAACCTCCTGGCGGTCCTAACCGCTTCTTAATTGGTGCCCCGGCTATAGCCCCTGACCTTTGGATAGGTCTAGGTGATCTCTGGACCTATTGGCCTTTGCAGCCCCCGCAACTGCAATGCTTTAGGAAACTACACCCAGGAGAGGTAGTAACTGTTCACCACCGAATATGTTGGGAGGGCCCTGGCACTTTACAAGATCTAGCTTCCCATAACTTACTGTCGGCTAACAGCAGCTGCGTTCATGTTAATTCTTCAATCATACATGATGTGGCTTTTAATCTCCACACTAGCTCAGGCATTCACAACATTTACTGGCCCGCAGAAAAAGACTATCAGGTTTATTTAGAATTCCAGGTTCCCTTCAACTGGACCTCTGTTGTCCCTGACCTATTTCACTCATTGCTATCCCTCCTACCAGAAATTCAATCTATTTCACATTTACAAACCCAAATCCACTATTTAAAAACTGTCTACCAGGAAGCTTTAAATGCCCTTCAAACGGTTCATTTAGTCTCTACCCTCTGTGTTAAAGGTGATGTTCTGTGTCAATTCACAAAAAGTTTTCAATCACCCCAAAAACACCCTTGGTATGTATGGCTTCTTTTCACCATTGGTACAATTGCCTTTGTATGTATTTGCTGTTGGTGTTGCTGTAATTGCTGGGCGCATTGTACTTGCCCTAGTACCCCTTCCCGTTCCTATCCCCCTCCACGATTGGTTTCTCTTCACCCTGTCAGACCCGAACCGTATTACACACCCACCAATGTCAATAATGATATTTGTGTTACTTTCAGAACTAGCCTCTCTGATAACATTCAGACCCCTTCCCACGCTCCCCAGGAAGGTAACCCTGGCCAAGAAACAGTGGATCAAGAAACAATCGAACAAATTGCCCAGGAACTTATGAATATCCCCCTATCAGATATTGATGAAGTGTTTGCTGATGTGGGGGGCCCACTAACAGCAAACAAAGGAGGGAATTGATAAAGAAAAATAACCCCAGGCCCAAAAGCCAGGTCTTGATGCTGCTATAGATTGCATCAAGACAGTGGGCCTCAATCGTACTGGCATGTGGCAGGGTGAGAGGGGTTGATTTTCCGCTGACCCTCCTGAGGCTCACTCTCTGATTTCTCTATACACTACTATTATCACACTATTATGCTATTAAAATGCTGCCTTTAAGGGATTAAACTAATATAAAGTCCCTTGTATTACTACTGAAATAGACTAACAACTGCTAGGTCACTATAGTTTATTAAAAAGCTTGTGCACGCATAAAAATAACCCCAATGTACTTGGCCAAAGGAACAAACATGTATTTTTGAACCCAAGTTCCTCAAATTTTGCTTGGGAGCACAGCTGCAGAAACCGCAAGTAGGTGGACACCAGGTGCCAAGATCCTGACAAACACAACAACCTGTAAAAAGGGGAAGTTGCAAAGGGCAAGCTTGCAAAATTAGCTTATTTTATATATTTTTAGGAAATGGTGTCATTGTATTAACCAAATATGGTATATTTGGATGCATGAGTTCATATGCTAATGTGCGGTTTTTGGCTATATAAACCCAGGTACCACTGCTGTAAGGTAGAGCGACTCTCCCAGTCGTCTCTCCCTGCATATATGCTTGTATTCTCTGATTAATCAATAAAGGAGCCTCAGGCTGTCTGATCAACTCAACTGAGTGGTGGTCCTTTTCCACGACATGTTCTAACATAGTGTTCATTATGGACAATCCACAACTAGCACAGAAGTCCAATAATAACTCACCTTTTGGGTCCAGGTCAATGAGGCCATTCCTCCCAATCACTCCTCTCCAGGTATCTCCATTGTATGCCAATTTTACATGTTTAAAAACATTAGTATAGGTATCTTATCATTATTAGCCCATGCACTTTCCACAGAGGCTAAAAAAGTTATCTGGGAAGCAAGGATGGTCTAACAGTTGCATTTCTGGAATGGTGAAAAATATCAAAATTGTGGCCTACTACAGCAAAGTTATGTTATAAAAACATAAGAATGGCCATTCTGGGTCAGACCAATGGTCCATCTAGCCCAGTATCCTGTCTTCCGACAGCGGCCAATGCCAAATGCTTCAGAGGGAATGAACAGAATAGGCAGTCATCAAGTGATACATCCCCTGTTATCCAATCCCAGTTTCTGGCAAACAGAGGCTAGTGATACTCAGAGTATGTCTTATCTACCCGCTGGATCTGCAGGCAGTGATCAATCCATTGGGGGTTGATTTATCGTGTCTAGTCTAGACTCGATAAATCGACCCCTGAGCACGCTCCCATTGACTTCTGTACTCCACCTCCGTGAGAGGAGCAAGTGAAGTCGACGGGGGAGCGGCAGCAGTTAACTCACTGTGGTGAAGATACCACAATAAGTTGATCTAAGTACATCAATTTCAGCTATGTTATTCATGTAGCTGAAGATGCGTAACTTAGATCGATATGCCCCCCTAGTGTAGACCAGGCCTCAGATCATGCAGTTGCATCCCTGACCATCTTGGCTAATAGCCATTGATGGACCTATCCTCCATAAACATATCTAGTTCTTTTTTGAACCCTGTTATAGTTTTGGCCTTCATAACATCCTCTTGCAAAGAATTCCACAGGTTGGCTATGCATTGTGTGAAGAAGTATTTCCGTTTTTGTTTTAAACTTACTGCCTATTAATTTCATTGAGTGACCCTTGGTTCTTTTGTTATGTGAAGGAATGAATAACACTTCCTTATTCACTTTCTCCACAGCAGTCAAGATTTTATAGACATCTATCATATCCCCCCCTTAGTCGTCTTTTTTTCCAAGCTGAAAAGTCCCAATCTTTTAAATCTCTTCTCATACAGAAGCTAATAATTTACCCCTAATAATTTTTGTTGCCTTTCTCTGTACTGTTTTCAATTCTAATCTATTTTTTTTTAGATGGGGCGCCCAGAACTGCATGCAGTATTCAAAGTGTGGGCATACCATAGATTTATACAGAGGCATTAATAATATCTTATTATCTATCCCTTTTCTAATGGTTCTAATGTTAGCCTTTTTTGACTGCTGCTGAACATTAAGTGGATATTTTCAGAAAACTATCCACAGTGACTCCAAGATCTCTTTCTTGAGGGGTTAATGCTAATTTAGACCCCATCATTTTGTATGTGGGATAATTTCTCAGCCTCTTCCAAAGGAAAAAAATAATACTACAGTTGTCTTTGAATTGCCAGGACCTTTTGCTCCTGAGAGGGAAATCATTCCACCAGAAGGGCAGGACATCACCGCAGAGGCAGATGGAGAAGGACCATGGAGGACCTGCTCATTGGTGTGGACAATTGGAATCAGGAGCAGTTTGAGTTCCTTAGGGTATGTAAGGATTGGGCTCTTCAGCAGGAAGAGATGCTGATGAACTGGTTCATGGAGAAGGAAGCATGCCTTAGAGCAGGGGAGCATGTCCTAATGGAAAGGCTCATAGAATTACTGGACGAATTAGTTTAGGGCTCGCCTGCTGCCATGTTCTCTGCACCTCTCCATAAACCTCCAGCCCTGCCTACTCTTGCTCCAGCTGCTGCTTAGGGTGGTTAGCAGAAACATTAACATTTGGCCATATTTCACCGTTTCAGTCCCTTTATGTTTTGTTGGTTTACATTTCTTTTTAAAAATATTCCAATTACACCTTCCACATACTACTTTGAATAAATATTATAATTTCTTTGACTTGTGTGTGGAACCCCCTTCCTAAGTATGTGAGATGTTTTCAGGTTGGAATTTACAGCAAATGAAGAGCAATGGTGTAACTCTCTGGTGCCATCATACTGCGAACACCTTTCTGTCTGTCCCACACCATAGCCCTGCCCCCCAGGTTAAGAAATATTTGAAGTCCCAAGGATATGGGAGGGACAGGGAAAGTACAGTTAGTGTTACGTGCCTACAGAAAGCACTACTTGTTCTAAAAGCAGCTGAATTCACAACCCAGGAAATGGGTAGATAAACATCTTTATGGCTTGTTTCACATGCAGAAAAATGAAACACAAATCAAATATCAATACAGGCATCTGATACTAACCTTCATTATTGTGTCCCCCACCTCCACAAAAACACTTGACCTGTTTCACCCTTGTGATTAGTGCTCCTTAACAGTTGCTAAGTGCAGCTAGCGTTGCTGAAAAACAACGGTTATAAAAATAGAATGAATGCACTCCCCAAAAGCAAATGTTGATAAGGTCGTCAGGAGAGATTGAGAGTTCTCAATAACAGAGATTTGCAAACAAGCGCGAACAGTTATGACACAAGCCTCGCACAATGACCGCAGTAAGACTTGGCTGCCACTCTCAACAGCACTAATCCCACCCTAAGGTAATAACTCAGTGGAGAGGCCATGTGAATTGTCACAGGAATAAACAGCTAATGACCATCAGCTACAGGGAATTGTAGCTTATAGGGCTAGCCTGCTTGCTTGCTTATATATCTTTTCTTATGGGTTTAATTATTTGTTTTATTACAATAGGTTTATAGATTTGTATTAGAGTATTTCTGGCTGTAACACAGGTAACCTACAGGCTAGATCCTGTATGTTGAGCTAAGGCAAGTTAGCATACATATGTTCGAGACCTTTATCCTAGATAGGTAATGATGAGCTAAAACATAAAGTCCATCTCGAGGGTCTTTGCAAACTCTGTGTAGCCTGATTTTGGGACAAGACCCTCATTGTCTTCTGATCAGATTAATTGGAGAGCCTATAACCCATATTATCTAAACAATAATATTAATCTCCTAAAATCAGGCAACAGAACAAAACCGTCATACAGCTATGTAGCCCCACATGGATATGTCAATGTTCCCCTATGTGCTTTTCCAGTAGCAGCCCAGAGTGTGAAGGTGTTCCTTGGCACAGGGAGATGCCACCCTCTGCCTCCCTGCTGTTCCATGATGTGTGCACATATGGCATCCCTGATTTCCCATGCCTGCTGGGAACCAGGACCAGAGTGCATTTAGGTGGGATCCAGCTACCTGTACAGAGTTTGGAAGCCATACTTGTCCTATGCCAAATTAGGACTCAAGCACTCCCTGTTATCCTCACAAACATTATGGAGTGCACAGCATATGATAATTATGTCAATGGCGTTGGCCATACTGGCATCCAGATAGGTGCCCAGAGAAGTGCCAGTGAGATGTCATCCCACCCTGCATTTCAGCCCACTCAACTTCACACTGAAGCACAAGGGGTTAAGAAGCTGCTCTGGGCTCAGACAGCTCCATCCTGCCATACCTACTGGACATGCATATGCTGGAGGAGGAGCTTAAAAGGGCAGCATAGCAGCTCACTTGTCAGCAGATCAAGGAAGAGAACAGCCCTCCAACCCTCACCTTCTGAGGAAAAGGCTATCTGAAGGCAGGAGCATTGCAGATGACTGCTTTCCAAAGGCCCCTCTATGATGGGAGGGAGGACCAGATTCTGTTGCACCTTAGGAAGGAATCATTCCCCTCTATTTCCTATGAACTCAGGTTTTTTGTATTAATTCTCCTTGCATTTTGTTTGTGGAAGGGAAGAGACTTTAAAGTACTCTGACTGGAGGTCCAAGTCACAGGAAGAGGTAGAGGAGAAGTGGCCATTGGCAGGAGTCATCCATTGGGGACAGAGTTGCTATGCTCTGACTGGCCCAAAGAAGGCACCAGCCCTGAGTCAACTCCTTCACAACAGGTGGAGAATTCAGGTACACTTCCCAACCTGGGGAGGGGGCAGGATTGAATGACCCTGGCGGTTGAATACCTAGACCTAAGGGTGTAGGTTGGTAGGACAGGCAACATGGGTCTTGAGCGACTTCTCAAGTGTCTGACTGAATGAGGGTTTGTTTTTCATGTGGGTGCCCGGGTCATCGGTATTATGAATGCCCCTATATGGAATGTGGTTATGGACAGGTGTGGACCACTGACAGCCTCGCCCATAAGTGAACCCCAGCTAATATAACCTGTTTGGATAAATGGAGCAGAGGTGATGGACCTGATGTATTCTGGACCTGAGCAGACCCTGGACTAGCACAACCTGGTCCCAAACACTGAGAGCCCTGGAGAGACTATTTTTCTGAAGTGTATTCACTGAGATATCAAACCTTTTCCCAGTGCATAGATACAATTGGCTGCAGAGGAAAATACAAAGTTCCCTGTAGTGGGGCAGGCCTTAATCCTAGCCTAGCCCTTATCTTGCATTGGGATTGGGATTTAAAACAGCCCTAGAGTTCCCAAAGGGATTAACTCAAGGGACCATAGGAGTCAGGGTTTCAAACCTGCAACACTGGCAGGTGTAGGTGAGCAGTTGGATCCTGGAGAGGGAGGATCTGGCCAATGGGAAGTTCCCTCTGAAGGTTTTACCTAAAAATGAAATGGTGTCCCTGCCCAAGGAGGGGAACATTCTAATTAGAGTGACTAACTTCATCAAGGATCAGAAGGAGGATAAAACCTTGATCTGGGCTAATGACTAGCCGCCAGTGGCTAATGGGTAGGTGATAGACCCACAGTGAGCAGAGCACTACCTCGCTTTGAGTTCCAGGCAAAGTGACTGTACTGGCTGGAGAAAGACTGACAGATAGGGGGATTTTGGTCACAACTCCTCATTCCCTGGCCTCATAGGCACAAGGTCACCTCACTGGCTCATGCTATTCCCTCTGTGGGCCACTTTGTTCATGGGAAGACCCTGGCCAGGACTCTGGGCCACTTCTAATGGGGTATAATGCCATAATCACCCCAATTGCAAGGACTGGCACAATGGCCTTTTTGGACTCCCTGGACTCACCAGTCCCAGAGTATCTTGTTCAAGGGCTGCTGGTCGGTGGCATCTGAGCCCAGGCTGCCAATGGCGTCGACCAGCGACCCTGCACCCGAAGGTGCTGAAGGGATTCCCATTACAACACCTTCACCAGCACAGACCACTGCCCCTATGGTGAAACAGGGGATCATCGACCCGGAAAAGCAGGTCGATCAGGAGGTCCCAATGGATCAACAGGCCCAGGATGATCCGGTTCCCCAGCCTGCATCCTCTTCCCTGGATAAGGCGGTAGTGGGAACTTCAGTCTCAGGACCATCACCCATAGATAGTCACACCCACCAGGACCTACTCCTCAGGGTGGCATGCAACATGGGCTTGCAAGCCGAGCAGGTGGCGGAACAGGACGATCCAATGGCAGACATTTTGGCCCCAGAACGTCCATTCTGAGTGGTGCTGCCACTCATTTGGACCATTCAAAGCAACACCAAAACTGTGTGGCAAACCACGGCCTCCACTCCTGTTACCAGATTTGCCCATTACTTTGGGATACGCTCATTTATTCAGGTTACTCTTCTGGGGAAGAGGATTCTGTACTTCTGTCAATGTACTGTTTGTGTCACTTGTGTTTTCATATGGAGCTCTACTTCTCCCTGCTGCAAGTCCCCTCCCAATGGAGCTATCCTGCAGGACCTAGGCTGGGTTTTTTCACCCCCAAAACCGGATGAACACACCCACACATACATTAACAGAGCAAGTCTGAGTGGACCGGATCAATCAGCACTGTCAAGCTGACCTCTTATTTGTCTCTGGACTCACTGGGCTGAATGAAGCAGCACTTTCAAGCTGACTTTCCTTATATGCCCCTGGGCTCCATGGACTAGGTCAAGCAGCACTTTCAAGCTGTTACCCTTATGCGTCCCAGATTCAGCACGTCCCTATCCCCACTTTCACAACACAATTGTACTGGCAGTAATCTACTTGATGAGCAACCCCACAGTATTTTGGGCGCTGCAGGGATCTTTAGCTTAGGTAAAAGAAGCGTTGCTGCAGAGTAAATGGGGGAAGCTAAAACACAAAAGAGTAAAGTTCAGCAAGAGAGAGAGAAGCAACCATTTTAACCATAAAAGTTATTTATTGAATAATAGTGATAACTACTCAAGGAGAGCCTAAACCAATATAACATACATTGTTAAAGGTTAATACCTAAGGTAGAAAGGAAAACTGAGAGAGAGGAAGAGAGAGAGGTCTCACCCACTCCATGAGGCTTGAACTGGTTGGGGTTCCCAGGTGATGGTGGTAGCGGAGGGTCCTGAATTCTGGAGTCAGGCAGAGCCCCCAGCACGATCCGTCAGGAGAAGACGGAGTTCCAGTGGAACTGATGCCTAGTTTGGATCTAAGCATCAGAACCCTGACTAGAGGGTGAGAAGGAATTTTTGTAGAGAAAATACAATTGTTCAAGGGAGAACAATTGATTTGTTTATAGGTAAGCTGATGACTCAAGGATTTTCTTTAGATTAGACCAGGGGTCGGCAACCTTTCAGAAGTGGCATGCCGAGTCTTCATTTATTCACTCTAATTAAGGTTTCGCGTGCCAGTAATACATTTTAACGTTTTTAGAAGGTCTCTTTCTATAAGTCTATAACATATAACTAAATTATTGTTGTATGTAAAGTAATAAGGTTTTAAAAATGTTTAAGAAGCTTCATTTAAAATTAAATTAAAATGCAGAGCCCCCCAGATCAGTGGCCAGGACCCGGGCAGTGTGAGTGCCACTGAAAACCAGCTCGCGTGCTGCCTTCGGCACATGTGCCATAGGTTGCCTACCCCTGGACTAGACAATAGGAGCTTATCACTCTTGGTTACGGGTGGTTTTTTCTTCCAGGGAACTCACAATGCAACTAGGCTGCTGCAGTATTTGGATATCAATTAAGGATTCATTACTAGAATTGGTCTGATAATTGCTGAGCTGGTGTGTGCAGACATAGATTCATTAGCATCTGGAGCAGAGATTCCCATGATGCAGTGCTTCCCTGCTTTTTCTGGTCCCAGAGTTCAGTGTGGTTCTGTGTTCTCCATTCTGTATGTAAATTGAGATGTTTTCCTGTCCCATCTTTCATGCAGATGAGGCTAGGGGAGTTGTCTCTGCTCTCCATTCTATATGCTAATGGAGATGTCTTAATCTTGTCACCCTTGTCAGGATGGGTGTAGGTGTGTCTTCCAACATCCATCACTGCTCTCTGCAAGTTTTTTCCTCTGATGGGTTTTGGTTTAAGCAGAGGCTGGGGGTGGGGGAGGTGTCTTTCATGAGTCAGACTGTATACTACATTCTGGTTCCCCAAGAACACAGAGGTGTCTGGTATCACTCCCCTGATGGCCAAGTGAATAGAACACAAATACTTCACTCCCCCCAGGGGTTACGAGTATCTATACTCCCACCCGCAGCCCTGCTGGTTGGTAGTGTCTGCAGGTAATGAATGTGAAAGGCAGGGGCAGCAGGGACCCATGGCTAAGTCCAAGGACTCTAAGAAGCTTGACCTTTTTGGTAGAAAGGTCTACTCTATGAGGGGCCTACAGCTCAGGGTTGCTAGTCAGCTGGCAGTCCTGAGCAGATATAATTTTAACTCATGGAACTCTATGCTCAGATTTAAGGAGATAATATCATTGGAGTCCAGGGATGAGTCTGAGGCCATTGTGGAGGAGGGCAAGATTGCATGTGGGTCTGTGACTGGGGACTCCTGGTGATCACTTCACCTATCCTCGTCACCACTCGCCCATTGTCACAGGACTTTTATGGGTAGGGGTGGGGAAACAGTTTTTCCTGTGAAAGAAGCTGGTGCATGAACAGTTTAATGTGGGGGAGCTGATGCGCACCAGCAGCCACACAAACCTTGGTGGAAGAGTGACCTGTGTTCAGTGGCAAGGTGGTCCAAGATGACAGGGGGTCTCCTCCATTGCAGGCTTCGTCCACCTTCGTAGCTGCTGAGAGGTGATCCTGCTTCATCTGCCTGTTCTGCCATTGAGGTCTTATACCAGGCTGCGTTGTGCTGGGCTGCACTTTATCTGGTACCTCGCCTTCGAGCTTACTGCCATGGGTGACCCTACCAGGAGTACAGAACTCCAGATAGCATCGCTTTTAGGGTCTTAAGTATATGCAAGCTTCTCCACCATGTCCAGGTGGCAGCCCAAGTAGAAGTTATCCCTAGTAGACATTATTTAACATCCTGTTTGGTTATCAATGCACTAGAAAGTACTACCTCATTTTCCTGTGATAAAATACATCTTCCTGCTTCTTTCCAAATACAGAACAGAAATATTTATTGAACCCTTCTCTGCAATGTTATTAACAATTTTACCATCTCGATCTATAGGCCTATATCAGGGGTGTGCAAACTACGGTCTGGGGGCTGCATCTGGCCCTTCAGATGTTTTAATCTGGCCCTCGGTCTCCCACTGGGGAGCAGGGTCTGGGGCTTGTCCCACTCTAGTGTTACAGCCAGATAGCGGGGTAGGGGGGCTTGCCCCGCTCTGTGCATGCCGTGGCTCCGCGTGGCTCCTGGAAGTAGTGGCATGTCCCCCCTCCGGCTCCTACGCATAAGAGCAACCATGGGGCTCAACATGCTACCTCTGCCCCTAGCGCTGCCCCCACAGCTTCCATTGCCCAGAAACCACTGCCAATGGGAGTTGCAGGGGTGGCACCTGCGGATGGGGCAGCGCTCTGAGCCACCTGGCTGAGCCTCTATGTAGAAGCTGGAGGGGGGACATGCCACTGCTTCCAGGAGCTGCTTGAAGTAAGCGCAAGCCCGGAGCTTGCACCCCTGAGCTCTCCCCCTCATACCCCAACCCCCAGCCCCAGCCGCTATCCCCCTCCCGCCCTCTGAACCCCTCCATCCCAGTGCAGAGCACCCTCCTGAACTCCAAACCCCTCATCCCCAGCCCCACCCCAGATGTTGCCCTCACCCACCCCACGCCCCAACACCCTGCCCCAGCCTGGAGCCCTCTCCTGCACCCTGAACTCCTCATTTTTGTCCCCACTCCAGAACCTACACCCCCAGCCAGAGCCCTCACCCCCTCCCACACCCCAACCCCCAATTTTGTGAGCATTCTTGGCCTGCAATACAATTTCCCTACCCAGATGTGGCCCTCAGGCCAAAAAGTTTGCCCACCCCCGACCTATACCATTGCTAGGATTTCTTTTGTTCCTAATGTACTAAAACCTCCATTTTTTTGTTTTAGTCATGTCAGCCATGGATTTTTCTCTGTCTTTAGCTTATCTTATTCATTACATACACTTCATAACTTGTATTCCTTGCTATGTATTTCCCCTTTTTTCCATTTGCTGTATTTTTTTTTTATTTCTAATTGCTGCCTTAACTTTGCCACTGTACCAGAATGGGCTTTTAGCCAAAGTTGTTCTCATTCTTGATTGTGATATTGTGGCTTTTTGGCCCTCTAATAGACTCTTCTTAAAGGATTCCCAATTTTCATTCTCATTTTTCTGATTAAATATTTCCTTTCAGTCAGTTTTGCTCATAGTCTTCCTCAAGTTTGGGAAATTAGCCCATATGAAGCACCAAGGACATATATTACTGCTTGGGGCTGTGAGACATCATGATAGCATAAGAGAGATGAGCGATTCTAAATGAGATGCATTCTAAATTCCTTGGCCTGTTTTTCTTGCACTTATCTAGCATGGAGACTAAAGGGGCACAAAACTAATTCCAGTGTTTTGTGTTTAGTATTAAAAATGATGGCTATTAACCATACCCAAGTATTTGGTGGCCAGATATTTAAAGCCAGTGACCAAATGGCCATCAGCCCACATACTGAATTGTTTCTCCTGAACAGACAGTAAAATACATTTCAAGGCTATGACACATTCGGAGAAACCAGCTTTAATGTTCCAAGTCAAATGAAGCTTGGTAATGATATTTAATATCTGTTCCAGGAACGACAGTCCAGACTATAAAAATCACCTTTAAAGGACATGTAGTTTGTGCTGGTATGAACAAATGGAATTAAACTGGTAAATCTCACTTTGGTGAAAGCAAAGGTTTTGACTCAATTTGTGCATGCTTTGGTTACATAAAAAAGTGACAACAGGGATTCCATAGCAACTAGGTAGCTTGAATATATCTGACGTGGCAGTGTAGCATTCAGTGTGTGTTAAACATCTGGAAATAACAGTATAATCAAAGACCTTTCATTTTCCGCTTAGGAAAGCTTCTAACTGGACAGTAAAATGTTTGCAAAATTACTTAGATTACTCATGTTTTTTCTTTGCTGTAAATTCAGACGTTATAAAATAATCTTGAATTATCCAGTGTATTCCATTAGAGTGAATTTACATTTAAGACTTTATTAATGACCTATGTGTGTATATTATGCTGGATTAAGGAACAGATTCATAAAACAGTGCAATGAAATTGTGCAAGTTATACTGAGACTTTATTATTTTTGCACAATATTCTATAGTACACTTACCTGTACATTATGAAATGTTATAAAAGAACTACAGTTATAAAGATAAATTAACAAATACATTTTGTGATGCAGAATTCTTGATTAAAAATTTATTCAGTTACATTCAATAATTTGCACTCTGTTTCCCAATTATGCAATGTCATTTAATGACAGTCTAATGTAATGTATTATTCAGTATTAATTAAATTTGTTATTATTAAAGTGGCATGCAGAGGTCCTAATCAATATTGGGATGGCTACTGGGTACTATATAAACACATAGTAAGAGAAAATCCCTGCTCTGAAGAGCTTGCAATCTAAAAAATCTGATGTCAGGGCATAGGGAGTCTGAGGATGCCCCTCAGATTGTTTCAGGTGCAGATGAGAAGTTACACTGAGAGAAACTTGAGCTGGCATTTCTTTTCTGTTGCTCTTCCAGATCTTATCCAGTTTGTCTGACAATACATTGATTCATCTCTACCCATGGGCAAGAAATGGGTGCGGGACCCCTCCTACAGAGAGAGAGAGAGTAAGAGAGGAGAAGCTCCTTTACCATACCCATGGGGTGGGGACATAAGTGGAGAGACTAAGGGTAAAAGAAAAGCCTCTGGAATTCCAGACAATCTAATAGGACAGAGAGAGGAAAGAAGCTCCTAATCTCCCCTGGGGAATATCTAGAAGGGGATGTCCCCACCCACAGCAGAGAGTGAGTGTGAGGAGATGTCCCCTGAAGATGCAGAGGGGCACCTGGCCTGCTGTCTGGTTGGTGATGCTACTGGCAAAAGCTCCTAGGTGTCTATGTAAAAAGCAGTAGCAGGAAGAGGTGAGAGGGTAGGACCTCAAGGAGGTTGTAGGAAGGTGAACTGCAAAAATGGGAGATTGGACCCTACATACTTTTGGGTCAACATTTTTGAATGTGGGTGACTGAAATCTATATTTTGGAACATAAACAAAAGTGGCCAGATTTTCAGAGGTGCTAACCAAGCCTGGCTCCCAGTGGGGTTGACAGGAAGTGCCAGTGCTCCACACCTCTGAAAATCAGACTACTTCCATTTAAGTGTCTAGGGAATTGTCTACATGGGGACACTTAGGAAAATTAATCCAAATTAAGTAAAGATGTGAATTTAAAGTAATTAGTTAAATTGCATTAAACCTGGGTGAACACTCTCATTCAGAATTAAAGTGGCCCAAATTTGAGGGACTCTCTCTCCATAAAAGCAAAACATTTTGGTAAAGTTGTTAGTTCAGAAAAATGACATCAATTTTCCATCATTCAGTCCCCTGACAGAAGCCAGGGCAGTTCTGCTGCACATGGGTGGTAGGATCTATGTAAGGATGTCTCCACCCATGCTGGGGCAGAGGTCCATAGATGCTAGAATGCACTGGGTGAGCAGGGGTAGAAATGGAGATATACAAATAAGAATAGCAAGACAATCCAAATGCAGAAAGGCAAAGCCCCAAATGATCCAATCATCGGTTCTCAAACAGTGCGTCGGGACGCCAGAGTCTGTCACAACCCCATTTTAATGGGATCACCAGGGTTGGCTTAGAGTTGGTGGGGTCCGGGGCCAAAGCTGAAGCCAGATCCCTACTGCCCAGGGTGAAGCCCAAGGGGCTTGGCTTTGGCCTCCCAACCCTCGGCCACGGGGCTCAGGTGGGCTCAGGCTTCGGTCCCCACTCCTGGGGTCATGTAGTAATTTTTGTTGTCAGAAGGGGGCCGCGATGCAATGAAGTTTGAGAATCCTTGTGTTAGTTGATGCAGCCCTATTTCCATTTCAACATATTTAGAACTTAGAACAGAAAAGCTCAGTAAAATAAAATTAGTCTTGAATACTCAAAAGAGATTTTGAAAATTAAAATATATTAAAAGGTGGATATAGTATTTAAAAGAGTGAGAAATGTCAATTCCTTTAAAAAAACTTCCTATTGAGTATATTTAATAAGTAGGCTTTTTGGCAATGTTTGTATTGAAAATTTTGGTTTGTTCCTCTCTCTTCGTGTGTGTGTGTGTGTATAATATTTTAAAATATGACTTCTGACATAATCACTGTAAGATTAGCTTCAAAATGGTGACATAGCTGCAAGCATTTTTGTGACACAGATATTAGCAAAAAGGCTGTTAGGCTGTTGATATAAATGGGCAGCGTGGGTGGAATTAAGTGACAGCAGAATGGCAGGTTGGACATAACTGAGTCTGTTGTGATTTGGGTTTGGCAGGACAGGCTGACTATGTTTCCTTTCTTCCATAGCACTTCTCATTCATTCTCTCAAATTCAAAGGGATAACACAGGAGAGAAAAACTGAACTTGTGTCTCATGTTACAATTGTAGTACAACTACAACTAGTCAGGTGAGGTGTCTCAAGGCATAATAAGTTTGAAGATGCTTCCTAACTTATTTCAGAGTCAGGTGAGTGTAACCCCAAGGATCAAACCTACATCCCTAGGACTCTGTGTGCTGGTAGCTCAGGGAGAGGTGCACTACCCTGCTAGGAAAGGGGAGCCCAGAGCAGACTCCAAGTTTTTGAGGCAACCAAGAAGGAGAGAGGAGAGACACTATTAAGAAGGACCAGGGCCCTTGTTGACTCAGGGGAGGATAGCAGGCATGTCTGTATAACCTTTGGGTGGGCTAGAGTTTACTTCACTACCCTTCTCCGGTGCCTAAAACCACCCAAACTCCCACAGAAAAGCACCAGGAGACCCAGAATTCAGACACTGAGGATTTTCAGCAAGGATTGCTCAGAGTCAACCTCCCCCTATCCAGGTTCAAAGAGAAGAAAAAGGAATGAAATTAATTCTTAAGTCCCAACTTTATAAAGATAAAGAAACATAATAGTAATAATAACAATAACAATAATAACAACTTAATTTCTACAACATAACATGGCTACTTTATAATCCACATACATTATCGTCACATTTGTACATAAACAGAAATAAAGAAAACAATTTAAATCTAAAGAGGCCAGTCCCCACAGAAACACATTGAGAAGTAACGCAGAGTTCCCAAAAGCTTAGGCTGAGTTCACCAGAGTCTCAGTTACAGTGTTTGATCACCAAAATCTATACAGTCTGCTGAGCCAAATGCACCGCAACAACATCTTCCCACAGCTTGCTTTTAAAAATCTTCAGCTGGAATCCATGCAGATTCTCTCTCCTCCTCTGCTGAAATCACCCAGTTAGCTAGTCAGCTACCTAGTTAACCAACCACTCAGTGAAGTGTTTAGATTTAAAAGCCCCTGCTGCAAAATGCTTCAGAGTTAGGAGAAAACAGCCTGCTTTCTGATCCTATGGCTCAGCTTCTCCCAATCCACAAAGGGCACATAGCCTTTTGTAAAGCAGTTGCCCTCACTACTTGCCCTCAGGGTGTCTGAGTCAGCCAGGGGACTGGTGAATCTAAGAATAGTGTTTAACCCAATTATATTATATTTACTGCCTGCTTAATATTAATTACTGTGTTGAATATATTGTATGTGTTTGTATTATTTCTTGGGAGTCTCCAACTATCTGGCAAGTAAGTGCGGGTTACCCTGTGTTTAGAATTTTCCTTCCAAGTTGCCCTGGTGACCCTGCCAGGAAGGAAAGACAGGGGTGGATGCACCACTAAATAAATTCACGTGGGAGGACAATAAAGAAATTACACCCTGCTGAGCAGGAGGCTGGATCCAAATGAACCCAGGCTTGTCCATCAAAACCTGTAAGGAGCTTGTCACTAAAGGAGGAAACCGGGTGGATACGGGGTGCTACATGAGCATTTACATTGAAGGAGAAACTTGCTCTGAAGTCTATTTGATGTCATTCTTGAAGATTTTTTCCTGACTGTCTGAGTATCCCATTTGGTCCTGAAGCATCATCCACAACCCAGGCTAAAGTGAGAGGGATTTCTGTTTTGTAACTAGACTCATTGTTATTCACAACTTTCCTGTCAGCCTCTCATGTTACTGATGGGGAAGAAGATCTGAAATGGGCCAAATAATGCTCAGAAATAATGGCAAAATGCATTCCTTGTGCATGAGAATGATACATGGTGATGGTGGCAATCTCTGGTGTGAAGGAGCAAATAATATTGCTTATAGACTTCCAAAATGTCAGGATGCAAAGAGGCACTAGACTCAATTGAGGTGATGCATCCCCTTTGGCCATGGGATCTGTGCTGCAATCTAGAATACAGTTAAGGAAGTAAGAAAGGGGAGGAATAAGAGCTGGGATAAAGGGGCAGGATCCCCCTTCACATATCATTCTCCTTGTGAGGATGGTGAGTAAAGAAGACCTCAGGGTTAAAAGCCTGGTAGCATCTATAGAAAAAGAGATTATTATACCCCTATGCCTAAAAAAGAAGGGCCCATTCCCTGACTTCTAATGAAAGTCCTTGGGGATCATGGGATCGCTGCTGCCTGTCTGCTGCCTGCACTTAGCTGAGGTGTTGCAACTCTGAACAAAAAAGATAGCTGGATTGTCACATTCTGGTTTCTAATAAAATGTCTTGATCTCCAACATAAGCTGATTTGAATCTACACCCTGGATGCATCAGTGTTGGATTATTTTTTAGGGCTGTCAAGCAATTAAAACAAATAATCGTGATTAATCTGTTAAATAATAATAGAATACCATTTATTTAAATATTTTTGGATGTTTACTACATTTTCAAATATATTGATTTCAATTAGAACATAGAATACAAAGTGTACAATCCTCACTTTATATGTATTTTTGATTACAACCTAATACAAGTACTGTAGCACAATCTCTTTAAAAAGAAAGTTGAACTTACAAATGTAGAATTATGTACAAAATATAGCTGCATTCAAAAATAAAACAATGTAAAACTTAAGAACCTACATGTCCACTTGGTCCTACTTCAGCCAATCGCTCAGACAAATAAGTTTGGTTATAATTTGCAGGACATAATGCTGCTCACATCTTGTTTACGATATCACCTGAAAGTGAGGACAGGCTTCCGTATGGCACTGTTGTAGCTGGCATCACAAGATATTTACATGCCAGATGTGCTAAAGATTCATGTGCCCCTTCATGCTTCAGCCACCCTTCCAGAAGACATGTATCCAAGCTGATGATGGGTTCTGCTTGATAATGATCCAAAGCAGAGTGGACTGATGCATGTTCATTTTCATCATCTGAGTCAGATCCCACCAGCAGAAGGCTGATTTTCTTTTTTGGTGGTTCGTGTTCTGTAGTTTCTGCATCGGAATGTTGCTCTTTAAGACACCTGAAAGCATTCTCCACACTTCATCCCTCTCAGATTTTTGAAGCTGCTTCAGTTTCTTAAACCTTGGGTTGAGTGCTGTACTATCCTCAGTAATTTCACATTGGTGCCTTCTCTGCATTTTGTCAGATCTGCTGTGAAAGTGTTCTTAAAATGAACGTGTGCTGGGTGATCATCTGAGACTGCTATGACATGAAATACATGGCAGAATGTGGGTAAAACAGAACACGAGACTTACAATTCTCCCCCAAGGAGTTCACTCACAAATGTAAGAAAGCTTTTTTTTTTTTTTTAGTGAGCATCATCAGCATGGAAGCATGTCCTCTGGAATGGTGGCTGAAGCATGAAGAGGCATATGAATATTTAGCATATCTGGGACGTAAATGCCTTGCAATGCTAGCTACAAAAGTGCCATGCGAAAGCCTGTTCTCATTTTCAGGTGACACTGTAAATAAGAAGCAGTCAGTGCAGTCAGCAGTATCCTCCGTAAATGTAAACAAACTTGTTTGTCTTATCAACTGGCTGAACAAGAAGTAGGACTGAGTGGACTTGTAGGCTCTAAAGTTCTACATTGTTTTGTTTTTGAGTGTAGTTATGTAACAAAAAAAATCTACATTTGTAAATTGCACTTTCACGATAGAGAGATTGCACTAAAGTACTTGGTGAATTAAAAATAGTATTTCTTTTGTTTATCATTTGTACAGTGCAAATATTTGCAATAAAATAATAATATAAAATGAGCACTGTACACTTTGTATTTTGGGTTGTAATAGAAATCAATATATTTGAAAATGTAGAAAAACATCCAAAAATATTTAATAAATGTAAATTTGTATTCTATTTTTTTTATCACAATTAATTGTGTGAGTTAATTGCAATTAATTGACAGTCATAATTATTTTTATTCTGTGTGACTGAAATCTCTCTAACATTTATCATCTGCTTAGGCCTGACTGAGTAGTGGGACAGGGAATAGTGGGTGGATTTTCACTGACTCCTCAGTTTTATAGACCCTGATATCAGGGCTCATTGGATGGGGGTACCCTGTGATTTCTACTGGCCATTTGCCAAATGGCTCTCGGCTTTCAAGTTTCTCAGTTTTTGTGCTGTTTCTGTTGCTATCCAGTAGATGGTGTCAGTGTATAACAAACTTCTTAAATGCTTGTTTTAGTCTGAGGATTTAATTAATTTCATGTATTGTAGTTCACTTTCCCTAACTATTAACTGGGATCCCTCTTTTTAAACAATGGCTCTTAATATTCCAAAGTTATACCCTGGTTAAGTGATTATCTTTCAACATTCCTTTTTCCTTCTTGTGCTATCCCATTCCTATCTCTTCTGTTTATGACTTGCATTAGAGAGCACAAAGTCTTTTACATAGTTCCTCTAAATGCAGTAGACACGATTCATATATTCTTTCATTATATCTAACACTCATCATATCTATCAAGGCTTATGATAGACTGAGACACTACATTAGAGGAACAAGACAAATAACTGAATGAAGAGAGATGTCTATCTGATTAATCAGGCAAACAAAATGTGTATCTTCTTAACTGAGATGAAAGATAGAGTCCTGCACTTAGGATGGAAGAACCCCATGCAGTGCTACAGGCTGGGGACCAACTGGCTAAAGGGCAGTTCTGCAGAAAAGGACCAGGGGATTATAGTGGATGAGAAGCTGGATATGAGTCAACAGTGTGCCCTTGTAGCCAAGAAGGCTAACGGCATATTGGGCTGTATTCGTAGGATCATTGTCAGCAAATTGAGGGAAGTGATTATTCCCCTCTGTTCAGCACTGGTGAGTCCACATCTGGAGTATTGCATCCAGTTTTGGTCCCCCCACTACAGAAAGGACGTGGACAAATTGGAGAGAGTCCAGTGGAGGGCAACATAAATGATTAGGGGGCTGGGACACATGACTTATGAGGAGAGACTGAGGGAACTGGATTTATTTAGTCTGCAGAAGAGAAGAGTGATGAGGGATTTGATAGCAGCCTTCAACTACCTGAAGGGGAGGGGTGGGGGTTTCAAAGAAAATGGAGCTAGGCTGTTCTCAGTGGTGGCAGATGACAGAACAAGGAGCAATGGTCTCAAGCTGCAGTGTGGGAGGTCTAGGTTAGATATTAGGAAAAACTATTTCAGTAGGAGAGTGGTGAAGCACTGGAATGGGTTACCTAGGGTGGTGGTGGAATCTCCATCCTTGGAGGTTTTTAAGGCCTGCTTAGCAAAGCCCTGGCTGGGATGATTTAGTTGGGGTTGGTCCTGCTTTGAGCAGGGGGTTGGACTAGATGACCTCCTGAGGTCTCTTCCACCCCTAATCTTCAATGATTCTATGATACATAGAGACTTCTTGAGGCATCAGGAAGTTTAACCTCTGGAACTTTCAGGTTTTTGGGTCACCAGCTTCTAACTGGTTTTTGGGTCACCAAATCCTAACTGGTTTAAACCTACATTTAGTTTTTCCACTTCTCTGGTTCTTAATTAACATATAGGAGACAATAGGGCTCTATACAGGAAATTGAGCAGGTATTCTTGCCTGTCACCTTGCAGTGGTTCTCCTTAGCTAGACTAAGGGAGATGGAAATTTTGCCCATAAGTAAATTATGGTAGTTTTTAATTTGAGAAAATAACAATAGCAGGAAACTTACATGTCAAGCATCAGTGATTTCCTTTCCTGGGAATTGTATATTTTAGCTTTAGCTTCATTAATGCATTGGCCTGGGACGGCGAACCGCGGCCAGTGGGAACCATGATCAGCCGAACCTGTCGACGCCGCAGGTAATCAAACTGGCCCAGCCCACCAGGGTGCTTACCCTGGTGAGCCGTGTGCCAGAGGTTGCCGACCCCTGTGTTAAAGGGACATTTGTGTGTCAGACTTTCCCATCAGTGGGAAACTGAGGCAAATGACATTGCTCACCTGATGGTGGGGTTGGGCTTTTGCTTATGGCTGCATGCGTTTGAATGTGGTTGTGGTGTTTTCCCGTGTTAACGCTTGGTTCCCTTTCCCTTTTATTAAAAGTTCTTAGAGAACATGCACGTAGAGCTGAGCATTGACTTTTCGTAATATCTAAGGTCACTGTATAAAAATAAATCTCACTGTATTTTACAACCTGCAGGAAGAGTTACAAATGAGAAAAGAAAACCAGCTTTTGAAATACAGTCAGTGCATTAGAATTAGGTTTAGCCATAATGATTTATTATTATCCATCATGAGAAGTTCTTATTATAGGGAACAGTCATAAATCCTTTATATCATGAGAAATCACAAAGCAGCAGTATTCAGGGTTGTATTTCATGCATCAGTCTTTTCATGAAAATATAACACCTGCTCCTTTGATGAGGAGAGTATGTTCCATGGATTCAAACTTCGGCAAAGAAACTTCTTTGAAATGTTTGATAACTGTTACTCTTCAAACCTGAGCAATTTGAATATTTATATTTTGCTTTGATCTAGTTATTTCTTTCAAATGTGCGATGCACAAAGAGAGAGAGAGAGGGAGAAACTTGATAAGACCACAATAAAATTGACTCGTGTGCTTATGTTTTCCGTGTAGTTTTCTGCTTTGCCTAAGTTTTTCGGTTGGTTCACAAGCTTTGTACATTTTAGTTTTTATTTTATAAAAGTCTATGCTCAGCAGGTAGTTTGCATCACAAGAATAGGAGAGCTCAGAACCAGTTATTAGGCTCCGCTTGCTGGCCAATCTGGTTTTGCCATAAAGACCATTCAAACTGGTATCAGTTTGCAGAGGAGAAGACAGAAAGGTTTGAATGTACCTGAGAAACAGCCAAAATGACTGAATTTCACCTGGTTTGAGGCTGAAATTAATGTGATGCTGGGGAGCTCTGCAAGGCTTCTACACAAATCTATAAACCAGGATTGTAGTATGATGAGTGGAACTGGAGTAAGGGGGTCAGGTCTGAAGACGGACTTAGTTTGCTGTGATACCAGGACCCTCAGGAATGCAAACAGGCATCAAGCTGCTCTGTCTCAAATCGTAGGATCCCAGCCTGTATCACTGGCCATTCAACATACTCCTACACCTTTGCCTGCTGGTCACACCGTTCATGTCTATTAAAACAACTCTTTTCTCCATAAAGCCTCCATACCTCCTCAATAGGCCCAAGCTTTCCCCAATACCTCTTTATGACTTTGTTGTGGGATGGGGGTGGGGAGGTCACTCATTCCCTTCATAACTTAACATAGGACCTAATTCATGCATGATAGCACAGTACATTTTGAAGCCTCTTTTAGGTCTTGCTACTGCTGCCTGCTTGAAATGAGAAAATAGCCTGTTTCCCTGAAGATCCAGCAGGCAGGCTGCACTAGCTCTAGGGTGGTCGGTGATGGTGAAGAGGTTGGGAGTGGGTCAGCTAATTACCTCTTAAGCTAATAGCAGAGAAGAGCTGCAGGACACCGGGCACCCAAGAACTCAGCAGAAGATAAAGGGTGTGGAAGGAATTGCATGGGGAAGGAGTGAGCAGACCAAAATTGGAATGTGTGTCCAGGGTTTCCCAAAGCTTGAAGACCCCAGAAAACCTGGATCAATTTTTGTTTGGTAACGTTTCACTTGGTTTGCGTCTTTAAATCCAAATAGTTTGCCCAGCTCTTGTTACCATATACAATTCCATTGCTAATAAGTTAACCAGATGGTGGCAGTACAACCACACAAATTAATAATTAGATAGTAAGTTATGACCAAGCAACTGGTTTAAGAGAGAATCTGATGAACATAGAGACAGAATGCTGACCAACAGTAATAAGTGGAATAAAAGAGAAAAGGCTACGTTAAAATTAATAAATTACCTTGCTGACATTTACGAGTATGGTAGTGATGGACACTAATTTTTTTTTTAGGCATGGGATTTGGAGTCTAGAGACATGGATTCTGTCAGAGACTTTGTGTGTGATCTTGGACTTAAACCAGAGGCTGCTCTGGGGAGTGGGGGGGGGGGGCTATAGCCAACCCAAAATTTGCCTTAGCCTCCCAGTTGCCAGTGCAAAGATCAAATGTTAGGCAGAAGTAAGGGTGTCATGGTATGGCCACTCTTACGTCTGCGCTGCTGCTAGTGGCAGTGCTGCCTTCAGACTGGGTGGCCTCAGAGCTGTGGCTGCTGCCTGGACACCCAGCTCTGAAGGCAGTGCCACCACCACAAGCAGCACAGAAGTAAGGGTGGTGCAGTATGGCATTGCCACCCTTACTTTGCAGTTCTGCGCTGCTGTTGGTGGCCGTGCTGCCTTCAGAGATGGATGTCCGGCCAGCACCCACCACTCTCTGGCTACCCAGCTCTGAAGGCAGCATCACCGCCAGCAGCAGTGGAGAAGAAACAGTGAGAGGAAGCAAGCCAAAACTATTTCAGCTGAGAAGGCTTCCCAGCTGGCTCACATAGAGGCACCTAGCTCAGGGATTTGCCAAGCACCACAGGGGAGCTATTGGGATCCTCATGGTAAAATGCACAGTTGAGCTACTACTTCAGGGTTTGTGCTTCCCCCCTGCTCTGTGTCACTGAAGGAGAGAGCTGGAGAACAATGCTGGGTGAGTGTTCGGTGAGCTGAGCTCTCCCTGAGACTGTAGCACCCTTCCTCTGCAGCTCCCTCAGCTATCACTCCCAACTCTCCCCTCTCGCTCCACCTCCTCCAGTGCCCAGTGGCTAGCTCCTCCCTGGCTGGCCTCTCTCTCACTATCTCTTCAAAAGAAACTTACAGCTGTGCTGGGCTGTACCTGTAACCAGCCACCTCATCCCATTTATCAACAGCAGCCTAGCTAATTGCATCAATATAGCACAGCTCCCTCCAATTTTCTGTCTATCCCACCTCAGCCCCCCTACCGGAAGAGGCTGGTGCTGCCTCTGACTTAAATCAAAATTTTCAAAAGTGACTATTAATGTAGTGTGCTTAGATATCTGAAATCCCAGCGTGAGACACCTTAAATCTGAGTTTTAGCAGTTTTAGAATAAAAAACACTGATTTCTCAGTTGCATCCCTCAGTTATAACTGTTTTGCATAAATACAGCCACATGGTTAATTATATTTAGTACCAGTATTCTTTATTGATGCATAAGACTGCTTTACACAGCTGCTTTTATTTCCAGGACATTTGAGGAGTTGACATTGGGTCATTATATGGCATTTTGTTTTGCAATATCCAAGCCTCAGTGCAAATGTTTCTTTTAAATAATAATAAATTCTGCAGTGTAAGCTTGGATGGAGAACCATCCAGAAAATCTAACAGATGGTAAGTTGGCAGTACTAAACCTGATTGAAAAGTGCAATGGTGTAAATAAATCTCCCTCACTTGTAGCTTCAGGGCCACATCAGTTTTTTTTAGGTATGCAAGTACATTGCAACTCAGCATAGACCAAACTGACAGTGGCTTTAGTTTTGCAAAACTTTTCAGTTGGTTATTGGTTTTGCACAGCCAATACCAATGGGGGTTTGGAACTGGGTGCCAATTTATCCCAACTTCTGAAGATTGCCATTAGGCATTTCAGAGTTCATTCCTTATTTTGGCTCTTCTTTAATTAGTACACCATGGGGAGGATAGCATTCCGCTTGATGTATTGCTTAAAGAACACAAATGTAAAATGTTTTTTCTTGATTCGTCCGGTTTTCAGAAGATTCCATTTTCTAATAAGTGTTTTTAATTTTTTTGAACATCATTTGGAGTTTGGCACAAATTGTCCTCCCAGTTGCCTTGACATAGGTTGTGCTTACGTACCATATATTGCATTGGCCTATCATACTTGGAAGTTAATGTTTCCATAGAAATTAATGGCAACAAGAAGGGACAACCTGTTCCGATCAACACAGTATTGTGTTCCTGTCACCTTCCGCTACTGAACACACCAGTACTTGCATTTCATCAGCAGGGTATTTACAAAATAGAGTCACCACTAATGATTAGTTAATCAAAAGCTTTAATATATTGTAGTTTGACTGTGTATTAGAATTGCTATGGTTTATATAGTTTATTTTTATATTTACTCTGTACAGTGCCATGAGAAGCTCACACAAAGTGTGCTTTAGAAAGGTGGGTTTGCCTGTATAAGCTGCTTAAGGAATAGGGGCCCATTACTGTAACCATTACATGAGTAATCTCATTGAATTTTATGTGAATATAATGTAAAACATACACACAAGGTTAAAAGATGAAATAGAGAGGATATAAAAATAAATGTTGATAAAACATTTCTACCATAAGTAGAGGTGCTCAAGTACTATGGTGACAAAGGCCAAATAAGCACCTACATAGATTAGAGACACCCACAAAATTAAAAACAAGCTAAAAAAACCCCACAACCTCCATCCCGAAACTCCCTACTCCAAGAAAAGTCTCAATAACTAGGGACAGGAGAAGAATCCCAAGAAATCTAATAGAAAACCTCTATGCCCATCTAGTTGATCTGCTAAATTCTTATGTTCTATGATGATGGGCACGTTAGAAAAATCCTAAAATAGACATTCCCCAATGAGTTATTCACAAAACAAAATTATACAAGAAAGAATCAGAGAAGGTACATTTTTCTTATCACATAGTCTTCGTTTAAGATAAGAATGACTAGAGTGAGTTGAATTATGATCAGATTAGCTCAAGCATCCCAATGAATCTGAGACTCACCTTAGTTCCTGTTTTAATTAACCAAGTAATTTCCCATAAGCTAACACACAGACACATTCTTCTGAGTCAAGAGCCCCAAATCTGCATTAATATTAAGTTACAGTTTTGGTAGATAATATAAGGTTCATTGAAAATTCTTTAAGTTTTCAGTGGCCATTAACTTTCCATTGAGGAGGCTAAAATATTCTCACTATCTTTGCACTTACAGGCAGGCAAATGTAACTGTTAGTGCCTGTACATCCTTGTAAGGAAGGTTTTTTCTGATTGTTCTGATCTGTCCATATACAAGAAGTCTATTTATAAATGATCATATGAAAATATCTTACTTCACAAAGGACTCTGCCAATCCTCTCTCTCTTGATTTTCATCTCTCCTCTTCCCTTTTTCTTTTTCTTCACTTTATAATTTATTTCCAAATTCTCTTTAGATAGTCAACAAACTAGAAACAAATGCTCATTCTGCCACTTACTGGTAAATTGAACCAGGGACAGGTCAACTACAGCTAAAACAGCAAATGCAATACATGCATTTTTATAACCATGTGTCATAGTATTTTTCCCCAATTTGAACCTTAGAGTTCAAAAGTTGGGGTACCAGCATGAATTCCTCTAAGCTTAATTACCTGCTTAGATTTGATAAGCTGCCACCAATTAGGAATTCCAGTGCCTGATACACTCTGGTCCCCCCCAAAACCTTCCCTGGGGACCCCCAAGACCCAGACCCCCTGGATCTTAACACAAGGAAAGTAAACTCTTTCCCTCACCCATGCCTCTCCTAGGATTTCCCTCCCTGGGTTACCCTGGAAGATTACTGTGATTCAAACTCCTTGAATCTTAAAACAGGGAGGAATGTCCCTTAGTATTTTTCCCCAATTTGAACCTTAGAGTTCAAAAGTTGGGGTACCAGCATGAATTCCTCTAAGCTTAATTACCTGCTTAGATTTGATAAGCTGCCACCAATTAGGAATTCCAGTACCTGATACACTCTGGTCCCCCCAAAACCTTCCCTGGGGACCCCCAAGACCCAGACCCCCTGGATCTTAACACAAGGAAAGTAACCCCCTTTCCTCATCCGTGCCTCTCCTAGGATTTCCCTCCCTGGGTTACCCTGGAAGATTACCATGATTCAAACTCCTTGAATCTTAAAACAGGGAGGAATGTCCCTTAGTATTTTTCCCCAATTTGAACCTTAGAGTTCAAAAGTTGGGGTACCAGCATGAATTCCTCTAAGCTTAATTACCTGCTTAGATTTGATAAGCTGCCACCAATTAGGAATTCCAGTACCTGATACACTCTGGTCCCCCCAAAACCTTCCCTGGGGACCCCCAAGACCCAGACCCCCTGGATCTTAACACAAGGAAAGTAACCCCCTTTCCTCATCCGTGCCTCTCCTAGGATTTCCCTCCCTGGGTTACCCTGGAAGATTACCGTGATTCAAACTCCTTGAATCTTAAAACAGGGAGGAATGTCCCTTCCCCCCTCCCCTTTCTCCCTCACCCAGAGGCAAAACAGATTCAAGCTCCGTGAATCTAAAACAAAGGGATTCCCCCTTTTCCCCTCCCTTCCCCTTCCCTGTTAAGTACAGACTCAATTCCCTTGAGCCTCAACAAGGGAAAAATCAGACAGGTCTTAAAAGCAAAACTTTTAATAAAAAAAAAGGAGTAAAAGTTATCTCTGCAATTTAGATGGTAAAAATTACAGGGTCTGTCAGCTTATAGAAACTGGAGAAAAAGCCTCCTCCAGCAGAAATACAATTTAAAATACTTCCAGCCAAATACACATTTGCAAATACAGAAAACAATCAAAAGACTATAACCACCTTTCTTACTAAAATACTCACTATTCTAAATATATAAGAGACTGTAGCAGGGAGATAGGCAAGAAACCTGGTTGCACGTCTAGTCCCTTCCAGGACCCAGAGAGAACAAAGCAAAACCCAAAAACACAAACAAAGGCTTCCCTCCACCAAGATTTGAAAGTATCTTGTCTCCTGATTGGTCCTCTGGTCAGATGTTTGGTTCCCTGTTTGTTAACCCTTTACAGGTAAAAGAGACATTAACCCTTAACTATCTGTTTATGACACCATGATACACTCCAACTGTCTTCTGATAGGTGACTGCAGCTAAGAAAATTCAATATTTACACTGGCTAATTTTGTTCAACTGGCAGATAAAGAATATCAGAATCCAACAATTGTATGTTCTTTATAATCAGTAAGCAAAGATGAACAAAAGGGTCAATTATTGAAAGCAATTGACTTTAGCACTTGGGGCAGACCACAAAATTACCAACTTATGGGTATAAAAGGCTTGGTTGATTTTATACATTTTCTATTCTGCCTGTTAATAAATTAATTTGTTTGTAGAAATCTTTCAATTCTTCTTTCAAACATGAAGTATTGGAATCAATACCTTATATAGTCTCTGCATTATAGAAGTGTGTGGTATATCTTTGAGCTTTATAGTACTCTTTAAATTAAATGGTTATTCATTTCACTGGTCCTTAGGTTTATAGTCAAGGTAACGTGGAGAAAAGACATAACATGTCCAGAATCCAGCCAATGAAAACTCTCAAGTTTGAAAAAGTCAAAGAAATATTATGATTCACAAAGTGCAAATAGGCTTTAAAATTTTGATAACTTTTTTCTTGTGACAGAAATTGTAATAGAAAAGAAAAAAGAAAACATTTTGATTTGCTTCCTAGACAAATATTTAAAGAGACAGTCAATTTTTAAATGCTTTTTTATTTGTTTTACACTCTGTTGGTTAAACCTTCTTAGAAGCTTGGAGAAACTTTTTGTTCCTCTAACTCTGTCCTTTTTATTTCATGAGCAGTTTTTCCTTTCGTCTGATCTTTCATTTGAATAAAACATGGTTGCTTGTATGATTACATTTCTATATCCAGATCAGTCTCAAAGAGCTTTTCAGATGCTGATTGAACAAATGACTGCTTTTGCCATAATGTATATTGAAGAATCACTTTGGCCACTATTTAAATACAGCCATCCTTGAAATGTGACAGTTGTTTAAGGGCCTGATCTTGACTCCAGTGAGCAGTCAAGGCACTCAGCACCTTGCAAGATCAGAACCTGGATATGCAGAAAACAAACATAACAATTTAGCATTTATCACTGACAGTGAAGAAAAGCAGAGACTTGGAGTTCTCAGATATGTTCACTGAGGATCATATTTTAGTAGAGAGAATGTGTCACAATCATCTTCCCCTTACTTGTAAGCACACTGACCACGTTCTCCGATCTTCGAAATAAAGAGGAGCTATCACTTTCTGATCAGCTAGCTATCCACAGACCATGGTTTAAAATAATTGGGAATAAGAGAAGATAAATCTCTGGCACATATGACTGAAGATATATGGGGAATTTTTAGTAGATAGGCATGATGTAACTGCCCAAGTAGAAATTTGAGAAGGACATCTGCATTAATATTCATACTCTTCTGAAAAAATTCATCATATTTTAATGACTGCAGATGGTCAGGACCTTGGTTTTATATGTGGCTGGTGGAATATTGTGTCAAAACTACTTTTACATGGAAAACTGGGTTTTTGATCAAATGAATTCTTTGCAAGAAGTGTATTTGTGGAAAATCTTGACCGTTTGTCAAAAAAGGGAACACCTAGAAACAAAAATACTTATATTGCAAAGTCACCGTGGTGTCCCATGGGAGTTTTAGTTTGGTTGCTTCATGCCTTCATTCTCCTCTGTGGGCTAGGTTCCCTGGCTAGATTATATCTCCCATGATGCACTTTAGCCAGAGACTTCCATGATGAAATGTGGTGGCTCAACAAGACGGGAGACTGCAGTGCATCATGGCATCCATAGACTGGCCAGGGAGCCCAGTCCATAGAGACGAAGAGTGTGAGATAACTGAATTTCAACTCCCATGAGGCACTGCAGTAGCATTTCCAAACTGAAATTTTTGGTTTTAATTATGATGAATTTAGCTGTTGATGTGTGAGGCAGAGTATAACCCAACTCACTCTTCTCTGGGGCTAAAAGGTGTCCAGGCTTGTTGTAATGAGTAAAGTAAGCAGATTTAGAAACTCTGGTAAGTGGGTGCTGCTCCATGGACATCAACTGAGTTTTGCCCATTTACAAGATTAGAGAATTTGGCTCACCAATCTTGTTTTAGCACAGCTGATGCCAGGATGGGATGCAGAGGTGCACCTTGCTGTGTCCTCTGCCACAGGATCTTGCTGGCTAGGGTAGGATTCCAAGAGGAAGGATGGGGCTTTGTGTTGTGGGGTTCTATTGCTGCTCCTGTGAACAGCAGCAGTATATACACTCACCATCTACTGGTTAGCACATGCTGCTTCTCTAGGGTATGTGGTAATAATCTGAGGGGCTGGACATAATCCCTGACTTGCTGACACACTTCTTTGGGGAAGCAATGTGCAGACTAGCATGTTAGCTGGGCATATTTCTGCAATGACTGGCATGTGGGTGGTCAAAGCCAAGAATCAAACCCTAAGACAGAATGAGGTGCCACACCAAGAGTCAGAGCCAGAGATGGAATCAAGGATAAATCAGAGGGGTGAGGACCTGGAGCAGGGCAGGATAGCAGGAATTGGAATGTGGAATAGGAAGACAGGACCTTGGAGCAGGCATGAATACAGTAGCAGCCAGCCAGCAATTCTAGTTGCTCAGACAATTTCCTCTTCTTACTTCCTGGTTTATATAGCTCTCCTAAGCCAATCTGGGGCTGGATGTTTCCTCCAATTGGCAGCTTTGGGGGCAGTGCTCTGTGCATGCTAATCCTTCCCTAGTTACTCAGGTGAGCTGCTGGGTGGCAGTTGTGCCCTGTGAGCCTGGGTTTGAGGCCAGTGATTTACAGTTTCTTGTTGTACTCCTTTGTGCTGTTATTTATATTAGTGTCCAGGGCAGGCATAAATCATATACACCAAGGGTGGATGGAATGGAGATGGATGCAAAAGGGAGCATGGATGGCGCTGACCTGTGCCCCGGTGATTTATGCCTCTGCATTGGCCCATAGTGGCTATTGTAAACACAAGTTAGGGTTGTAGCGATAGCTGCACCAGTCCCACTCAGCCTTAAATAGGAAAAATCCAAGTGCCTCTCCTTTGTTCCCATTCTGGCACATGCACCAGTGCAGAGATTAATCTGGTCCATAGATTTTAATTTAAACCTTTCGGTCACTATATATTGTATATATAAATTAATCACTATGGCATCTCCTGCTGGCTGCCACGAAGATTATCTCTGCCAGTCCACCCTCTCCTGGTGGCGCCCCATCCTTCCTGCAGTCCTGCCTCAGTCCAACTACTGCAGCAACCTCTTCATGGCTCAGTCCTCCAGCTGTGTCACTTTTTGTGTTTTCCCCCTTCTGGGGGAGGGTTATCTCAGTTCTAGAGTCTAGCCACTTCCCCAGTGGTGAGGGGGAGAATCTGGGCCCACACACTACTCCGGGCCCCGGCTCAGGGACCCTGTAGCTAGCAGCCTCCCGCTACCTCTTCTTAACTTCTCACCAGTGCTGCTTCAATTTCCTGAGCCACTTCCCTGTGGCCCCAAGACCTTCTTCACCCTCTTCTCTGGGCATCAAGTCCCAGCAGCCAGTCAGAAGATCTCTCTCTAGCTCTCCCGCTCCCTGATAGTAGCTGTCCTGTCTGAGATGCTACATTCCAGTTCTCTCCCTTGAGCTCCCTGCAGCAACTGACCACCTCTGACCCTGCAGCTCTTTTTATATCGGCCTGCTGGGCCTGATTGGTGGCTCCTTGAAATCTCTCTTGAATTGGCTGCTCCCTACACAGACTCCTTAGACTGCTTTTAATCCATTCTCTGCCAGAGTGGGGCATATGCCCCATCACAGGGCCTATACTGAAATGTAGCTCCCACCAGTGTAACTCACCCACTCCACCAACTTAATAACTCCACCTCTGCCAGAGGTGTAGCACTTTAGTGGATGTACTTAGGTTGACACAGTGTCTGTATAGATGCTATGTTGCTTATATTGACTCTTGTTGCCTTTCAGAAGCCATCTCACAATGCCCCACACTGATAGTTAAATCGGGCAAGTGCTCCTGGTGAGGATGTGCACCGCTGACACAAAAGCAATTTAATTACTTCGGAGGCTGTATGTTGACGTAACTTAGGTCAACTTAATTTTGTAGTGAAGACTTGCCCTCAGGTGACTAAATCTGGGGATTATGGACCAAAGTACCTTTATATGTGTTACGGAGTTTCAAGGAGTCAGGGCCCTGCACCCCTCTTCCTGGGATTCACTGTGACTCTCAGCCAGCCAGTAAAACGGAAGGTTTATTGGACGCTAGGAATGCAGTCTACAGCAGAGCTTGTAGGCACAACAAGGACCCCTCTATCAAGTCCTTCTGGGGGTTCAGGGAGCTTAGACTCCAGCTTGGGGTTCCCTGCATTGCACCACCCAGCCCAAACTGGAACTAAAAAGTTCCTCTAGCCACTTTCACCCCACTCCCCTCTGCTCCTCCTCTCCTTTGTTCAGTCTCCTGGCAGAAGGTGTCACTTCTCCCCACCCCACTCCTGGCTCAGGTTACAGCTCAGGTAGCTTCCTTCTCATCCCCAATGTAACTCCCCTGCAACATTCCCAGGTCAAATTCGCCCTGCTCCTTCAAAATATGATTTGCTTTTGTTCTGTGATTTGAAAGATTTTATATATATGATAATTATGCTGATTGATGCTTTGTATAGAATACTTGATAGGAGATTTAATTGCAAGTTGTAAAAAACTGTAGATAATAAACACCTATTTGGTCACAAACTAAACTTCCTCTTGTATAAGATTACTTATCTGAAGGAAACAAATGCTGCAATAAACTTAATTATCTAAAAGAATGAAAGGGTATTTCAAAGATAAGCAGCACTGAGAATCCTTGTCTTAAGTTGTAAATTGGGCACTTTCTCTCCCTCCTTTGCATAGGAAAGTCTCTGCTTAAAAAATTAGGAAAAACTTGTACAGTTGGGAATGTTTTGTGAAAAACCTTTTCTTTACTTCTTAATTGTTGAAATGACACTTTTGAAAAGCAAAGTATCTAGTGTAATTTCCTAACATCGTTTCTGTGTAAAATACTTTGTACACCAACCTGAAATCTAATGACCTTGCTAGGCTGATTACTAATGTAAAAAGCTATTTAAATATAGAATATTTTTGGTCACTTGAGAATTTATTAGTTATTTGGCAAATTCAAGCCTCTCTTCCTCCACTTGTCAGAACATCAAAGATTGTTAAGGAGGTCATTCTTTTTCCTTAGTGGCCAGCTGGATTTGAAGGCTCTCTTGGAGAATTACTGAATTTGAGGGACTATTTCGTGAACTAAAAAATTTTATATAAAAAACAGAAGTAGTGTCTAGATTTTTTTAAAAACAGAATTTAAATTTCCTTGTGAACCCTACTGAAACTGAAGAAATCACAGACAATGGACTGAATAAAAATAGAGAGTTAAAACTTGAACTTTAACGCTTATCTGAGACTTTCCTACCAGAAAAGAACAAAGCCAACTTGAAGCATGTTGCATATTCATAAAGCAGACTGCATATTCAGGAGCTGAAGGCATCACCAAAACCAACCAATGAAGGACTGAGCCAATGCAAAAAGAGCAACAGAAAATATTTAAATTCAAACTAGCCCTAAAAAGGTGTGTGTTCTGCCTCTAGTAAAATTATGAGAGGAAAAAGGTATAAAACTCTCTCTGCTTTCACATAAAACACACACTCAAAACAGCTCATCTCTGCAAGAAAAACTGAAGCTGAAAAGTGAAAGCTAAGAACAGGGAAGCCTCAAGAAGCCATCCTGATGACAAACAAGACTTCACCATGGTGAGATGTAAGTAGCCAAAGATACTGCCAAGGGATTAGAGGTAAAAATCAGATCATGATTTTATTGGGATATGGAAATGCATTAAAATTTAAGATGTTAACAGTTTCTCCTGTTAATCATCAAATGGTTAGACCGGGGTGAACAAATTTACTGAGCTGCATACATAATCTTCAGAAGTTTGAGAGCTGGACACTCCTGCCAAGGCTCAGGGCTTCTGCCCTGTGGCAGGGTGGTGGGGTCAGGGGCTTCAGCCCTGCAGGAGGCGCCTGCTGCGGCTCAGGGCTTCAGCAAGAGTGGGGCTAAAGCCCCAAGTCCTGGCAGGTGCCTCCCATGGGGCTGAGCCTCAAGATCCCCCCTCCCCACTGGGCAGAAACCCCTAGCCCCACCACTCTGCTGCAGGGCAGAAGCCCTGAGCTCCCCCTCCAGTCTGGTAGGTGGAGAGTGGGGGTGGGAGCTCTGCAAGCCACACTTTAACTGTAAAAATGATGCATGTGGCTCGTGAGTAGTGGTTTGGCCACCCCTGGGTTTGACCATGTATTTCTAGAGAGGATACGGGCCAAACATCGGTAAACAGAAAAAAGGCAGGATTTAGTTGGATGTAAGATGCTTAGTATTCATTAACTGGCCTGTCTTAAGACAGCTCCTTAGATGGCTTCTTCTAAGTAAGTAGTTTAAATATTTTCTTCAGTTTCCAATTTAGTTTAAATTGCTTATCTTAGCTATTTATAAATTATTTTTTTATTTCTGATGACCAAACAGGATCAACTTGCCCTTAAATACAATTGTTTTGCCCATCGATAAACAGTTTGAGTTATGTAATGATATACTAAGAATGGACTCACAACAACTTTGAGAAACAAGGCCTTGGTCTCAATTTACCAAAAGTGTCGCCCCAAAGGCAGGCCTACTCTGAAAGGTGTAATCTCAGTTGAAAACTCTCCACAGAGAGGCACACAGAGGAAGAAACAGTAAGGGAAGGAACCATTTGTGTTGTTTAATGTTTTATTTTCCTTCCTTTAATAATAAAATAACAATTGGGGTATTTTGTCTTGGTTTTAGTCACGGTGTCCCTATGATATGTAAAAGAGCACCTGTGGCAAATGATCCCCCTAATTATTTACATCCATGTGTGGAATGAATTTTGTTATGTGCTCCAATATGGAGTTGATGTGTGTTGGGGGGGGGGGCAAGGGGTTCAGAGTGTGGGAGGAGTCTCAGGGCTGGGGCAGAGGGTTGGGGTGCGGGGTCTGGCTGGAGGTGTGGGCTCTGGGGTGGGGCCAGGGATGAGGGGTTTGGGGTGCGGGAGGGGGCTCAGGGCTGGAGCAGAGGGTTGGGGTGTGTGTGAGGGAGTGAGGGCTCTGGCTGGGGTTGTGGGCTCTAGGGTGGGGCTGGGGATGAGGGTTTGAGGTATGGGAGGGGGCTAAGAGCTAGGGCAGAGGGTTGGGGTGTGTCGAGGGGTGAGGGCTCTGCCTGGGGGCTCTGGGATGGGGCTGGGGTTGAGGGGCTTGGGGTATGGGAAGGATCTCAGGGCTGGAGCAGAGGGTTGAGGAGAGGGCTCTGGCTGAGGATGCGGGCTCTGGGGTGGGGTATAGGAAGATGAGTGGTTTGGGGTGCGTGCTGCCTCAGGGTTGCAGTGGGGAGAGAAGGCTTCTTCTAGCCCTCTCTTGCCACAGCAGCCTGGGGCTGGGAGAAAGGTGCCTCTCCCTGGCCATGGCAGCTCTGGGGCCAGGGCTGGGGCTGGGGCTTGGGGAGAGGTGCCTCTCCCCGGCCGCAGCAGCTCTGGGGCTGGGGCACCTCTCCCTGGCTGTCGCAGCTCTGGAGTCTGGGCCTGGGGAGAGGCATCTCTCTCTGCTGCATGCCTGTATGGCCCTTAATAGCCTGTTGCATTGTTGAGTGGCCATGCAGCTTAGGGGGAACTTAGCCTGTGACTAAAATAGTGGGAGTTACACCTCTGAATTGGCAGTAAGGGAAACAATTAGTAAGAACTGGTCTATCATTTCTTGTTTCTCTGGACTAAATATTTTTTAGTAATTACAGGGATAAAATTATTTCGCACTCCACATTTTAAAATGATCTTTTCCCACACCACAATAGGAACACAAAATTTATGATACTGTGTCAGATCTGAGCTCCATCTAACTGAGTATCTTCTCTCTGACAATGGCTGGCCTCAGGTGCTTCAGCAGAAGGTGCAAGGAACCCCAAAGCAGGCAGATGTGAGGTAATCTGCCTTCCAGGAAGATTTTATTCTAATCCCTAATAGTTTGGGTAGGATTAGATAGAAATTGGTTTAAGACATGAAACATGAGTGTAGTGAGGAGGCATGGCTTTCCTGAGAGAGTGACAGGGAGGGATCACAACATGCTACCAGGAGAGCCACATCCAGCCTTCCGGAAGTGGAAGAGTGGGACAAGGAAGGGGAAGTACAAAGGGCGGGCCCTGCAGCTCATTTGGGGCAGGGAGCTGTCATAAACAGATAGCTAAGGGTTAATGTCTCTTTCACCTATAAAAGGGTTAACAAACAGTAACCTGAAACACCTGACCAGAGGACCAATCAGGAAACAAGACTTTTTCAAATCTGGGTGGAGGGAAGTTTTGGGTGTGGATTCTTTGTTCTTTGTCTTGGGTCCGTGCCCTCTCGGCTCTGAGAGTGATTTTTCTATCTCCAGGCTTTCTTATCTTCTGTTTCCAAGTTGTAAGTACAAGGATAGTAAGACAATAGGTTTATATTGTTTTTTTGTATTTACATGTGTGTAGCTGCTGGAATGTGTTAAATTGTATTCTTTTTGGATAAGGCTGTTTATTATTTTTTTTCCTTTAAGCAATTGACCCTATATATTGTCACCTTAATAGAGAGACCATTTTATGTCCTTTTTCTTTCTTTTTATATAAAACTTTCTTTTTAAAACCTGTTTGAGTATTTTTCACTGGTTAAGGCTAAAAAACGAAGGGAGGGGGAAAGTCTCTTGGTGTTAGATTTACTAAGCCTGACTTTGCATACCCTCTGGGTGAGGGAGGAGAGAGGTTAGATCTCTCGGTACTTGTGTTTCAAGGACTTGAAGCAGGGAGAGTGTAATCCCTTTGTTTAGATTCACGGAGCTTGAATCTGTATATCTCTCCAGGAACCCAGGGAGGGAACACCTGGAGGGGAAGAGGGAGAAGGGAAGTGGGTTATTTCCCTTTGTGGTGAGACTCAAGGAATCTGGGTCTTGGAGTCCCCTGGGAAGGTTTTGGGGAGACCACAGTGAGCTAGGCACTGTATAATTCCTGGCTGGGGGCAGCAATTACCAGGTCCAAGCTGGTAACTTAGCTTGGAGGTTTTCATGCTAACACCCATATTTTGGACGCTAAGGTCCGGATCTGGGAAGAAATGTTATGACATGGTGTACAGCATTGTGGGAAAGATAGAATCCAGAAGCCAGTAGGAATATTATATTTTTCTTTTCTCTGCTAGGGGCTTTTAAGCAGAGAGGGTTTGGTTTTAAAAGGAACCAGAGAGAATTTTTTTTTTTCTGTTCTCTCCTGGCTGTAGCTTGCATATTAAGTAAGGAACTATTAAGGATCTTTTGTTATACTATAGCACTCTCATTGAGAGTGAGCCACCACAGGAGATGGATGTATCCCGCCTGCTGCTGGAACCTGCAGAGGAGCTGCCAAGGCTGCCTCCTGAGGATTGACCAGAGCTCCCAGGACCGCTAATCAACCAAGACGCTGAAGAGTTGCTGGGGCTGCCGCCTGATGACTGACCAGATCTCCCTGGGCTTCCGGCCGACTGAGATGCCAAGGAGCTGCTAGGGCTGCTGCCTGCAGACTGGCCAGAGCTCCCTGAGACGAAAGACACAGGTACACCCGAGGGGGAGAGAAGGAAGCAGCCCAGGGAAACCAGGCAACAGTGTAGTTGGGAGCTGGCCTGACGCAAGGTCAATATGTTGTGGGAGGATCCCCACTGACCCAGTGGCAGACCATTCCACCACTGTTAGGGCCCTGGACTGGGACATGATGGAATTGGGTGGGCTCGTGTCCCCGCTGCCACCCCACCCCTGGGTGAAAGTATTTCCCCTCCTTAGGCCAGGAGGCCTGAGCTCCTCAGGCACCCACCTGAGCTAGGTTTGCCAGGCATACTGTTTTAGACCCGAATGCCTGGTCGAAAAGGGACCCTGGCAGCTTTGGTCAGCACTACTGACCAGGCCGTTAAAAGTTTGGTTGGCAGTGCAGCAGGGCTAAGGCAGGCTCCCTGGCTTCCCTGGCTCTGCACAGCTCCTGGAAGCAACTGGCATATCCTTGCGGCCCCTAGGCACAGGGTCGATCAGGGAAACTCAGCACGCTGTCCCCTTCCCAAGCTCCCCCTCTGCAGCTCCCATTGGCCAGGACCCACAGCCAATGGGAGCTGTGGGGGTAGTGTCTTCAGGTGTGGGCAGTGTGCACTGCACAGAGTCGCCTGGCTGCATCTCCACCTAGGGGCCAGACATGAGGGCTAATTCTGGGAGCAGCATGGAGCCGGGGCAGGTAGGGACCCTGCCTTAGCCGCACTGCATCATCAACCGGGAGCTGCCTGAGGGAAGTGCTGTCTGGCTGGAGCCCACACCCCAACCCCCTGCCCGAGGTTGGGGCCCCCTTCCATACCCAAACATCTTCCCAGAGCCCATACCCTGCACCCGCTCCCTCATCCCAACCTCCTTCCCGAGCCTAGTGAAAGTGAGTGAGGGTGGGGAAGAGCAAGCGACAGAGGGAGGGGAGTTGGAGTGAGTGCGTGGCATAGCCTCTGAGAAGGGGCAGGGCAGTAGGGTGACCAGACAGCAAGTGTGAAAAATAGGGACAGTGGGTGGAGGGTAATAGGAGCCTATATAAGCAAAAGACCCAAAAATCGGAACTGTCTCTATAAAATTGGGACATTGGGTCACTCTACAAGGCAGGGTAGGGGCCTCAGGGAAAGGGTGGAATAGGGAGTGGGGCAAGGGTGTTTGGTTTTGTGCAATTAGAAAGTTGGCAACCCTAACCTAAGCTCATAGACTGCTTAGTCACTCTGCCCTGATTGTCTCCTGATGGCAGGTCGGAGCCTACTAATTGTTGTTGCCCCACTCTAACCGAGGACTAATAGACTGCTGTACTGTTCTGCCTGGCCAGAGGACCAGAGCACTAAGTGTAGCTAATTCCCCGCTTTGAACTCACCTTTATAGGCATGTGACAGTGAAGAGGCGTGGCCTCTTTCAAAGTCTGACAGGGAGGCATGGCCACACAGCCAACAATGAGCTTTTATCTTCCAATATTCTGAATATTCCTATTATCCATATAAACACCCAATTGCCCTTTGAAATTTGCTAAATTCTGTGCCTCACAAATTCAACAGACTAATTCTATGCTATGTGAAAACAATTTTTTTTAAATCAGCTTTGAATTTGCCATCTGTCAGCCCCTTTCAGGGTTAATTTATTGCCAAAAAAAGCCCCATACACAAACCGTAACTCAAATCCCATAACCATAGTGCAGACAGCACATCACACAGAGCCCCAGCATCCCTCTCCACCACCCAACTCCCAGTTTTCAACTCTTTCTGGTCCTCCTGCTTCAGCTCTCCAGCTCAGAGAACCAGCAGACATCTTCCTCTGATACACTCAGCCATCAGCCATCTCCAGTCTTCTTTGGCCATTGCTTTCTGGCTCAGGAAGTTCAGCTGGCTAGCTCCTTGTCTGGCTTCCTTGCCCTCACCCCTTCTCGGACTCCCAGTGCTGGCTTTGGCTCAGGAAGATCAGCAAGCTAGCCCCTCCACTAATTCCTCCTTTCTAGAGAGCTCCTGCAGAAAGTAGAATGCTCTCTGCAGCTTTCTCCAGAGACCTTCTCCTAGGTAGCTCTCACCTGCCCCTTTCTGACTGAAGAAAGGTAACTCTGACTCACCAGGATTCCCTGCTTTATATGCAGTACGCTGACGAGTCACAGGTGTACTGGCCCTACTCCCCCTTATAGGACCAGTGTCACTCTGTGATAGACCCAATTACATATTCATTCAAAAAAGAAACCCAGCGAATGGCTAGGTAAGAACCATGTGCCCTACCATTCCCCTGAGTCATTTGTATGACTCCCATCCAAATCCTCCCTGTAAAGAAGGCAAGCCACACTGTTTGTGTGACTGTGGTAAGGGTGGGGTGCAAGTATTATACTCGAACTTATTCAAAGGATTAAAAATCAGAACTCTTGAAATATAACCACTAAGATTATTCACTCCTTGGTGAAACCCTATTGCCTTCCACTGAAGGATGAATTTGGCCTAAGAAATTTGAGAATAAAAATATTTTTAAATGTTAGAAATAGAAATATGTTTTCAGATCGCCCTGTGGATTATATTGAGAAGTTTTATGGAGTGGAAATATTCAGGTCTTAACCCCTGTCAAGATCTTTTCTACAGAGTACAAAGGACCAAGAAAGGCATTCAATTCATTTAGATTTTATCTCTGCTAATCTCTAGCAAATTCAGTCTTTAACAATGATCTCCTGCTAATATTTTAACAAGAGTCTCCCACAAAAGTATACCCAATTAGCTTGCAATAAACCCTGTGTTAATTTTTCCCCCATTAGTCTGTGATAAAGCTCACAGTGCATGCCATTTGTGTTCAGGAGGAATGAGAGACCAGGAAATCCATTAATTTGCTGTGGCGGTTAAATAATAACTCTCTTATGCCTGTAATCAAACCAGGAGGCAGCACAACTAGACAATTAAGCTTATATAAAGATGCATTCTGTTAAAAAGTCTTTTATACTTTGTTCCTCAAAAATATACCAAGGGTACAACACAATGTTTAACTTTTGTAACTGGAAGTGAGGGTGGAAACTTTGTAGGGAACTATGGGGTATCTGCCCCTCCAACTTTTTTTCTTTAAAAATATTGTTTGGTTCAATCTGCTCATCAGTAGCTTTTTATGAGTCCCAGGAATAAATAATCACAGTGGCGTAAATTTAGTGGTATGCAGAAGAGGGGAAAAGTACATAAAACCAGAGAGATCACCCCAATCCTCCCTTCAATATGGTGGTAGAACTTTAGTAAGGGATTTACAAAAGTTCTCCCCCATTGTATCATTGGTTGTATGTGTGTATGTATTTGGAGAAAGAGAATTGTCCTTAGCTGACCTTGCATTGTTTTTTAAATGATCAAACAACAGAAGCGTGGAGCTCACTACTTGTAGTATATATTAATGCTGAAATTGGGTGCACAAATACTAACTGTGCCTTGGAGCACCAGTGACAGATAAACAATAATACCCCAAAAATTGTTGGTCTGAGACCAGTCTCCCTCTTTACTTTCTGCCTAATTGCTGGTGGAGATGAAGTCATGTTCCTGCAGCCTGATTTCCTATGAAAAATATGATTAAGACATATAGACAGCCCAAAGCCAAGGGCTGAATTGTTGAGAATGCAGCACCATAATATACCCCAAAGACCTTGGAGAGGTCTATAAATATTAACTCTACATGCTATAGTTGTCCTAAGGTACAATAGACTGTGTATACAGTTTTCAACTCTTTCTGGTCCTCCGGCTTCAGCTCTCCAGCTCAGAGAACCAGCAGACATCTTCCTCTGATACACGGACATTGACAAGGCAATTTGGGTAGTCCAAGACTACTAAGCATTAGATGTTATCATATCCTGTTAGCTACTAATTTATTTGAGTGAGGCCATGTTTCTGTCTTTCAACAAAGATGTGGACCGATTGTTTCTAAGAGTCTTTTTGCTTTATTACAGTTCCAGTTCCATCATACCGGACTCAATTAGAATTATGACCTGAATAGACAGATTAAACAAAACCAGTCAAGGGCCAGATTTGTAAAGGTATTTAGGTGCTTCAGAACGCAGATCAGCACCTAGTGGGATTTTCAGAAGTGCTTTAAGGGAGTTAGGCACTTCTGGAAATCCCACGAAGTGCCTGTCTTCATCCTGAGGTGCCTAAATTGGCCAATAGCAAGTAAGAAACAAAGGTTGAACAAAGTTCAGGAAATATGACTCAACCCACTCTAAAACACCTGGAGGGAAGGGGGCAGGAGGAGGAATAGCTAAAATGTCAGAGTAAAGCTGATTGGCTGAATGAGTTGCCACCCACACAGGGAGTTCCCAGCTTGAAAGGTCAATCAATCAGAGAAGGCCAGAAACTGAATATAAGAAGTCAGCTGTCAAGCCTGTGTGTGTGGGCAACCAGACAGCAGAATGGAATTGAGAGTGGAGATTGATGGAGCAGAAGGACCCCTGACGATCAGAAGGATTGGTGAAGGAATGTCAATCTGTTTTTTTTTTTTTAGTCTATTTTAAGAGTGCTTGTGTGTATCCCTCAATAAGTCTGAATGCCTGCTTCTGAGTGTGATCTGTCCCACCCCTTCTGTGAGCAGCTGGCCACTGCTCACAGAATGATAATTGTTAATTGTTCAATGTTTCTTTAATGCTACGTTGTATTGCTGTTTTATGGATCTGCATTGGGTACTTGTATGTTATGTTGAAATAAGTCTAATGTTATTATATTAGAGGCTTATGCCTATGTATGAAAAGTTTAGTGTGTAGCAACTCGCAACGTTGTATTGATCTCATAGTCTGTTTAATCTTCTGAGTTAATTGAATGTATGATCTTTAAAAGTAATCCAATTGTCCCTTCTTACTAAGGCTAAGATTTTGTCATGGTTATTTTTAATAAAAGTTACTGACAGGTCACGGCTTCTGTGAATTTTTGTTTAATGTCTATGGGTAATAAGCAGGAAGAACTGGAAGTGCTAATAAATAAATACAACTATGACATTGTTGGCATTACTGAAACTTGGTGGGATAATACACACGACTGGAATGTTGGTGTGGATGGGTATAGTTTGCTCAGGAAGGATAGACGGGAAAAAGGGAGGAGGTGTTGCCTTATATATTAAAAATGTACACACTTGGACTGAGATAGAGATGGACATAGGAGATGGGAGTGTTGAGAGTCTCTGGGTTAGGCTAAAAGGGGTAAAAAACACGGGTGATGTCGTGCTGGGAGTCTACTACAGGCCACCTAATCAGGTGGAAGAGGTGGATGAGGCTTTTTTCAAAAAACTAACAAAATCATCCAAAGCCCAAGATTTGGTGGTGATGGGGGACTTCAACTATCCAGATATATGTTGGGAAAATAACACCGCGAGGCACAGACTATCCAATAAGTTCCTGGACTGCATTGCAGACAACTTTTTATTTCAGAAAGTTGAAAAAGCTACTGGGGGGAAGCTGTTCTAGACTTGATTTTAACAAATAGGGAAGAACTCGTTGAGAATTTGAAAGTAGAAGGAAGCTTGGGTGAAAGTGATCATGAAATAATAGAGTTTGCAATTCTAAGGAAGGGTAGAAGGGAGTACAGCAAAATAGAGACAATGGATTTCAGGAAGGCGGATTTTGGTAAGCTCAGAGAGCTGATAGGTAAGGTCCCATGGGAATCAAGACTGAGGGGAAAAACAACTGAGGAGAGTTGGCAGTTTTTCAAAGGGACGCTATTAAGGGCCCGAAAGCAAGCTATTCCGATGGTTAGGAAAGATAGAAAATGTGGCAAAAGACCACCTTGGCTTAACCACGAGATCTTGCGTGACCTACAAAATAAAAAGGCGTCATATAAAAAATGGAAACTAGGTCAGATTACAAAGAATGAATATAGGCAAATAACACAGGAATGCAGAGGTAAGATTAGAAAGGCAAAGGCACAAAATGAGCTCAAACTAGCTATGGGAATAAAGGGAAACAAGAAGACTTTTTATCAATACATTAGAAGCAAGAGGAAGACCAAGGACAGGGTAGGCCCACTGCTCAGTGAGGAGGGGAAAACAGTAACGGGAGACTTGGAAATGGCAGAGATGCTTAATGACTTCTTTGTTTCGGTCTTCACTGAGAAGTCTGAAGGAATGTCTAATATAGTGAATGCTTACGGGAAGAGGGTAGGTTTAGAAGATAAAATAAAAAAAGAGCAAGTAAAAAATCACTTAGAAAAGTTAGATGCCGGCAAATCACCAGGTCCTGATGAAATGCATCCTAGAATACTCAAGGAGTTAATAGAGGAGGTATCTGAGCCTCTAGCTATTATCTTTGGGAAATCATGGGAGACGGGGGAGATTCCAGAAGACTGGAAGGGGGCAAATATAGTGCCCATCTATAAAAAGGGAAATAAAAACAACCCAGGAAACTACAGACCAGTTAGTTTAACTTCTGTGCCAGGGAAGATAATGGAGCAGATAATTAAAGAAATCATCTGCAAACACTTGGAAGGTGGTAAGGTGATAGGGAATAGCCAGCATGGATTTGTAAAGAACAAATCGTGTCAAACTAATCTGATAGCATTCTTTGATAGGATAATGAGCCTTGTGGATAAGGGAGAAGCGGTGGATTTGATATATATAGACTTTAGTAAGGCATTTGATACGGCCTCACATGATATTCTTATAGATAAACTAGGAAAGTACAATTTAGATGGGGCTACTATAAGGTGGGTGCATAACTGGCTGGATAACCATACTCAGAGAGTAGTTATTAATGGCTCCCAATCCTGCTGGAAAGGTATAACAAGTGGGGTTCCACAGGGGTCTGTTTTGGGACCGGCTCTGTTCAATATCTTCATCAACGATTTAGATGTTGGCATAGAAAGTACGCTTATTAAGTTTGCGGACGATACCAAACTGGGAGGGATTGCAACTGCTTTGGAGGACAGGGTCAAAATTCAAAACGATCTGGACAAATTGGAGAAATGGTCTGAGGTAAACAGGATGAAGTTCAATAAAGATAAATGCAAAGTGCTCCACTTAGGAAGGAACAATCAGTTTCACACATACAGAATGGGAAGAGACTGTCTAGGAAGGAGTATGGCAGAAAGAGATCTAGGGGTCATAGTGGACCACAAGCTTAATATGAGTCAACAGTGTGATACTGTTGCAAAAAAAGCAAATGTGATTCTGGGATGCATTAACAGGTGTGTTGTAAACAAGACACGAGAAGTCATTCTTCCACTTTACTCTGCGCTGGTTAGGCCTCAACTGGAGTATTGTGTCCAGTTCTGGGCACCGCATTTCAAGAAAGATGTGGAGAAACTGGAGAGGGTCCAGAGAAGAGCAACGAGAATGATTAAAGGTCTTGAGAACATGACCTATGAAGGAAGGCTGAAGGAATTGGGTTTGTTTAGTTTGGAAAAGAGAAGACTGAGAGGGGACATGATAGCAGTTTTCAGGTATCTAAAAGGGTGTCATCAGGAGGAGGGAGAAAACTTGTTCACCTTAGCCTCCAATGATAGAACAAGAAGCAATGGGCTTAAACTGCAGCAAGGGAGATTTAGGTTGGACATTAGGAAAAAGTTCCTAACTGTCAGGGTAGTTAAACACTGGAATAGATTGCCTAGGGAAGTTGTGGAATCTCCATCTCTGGAGATATTTAAGAGTAGGTTAGATAAATGTCTATCAGGGATGGTCTAGACAGTATTTGGTCCTGCCATGAGGGCAGGGGACTGGACTCGATGACCTCTCGAGGTCCCTTCCAGTCCTAGAGTCTATGAGTCTATGACCATGACCTATCTGCAACTTTTGCTGCTGTGGCTGCATGGTTTCCCCAGCCACCGTGGGAGCTGCGGGGCTCTCCCTCTGACCATGGCAGCTGGAAGCTGGAGGGTGGGAGGCCCTCCGCCCAGGGTGTCTGGGAGCTGCAGGGTCACCATATTTCCCAAAGAGAAAATGGAACACTCCCTGATGCTCCCCTGAGGCGTTCCCCTTCCCCACCGCATGGCCTGTTGCTGGAACCTTGCAGGGGACCCCCAGTTGCTTGTCACTGCTGTAGCTTGTCGTTGGAACCCTGTCAGGGCCCAGCTGGTTGCCAACTCCAGAGTCCCACAGCCCTTGGGGCTGAAGCAGAGAATGTCATCAAGGTATCTGGAAGTCACGGATTCTGTGACTTTTATGACCCCGGTGATATAAACGTAGCCTTACTTATTACCCATGATACATTGTAATTTTTCCTTTCCTTTCTTATTTTACCAAATAGTATACATTGTGACCTTTTCTTTTCCTTTTTTCTTTACTAAATATGTTGTGATCACCTACTTTTCTCTCAAATAAATAAGACTGTTTTCAAAGTATTACTGCTTGTGTGCCCATTCTCGATTGGAAGGCTGTGTCCGTGTCCTTTCAAGGGTTAGCAGGATTAGCCAGCTCTGGGGAGTCCTCTGTGGGTTGGCGACAACCCCCCTGGCAATTCCTTTAGGGCGGATCACCACTTTTCTCCCTATTGGGATAGGCGGGCCAGTACTGGCATACCTTAAGTCCAAATAGTGTGGTAACATTGTAAGGCTGTTTTTAGGAGGTCTTGTAGGACCACTTCTTGGCTTAGTTCTGTTCAATCTCTTGATAAGTGATCTAGAAGAAAATGCAATAATATTGCTGGTAATATTTGCAGGAGGTCGGTTATAGAAAGGAATCTGGATCACTTGGTAAGCTGGGCTCATTTGAACAATATGCATATTAATACAAGGTCACATATCTAGTAACAGAGAACATAAGTCATACTTACAGGATAGGGGAACTGTGTCCTGGAAAACAATGACTTTGAAAGGATCAGGATGGATAATCCAACTTCCCAGTGTGATGTAATATTGCCAATTTCAAGTGTTCAGATATCACCAGGCAAGCCCTCAAAAGATTGCATTAGCCCTTTTTGCTACAGCATCGCACTGGGAGCTTGTCTGAGCTGTTTGTCCACCATGACCCCAAATCCTTTTCAGAGTCACTGCTTTCCAGCATACAAATCCCCATTCTGTAGTCATGGCCTGCATTCTTTCTTCCTAGGTGTCTAACTTTGCTTTTGGCTGTATTAAAATGTATTTAGTTTGCATGGACTCAGATTTCGAAGCAATCCACATTGCTCAGTATGTGTGCTCTTCCCTCATCATTTTTACACACCACCAATCTTCGTGGAATACACAAATTTTATCAGTATTGATGTTATATTTACTTCCAGACCATTGATGATAATGTTGAATAACGTTGGGTCTAGTATCAATCCCTGTGAAAACCCCGGTCAAAAACACCCCTATTTAATTATGTTTCCCCATTGATGACTAGTTTTTGAGATCTGCCAGTTAGCCCATTCTTAATCCATTTAATAGGTGCTTTGTTGATATTGTAATGTGCTGTGCTTTTAATCAGAGTGTGGTGTGATACCATGTGAAAGGCCTTACAAAATCAGTGTATACTATTCCATCTGCCCAGTTAACTTTCTCAACCGACCTTGTGAGTGAATCCAAAAATGAAATCAGGTTTTTTTCATAATACTATGTTGACTGGCATTAATTTATATTCACATGCTTTAATTCATTATAAATTGAGTGCTATTTCAGCTTTTCCATTATTTTGGCTGGTATTGATGTCTGGTTAACCAGCCTATAATTATCTGGATTATCCCACTTGCTCATTGTGAATATTAATACAAGATTAGCACTATTCCAATCTTCTGGAATTTCTCTGCTAATCCCCACGGGGAGGTGGAGTACCTGCAGCGCTGGGAGAGCTCTCTCCCAGCGCTGGCACCGTGACCACACTCGCACTTCAAAGCGCTGCCGCAAAGCCCTTAGATGCAAGTTATTCAGGACTTCTGATTTTAAAATGTTTTCCCCTAGTAGATGTTTAACATCCTCCTTAATTACTAATGGCCTAGAATGGTCTTTTGCAACATGTATTAACTCATTATGATTAACAATCTATTCCACCTTGTATTTAGCAGTGACACTGTGAGTACTTTTCTCAAACTTGAAGAAGAGCTCTATGTAAGCTCGAAGGCTTGGTCTAATAAAATATATTACCTTATGCACCCTAAGTCTGGAAGATACTTCATCATCTGCATGTAGCATGAGTACACCATCCTAATCTTGAGCTTGGATTGATTTTACCTGGAGCCAGCTGCTTTTTGTCCATGTGCTTATTTTTCTCAGTCACTGGGTCATCAAGCGGATGACACTATCTGCCTTGGGATACAGCTGGATGTATTCAGCGTGTTGGTGATTCTGGGGCCCATTGCATCTCACAAAAATCTGTCCACGGTCTTGCATATATATTGAAAAATAAAGGACACAGGATTAGGCTTTGTAGAACTCCTCTTGGAAGTGAGCAATTGCTCTTCCTGAAGAGGAGGATTGATAGCCCTTGTAATTTTACTCAAGCTATTGTATCTGCAGATTGAGAAATATTTATCTGGAAAGAACATGTTAAATCTGTAATCTGGTAGTAGAGCATCTTTTCCAGCTCATAAATCTCATGAGACAGGATCATTCTGATGCTTGAGTCAGGCTTTCCACGGAAAAACATGTCTGATTCCTCTTGCTGCTAGACTTGATCTCAGTTTGTCAAATCTTTAAGTAATGTTTTAAAGAAATCTTATAAATGGAGAGGAAGCCAGGGAAGGAATCAGAGGAGGCAGAAGCCATAGTCAAGGTAGTGGGGGTGAGGGGAAGCCAGGTTTCCTTTCCTTTTCCATTCTGAAGCCTTCATAAAGCCAGAGGGAAGGAGTGAACTCTCTAAGGTCTGGTCCACACTACAGCATTAAATCGATTTAAACAGTGTTAAATCGATTTAACGCTGTACCCGTCCACACTACAAGGCACTTTAAATCAATTTTAAGGGCTCTTAAAATTGATTTCTGTGCTCCTCCCCAATGAGAGTAGTAACCCTAAAATCGATATTACTATATCGATTTAGGGTTAGTGTGGACGGAAATCGAAGTTATTGATCTCATTCTTTTATTGAGCTACCCAGAGTGCACCACTCCGGAAATTGATGGTAGCCTAGGACCATGGACGCACACCACCGAATTAATGTGCCCTAGTGTGGACATGTAAAATCGATTTTATAAAACCAGTTTTATAAAACCGGTTTTAATAATTTCGATTTTATGCTGTAGTGTAGACGTGGCCTGAGAGTTCTGCCATATCTGTCATTACCCATAGCTAATAAGAATGTATTGTCATAAAAAGGGCTAAATTGTACTGTAGTATTTCAGTCATGTATAGTGTATATTTAAGGATAGTCCTATTTTATTTTTTCTTTCAGGGAATAATAAGCCAATTGCCATTTCTAAAATTATCCAGGCTGGGAAAATATTCCTCATGAGTTCTCATTTAGCTTTGCCCAGATGAAAGGATGTTTCCTGTTACTGTCTTCTTTTTCCCAGGGGTTATTCTGACCCCATTCACCAGATTTCTGCCTGCTATGAATAAAAGCTTTTATACACTCACTCATTTTCTAGTGTACATGCATGTGTGTGTGTGCATACACACACACACACACACACACGCACAATAAATAAATAAATAAACACCAGCCTGCCACCCCCACCTCTCACCCCAGAAATAGGACAAAATGAACAGTGGATAGCTTGATGGAGTCCCTAAGAAACACTGACTTGTTGAGATGCCAGGGATAACTTTAATTGTAGAGATACCTAAACAAATTGAATTAGGGTATGTTGGTTCCTAACATAAGTATAGAAAGAATGTTGATATTTAAAATTAGCTGGCTCCTGTTAGATTGTAGATTGATTTTAATTTTGTATTATAACTGCAATATACGAATACTTGTAGCAAATTATATATATGTACACACATGGTACTATCCATTGTGTTCAATACAAAACAGCTTTATTTTGTACCATATTTTTCATAAAATACTACCTCAATAGGTTTTATAGCTTTAACAGTGAATTTACAAAGTTGATTTCTCTCCGTCCAATTATTTAAGACTTATAGGCAAAAGAGAAACGATCTGGTTTGAGATGAGATTTGGAAAGAGATGGAGATGATGTGGAGATACAGAAGGACTGCTCCATGTAGCAGGAGCTGCAGAAAAGGAAGATTTTGAACTAACAATAATGATGTGGTGGAGCAGGAAAGAGAGAAGGTTTTTAAATGCTAAACAACGTCAGTGTAAGGGTCTTGGATAGTAATTGAATATATAAATAATTATATCGAAACTGCGACATTGAAAACAACGCTATAGTTGCAAAGTCAAGCATTTAAGAGTTAGGAAATGCAAAAATCAAGGTTGCTTGTGACATCATAATTAGACCCCTTGCATGGATGCATTATATTAGACTCTATTTACATGAACATATACTATTTTGTTCCACATGGCTCCCAGGCCTTATTCCTTGCACACTCTTCAAACTCTGCTCTGAAGGCAGAATGATTAATTTCCTCCTGAATATTTCTGTGGTGCTCATGACTATAGTATCTGAGTGCTTTACAAACACTAATTTATTTTCACAAAACCCCTGGGAGGTGAAGGGCTAGTATTATTCCCATTTTACAGATAGGGAACTGAGGCACAGAGAGTTTAAGATAAAAACTGTCCATTAATTGTAAGGGCCCAATTTGAGACCTTGGGCCTGATTTTTCTGAGTACTTAATGTTATATAGCACTTTATATGTTCAAAGCACATCTCCATTGAACTTTAGTTTAACTGTAAGTGCTCAACATTTTTGCAAGTCAGACCATTGCATCTCAAGTTAGGCATCCAGAAAATGAGAAACACATAATTGGTGGCCATTTGTGAAGTTTGCTTTAGGTGGGTTGAGTAGCATCACACAGGAACTCTATGACAGAGGCAGGAGACAGAATCCAGTTCTCCAGAGCAGCACTGAACTGCCTTAACAATAAGACCTTTCTGTTTTATATGCAGTCCCGTCCCTCATTTACTACCTGAATTTCTGCAACAAATGAAGCAGGGGTCCTCTTATACCACCCAAGCCTGATTCATCCCCAGCACATGGTCCAGCCTGTGGACTGAATCAGGCTGGGGTCCTATGGAAAAAATGGTATGTGATCATGTAATTGATGACTGTCATAACACATAGGCGCAAGGTGGCAGTTGCACAAGCACTTATACCTGTGCAAACTGAATGTAAAATGCTCCAGCTCTTAGTTGAAGTCCTTTTGCACTGGTGATAATGAAGAGACAAGACACAAGGAGAGGAGCGTCAGGCTCAGTATGTTCTGAATTCCAGAACAGTGTTCACACTTCTGTACCGATAATCATTCGTGACTTGATTCTGCAGCCCTTGCTCATGATGAATAATAAGGAAATAGCTTGTTAATGCACAGATATGCTTGTTCATGTGTGATTTTACAGCTATTCATATGGGAATAGCCATCCCTGATACTTATGCAAACAGAAGCCTGTTGAGGTAAATGCTGATAAACAGCAGCAAATAAGGCAGCCAGCACAACTCATAAAACGGCGAGGGCCATATTACTCCAAAGAAAACAGGTGAGGGCCAAAACCCCCCGGCCCTGACAAAACACCCACCCCCCGCAGCGCCACCCAGCCCCACTGAAACACATCTCTCACCCCAGCGCCGCCCGGCCCTGTGGAAATAACCCTCCCCCCAAGTATAAAGCCTTCCTGCCACAGCCCGCCCGCCCGCTTGGCTCGTCATCCCCCATGAAATAAGGGGAGGGGAAAAAGGGGACAGTTTGAAGGGATTTTCTGGGACTATGAACTAAGGGGAGGGGAAAGGATGGCAGTGTGAAGGGTTTAGGTGTGACTGTCCAGCACACAAACACAGGGGCTGCAGGGAGCCTGGGGATGGGTGGGGGCAGTGTGATAGGGGCTGGGGAGGGGGACGGTCCCTGGACCAGGGAAGGGGTCAGCAATTGGGGCAGGGCAGGTGCAACACACACACACACACACACGCACACACACACGCTTTTCCCTCCAGGGGTTTCCTGGCTGCCCAGAGACAGTTCAACATCCTCCACCCCCTGATCACTATGGAGGCCGCCCTGGGACCAACCAGTGAAGTAGCCACCCCGCCCTGCCCCAACCGAAGGGGGGAGTTTTGGGGGGATCTCGGCCCAGTTCCCCCCGCCCCCAAAGCTGCGGCTCGAGCCCAGGCCAGATGCCACTCCCCTCACTCGGCACTTACCAGCTCTGCCTCGTGCCCAGAGCTTCCCACCTCAGTGGGCCCTGGAAGTGACACACCCGCTGTACACCAGGCAGGGGGAGCGGGAGATGGAGATGTGAGGTTCTGGCTGTTAGGGCGATTGGAATGCGGCACACATGTGCGGGGCTGGGAGGAGGAGTGAACCCAGCAGCCCCACCCCGCCGCTTGTCCTCAGGCCACACAGTGAGCCCACATGGGCCGCATGTGGCCCGGGGGCTGCATGTTCTGCAGGCCTGAAATAAGGGGAAACCCCTTTGGGGACCGTCAAGGGATCACCAATCAATAAGGGGAATCAAAATGATCAGTCAACCATTCAGGAGAGAAGAGATGGTGCTTTCTCTGTAAATAGCCCAAAGAAACTTGTGACATATTATTTATGTATTGATGCTGAATCTCACATTAGTGAAGAGATTATTTACAACAAAATGGTTGGAACACAGGGATACTGCTATAAAAGACAAGTAAAATCCAAATCCCTCTAAAATAAGTCTGGGAATGAAAGCTTGACAGCCACTTTCGTTCCAAGGAAATGTCTGAAGAAGTAATACAATCATTAAAAAAAAAAGCAGACACACAGCAGTAACAAAACATTAGTCATCTACCAGTAAAGAAAAGAAACAGCATATATCATTTCACCAGTATAAGCCAGCACTTTGTAAGGAGAGGTAATGTTTGAACAATATGAATAACTACAGCAGCAGTTCAAAGGGAGACCCATTAATTTCAAAATAATCTAGTAACTGTTAAGTGCTTTAATAAATTATGTCCATCTTGTGTGTAATCTGGATGGACTGCAGATCAGGCATTTATTCAGCCTATATTTTAATACTGGCAGTTTAGGAGCTGACAAGCACAGATCATGGTCAGACACAGTGTGTTAGACTCTCTGGGAGCTTCTCAAATGAAAACCCCCTGCTATATAATTTCTGCTTATGATAGTGTGGAAAATATTCATTATGAACAAGATGTGGCCATCAAAAGTCATTTCACTCATGATAACTTGCTGAACAAATGTATTCATCTGGTCTGATACCTTATTCCATGGTATCACCAATGATAAAACATTTAATGTCTCAGAGCAGCGTTTCTCAAACTGGGGTCTGCGGACTTCTAGAGGTCCCCAAGTGCAGTTAATTCTTAGCAGCCAGTTTCACCAGCACACCCTACTTGTGTGCTCTGAATCACTCTGGTGATGCAAAGTTGCCACAACCCCCTCTTATCCTGACAATTTAACAGGGTTCACAGCTGCTCTGTGGCTTGGATCCACAAAGGGACTTAGGCATTTCAATGCTCAGAGTCGAGGGGCCTAACTTTTAGGCACCTAAACAACAAGAAGTCTGGTGGCACCTTAAAGACTAACCGATTTATTTGGGCATAAGCTTTCATGGGTAAAAAACCCATTTCTTCAGATGCATGGAGTGAAAGTCACAGATGCACTCATTATTATACTGACACATGAAGAGAAGGGAGTTACCTCACAAGTGGAGAACCAGTGTTGACAGGGCCAATACAATCAGGGTGGATGTAGTTCACTCCCAATAATTGATGAGGAGATGTCAATTCCAGGAGAGGCAAACAATACTTTGGGGAGGGATCGCTCAGTGGTTTAAGTATTCACCTGCTAAACCCAGGGTTGTGAGTTCACCCCTTGAGGGGGTGACTTAGGGATCTGGGGGAAAATCAGTACTTGGTCCTGCTAGTGAAGGCAGGGGGCTGGACTCAATGATCATTCAGAGTCCCTTCCAGTTCTATGAGATAGGTATATCTCATTATATATATAGTGACTCTCCCAGTCCCTATTCAAGCCCAAATTAATGGTGTTAAATTTGCAAAAGAATTTTGGTTCTGCAGTTTCTCTTTGAAGACTGTTTCTGAAGTTTTTTGGTTCAAGTATGGCTACTTTTAAATCTGTCATAGAATGTCCAGGGAGACTCAAGTGTTCTCCTACTGGCTTTTCTATGTTACCATTCCTGATGTCCGATTTGTGTCCGTTTATTCTTTTACGTAGAGACTGTCTGGTTTGGCCAATGTACATGGCAGAGGGGCATTGCTGGCATATGATGGCATATATCACATTAGTAGATGTGCAGGTGAATGAGTCCCTGATGGTTTGGCTGATGTGGCTGGGTCCTCCCATGGTGTCACTAGAGTAGATATGGGGACAGAATAGGCAATGCGGTTTGTTGGGGGAAAGGTTCCTGGGTTAGTGTTTTTGTTGTGTGGTGTGTAGTTGCTGGCCAGTGTTTGTTTCAGGTTGGGGGCTGTCAGTAAGCGAGGACTGGCCTGTCTCCCAAGGTCTGTGAGAGTGAGAGATCATTTTTCAGGATAGTTTGTAGATCATTGATGATGTGCTGGAGATGTTTTAGCTGGGGGCTGTATGTGATGGCCAGTGGTGTTCTGTTATTTTCCTTGTTGGGTCTGTCCTGTAGTGAGAGTGAGTTAGAGGCTTGCCTTGTTCCACACAGAACAGCCGAAAGAGGAGAGGAGTGATAGCAGCAGTGACCAACTTATAATTTTAAAGCCCAGTGATTAAAACACTCCCCTGGGCTGTGGGAGACCCATTTTCAGTCCCCCCTGCTTGGGGGAGAAAGGATTCTTACAAGGGTCTCTGACACCTCTTAGGAGAGGACTCTAGCAACTGAGGTATGGGATATTCTGATGTGTGGGGCTTCCTCAGTCTTTCCTGTTAAATCATTATCCACTTGGATAAATACTTAGAGTCATTGGTCCAGAGAAAGAATGATTCTAAAACCCAGGGCCGGCTCTTCCATTTAGGTGACCTAGGCGGTAGCCTAAGGCGCCAGGATTTGGGGGGGGGGTGGCATTTTGCCGCTCTCGACGGCAATTCAGTGGCGGGGGGTCCTTCTGCACTCCGGGTCTTCGGCGGGAATTCTGCAGCGGGTCCTTCACTTGCTCCGAGACCCGCCGCTGAAGTGCCCCGAAGACTGGGAGCGCGGAAGGACCCCCCCGCCGCAGAATTGCCGCTGACTGGGAGCGTGGAACAACCCCCGCCTAGGGCGCCAAAAACCCTGGCGCCGCTCCTGCTAAAACCTGATGGTTAGGGTACCCATTTACCAGGTGAGTGACCCATAGGCCAGTCCTGCTGCTCCATTGATCCTTTAGTTATTTATCCAAAGTGGAATAGCTTCAATGTGAGACAATGAAGAAGCCCCACATCAAACTAGCCTATAGCCCAGTAGTCGGAGAACTTGCCTGAGAGGTGTGGAAGACCGCTGCTCAACTTTTTTTCCCCATCAAGTAGAGGGAGGAATTAAATCTGACTCTCCTAAATCCCAGAGGAGTGCTCTAACCACTGTGCTAAAAATTACAAGGTGGGTAACACCACCTCCTCTGCCCAGATTTTGAATGGGGTCTGATCTGGTAAGTGGCCTCTGAGCCCACCTATTGGATTGAGCCTCACAAGTGTGGTGAAAGAGGGGCACCGATCTTTCTCCAGTTTGTGGATCACAGTGAGGCCTAGGTGTGACATAGGCATCCAGATGCCTAGAGTCAGGCAGCAGTGGATATGCCCAGAAGCAGAAAAATAGGTGCCTAGAGAATTTTATCCTGAAAATATAGGTGCCAAATGAGTTTAGGCAGCAACAGGGTTAGGCAACAGCTGAGTGGGGGGTTTTGTGAATTGCAGTGGAGCTTAAAACTGGGATTTAGGTGCCTAGTCACCTTTGTGGATCTGGGCCTGTATCATTGCTCTGGTGGGATGCAGTTGAAGTGTACTTTTGAATTTGGTTTGGAATGCTTTATTGGGTCCCCATTTACTATTGGATGGTTCCTGAATACTCAGGATTGGTATTGTAGAGAGTACTCTAGTTTACTTTCTCTTCCCATCTGGAATAACAATGAAATCTTTGTAACTGGGTGATCTGCCTCTTTAAGGGTCAGAGGGTCTGGGGCCAGGCCCTGTTGGATTATCAGACCCAGCTCAGAATAGGTCAGGTGATTCCTATAAAGGGATGAAAAAGCTCAGTTGAGGAGAGGAGCTGTAGGAAAGAAGTTGGGTCATTTGTCTTGTTCTGGACAGAGGGAAGAGATACAAGGGGCCTATGGGCCCTCACAGCCTGCTTTAGTCAGCGGAATAACTATGTTTGTGTTGCTTTCATAGACTCATAGAAATGTACAGCTGGAAGGGATCTTGAGAGGTCATCAAGTTCAGCCCTCTGTTTTGAGGAGGCTGGACCAAGTAAACCTAGACCACACTTGACCGGTGTTTGTCAAACCTCTTCTTAAAAAACCTCTGCTGATGGGAATTCCATAACCCTCTCTTGGAAGCCATTCCAGAGCTTAAGTACCCTTATAGATAGAAAGCTTTTCTTAATATCTAGCCGATCTCTCTTTCTGCTCATTAAGCCCATTACTTTTTGTTCTGCTGTCAGTGGACATGAAAAACAATTGATCACAGTCCTCTTTATAACAGCCCTTAACATGTTTGAAGACTTATCAGATTCTCCTCTCAATCTTCTTTTCTCAAGACTAAACATGCCCTGTTATTTTAACTTCTCATCATAGGTCAGGTTTTCTAAACTTTTTATCATTTTTGTTGCTGTCTTTTGGACTTTCTCCAATTTATCCACATCTTTTCTAAAGTGTGGTGCCCAGAACTGGATACAGTACTCCCATGGAGGCCTCACCAATGCCAAGTAAAGTGGGACAATTACCTCTTGTGTCTTACACTTAACACTCCTGTTAATACACCCCAGAATGAGATTTGCCTTTTTCACAATAGTATCACATTATTGGCTCATGTTCAATTTGTGATCCACTATAATCCCACCTTCCTTTCAGCAGTACTACCACCTACCCAGTTATTTCCTAATTTTCAGTTGTGCATTTGATTCTTTCCTTCCTACGTGTAGTGCTTTGCACTTGTCTTTATTGAATTTCATGTTGCTGATTTAAGACCAATTCTCTAATTTGTCAAGGTTGTTTTTTAATGCTAATCCTGTCCTCCAAAGTGCTTAGTTTCATCTGTAAATTTTATAAGCATACCCTCCACTCCATTATCCAAGTCATTAATGAAAATATTGAATAGTTCCTGTGATAAATGAAGGTGGTGGTGGGGGGAGAAGCTCCCTTTTATGGACACCCAGCCAGCCAGTTAGCTATAAAGTCCCTCTTGGTGGCTGTTCTCTGCTTGCTTTACCTGTAAAGGGTTAACAAAGTCCCCTCGGTAAAGGAAAGGGAGTGGGTACCTGACTAAAAGAGCCAATGGGAAAGCTAGAACTTTTTAAAATGGGGAAAAAAACTTCCTCTTTGTGTCTGTTGTTAGTTCTCTGGGAAAGAGGGGAACAGGGAGCAGTTATGCTATGAGAAGGTGAAAGCCAGGTATGATCATACCTAGAACTTCTTATTTGGAACCCCCAAATGTGTAAATAGATTAGGAATATTTAGAAAGATGCGATTAGGTTTATTTCTTAGGGCTAGTGGACTCCTCTGTGCTAACCCCAGATGCTTTTGTTTGCTTGTAACCCTTAAGTTGAACCCCCAGGAAAGCTGTTTTGGGTGCTTAATTTTTGAAATTGCTTTTAAAATCTAGCAAAAGCCTAAGTTCCAGATGTATTTTCTTTATTTTTCTTTTTAATAAAATTTACCTTTTTTAAGAACAGGATTGGATTTTTGGTGTCCTAAGAGGTTTGTGCATGTTGTTTAATTAGCTGGTGGCAAAGCTGATTTCCTTTGGTTTTTTTTCTTTCTTGGCTCTTCCCCAGGGTGTGTGTGTATGAAAAGGGCTTGAGGGTACCCCACAGGAAGGAATTCCCAAGTGTGCCTTTCTGATTTCAAAGAGTTTTTTTTTTTTTTGCATTTGGGTGGTGGCAGCATCTACCCATCCAAGGTCAGAGAGAAACTATGCTTGTGGGAGTTTAATACCAGCCTGGAGTGGCTAGTATTAATTTTTAGAATCCTTGTGGGCCCCCACTTTCTGCACTTGAAATGCCAGAGTGGGGAATCAGCCTTGACAATACCAGACCCAGGACTGACCCTGGTGGGATCCTGCTAGATACATCCTTCCAGTTTGACTGAAAAGCATTGTCCTGCTTTTTGAGGACAGTCTGTGATGGGGTGACTACTCCCACACTCAGCCTGCAGGGTTCAATGCAGGCCAGATGGTCAATTAACCCATTAGGCAGATGATTAAGGAGGCTCAGCTGGGCAGGAATAGGCCAGGCCAATAAGCCTAGGAGCTGAAAGCAAAAGAGGATGCTGTAGGGTTGCCAACTTTCTACCTGCACAAAATCGAACACAGTTGCCCTGACCCACCACTCCTCTGAGACTCTGTCCATTCCCTGCCCTTTCTCTGATTCCCCACCCCTCACTCACTACATCCCCACCCCGTTGCTCACTGTTCCCACCCTCACTCACTCACTCATTCTCAGGGGGCTGGCATGCAGGAGAGGATGAGGGCTCTGAAGTGGGGCCAGAAATGAGAAGTTTAGAGTTGGAGGGGGGGCTCTAAGCTGAGGCAGTGGGTTGGGATGTGAGAGGGGGTGAGGGCTCCAGGTGTGGGCTATGGGTTTGGGGTGTAGGAGGGTGCTCCAGGCTGGGACTGAGAAGACTGGAGGCATGACCAGGCAGCTCTGTGCACTTCCCCATCTGCAGGTGCTGTCCCCACAGCTCCCATTGGTCATGATTCCCAACCACTGGGAGCTGTGGGGGTAACGCTTGGGGTGGGAGCAGTGTGTGGACCCCCCCTGGCTGCCCCTATGCATAGGAGCTGGAGGGGGGATATACCGGCTTCTTCCTCGGAGCCGCACGGTGCAGAGGGCTAGCAGGGAGCCTGCCAACCCCACTGTGTGGTGCCGCCAATTGGATAATGAATGGCCTTGTCAGCGGTGCTGACCAGAGCCACCAGAATCCCTTTTCAACTGGGAGTTCAGGTTGAAAACCAGATATCTGGTCACCCTAGAGTGCTGGGAAAAGACAGACACTGTTAGGAGAAAGGGAGGAGTGAGTGGGGACTGCAGGCTGCTGTCACTCACTGGGAAGAGGCTTTGGAAAATGGTGGGCCTAGAGAAGAAAAGGGGAATCAGTGGTAAAAAGAAGCCTAGAGAGAGATCAGTGATGCCAGAGAGAGAAGGTCCAGTTTTCTGAGCTGAGGGTCACTGGACTGGAACCCAGAGAAGAAGGCAGGCCTGGGTTCCCCTACCAGCCATTGGCAGTGAGCTGGAAGATTGCCTAGGACCAGTGGGGAGCTAAACTCCCCCGGAAGAGGGGAACACGGCCAATGACATGGCCGGAGGGCCAAGCCATGAAAAGAACATTGCAGTTCCTGAGACTGAGAGAGGAACTGCAGGCAAATGGAGTGATAATGTGCAAACCACAGAAGGGGAGGGTCAGCCTTGAGCTAATTCCCAGAGTACCAGAAGGAGGTGCCAGTCCAGCAGTGAGCGGTGTGTCCCCTGACACACAGTCTTTCAACCAGTTTGTGTGAGTTTTGTTTTTGAAGAATAAAACTGTACTCTGAGAGATCGGTCTGAATAGAGTTTGGGGTGTAATGTTAGTCCTTAATGGGCTGGTGGGGACAGGCCAGCAGCCCTAAAAATCTCTCTGAGGAAAGATAAATAGCTACCAACATACTCCATGTAACTTCTAACCATGCATAATACCACTTGCCTTAATTTACAGTATAATCCTCTGTGATTTATCTTAGCAACATGTTTGCTTACCCTCTTACCCTGAACAGTAGCTTCCATAGGGCTAGAGGCAATGGATAAACATATGTCTTTGATTTTGTCCTGAGTGAATGTTGCACAGAGAACATTTCTTGGACTGATTGTTCTGTACAGAAACATATCTTCAACTTGTTTATATTCATATCTTGATAGAACTAAAAGACTGGAGTGTTGCAGCTTAAGAATAGCCTACCAGTGTATTGAGTCTTTGTCCTTTGAGCCTAAACCATGATATAATGGTGCTTTGAAGTATACCAAACAAAACTCTTAACAATATATATATATATATATATATATATATATATATATATATATATAGATCATACATTTGAATTGCCAGTAGTATTTCTGTCAGCAACGTGAAAAACAGTGCAATATTAAAAGAACAAACAGTTATTGGTATTTTATTTTTCAGATTCTGCTCTGTTCTCTCAGGACAAATTAAAATGCAGTGCAGTAAACCACAGGGTAACCCACTGGTGAGTGTGTTATAGGTCTGCTCTGTACCAGTCCAGAATGAACATGAATCTTTTACAGTCCCCAGCCAGTGAGGTTTAGCTCAAGCTACAGCACCTCATGGGAGGGGAAACCCAGAGTGAAGGGGTACTGTGGAGGGCAGAACCCTGAGGAAAGGGGCACTGGGGCCTAGGAGGGTCACGGGGGCCTGAGGCAGGTGAGCCACTGGCAAGCAGAGGGTACTAGGCTGGTAATTCCCAGGATGACCAGCAGGAGGCATCATGCTGGTAAGTGCGTGACTTGCTATACCATCCTTTCTCTCTGCAGAATCAAGCCTCATCTCAAGAAGAGGGGGAGGCATATGTAATTCAAATAGGACATTGTGCAGGAGGTCAGACTAGATGATCATAATTGTCCCTTCTGACCTTAAAGTCTATGAGTCTATGAGAATCTAAGTTCCTTACTCAGTTTTTATTCAGTAATTGGTCCATACACAAGTTTCAAAGTAATTGATGCGTGTCACAGGTCTAACCAATCGTTTTGGTTATGTGGGATTTGTATGAACAAAGTCTGATGTACCAGGATCTACAAACAAAGGAGGGGAAAAAACTGAACAGGGCAGTTTCTTATGGAATTAAAAGTGAGACTGTACCATTTAGAAAACTTGGGATGTGTGGAAGTGATGCCGAAATCACGTGGACTTCTTGCAGTCCCTTCCAGATCTACATGTTTATTAGTCTATAATAAATACAGTTGTGTACTCTTTTTACTACAAATCTAACACAGTCATATTTTAACTTCCATTGTGACAGTTTAAAGGGACTCTGGCAGCTGTATGTAAGACAAGGCATGAAGGCTGAATGTTTGCTGGAGAAATTGACGCTTTCCCTATATGATCTCAAGTGGAAAATCATTATTTGGAGTAATCCTATTGTAGATCTTCTTCCCAGACTCCTTCAGCACTAATAATACACCTGGTATCCTCAATCTTTTGTGATGTCTTGGCGCTGATGGACCTAAGTATGTATTTTCACACAAAGGATCAGCATAAATTTGTTTTTAAATTGCTTTTCTCCAAACAGTGTGTGCATTTGGAGGTATTTCACATTTATTAATAACATTTATTACAGTAGTGCCTAGGGAACCAGTCAAGATCAGGGTCCCATTGTATTAGGTAGTGCACAAACACAGAGCATTGGATGGTCCCTGCCCCAAAGAGCTTACGATCTCACTAGGGAAGACAGACACATGATAGGAGACAGGAGTATAAAACAAAACCAGAGTGAACAATGTGATGGTGGTAAATGGTACTTTAGTGCCACTATATTTGGTGATGTCTGTGGATTGGAAGGGGGATTAGTTAGGAGGGGATAACTGAAACCCAATGAAAAGTAAAGTGAGAGGGGACATTGAAGGGAAGGGGTGCAAGGAACAGAGTTGTGGGGGAGAGAAGGGCAGGTGTGGATTGATTAGATATCTGAAATTCTTGCTACGCTGCAGCAAAGGAGTGGAAAAGATCACTATTCTGTGCTTTCTTTTTGTGCAGCCACTAAAAGAGATTTCTCCAGGATCCTTTTAATACTGTGGAGATACCAGCTTTCTTCAGGCAAATGGCTATAATTAACAACTGCAACATCAAGGAACACCCCAACATATATGTTCCAGGCTCCTGCCTTCCCTATCAGAGTTGGGCCCTGTTGAACTATTTCTGCTCCAAACGCAAGCCCAGGATGTCATACAAGTGGAACTGGTGAGCAAATAGACACTGTGGGGATGATTGCTCACTGCCTTGAACACTGTATCATCATTTGTGCTTCTGTGAAGTGGATATAAAACTCTGTTTTGATTTGTTAACACTTTATGTCCACTTTGCACAGAGGCAAATTCCTGCACAGGGTGCAGGGCAGTAGAAAATCAGGCCCAGAGAGGCTGAACATGTGATGGAGGTTTGATTTCTAAGTGTGATAGTGGCACCATGTACGCAAATATCAGAGGGGTAGCCGTGTTAGTCTGTATCCACAAAAACAACGAGGAGTCCGGTGACACCTTAAAGACTAACAGATTTATTTGGGCATAAGCTTTCGTGGGTAAAAAAACCATTTCTTCAGATGCATGGAGTGAAAATTACAGATGCAGGCATAAATATATTGACACATGAAGAGAAGGGAGTTGCCTTACAGTGGAGAACCAGTGCTGACTGGGCCAATTCAATCAGGCTGGATGTGGTCCACTCCAATAATTGTTGAGGAGGTATCAATACTAAGTGAGGGAAAATTGCTTTTGTAGTGAGCCAGCCACTCCCAGTCCCTATTCAAGCTCAAATTAATGGTGTTAAATTTGCAAATGCATTGTAGACAGATGGAACTGTGGTTATTTGTTTTTTGTAATGAGCTGATTTTTTCACTTGCTATGTATGTTAACCAAATAAAATTAGAGAATGTGATCCTGATTCACCACTGCATTACTCCAGTTTTATGCTAGTGATGTTCCATCCATTTCAATGGAACAATATCAGTATAAAACTGGCGTATCTCAGGGGCGAGTCGGGCTCCTGTTTCCCACTTAATGTGGTAACAATGTCAAATGTGTGAATGAAAGCAGTAGGTGTTAGCAATGGAAGTACTTGTAATTATTCATTTTATGTGGGAAAGAAGGAAAGAGCTAGGTCAGGTAAAACATTCAAAATGATCTTGTAAGAGGAATAAAAAAAGCAATTGATTCATGTTGAATTTTCATATTTCATCTTGGATAACTAGCAAAGAATGGATGAAGGAAGCCGAGATAAGAGTCTGACATATTAAAGTCAGCTGATATAACTCACTACATGTTTTCCAGTGCTGTGAAAATAAGGAATTTGCTTTCTTCTGATGTGAAAGCTAAATCAGAGGAACTTCAAAAGGAAATACGTCTGTTTATATTGTTTGTAAATTGGAACATTCTTGCCCCAGCAACTCATGCTGCCTGAATAGACGATCTTCACATTGACATGCTTCCCTTGACGATAAAATGAAAACATAAGCTTGTATCATTCTCTAGAATCTATTTAAGGAGTTTCTCAGTATTTAAGGTCATTGGTTTTCAAACAGGAAGTGAGATACGCTGTGGGAAAAATCTGTAATCTAAATATTTGAAGAATATTGATATAGTATAAAAAGGGAGCAAGAAGTAAGCTCAAATTTTACACCATCAGACATATCTAATAGCCATTTTAGATACAGCAGCTGACTTAATGAATGAAATGTAGTGGATAAGGTACCATATTTAGATTGCCACAAACTATTCAGTGGGTAACTTGCAGGATATTGTGCCACACAGAAAATGTATAAGGAAGATGAATAAACAGTACCAGCAGTGAGAGGAAAAACACCATAATCTATATTAGAAATTGGTTGATGAACAAGAAACTGAGAAATCTCAGTAGTAATGACATGTATTTTTGTGTATTTACATTGCAGTAGCACCTGAACTGTGTGCAAAGGTGTGACCAAAAGCAGCATAGAGGTCAAAGGGGTGAGGATACATTAAGAAGCCCTGAGATTTGATTGGAAAGAGATATCTAGAGAGTTTAAGGGCAAATTCAGTGGTCTGATGAGGATGGAAGCTAAATTGGACAGAGTCTAGTATAGAGCTGGAGAAGATGAACTCAAAGCAATAGCTGTGCACAGCATGCTCAATGAGTTTAGAGATGAAGGGAAACAGGGAGAGAGTGGAGGGGAAGTGAGCTGAGGGAGAGCTTTTCACTGGGGAGACCTGTGGATGTTTGTATAGTGAAGTAAAGGAGACAGGACAGTGAAAGATAAAGGAGGGCTTGAGAATGGTGGTCAATGAAGACTGCAGGTAGGGGATGAGAAGGTATTGGGGAGAAGGAAAGGGAAATAGAGGAGGGAGATAGTGGAGGATCTTGCAGATCTCTTTGAATAAGGGGGCAAGATCCTGTGTGGAGAGGGAGGAGAGGTGAATGTTCGAGGAGGGAGTCGATGATTGCATATAAAGTGGTGGGAGCTGTGGGAATGAGATTCAGTGAGGGAGAGAAAACATTGCTCTTTGGCAAGGAATATGATAGAAGTGAAGGAGAGATTCAGTTTGTAGTGAAGTAAGTACAGGTCGTCAGAAGTGTGAACTACCGCAGGGGCAGTATTGGATTTGGGACCCATATTTAACATTATTCTAGTAGGAGAAGGTGTACATTTAACAGTCGTCAAATTTGTTGACAACACCCCAAATTGGTAGGGCAGCAATCATACCGGACTGAATAGCAGTGTCTTAGAACTGTGACTGTATGAAGTGGGATTAAATTGAGAACTAAGAAAGGAGACAAATAATAAACTAATGGAAATGATGGGCTTGAAGGGACCTCAAGAGGACAGCTAGTCCATCTCCCCTGCCCCCATGTTGAGGCAGGATTAAATATACCTAGGCCATCCCTGAGAGGTGTTTTTCTAACCTGTTCTCAACCTATTTACCAGTGTGGGCCACATATGTAGCTCTCTGTGTTATGTAGGCCGCATCTACACAATATATACACTACCTGTATGGCCCTGAGGATGTCACATGGGCTGAAGCTGTGCGTTGATTGGGCTGCAAGCAATCCCCGAGCCACAGGTTGAGAACTATTGACCTAGACCATCTCTGACAAGAGTTTGTTAGAAACTGGGGGGCATATCCAAGAAGCATCAAGTCCAAGAAACACTTGGATGAGAATAGAGAGCTGGTAACACAACATCATTGTGAACAAATCTTTTTGGAACGTATGCCTAGGGAAACCACATATAACCTAGGGCCTTGATCCTACACTTTATAATGTAGGCAGGTTGCTGTGTCCATGTGAAACCTCACTGGTAACAGTAGTCTGTCCGTGTGTTGTAAATTTCTGGTTCAGGGCTTAAAACAGCAGTGGAGCATAGGCCATGGAGCTGGGGCAGAGCCACACCCTGATCACTTCTTGGCCAGGCCAACTCTGAGCCACACTGCAACCCTGCATGCCAGATTGCAATGTGACTCCCTCTGATTGGGAGAGGGTGGGCACAGGGGCTCATTGTCCAGGGGGGTCAGGCTTCTGAGGTGGGGATGACAGTGGAGAGGCCAAACAGGCGAAGAGGAGGGTCAGTTGGGGGAGGGGTGGGGAGGGCAAATCTATGGTTTCCCCTCCATTTTAAAAGGCACTACACAACCTCTGTTGGAGCTTCAGACAGACCGTGGCACAGTATTGCCAGGACTCATGATTTCATCATGTGTCTTACAATATTTGGTGCTTTTCTTAAAGTCTTAAACATTTGTGCTTTGATGCTCCCTGCGTGATATGATTATGGGAAGCTCAGCTTTCTTTTCTTTTATCTATTTTGAAGTGAGATTCTAGCCCTCGTGGGTGCAGACAAAAACCTGGAAAACGTGATCCCTAATAACTGAAAACCAGCATGCAAATAAAAGGAACCCAAAATTTATTATTTTAAAACCAATCTCATGATTTTTTGGAGCCTGGCTCATGATTTTTGAACACTTGGTATGTGTGTATATACATATATACACACACACACAGTTTGACAAAATACAAAGAATGGCAACAAAAATATACAAAGTTTTATATAAGGAACTAAATTTATATTGACTAGAAAAGAGTAATAGACTGACATGATCACTGCTTATAAATACTGTCAAGGTCACAGTACAGCTGAAAGAAAGGAATTTTTCGCTGCTTCAAAAGATGGTAGGACAGGGATTGATTGCCTGAAGAAAAAGCTTACGTAAAGTTCTTAACAATAAGAATGTTAGTATAGTATGTCAGAGTAATAATTAGTGGTGGTTGAATTCCCTTCACTACAGCTATATAACAGATGGCAACCTGATGTACAGAAGAATAAAGGGTTAAAAATCCTAACTAAATATATTCAGAGATTCTCTTAGGAAAACTTTAGACTGTAACTGTGGGGCATGTGAAGCATTAATTGGTCATCACATAGAACAGGCAAACATGGTCATTTAAACTTCAGTAATGGAATAAATATGCACACTGACCGTTTGGGAAATGATGTGAGTCTTGGGTGTATAACTGCATTTGCCCATGCAATGAGATCATAGAATCATAGAATATCAGGGTTGGAAGGGACCTCAGAAGGTCATCTAGTCCAACCCCCTGCTCAAAGCAGGACCAACTAAATCATCCCAGCCAGGGCTTTGTCAAGCCTGACCTTAAAAACCTCTAAGGAAGGAGATTCCACTACCTCCCTAGATAACTCATTCCAGTGCTTCACAACCCTTCTAGTCAAAAAGTTTTTCCTAATATCCAACCTAAACCTCTCCCATTGCAACTTGAGACCACTACTCCTTGTTCTGTCATCTGGTACCACTGAGAACAGTCTAGATCCATCCTCTTTGGAACCTCCTTTCAGGTAGTTGAAAGCAGCTATCAAATCCCCCCTCATTCTTCTCTTCTGCAGACTAAACAATCCCAGTTCCCTCTGCCTCTCTTCATAAATCCTGTGTTTCAGCCTCCTAATCATTTTTGTTGCCCTCTGCTGGACTCTTTCCAATTTTTCCACATCCTTCTTGTAGTGTGGGGCCTAAAACTGGACACAGTACTCCAAATGAGGCCTCACCAATGTCGAATAGAGGGGGATGATCCCTACTTATACAGCCCAAAATGTCATTAGCCTTCTTGGCAATAAGGGCACACTGTTGATAAGATAAGATAAGGAGAAGGAACAGACAGGTTCCTGAGAAGGAGCCCGTGTGACCTAAGTGACTAACCACACTACCCAAATAATACATGGTGAACAGCAAACAGTCAGAGCAGAGTCTGCAAACAACCCACAGCCCGGAATTAATTATCATTAAGCTACTCAGTGAACAACAAGTATGGTATGAAGAATCAGTTAGCAAACAAAGAGCTGTATTATTCATAATTAATAGTTCACCAATTTCATATCACAGCACATTAAAACAAAGAGTTGACTCAGCAAATACTGACTTCTATTCCTCAGAAATAAACTTTTAAAACAGTACAGCATTAAATAGTAGGGATCAGCTTGCTATCCATTATATACAATATCTATCTACTGGGCTATCCTGTTCTCACTACATTTTCAATTTTTTCCTCTGACTTCATCATCATTTGGCCACTTACATCAACTTAATCTGCCATTGATCCTTTGTATTATATTGTTATAAATGTGTGCTGCTAAAATAGGATTTTTTTTCCTGTGTTAAGCTTTTCCACTGGTAGCTTCAAATTTTTGACCCCATTCATTTGCTGTTGGCCTATTGGGATTGCTTAGTGCATCACAAGTCTGGATGTACATCAGTTATTATGAGTTATAGCCTGTGTGGGGTCATCCACACAAATAAAAAAAGATATATTCTTACCCAGAGGAATTTACAATCTAATTCTCATCTTTCTGGAAAATCCTCTGAGGTTTTGGATGTGGAATATACTAAACAATACTATTACAGTAAGTCGTGACAGATTTGGCAATTTCCTGCAATATGTTTAAGTTAAGTTTGTTTCTTTGTGGTCCATTGTTTTAAATGGTTTATATATTATTGTGGACCAGGATTGTATGTAACCTCTTGAGGTGGGAGATGTGACAAATATGAGATCTGGGGTACAGAAGATTATATGGAACAATGTGCCAGACAAGATTGGACTTTTGGAACAAAAAATGTGAAGTGGTTTTCCTGAGGAATATCTTGGGGTGGGGAGGTAAATGCAAATTCCCCCCTCCCCATCTGTTATGCAAAAACCCAGCCTTTTGAAGCTACATGATAAGCAGTGAGCTATTGTCTGCTGTTCCACATGAGGCCAAGATCAAAGGCCCTAGTTGTATAAAGGAAAGATTGAACTATTCATGGTTGTTCTGGTTCTGAATCTGAGACAGTTATGAACTTGTAACTATGGGGAAAACCCAGCTGGGGGCTTTAAAGGAAGGACTGACATCTACAAGTGCTTTTTTTTAGCATGCATGTAGGTTCTTTTATTGCTTTTAATATATTTTCTCTGCAATGTTTTTACCTTAAGAATAAATGTGCTTGCTTAGAAAGGTCTTTGTGGTAACTTGCAGCTGCTGACAATTACAGCTTTTCAGAAACTTCAGAGAGAATGCAAAGCACTCTACCCAAGAGAAGTGAGGGCCGGGGAGCTAGTAGCCTTGAGTGGGTGCTGTTGATGGGCCCCAGAGGGAGAATACCAGGTGCAGTAGCCCTGAACTGTGACAATTCACATAATGGTATAATTAACAGGCCATACCTCAAGTACAATACAGTATATATGTTACAGGTCTGAGGAACAGGTATTAGTCATGCCCAAATTACTGTGATTTCAAGATCATAAGAGGAATTTAAAACATATTGCAAATTTATAGAAGATGACTTTTCCATTGCTATATGGTATGACCAGCAGATCCTAAAAGCCTTGGTGGAGTCAATGTGACTCTATGCATTTCTGCATAGTACTATATATTCAGAATTGCCAAGTTATATATGCGATATTATAATAGTAACTTCAGTAATCTAAAATATTGGTCAAGGGTTTAATAGTTCATAATCAACCTTTAATCTGCCCATAAAACTTTCACTCCTTTTTGTGATTGTTGTGACTGTAATGAAACTTTTAATGTTTTAGTAACTATGTGAACTGTTATGTTCAGTAGAAACAATTACAGGAAGTAATCTTTGCTGACCTACAGCAATGAGATGTAGAGTTGACATATTAACCTATTCATTTCAACTGTGCAAATCTCTGGAGGCATAGTGACTCACAAAATTAGCAACAAACAGCTGTGTGCCAGCCCTCTGCAGCTAGCCTGTGTTGGAAGTTTGATTCGCAGCATCAAGTATGACATCTGGAACTCATGTGATAGTTAGAGGCAAGTGTCTGGATTGTTGGCAGAAGGAGAAAGCTCAGATTTCATTTTCTTAATGAGAAATGATTCACCTCCTGCAACTTGCAAAGAAGATGTGCACATTTTGTCATTAGTTGAATATAATTTTACATGTCTGCAGTTACTGGGTCTGAACTTTCTCTAATTTATACTGCTATAAATCAAGATTAACTTAATTGAAGTCAATGAAGTTACACTTGTGAAAGAAGTGAATCAGGGTCATAGTATTTATGTTTAAAGTTTTAGGAAAGTGCAACTATTATTTTTAATCAGATATCTTCATTTCCTTTCAGCAATCATTGTTGGCTATTGTTAAGATCAGCATTTCCATGATAAACTCTGTTTTGAGGAATTTAGAACTCAGCCACAAAAATGACTGTAGTTCATTACAACTTGCTATATGAATTATCTGACAGACCGCTTAGAAAAAAACATGAGCCAGTTCATCTATTTATGTCTATCTTAAAAAAGAGGGTAATAAAACTTCTAGGTAGGTAGTTTACTGTGCTGACTAATCATTTTTGGTATTTAAAATATTAGAGGCCTGAGGTAGTAGAATTTAGAACCCACTAGTAATATTTGCACAGAGATGTGTGCACTACAGCTAGTCAACATTTTTTTGACAAAACACTTTTTCATTTAAAAAAAAAAAGAGTTCCATCAAAACCAAAATGTTTTCATTTTGTGGTTGCTGAAAATCGAAACTTTGTGTTTTTTCAAGTTTTCCTTTTTTTGATGAAATCCCAAAACTTGTTATGGGTAACCAAGTATTCATAGTCCTGTTCTAGTGTCCCCTACTGATTTGCTATCATGAACAAGTAAGCTGCATTGGGCATGATTCCTATATACATTCCTGTGATGAATGTTACTCAGGGGCATAAGTGTTTCCAAGACTGAGATAATTAAAACATAAAGCAAAAATATAATCCTTTTAAGATCAACAAAACCTTCTAAACATTTGTAATATACAATACAAGATGTTTAATTGGGGTAAATATTAATAATTCCCTTTATGAGAGGTCCTGTGCAGATAGGGTGACCAGACAGCAAGTGTGCAAAATCAGGACAGGGAGTGGGGGGTAATAGGCACCTATAAAAGATAAAGCCCCAAATATTTGGACTGTCTCTATAAAATTGGGACATCTGGTCAACCTATGTACAGAGGAGTCACAAATACCATGTTAATACCACAATTTCCCTCCCTCCATTTTTGTTTGCTTCTTCTTAATGTTGTTTAAAAAAAAATCAAAAGAAATAGAATCTCCTAGAAGCCAAAGCTGCAGGAAACCTTGTAGCCACTGGCCAAATATCATGTTATCACGAGAAACCCAAAGAGGGGAAATTGTTTTTCATTTTTGCCTTGAGAGTTTTTTTGGTTGATAAAGGAGAGGAAATTGCTGCAGGCAAAACCTCCAGTCATATAGTTCATTACAGCTCCTTGTAGTTATTGGTGTAGTTTACAACCTCTAGGGTGACCAGACAGCAAGTGTGAAAAATTGGGATGGGAGTGGGGGGTAATAGGAGCCTATATAAGAAAAAGACCCAAAAATCAGGGCTGTCCCTATAAAATCAGGACATCTGGTCACCCTAACAACCTCAGAGCCTTGTTGTGAACCTTAAACTCTCATTAGTGAGCAATTGCTCGTGAGTAGTCTCAGTTCTGCCACTGACTTCAGTGGAGCCAGGATTTCATGCACTGACTTCACCTGGACATTTTTGAGTTACATGATATGTAAATGAGTAAATATTAACCATTTCCTTTATGTGATGTCCTGTATATTATAAATTACTTGTAAGAATAACTGCTCAATGACTTAAATTAAAGTAAGTCACTGTTGATTTGCATTAGTTTGACTGTTCTTATGCATATTCATCATTGTATGTACATAGGAAGTATCCCTCAAGTGGAATCTTTCAAACTGGTATTTTTATGCAAACACTGTATGTTATGATACAATAATTGGTTATCTTATGTGTTAATTTGTACTGCATTAGGGTTGAGGAGCGTGAAATGACATATGAAAACAGCATGTTTGTTTGTTGTCCTCAAAGATCACACGGTGTCCTGTCTCCTTGGTGACTGTCTCTCAGCACACTATGGAAGAAATATGTACCCGAATTTCTTACTGTGTCTGGTTCTCTATAATCTGAGAGAGTGAGCAAGGAACTTGTGGCATTGTAGCTTCAGGAACTTGTGTCATTTCTCTGAAATGGTAATTAATACCCACTAATGGTCTCTCAGGAAGTCAGTCCTTAAATGAGCAAGCAAGCAATGGCTTAATAAACTAGGGGAATTAATGAGCCATTCTGTAAAGATTGCTTTAAAAGATTCTCTAAAAGAAACGGTTACTGTGCTCTAAAGAATTTTTTTTTGGTCATTTGTTGCCAGAAAAAAAAAACATTTGAAAATAGTTCATATTTGGATATGTGGAAGTAAAAAAAAAAAAAACAACAGACAGGGATTTGAAAGGGATTTCAATGCAAACAGTATCTGTTAGCAAGAGTCAGGCTAACTGTAACCCTAATAAGGTGAGATTTGTAAAAGAGAGAATTGTGTGAGACAAGTGGGAAAGAAGTTGTTGCGACCTTGTGTAAATAAAATGTGGATTAGAGTCAATTTTTTTTTTTACTTTTATCAGAATGACCTATGTATAAACAAAATGCAGTTGTTGCTTGCTACTGTCTGTATAGTGTTGCTTATTATTGTCTGTAATAAAGGTAGAAATGCTTGCTGTAATTGTTTACCTGTAGAAAGACCTGCCTAGGAGGGGGAAACATTGTGTCCTAGTGCACTCTCTCCCTCTATGCAATTGCTTAAGAATAAAGTATCTAACTTTGCTGCACCCAACCAAAAAGTAAGAACTATGTTTTTCTCCGACAGATATGAGGGGAAATTTAATAAATGGATACTTGTCCTTTACTGAACAGTACAAATCTAATCATGATGGTGGGCTTAGCGCTATGAATTGATATGGCTTACATAGACACATGATTAACACCAAACTTTACTGTAACTTCAATCAGTGTTTTTCACTATAGTTAAGATATTCTGATAAAAATAAGAGCTAGAAGAAGGATATCTTGCTGTTATGTGTACAGCTGCAAATAAAGATGGATCCAAATTCTCCTCAGCTCCCTAGACTTTGGTAATGGGGTTCCAGAATCCAAATCAACCTCTGAATTTCACAGCTGTATCTATCGTGAGCTGACCTAGACAACATAACTGAATAGCCATGAACTTCGGAGGTGGGGGATTAAATCCAGATCTCGTTAAATCCGGATCAAGCGTGGCTCCACCTCTAATTTCAAGTTATTGGATAGAAAAGTTAGTCTGATCAAATTACATCTGGTGCTATTTCAGCGTTCCACCCTAAAGTGGATAATTGCTCTATTTTCTCTAACAACATGTCCATAGGGTTTTTGAAAAACCTAGTCAAACTATATCCTCAGGTGCAAGACCCCATTCCACTTTGGGATCTAAACTTAGTATTGCCAAGAATTGTGGGTCCCCTGTTTGAGCCTTTGCCTACTTGCTCTCGGCTACATCTATCAGTGAAGGTGGAATTTTTGGTTGCCATCCCCTCGGCCAGAAGAGTATGAGAGCTGCATGCCTTAATGTCTGGGCCTCCATATGATCTTCCTTAAGGATGAGTTTTATCTGTGTCCTCATCCAAGGTTTGTCCCAAAGGTGCTGTCTGTCATCTTTCCATATCAACCGACTTGAGTGTTCTGAATGCAGATATGGCAGATATGGCCAATTTATTGTTATCAGTGGTGACTGATACCAAATGGAAGTAAAACTGTCAAGTATCTTTCAGTTACATCATGCACAAGAATGCAGAGAGCGGAATATAGTTCTCAATGGTCAGGAAATAAAGCATGATTCACACCCAGTCTATGTAGGTTTCAAGTTGGATAGAGCTCTCACATATCATGACCATCTTATAAAGTCAACGATTAAGGTCAAAACACACAACAACCTGCTTGGAAAACTGGCTGGAACGACATGGGGTGCCAATGCCCAAATGTAATGTATTTCAGCGTTGGCATTCTGTTATTCAGCGGCAGAGTACTGCCCTCTAGTATGGACTTGCTTGTCTCACACAAAGATGATCGATGTACAATTTAATTCCAATGTGTATTATTTCATTTAGGTTTTTTTATCTTTAATTCTTGACATTAGCACAAGCAGTGTCTGTGTTCCAGAGTGTCTCTTCCTATTTCTGATGCACTTGTAAGTTGTGACTTTTTGTCTGGATACTGACTTTGGTGACCTCCAGGCTAGATGATTGCAATGCAGTCTCCAAGAAACATGTCAGCAGACTGGTTCAAAAGCTTGTATTCTCAAGAGTAAGGACATCCATGCCCTGTCAACTTCACTCTCTCCTTTTCTCATCAAGTACTCATCAGGGATTTAATTCTAGGCCTAAAACCCTTCAGTAACATTGGGCCAATTTATCTGTGGGAACATCTGTTGCTTTTTTCAGGGGGGGCCACGGAAATCTGCAAGGCTGGTCCTTCTGACTCCCTATAGTTTAAATTCTGACAAGGAAGCAGTTAAGGCTCACTTTGTGGATAGCCCTTGACTTTGGAATGCTCTCCCCCTTCATCACTACTAAAATCCATCCTCCTTTTGTGTGAGATAGCAGACATCTTTGTCTGTGGCTTCTGTGTCAGTTTGTGGTGTTTCTTTCAGAGTTTGTTGTTACACAAAGGAGGGTGGTAGGAGTTTGTTCAGATATTTTTATGCTGATTCAGGCTTTTTATCTGTGATAGGATCCAGTTCTTCATTTGTAGTTTAATGTAGTGTAGTTTTTGGATGCCTCTTGACTAAAGCATTTCAGTGTCATCTATTACTGTTGTTTGCCCTTATTGAGTATGACAGGGTGCCTGGTGCTGCATTAACACAAAGTGCAGACATTCCCAATGAAACCTGTTCTGAGCCAATTTATACCCATTAACCTCAAGGATATAAATCAGTACAGGATATGGCTAGGTTCCTGCTCCAAGCTGTTTACAGTGTAATCTCCCCACTACAAAGTCTGATTCCATAGTACAGAGGGGTTCCATGCAAACTTTATACACTGTCTGAGGGTCAACATATATACCACATCAATCCCTGCTCATGGCATGTCCCATCCTCGTAACTCATGGAGCACAGTCTTTAAGCTCCGGTGTCAGGCTGACAAGTGCCATGGAGGTGACTACCCCACATTCTCCTTTGGGATGGGAGGAGTTGACAGGAAGTTTATTGGATAAAAGTTCCCCTAATGGGTGCCTCCAGGTGATGACTGAGGTGATGACTGCTGGTTTAATGGTGAGAAATTTGCATTGCTGCTGCTCAAGCAGTACCTAGTGTATAGCTAACTAGAGGCTTTCAGCTTCCATCGGCGATACATAAATGCAATAAAAGATAAATATACAAAGTCATACAGTGTGAGAGGAGATAAAGAATTGGCTTAGTCGTTCAAAACAGAGGACACTTGTGAGAGAAAACATTTTGGGACAGAAGGATCTGTCTAATACCTTGGAACACTTTGGTTCATAATTAATATATATGGGACACCTAAAACTAGACTGGCCAAAGCACTAAAATTTTTCAACAACAATCCCCTTTTGGCAGGGAAATTGGCTTTTTTTCCCCCAACAGGTGTTTATCATTCCTACTTTCTGGCATTCTGTGACCTGGAAGAAAGAACATGTAGGAAGGTGATAAAATGTTATGATACCTGAAAATTAGATGGGTGCTGAGGGAACAGTCAACATGAAAGAAGAAAGAAACAATCTGTTCCATATTACAGGAAGTAATTGAGTGACTCAAGTGCTTTCCTGTCCAAAATAATGGCCTGATCCAAAGACCATTAAAGTCCCTCGGAGTCTTAACTACTGACTTCAGTGGACTGTGAAAAAAGGCCCATCTAATATAATCAGATCAAAGGATAAGTAAAGAATACATTGTATTCTAGTAGTCATATTGTGGAAGTCATTGAGCCAGAGAAGAATACAAGTGTTATGGCGAATAAAGTCTTCAAAAATCTGTTACAAATGTCCAAGGGAAATAAATTTCTGGGATGTATAAGCATATAAAAAAGAGTCATAAAGCTGAAGCCCTAGAACACTTTAGTGTTTTATAAGGTACTTGTGAAAATTAGAATATTGTAATGATTTCATGGGTGCAACTATTAGTGGCTGGATTTAAAACTACTGGTTCATTTTTCTAAACCCAGTATGTTGATTTCTTCATACATCCTTGTGGGTGAAAAACCATGGCTATCTTTATTTACAGATTTTTGCAAAAACTCAGCCGATACATATTAGATTCCTTTAAAAGTAGACGATGAACGTAAAAGAGAAGAAAAGCAAATCAAATATTATTTTCCAGTATTTTTAGTTCTTGTTTTGTGATACAGTGTTACTATGCCATATGCAAAATCTGTCTACCCTCATGACTTCCTGGTTCCTCCTAACTAGCTCCAATGCACAGTTGCCCTTATATACAAAATTTTTCCCAGTGTGTCCTTCTGGGACTGTTCCTTTAAATTTGACAGAGCCATGCAGCTGCAGCCCTAGAGTAGCCATTTGGTTACTGACTGTTGCATCCTCCTTTTCCAAAGGGTAAATATGTTTTAATGTGCTATATTATTCTCCCAACTTTCTTTTCCTATTCCTGAGGAGGGTAGTGCAATCTGACAATGCTCCACACAAAATAAATGGGCAGGAATGAAAACACATCTTGTTCCTTATGAAACATGCAGGGATTGCTATTATTTTTAATAAATAGCTAACAAGTTGATAGTCTGGGGAAAAACATCAAGGAACTAAGAGAAAAGTAGCCAGTGAAATCTCATCTGGAAACAAACAAACAAAAAGTCACAGAAATCTATCATGAGATTAAAAAATCCTTCAAACTTCTAAACACTCCTTTCCACTCTGACTTGCAGTATTTTTTTCATCATACAATAGATACAAAGTATGCAGGAGGACTGAGAATGCTTTTTTCATAGTTCACTCCAAACATATCCCAGTTATGAAGAACTGAAATCTGCATTTGGACGCAGATATAATTAAAGCATAATATTAATGATTTATATTTGTACATAACTTTTAATCTCAAAGCATTTTCAAACGTACAGAACCAATGAAATGTAGCTTCCTCTGGCATAGGAGATGGTGACCAAGCAGAAAAGACAGGATCTCTGCTTTTAAGGGCTCATCCAAAAATGGATCTTGAGAGATGTAAGCACCTGAACCTCCTACTAAAATAACTGGTAGCTGCATGATTTGAGCCAGGCATAATAAACTATGTGGTCTCCAATTCAGCTACTTCAGAAAGATGAACTGAGTTAGGCAGTAAGAATTCAAGGTATTTGAAACTTGATACTTAAGAATAGTCACTAAACTCTCCTTGCAGTGTTAGTTGCCTTAGAGGGAGCACCTGCCTTTCAGACAGGTGTTGTGGGAGAGCCACGTGTTAAATGAGGCGAAGTAGAAGCTCACATTTAGCATCTCACTGTTGCATTTGCAAAGTGGATAATGGGGAAGGAAGATAGTGGGATATGGGCCAGGGGAAAACAAAGAGAGCTCCTTATTCTAGGATGTTGAATTCTCTTACTGCATGCAGTCTTCTAACTCCCTGCTTCTGCCCCCACATCCCCCCGGCAAACTGTGCATCCATGCAAGGGCCATGCAGCACCTGGTCTCTAGTAGCTGTGACAGGGTAATAGGAATGAGGAATCTTAGGCTCCATTCCTATGTCTTCTGCTAACTTGCTATGGGAAAGTCACATGACCTTTCTACATTTCAGTTTGCCCACCTATAAAATATTTCACAGAGGGCTGTGACATTTAATGAATTAATTTTTAAAAGTGCTTTGGGATCTTCAGCTGTGAAGTGCTGTGGAATATTTCTCATTTTATAATGTAAGAGTATCTCAGCCTCCCAAATCATAGGGTTAGACAGGACTGTAAGGGTCATCTAGTCTAACCCTGTCAAAATGTAGAATTTGTTGTGTCTAAACCATCCAAGATAGATGGCTATCCACCCTCTTTTTGAAAACCACCAATGAAGGAAAGTCTATGACTTTCTTTTATCACAGAACATTTCTGCTAATAATTGACACTAAAAGTTAGGTGTGTCATAAACAGATAGCTAAGGGTTAATGTCTCTTTCACCTGAAGCACCTGACCAGAGGACCAATCAGGAAACCGGATTTTTTCAACTTTGGGTGGAGGGAATTGAGTGTCTGAGTCTTTTGTCTTTGTTTTCCGTCTGCCTGCTTTCTCTGAGCTTTGGAGAAGTAGTTCTACTTTCTAGTCTTCTGTTTCTAAGTGTAAGGACAAAGAGATCAGCTAGTAAGTTATATGGTTTCTTTTCTTTGGTATTTGCATGAATATAAGTGCTGGAGTGCTTTGATTTGTATTCTTTTGGAATAAGGCTGTTTATTCAATATTCTTTTAAGCAATTGACCCTGTGTTGTATCATCTTAATACAGAGAGAACATTTGTACTTATTTTTCTTTCTTTTTATATAAAGCTTTCTTTTAAGACCTGTTGGAGTTTTTCTTTACTTCAGGGAAATTGAGTCTGTACTCACCAGGGAATTGGTGGGAGGAAGAAATCAAGGGGAGATTTGTGTGTTGGATCGCTAGCCTGATTTTGCATTCCCTCTGGGGAAATAGGAAAGTACTTTTGTTTCCAGGATTGGGAACGGAGAGGGGGAGTCCCTCTGTGTAGTTTCACAGAGCTTGTGTCTGTGTATCTCTCGAGGAGCACCTGGAGGGGGGAAGGGAAAAAGGATTATTTCCCTTGGTTGTGAGACTCAAGGGATTTGGGTCTGGGGGTCCCCAGGGAAGGTTTTTCAGAGGGACCAGAGTGCCCCAAAACACTCTAATTTTTTGGGTGGTGGCAGCAGGTACCAGGTCCAAGCTGGTAGCTAAGCTTGGAGGTTTTCATGCTAACCCCCATATTTTGGACGCTAAGGTCCAAATCTGGGACTAAGGTTATGACATGGTGTAGCAGCGGTTACGGGATAGACAGAATCCAGAAGCCAGTGGAAATATTGTATTTTTCTTTTCTCTGCTAAGGGCTTTTTAGCAGAGAGAAGCAGTTGGTTTTAAAAGGGAACCAGAGAGAATTTTTTTTTCTGCTCTCTCTCGCAGTTTGTGGCTTGCATGTTAAGGGTCTTTTGTCATGCAATAGCCCTCCCATTAGGAGGCAAGTACCAGCACTTATAGGCATGCAAATAAAGTGGTTTTTCTGGTTTCCCTTCATTGAACATTAGCTAGAGAGAGAAAAGGAAAATTAGCTAAAGGCACTGTTGCTAGGCAGACTTCAGGAGGCAACAGAGAACCTGCAGTTCAGAAGATAAACACCGGAGGGCACCCCAACACAAGAAAACAGGAATCATGACTTCTAAGGCAAAAATTGAGGCCGAAGAACAAATCAAAGAAGCTGAACACAGGCGACAGATGGAAATGAAAGAAAAGGAAGAAAGCATCAAACTGGCAGCCTTCCAAAGAGAACAGGCAGCCCAAGAGGCAGCACACAAAAGAAAACTAGAAGAAGAAGAGGTAGCCTACCGAAGGAAACAAGCAGAAGAAGAGTTGGCCCACAGAAGGAAGCAAGAAGAAGAGGAGGCGGCCCACCACCGTGAAATGGAAAAACAACAAAAAGAAATGGAAAAAACAACAAAAAGAGAATGAAGAGAAGGAAAAACAGAGAAAACATGAACTGGAGTTGGCAAAAGCTGGGATGCCTGTGCCAGCCAACCCTAACAACCCGGCACCAAATATTGCTCCACAGCACAGGAAATTTCCCACCTACAAGGCAGGTGATGACACCGAGGCCTTCTTGGAAAATTTTGAAAGAGCCTGTCTTGGGTACAACATCCCCGAAGACCAGTACATGGTAGAATTGAGGTCACAGCTCAGTGGACCTTTAGCAGAGGTGGCAGCTGAAATGCCTAAGCACCAAATGAATGACTATAAACTTTTTCTAACCAAGGCCAGATACAGGATGGGGATAACCCCAGATCATGCCCGTCGGCGCTTCAGAACCCAAAAGTGGAAACCCGAGGTGTCATTTCCCAAACACGCCTACTACATTGCAAAAAACTATGAGGCCTGGATAACAGGAAACAACATTCAAACCTTGGAAGAACCAAACCTCCTCATACAAATGGAACAGTTCTTGGATGGTGTTCCTGAAGACATCACACGGTACATACAAGATGGAAATCCCAAAGATATTGCTGAGGCGGGGGAGATTGGAGCCAAATGGATGGAACTGGCAGAAAGCAAGAAAGCTACTGTCAAGGGGAACGATTACCCCAGGGGGCACACAGACCATAAACCCTACAACCGAGGACAGCCAAAGACCCCACATACCACCCAAGTAAAGCCACAGATACCCTACCCTTCAACCTCACCAGTCTCCAGTAACTCACCTCGGCCCAGTGACCCATCAGATGGAAGATGCTTTAAGTGTAATGAACTGGGGCATATCAAGGCCAAGTGTCCCAAGAACACCATGCGAGTGCAATTCATTACACCACCATCACACCAAAGATCCCCAGGCCCGGATGCCTCTCAAATACCCTTGGAGCGAAGGGAAAATTTGAGAGTGGGCGGAAAGAAGGTTACTGCGTGGAGAGACACGGGGGCACAAGTGTCAGCTATCCACCAATCCTTCGTTGACCCCAAATTCATCAACCCAAAGGCCAAAGTTACAATTTACCCCTTCATGTCACAAGCTGTAGACTTGCCTACAGCTCAACTGCCTGTCCAGTACAAAGGCTGGTCAGGAATGTGGACTTTTGCAGTCTATGACAATTATCCTATCCCCATGCTACTGGGGGAAGACTTGGCCAACCAGGTGAGGCGGGCCAAGAGAGTGGGAATGGTTACACGTAGCCAAACCAGGCAAGCTTCCAGACCCATTCCTGTTCCTGAGCCGTCCACAGAGGCCCCGTCTGTGTTACCAGAGACCCAGACAGAGGTAGTGGACCCGGATTCCATGCCAACCACTGAAACAGCCACAGCACCTCCAGTCCCAGGCCCGGAACTGGAACAGCAACCAGCACCAGCAAGTGCAACCACATCTTCAAACTCAACGCCAGAGGGCGCCAGCGAGCCAAAACTGGCAGAAGCAACAGACAGCCATACCCAAAAGGCTCAGCCAGAGCCTGAAATACCCTCAGGTGCACCAGCGGAGAGCGGTTCACCAGCAACGGAAACAACCCCATCACCTACATCGCTTCCAGAGGGACCAAGCCCAAGTCCACAGTCTGAGGAAGAACTGGTGACCCCAGCCTCAAGGGAACAGTTCCAGACTGAGCAGGAAGCAGATGACAGCCTTCAGAAAGCATGGGCGGCGGCACGGAGCACCCCACCGCCTCTCAGCTCTTCTAATCGATCCCGGTTTGTTATAGACCAAGGACTTTTATACAAGGAAATTCTTTCTGGTGGACACCGTGAAGAATGGCAGCCGCAAAAACAGTTGGTGGTTCCAACTAAGTACCGGGGGAAGCTCTTAAGCTTAGCCCATGATCATCCCAGTGGCCATGCTGGGGTGAACAGAACCAAGGACCGGTTGGGGAAGTCCTTCCACTGGGAGGGGATGGGTAAGGACGTTGCCAAGTATGTCCGGTCTTGTGAGGTATGCCAAAGAGTGGGAAAGCCTCAAGACCAGGTCAAGGCCCCTCTCCAGCCACTCCCCATAATTGAGGTCCCATTTCAGCGAGTAGCTGTGGATATTCTGGGCCCTTTCCCAAAAAAGACGCCCAGAGGAAAGCAGTACGTACTGACTTTAGTGGACTTTGCTACCCGATGGCCAGAAGCAGTCGCTCTAGGCAACACCAGGGCTAACACTGTGTGCCTGGCCCTAACAGACATCTTTGCCAGGGTAGGTTGGCCCTCTGACATCCTTACAGATTCAGGGTCTAATTTCCTGGCAGGGACCATGGAAAAACTGTGGGAAACTCATGGGGTGAATCACTTGGTTGCCACCCTGTACCACCATCAAACCAATGGCCTGGTGGAAAGGTTCAATGGAACTTTGGGGGCCATGATACGAAAATTCATCAACGAATTCTCCAATAATTGGGACCTAGTGTTGCAGCAGTTGCTGTTTGCCTACAGGGCTGTACCACATCCCAGTTTAGGGTTTTCACCATTTGAACTTGTGTATGGTCACGAGGTTAAGGGGCCATTACAGTTGGTGAAGCAGCAATGGGAGGGGTTTACGCCTTCTCCAGGAACTAACATTCTGGACTTTGTAAGCAACCTACAAAGCACCCTCCGACACTCTTTAGCCCTTGCTAGAGAGAACCTAAAAGATGCTCAAGAAGAGCAAAAGGCCTGGTATGACAGACATGCCAGAGAACGTTCCTTCAAGGTAGGAGACCAGGTTATGGTCTTGAAGGCGCAACAGGCCCATAAGATGGAAGCATCATGGGAAGGGCCATTCACGGTCCAAGAGCGCCTGGGAGCTGTAAACTACCTCATAGCATTTCCCAATTCCTCACTAAAGCCTAAAGTGTACCATGTTAATTCTCTCAAGCCTTTCTATTCCAGAGACTTACAGGTTTGTCAGTTTACAGTCCAGGGAGATGATGCTGAGTGGCCTGACGGTGTCTACTACGACGGGAAAAAAGACGGTGGCGTGGAAGAGGTGAACCTCTCAACCACCCTGGAACGTCTGCAGCGGCAACAAATCAAGGAGCTGTGCACTAGCTTCGCCCCATTGTTCTCAGCCACCCCAGGACGGACTGAACGGGCATACCACTCCATTGATACAGGTAATGCTCACCCAATCAGAACCCCACCCTACCGAGTGTCTCCTCATGCCCAAGCTGCTATAGAACGGGAGATCCAGAACATGCTACAGATGGGTATAATCTGCTCATCTACCAGTGCATGGGCATCTCCAGTGGTTCTGGTACCCAAACCAGATGGGGAAATACGCTTTTGCGTGGACTACCGTAAGCTAAATGCTGTAACTCGTCCGGACAACTATCCAATGCCACGTACCGATGAGCTATTGGAAAAGTTGGGACGTGCCCAGTTCATCTCTACAATAGACTTAACCAAGGGGTACTGGCAAGTACCGCTAAATGAACCTGCCAAGGAGAGGTCAGCATTCGTCACCCATGCGGGGGTGTATGAATTCAATGTCCTTCCTTTCGGCCTTCGAAATGCACCCGCCACCTTCCAGAGGCTGGTAGATGGTCTACTAGCTGGACTGGGAGAATTTGCAGTTGCCTACCTCGATGATGTGGCCATTTTTTCAGACTCCTGGCCCGAACACCTACTACACCTGGAAAAGGTCTTTGAGCGCATCAGGCAGGCAGGACTAACTGTTAAGGCCAAAAAGTGTCAAATAGGCCAAAACAGAGTGACTTACCTGGGGCACCAGGTGGGTCGAGGAACCATAAACCCCCTACAGGCCAAGGTAGATGCTATCCAAAAGTGGCCTGTCCCACGGTCCAAGAAGCAGGTCCAATCCTTCTTAGGCTTGGCCGGATACTACAGGCGATTTGTACCACACTACAGCCAAATCGCTGCCCCACTGACCGACCTGACCAAAAAGACCCAGCCAAATGCAGTTAAGTGGACTGATGAGTGTCAAAAGGCCTTTACCCAACTTAAGGCAACGCTCATGTCGGACCCTGTGCTCAGGGCCCCGGATTTTGACAAGCCATTCCTAGTAACCACAGATGCATCTGAGCGTGGTATAGGAGCAGTGCTCATGCAGGAAGCAACAGATCACAACTTCCATCCTGTCGTGTTTCTCAGCAAGAAACTGTCTGAGAGGGAAAGTCACTGGTCAGTCAGTGAAAAGGAATGCTATGCCATTGTGTACGCCCATATGTTTGGGGACGGCGGTTCCAACTACAAACTGACCATGCTGCACTAAAGTGGCTTCATACTGCCAAGGGGAACAACAAGAAACTTCTTCGTTGGAGTTTAGCTCTCCAAGATTTTGATTTTGAAATTCAACACATCACAGGAGCTTCTAACAAAGTAGCTGATGCACTCTCCCGTGAGAGTTTCCCAGAATTCAGTAGTTAAAAAGTGTTCTTAAAATGTAGAAGTCTGTTAGTTATATACTTAGGAGTATATGTAAAGGTCTATGTGTTGTATTAATCTGTTTATTTTCAAGTTCTAGAAGGAAATCGCCGCCAGTGAGCTTCCCCACTGTCTGCAATTTGGGGGGCGTGTCATAAACAGATAGCTAAGGGTTAATGTCTCTTTCACCTGAAGCACCTGACCAGAGGACCAATCAGGAAACCGGATTTTTTCAACTTTGGGTGGAGGGAATTGAGTGTCTGAGTCTTTTGTCTTTGTTTTCCGTCTGCCTGCTTTCTCTGAGCTTTGGAGAAGTAGTTCTACTTTCTAGTCTTCTGTTTCTAAGTGTAAGGACAAAGAGATCAGCTAGTAAGTTATATGGTTTCTTTTCTTTGGTATTTGCATGAATATAAGTGCTGGAGTGCTTTGATTTGTATTCTTTTGGAATAAGGCTGTTTATTCAATATTCTTTTAAGCAATTGACCCTGTGTTGTATCATCTTAATACAGAGAGAACATTTGTACTTATTTTTCTTTCTTTTTATATAAAGCTTTCTTTTAAGACCTGTTGGAGTTTTTCTTTACTTCAGGGAAATTGAGTCTGTACTCACCAGGGAATTGGTGGGAGGAAGAAATCAAGGGGAGATTTGTGTGTTGGATCGCTAGCCTGATTTTGCATTCCCTCTGGGGAAATAGGAAAGTACTTTTGTTTCCAGGATTGGGAACGGAGAGGGGGAGTCCCTCTGTGTAGTTTCACAGAGCTTGTGTCTGTGTATCTCTCGAGGAGCACCTGGAGGGGGGAAGGGAAAAAGGATTATTTCCCTTGGTTGTGAGACTCAAGGGATTTGGGTCTGGGGGTCCCCAGGGAAGGTTTTTCAGAGGGACCAGAGTGCCCCAAAACACTCTAATTTTTTGGGTGGTGGCAGCAGGTACCAGGTCCAAGCTGGTAGCTAAGCTTGGAGGTTTTCATGCTAACCCCCATATTTTGGACGCTAAGGTCCAAATCTGGGACTAAGGTTATGACAAGGTGACATCTCACTTTTGTGTTGCAATGAGATGCCATTTGAAGATAAGTATCAGGTCATTAGGCATGAACTCTTGCACATCACGATTGCTGTTTTTTGTTATAGACATAGTGTTTCAGAAGGCCTTGCCATATTGGAGACCTATACATTGTAGGGTGGGGGATTGGACTCCTTGGACATGTACTGTTTATTTGAAGAAGAAGACAGAATGAGCTAGGTGATTAAGGGCTTGCCCACATACAAAAATTGCCCCTTTTTAACTATACAAGTTTAACTATTTTATTAAAAAACACACTCCTAACTATAGTAGTTATACCAGTACAAAATTTGTGAATAGATAAAGCCTTACTTGTTTGGATGGGACCTTCTAAGGCTGCATAAATTGCAGGTAATTAGATCAGATGTGTAATTAAAAGTGAATTGACACAATGGAGGATCAGATGAAATCCAAGGGAGCACCATTTGAAACTCTTCAGTATTGAACCAGAGCTTAATTCTTTTTAGTTACCTTGATCATAAACCTGAGTAGCTGAACTCAGCTTGACCAAAATTCTGTTTATCTGGATGCCCCAGGAAAAACTTCCTCTACACAATTTAATTTTTGTTATTTAGTTTTTATTTTTTGTGTGGTGTGTTTCCATTTCTTTAAAATACCAACTGAACATGAGCCAACCACTATATGACTGAGAATTCTGGAGGCTGGTGCTCAGCAGATCTGCAGGCCTGCATACATTGGCAAATAACAAATGCAACTATGCAACAGATTTATTTAAAATAACAGGCCTGAAATAATTTATACCAGCTGATGTTTCTTTTAAATTAATTTTCAGGACTAAACCTGTTGTTAGACATTCATTCCAAAGCGTCTTAGCTGTATTGATGGATGTGTGGGTGAACAGATTGTCTCCATACTTACTGTCACTGTGTCAAATGAGAATTGTAGTGGTACATACAAGCTTATTGTTGCTAATGAAGGCAGTAATGCCTTGGTAATTTGTTCATCCCCCAGGGGTGTTTATTGTATTGGTAGTGTTGTTGTACATTAGCAGTTGCATTAGTTCCCTGCTATATTTTTTCCCTCCACTTTTCTCTGATATGGAACCTGTCTGCCTCTATTGAAATTAGATTAATTAAACTTCTATTAATTTAAGTGGGAGTAGGATCGGACCCTTAATGATTGCATTCATATGTGTAAGTGTCTAGTTTATATGGGGAGGTTTAACAGCAAAAAGGGGACTAAGTGGGCAGCTGCAGGATTCCTTTTGTATAGGGAAATTTCTGCCTGGTGTAGGACCAGCATAGCTAACTCAGTGTGTCCCCCTTCCTGAGTCCTCTGGTATAAGGGAAGTGCTGGGAGTGCAGCCAATTATTCCCACCAATAAAGCAGCACCTGAGTGGTCACTGTTAGTTTTGATGCAATTTAGAGCAGCCATCAGGTTGCTCAAACTTGTGCTAGGGGCTGAACTACCTCCTGGCTGCCTCCCAGGTTTGGAATAGGAAAGAAAGGTGTCAGAAAATCACTTGGATTTCATCTTGCCTCATGCACTGAACATTGCTCTGGTGCACATGGGTATTCAGCTGTGTGTGTTTTCTGAGTCTGGCTTTTAGAAATGATGGTCAGTTTTCTCCCAGTTAACAGTATTGCAGAGCTGAGAAGCCAGCAATGTCTAAAGTCTGTTACTGGGTGTGATGAGAAGTCTACCCCCAATAGGCCCTGAAGGGGTTAATGTGGGCCTGAGGGGCTAATTAGGGAACTTGGCTGCACCTGGAGGGAGAGCTAAGCTTAACTAAACAACAGGCTCAGCTAGGCTGGAGTAAACTAGATTATAAAGCCAGGCAGTTTGCAGCAGAAACAGGCTGTAGGGAGAGAGGCTGCAGTCACTCTGGGAGCAGAGAGGAGGGGAGGTGAAAACCCTAGAGGGAGAATAAGCCCCAGGGTTCTTACTCTAGAAGAAGGATCAACCCCAGAGGAGCTGTAGGGAAAGAAAGCTTGAGAGCGATAGTAGGAAGTAGCTTAGGGAAACAGCAGCAAGGGGTAGACCTTGGCTGCTTTCTATAGGGTCCTTGAGCTGGAACTCAGTGTAGAGGTCGGGCTTGGATTCCCCTACCAGCCACTGGGAAGTGGTGCAGGACCATTGGTGATGCCATCTGGAGACTTTATTACCCTGGAAGGGGAAGACTAATGTGACTTGGCCAGAGGGCTAAGCTACAAAGGTGAGCCACTGCAGCTCCTGAGAAGCAAGAGAGGGGCCACAGAGTGAGACAGTAGGCTGAGGAATTGCAAAAAAAAAAAAAAAAAAAAAAAAAGGGCATCCAGCTGGCATAGCTAATTCCAAGATGCTGCCAGAAGGAGGTACCCTAGCACTGAGTAGAGCACCCTATAACAGTGTGTTTTGCAAACAGGAACTTGCAGTGTCCAGCTGGCAGCCAGCAGCTGAAATACACAAGAGAAATACCTCCTCTTCTGCTGAAGTAAATGAAGTTGAGCTCATGACACAGAGGAAAAGTGACTCGGGGTCAGAGAAGAGAATCTTGTGTTTCTCTTATAAATGCCGCAAGCAGGTGAAGGCTACTACTGCTGATCATTCTTTGAAAAACAGCTTCCAAAGGAGGGACAGGAAAGCCTGAGGAAAGGTTCTAGGATAGGGTTATGTGACTTTTCAGCCAGTTACTAGCCAATTGTTAGTGCTAAAAGTTATTTACCTATTTGAAGACCAGAGTGCTAAACTATTTTTGGTCACATTGCTCCATTTCAGCCAAATGGATTTTGTCTGGCCAATGAAGAATGTAATTTATAGATTCAAAGTCTTCCTCTGTAGCAAAGACATAGCATTTCCATTAACTAAATCCTGATTCAAGTCTAATAGCTATTGTTGAACTGGAGTATATCTTACAGAAAAAAATCCAGTCTTGATTTAAATGTTTCCAATGATGAGGAATTCATGACAACCATTGGTAAGCTGTTCAAATACGGACATGAATGAAATCATCCATCATCTGCTTCTGAGTGGAGTAATACAATGCGCTCCTCATCCAATTTTAGCTTTAGAGAATCAGGAATAAAATAGAGCAAAGATCTGTCTGAAATATCTGAGTAAGTTTGTCAAATGATTACCTTCACTTTCCCATTTTACCATCCCACAGATAATTCTTCCATTTTCCTCTTACCAACATTGATAATTGAATTTGGATTGGTGCACGCTAAGTAACTTTCTGGCATTATAAAATAGAGGACAACAGGATTAGAAAGAAATAAAATGGTTGTCCATGAGGCCCCTCACTGTCTGATGGTTCTTCCACCTTCGGGCTGCTGTCCCTCTTCTTATTCCATGACCAGCTGCAATCTTATAAATTATGATCATCATCCCTTTAACAAGCTAAACAGCCTGAGCTCCTTGAGCCTTTCTCTGTAAGGCGTGATTCCAATCCCTCACTCATTATCATGGCTTTTCTCTGAACTCTCCCTAATTTCTCAAAATCCTTCTTAAATTATGGAGACCAAAATTGGACACAATATCCCTATAGTGGCTGTACTAGTGTCAAATACAGAGTTAATGTAACTACTCTACTCCTGCTTGATATTCCTGTACTTATACATCCAAGAAGTGAGTTAGTTGTTTTGGCTACCATGTTGCACCAAGAGCTCATGTTCTTCTGACTATGCACCAGTCACTGCTTCCCAGGATAGAATCCTTTGTCTTGTGAATATGGCCTGCTTTCTTTGTTCCTAAATGCATAACTTTACATTTGGCCAATTGAAACACATTTTGTTTGTTTGCTCCCATCTTACCAGGGGATCCAGATCATTTCCCCAATCTTTGCATCATCTACAAACATTATCAGTGATGATTTTGGTTCCTTTCAGGTCATTCATGAAAATGTTAAAAGGCCAAAAACTGATCCCTATAGGACCCTACTGGAAGCACACCTGCTTGCTGATGATTCCCCATTTACAGTTACATTTTTGAGACCTGTCAGTTAGCCAGTTTTAAATCCATTTAATATATACCACACTGATTTTGTGTCGCTCTAACTTCTTAACTAAAATATTGTGCAGCACCAAGTCAAATGCCTTACAGAAGTCTAAGTATATTGTCATTAACACTATTACTTTTACAAATGTGGTTGATATCACCAAAAAGAATACTAAGTTAGTATGACAAAATCTATGTTTCTCAATCCATACTGAGTGGCATTAATTATATTACTCTCCTTTAATTTTTTATCAATTGAGTCCTGTATCACATGTTCTGCTTTTTGTTTTGTTTTTGCTCAGGATTGTCTGTCAGGCATATAATTGGCCAGGACATTCTATTTGCTCTTTTAAAATATTGGCACAATATTAGCCTTTTTTCAACCTTATGGAACTTTCCCAGTGCTTCAACACTTATTGAAAATCAACATTAAGATTCCAGAGAGCTATTTGGCCAAGTCTTTTAAAATACTTGGATATAAATTATCCATACCCACTGATTTAATAATGTTTGACTTTAGTAGCTGCAGTTTAACAAATTCCTGAGTAACTGTGGGAATGGAAAATATTTCAACATCCTCATCCTCGTATGATATGAATACATAGTATGACTTTTTTCTCAAATACAGAACAGAAATGTTTATGGAACACTTCTGACTTTTCTGTATTATTATTGACAATTCTATCATTTCCAAATAATAATGGACTAATATCATTGCTAGGATTCCTTTTTTTCATAATTCAGTCAAAAAACCCTTCACTTTATCCTTAATATGTAAAATATAATCCTGTGCACTACATGTACTCATTTGAGTTTTAAATTTGAGAGTCTTATTAAGATTCATTTGAAAAGAGGTCTCCCTATAGTTAATTTTAATAAAACTCAGTACACAGAGCTCTTAGCTTCCTAACTACATACTTATGTTACGGTGGACACAAAAGAGCTGTAAGATATCTGTTAGAGAGCATCAGATGGTATTCAATGTGCTAAAATCACTAAACTGATGCCAGTTCTTTTGTTTATGTATTTAGCATTAGCTTAATACTTTAAGGTGATTATTATCCTTATGGCTGCAAACATATTAAGGGACACCCCCATTTTAATAAGAAGTTTAAAAATAAGGTTTAAATAGTTTGGTGACTCATTAAGTAGGAATGGAACTTTTCCCTTTACCCTATTTCATATTACCTTGACATCTAAGGGTCTCCTTCAAATATTCTAAATATTATCCTCCAAACTCCATTACAGTCATTTTCAAATGATCAATAAACATTGGGTTGCTCAGAAAGTGCTGGAGAATTGTTTTGAAAATGGAAAAGCATCAGTACAACCTTGTATATTGCAGTGTTGTAGCAGTGTTGGTCCCACGATATTAAACACAAGGTAGGTGAGATACTATCTTTGATTGGACCAATTTCTGTTGGTGAATGAGGGAGACAAGCTTTCAAGCTTACACTGTGTAAGCTCAAAAACCTGTCTCTCTCTCACCAATTGAAATTCCTCTTGTGTCTCTTGTAAATTATTCCCTATGGTCCTATTCCCTTCCCTCCTTTCCCAGCACGCATTCACATGTGTCATTCTTATTTATTTTGGAAAATAGCTTGACCCTCTTCTGAATTATCTATTGTACTCAGATACATTTCCCCAAAGGTGGGAAGATACCTTTTTTGATTTTTTTTTTGTATGGGCTGTAACATCTTGCTCAACTGACCTGAAATTTGGATCACTTACCTGCCCCCAACTCTCATGGATCACAGCAAATTTCAAAGAATCAGAGTAAGGATGCGAATTTTAGAGCACTTAGAGTTGACCTTTTAAATAGAAGTCTTTTCCACCTTACTATAGCAGAACTAGTGCTCTGCTATAGTAACCATATTGTTGTGATAACGTATGGCTTTATGAAGTAGAAATAATGGTGTGCTTCATATGGAAAGGGAACGTATGGTAAGACAGAATGAGAGTCACAACAGGTCATGGAAGCAAAGACTGTGTGACCCAAGAGAGCACATTTATTCTGGCTCAGAATCTCAATCTGCAAATGCCATGTGGCCAGGATGTCAAAGGGTCTGGCTTCTCAGTTTAAGATGATTTTGCATGAGTTAAAGTTCAGAGCACTTGTTCGTGGCTTCTTTTGAAAAGAAATAATAAATGTTATAATTGCAGATTAACTTGATGGTCTTTGAAGTTGTTTTGATTCTCAGAATGGAAACAGAGCACACGTACAGCACTTCTGCATCTACAAAACTAGCTGTCTACTCTAGCCTTCACTAAGAATGCAAATGGTATGTACATGGCAGCAGAATTAATGATGTTCCACCACACAAGGAAGCAGGCAGGTTTTGGGGAGCCTAACAGGGAGATGCAATTATTAATAGGAAAGCAAACTGGATTTTTTGTTGTGTTTAAGGGCTTGAGACAGGTGCTCTGAAAAAAAATGGGTCAAATTTCTCCTTTTCTTCAGTACTAGAAGCATAGGAGTTGCCACTTCCATGGACAAAGACCAGGAAACAAGTCTTGTAAATGGGCTCTTTTACCTAAAAGGTGGACTCAAGAAATGGTGCACACTTAGAACGACCAGACAGCGAGTGTGAAAAATAGGGACGGGGTGTGGGTGGGGGTAATAGGACCCTATATGAGAAAAAGACCACAAAATCGGGACTGTCCCTATAAAATTAGGGCATCTGATCACCCTAAGCACAATAGGCTAGTTTGGTAACTGTGGATAAAAAGAGATGGGGAGGTTTTTTCCCTAAATTCACGGGATTTATTACGCAACAGGACAGAAAAATAACTGACATTCACACCAGCCCTCTAAAATGAAAAGCAACACACATTCCCGGAGTAGGGACTGAGCCTCTTGATACTGCCTTGAGCCACGTTGATATTAGAGCCGGTGGAAGGAAAAACCGTGATCTCACTTCTGCTTCCAAATGGTGAAGCCTGCTAGGAAAGCAGAGGAGCCTGGAGCCCAAATTTTAAAAAATCAAGATTGGCTAAAAATCATGAGATTTTTTTAAAAAAAAGAATAAATTTTGGTTCACATTTTCAAGCGCTTCTCAGCAATCTTGAGGGCTAGACACTTACTTTTTTACTGAAAGCTGAGATTCTCGTGCAATGTCGTGATTCCAGCAGCTGGAGCTTTAAGAAAAACTCTGAATGTAGCAAGACTCATTATAAAATTGTGGGTTGGCAACAAAATTTTATCCCACTTTTTTTTCTACAGAGCAACTAAGACTTAAAATGTTATCTGACCTGAAAATGTGGTTGTCCCAGTCCCCAGGCTATGGTCACATTTGTCCAAGTAAATTAAAATGGAATACTGGTGCTGTGATTGTCCGGAAGCATTTCTTGCTTTCTGTTTTGAACCAGTGTGCTGAGTTTTCTCATATTTATTTTCTTCTTAATTTTGTCAGGTTCTCACTTGATCTTCTATATTTAGCTTTGTCCTTATTTACTTTTCTTATCATTTTGTTATGTTTCATTTAGAGGGATCATTCTGTCATTATTTATAGATTTTTATATCCCTTTCCGGGACAGATTATATGAGAAACTCTACACAGAATAAAAGCGTATTATAGTACAATGTCTCTGCTGGGCGCAATAACCAAGCTTAATGTGAAAACTGTGAGAACCTTCTATAGTTGTCCATTGATCCCATGGGTGAAATTCAAAATAGCAACTCTGCAAATTCAATAAACAGGATCCAAGACAAAACAAGCAACATAGTATTGGGTTGAAGGGAAGATGTTTGATAGGAGAAAGAAATTATATAATGCTCAGTCAGTGTCACAGTCAACCTCCTTCCCCACTTTATCCAGATTTGGCGTTGTCTTCATCTCACTTTAAATTAAAGAAATCCAGAACCAAGCCAATGTCATCTGCCACTGATTGGAGTGGAGATGACACAGATGTGAAGAAGGAGTAGGCAGCCCTGAAGTGGATATGAGTGATGGAAAGCAAACCAAAGAAATGTTTTGAGGAAGGATTTGATGGGGGATGCTGTAGCTTTTCATGAAGCATTAGTGTTACAACAATAAGTGCAATACCTGAAAGTAGACTTCAATTAGACTAGCAGAAAAGTAGCTTAATTTAAATTAGATTTAGGGAAACAAAAGCACATTTTTTTTAAATCCTCTGTTCTCTATAGATATCAAATGGAATGAGCTAGCCTCCTCCATTTGTGGGATAGTTTCAATGATACACTAAATTCGACCACAGAAAATTCTTCTTTTCCATTAGTATGTCTCATTGAAATCAGTGGTTCAATGCTTCTAAAAATAAAGCCACTTATTAGGAGCCTAATTTTAGGCACTAATTTTCTGAAAATCTTGACTTATATGTATAAAATAGATAGATATTTTGGTGTTTCTCTCTTCCTGTGCCTTCCATCCCTCTACTCTTAGTATTAGAACTGAGTGACGTTTTTCAATCAAAACTTTTTTTCTGGCAAAAAATACACGTTTGGTGATGCTGAAATATTTTGAGAATACATGTTGATTTCAGTAAATCATGTGTTTAGAAAAAAAAGCCTTAAAATTTGCAAAAATTCCACATTTTCAAAACAATGTTCTGATTGTTTTTGTTGCCAAGGCTTTTTGTTTCAAAATTTCCCTTAACGTTATTTTTTAAAAATAAAAAATGTTTGAAAATGCTCAAAACCAAAACATTTTATTTGGCCTGAAATAATTCCTCTCCCTCCGAATTTTCAATTCTCTGAAAATTTTGAAAGTTTTCACTTTCTGTCTGCCTTGAAATAAATTATTTTTCCTGATTCGCCAATGTACCAAAAATCCTCATACCTTCCAGAAAAAGTTAAGGCATTGAATAAAGGTTTATTTTATATATAATATATATATATATATATATATTGCACAATTATAAATCACTGAGTAAATATCTCTAGCTCTCCTCTGCATATGGGAAGTAGTTAGAAGGATCCCCTTGATATTTATTATTCTCCAGTCTTCTTTTAGAGAATCTGATTCTGTAAACCTTTTTATATATCAGGGGATAAAACCACTGTATTCCTCTGCCAGTATTTGATTCATCTCTCCTTTTTAATGGTGTCATGTGAAGTCTTATGTGGAAGTTCACATCGAGTGTTTATTTTTAATTCCCTTATGAAAATCCCTTATAGCTGATTTCTGGACCTGACACCTATAGAGAAGAACCTCACAGTCCCAGGCTTCCTCAGACGTGGCCCCTGCTGATCCTACCCATCACCTCTTTGGCAATGGTTTGCACTGCAATAGATAGGCTTGGACACTAAAGTTGTCTCCACCTCTCTAGCTACCAGTCCACCAGACCTCTCAAATCACCCACTCCTATCTCAGGAATGCAGTAGGCAGGGTCATCCCAAAGCATCTGCTCCAATCCCAATTTTTCTAGCATGGTATAAAGGCCACTGCTCTGAAGGACCTGAACCCTCTACCTTTCCTGTTCACATGCCTGGGCTCTGTTCCATGCACCAGTCCATCCTAGGTGTGAAAAGACTCTCCATATTGAAAACTTGTGGTGAGCACAGCCTCAGGGAGCATCTAGTGACTCCATGGCCTGCATGTGGCTCTCTGAAGGGGGGAAAGTGGAAACTTCCCACATTTCAAAGCCAGCACTGCTTCCTCCGTGTACCCTCATGTGGGCACAAGACTCCTAAGAAATGGGGAAACAGGGCTCTAGCCCCATTTCCCAGCTTGATGGTCATCAGCATGTTCTATTTTACTGTTAGCTGAATGAATAACTTTCCCTTGTGTGTTCTGGAACCTACACATAAGGAGAGCAAACTGGATTCTTAAACAATGTAGTGTCTCTTTAACCCACAAACTTATTGGCTTTGTTTTCAGAAGGGCTGAACACCCAAAACTCCAGTTGATGTCAAAGAAACTTGTGATGGTCTGGTGGTGCAAAGCAACCTTAAAGCTGGCCTAAGTGGCCATCTGGAGATTCCTGTTTTGTGACGAATCCCTGGGTGATGTAGAGCCAGCATAGCTGGTTTTAAACACCATCTGCTTCCAACCTCCTTGGTGTGAGGAATGTTATATAGTACAAGGGTGTGTGGATATAATGCCTGTGTGCTCCAGTGACTCCCAATCACTGTAACAGCATCAGGAGGTTGTCACAGCCAGTATAAGTTAGAGCAGCCTTAAGTCCACCCTAATTTGCACCCCTGTCTGGATCCTGTGTCAAGCAAAACTCAACTGTACTCAAAGATTGGGACCAAGATGTTACTTTGGGTACACATAGCTGGATCCTCTATATCAGATTAGCTCTTACAACATGTAGTGCATGCTAAATGTGACTCAGTCTGCTCCCTAAAGAGAGTTCTAAGTCAGTGGTTCTCAAAGCCAGTTTCCTGCTTGTTCAGGGAAAGCCTCTGGTGGGCAGGGCTCCCAGTGGCTGTGGTTCGCTGCTCCAGGCCAATGGGGGCTGTGGGAAGCAGTGCGGGCAGAGGGATGTGCTGGCTGCTGCTTCCCGCAGCCCCCATTGGCCTGGAGCAGTGAACTGTGGCCAGGGGGAGTTGCGATCGTCCAAACCTGCGGATGCGGCAGGTAAACAAACCTGCCCGGCCCGCCAGGGGTTTTCACTGAAGAACGGCAGACTGGCTTTGAGAACCACTGTTCTAAGTAATACTCCAAAATGTGTCAAATGTAATAGCCTTCTATAGAATATTTTAAACAATCTGTAGAATTTAATGGTGAATTATGTCCCTGTTCTAGATTTCTATAGATGACTTAAGAATTCTATAAAGGAATACCCAACTAAGTGGGAACTCACCCATGAAAGCTCGTGCTCCAATAAGTCTGTTAGTCTATATGGTGCCACAGGACTCTTTGCTGCTGTTATAGAGGAACAGTTACTTTTCTTTATGAATTTCTATAGGATTTTTCTTTAAGGGTGCTACGGTTAATGCTCAGTTGCAGATCTTTCTATTTGGATATCTTTCTGACCCACAAGTGCATTCAGTCTCCTTCTCCATGGATGTGCCCAATTGTGAATTAGCATTACAGTTAGCAAGTTATTAGTTAGTTCTTTGCAAGTTTGAACATATTCATATTAAGTTTAAAATGCATTATTTTGAGGCAAATGCCATGAAAAGCATCTATTATGCTCCATTTAGGAAATAATTATCTATATCCGTGCAGACTATGAAAGCTGTGGATGATCAAGGTTTCTGGTGTGAGGGGAGGCCAGCCTCTTCAGGTGAAAGACCATAAGCCTGCTGAGCGTGTACTTTAGAAACATAGAGTACACAGACTTCCTCCACTGATCACTGCAAATTTGTTCTCTTCCTTCATGTTGCCATTTTCTGTGTTGAGCATCTCTTAGTGAGATCCACACCTACAAGCCCCAGCTCATCTATTTTCTTTGATTCTCTCCTTACTGCTTCTCTCCTACATCTTAGCCAGCCACCCAAAGTGAGAATGGCATGATGAGATAACTTCTTCACACTCCCACTCTCAATCTTTCTATCACACTCCCACCTTCATGTCTATCTTTGACTGAGACTTCTCTTTTCCTCTCATCCTCTGACCCTGCTGTCTGTTTCATTAAACCTATCTCACTGGAACCCTCTGAGCTCTGTATGAACATCCGGTTGCCAATTTAAATTTATCAGAGTAAACTTGGACTCCTCAAATTTCTTCTTAGAGCCTTGCCTTACCTCTTCTCTTTTCTCTTCTTCTCTTCTCTTCACTTCTTCCTATCAAAGTAGCAGTCTTTGCCCTAAAGATCTTACAGTCTAAACAGACAAGACAGACAAAGGGTAGGGGGAAGAGAAAGAGAGAATATATGATGAGATTTAACAGAGATCTGCAACCGTCATGTTAGTTTCATGATGTTTTTGCTTCCCTTCTCAATCACACCTCCGATTCCACAGATTCACTTGCAAGGAAGTCTTTATGTTAAGCATTTAATTTTACAACTTTTCTCTGAGGCTTCAGTTTGCTGAGAAAATTTCTTGGGGTTACCTCAGAATTATTCATGTTGTTCCCTGGGATCAGACAAAAATCTTCTACACCAATTTAGGGATTTCTGATTTTGACAAAGCACAATTTACTGGTAATGAGGGGAAGAGTTCAGGATGAAATATTCCATGCAAATCAGTTCAGACTGAATTGAATGGGCAGCAATGATATTCTCTAACGTGGATTTAAATTACAATGAGAAGCTGATTGCTGAATAAGGGGAACTAGTCACAAAAGTTGTTTATCTTGTTTTCTAACAGTGGCACAGAATAGAAAATCACATGTGCAGTGCAGCAGAGTGTTGATCTCTGCGATTAAACAGGAATAAAACATAAAACCAAGAAAGAGCTGAAACCTGGAACAGTGAAATGATTACTAATATAGATTTCGTTTTGGCTTTCTTTTTATTTATTTTTGAACATGTTCTATAACCGAGTATAATATGAATTCAAGTGCAATTGGCAGAAAAAATCATATAATGTCTTTATTTTTCATATATTGTGACCTGGAACCCTGCTCCCAGCAGTCCCTAAACATAATATAAATAGTTCCCCCAAGAGGTGATAAACTGTCATGAAGAAAATGGCCTCACTTGTAGCATTGTGCGTTGCTTTGACAATTGACATAATCATCCCTAAATTCCAGAAAATTGAGATTATCAAATGTTTCCAAGGGAACAAATCCAGCCTACAGGTTCTATATGCCAGTGTATAGAGAGTATTACAGTAGACAATATTACTTGTGTCTATAAAACTGATTTTTGCTTCCAATAACTGTTCCTTCAGTGGATAATGCTTTTTTCACAGGCATTGAACTTTAGTATGCCCATTAATAAATGGCAGAGTATAGAAACAGGAAATTAATTTTGATTTTGTTATTTAAATTTATCAGTCACCAGGCCCCTAAAAGGTAATTCCGTTGTAATCCCTGCCTGCTTGGTGTGGTGCTCTGTCCCTCTCTAGTGGCACGTAGACCAGTTAGAGATTGATGAGTTGGCTACAGCCTTGGCAAAGAGCCATGTGACTTTTAGCTTATGCAGTAGAGGTTCATACACCAAGCTTCAGAGGTCCTAAATTTGAATCTGCCTGTCAGAACCAGGGTCTGTCAATGTTACACAACTACCCATGGTAACTGATAATTTAACTGCTACACCACTAAGGGTATGTCTACACTACGAGATTATTCCAATTTTACATAAATCGGTTTTGTAAAACAGATTGTATAAAGTCGAGTGCAGACGGCCACATTAAGCACATTAATTTGGTGGTGTGCATCCATGGTCCGAGGCTAGTGTCGATTTCTGGAGCGTTGCACTGTGGGCAGCTATCCTGTAGCTATCCATAGTTCCCGCAGTCTCCCCTATCCATTGGAATTCTGGGTTGAGACCCCAATGCATGATGGTGCAAAAACAGTGTCGCGGGTGATTCTGGGTAAAGGTTGTCACTCATTCCTTTCTCCGTGAAAGCAAAGGCAGGCAATCATTTCACACCCTTTTTCCCTGGATTGCCCTGGAAGACGTCATAGCACTGCAACCATGGAGCCCATTCAGCTTTTTTTTACTGTCACCATATATCTACTGGATGTTGCTAACAGAGGCGGTACTGCAGCGCTACACAGCAACATTCATTTGCCTTTGCAAGATAGCAGAGACAGTTATCAGTTGTTCTGTATCGTCTGCCATGCCATTGTAAATTGGCAATGAGATGATGGTTATCAGTTGTTCTGTACCATCTGCTGCTGTCATGGTGCCCTGGCTGAGGTCGGCTGGGGGCGCAAAGACAAAAATGAGAATGACTCCCTGAGTCAATTCCTCCTTTATGGTATCTAAAAATAGAGTCAGTCCTGCCTAGAATATGGTGAAAGTGTACTAGAGAACCAGTGTACCAGAGAACCAGAGAGCACAGCTGCTCCATGTCAGATCCCGCAGAAATGATGAGCTACGTGCCATTCACGGGGGGTGCCCCTGCAACAACCCCACCCATTGCTTCCCTGCTCCCCCAACCTTCCTGGGCTACCGTTATAGAGTCCCCCCATTTGTGTGATGATGTAATAAAGAATGCAGGAATAAGAAACACTGACTTGTTAGTGAGATAAAATGAGGAGGAGGCAACCTCCAGCTGCTATGATAGTCCAAGCAGGACATTAAATGGTGCTGGGGAGAGGAGCCCAGCATCCCATTGCTATGATAGTCCAGGCAGTACAGAATCTTTTCTTTACACATGAAAGGGAGGGTGCTGATGGAGCTCAACCCCCAGTTGCTATGATGAGGATGGTTACCAGCTGTTCTGTACCATCAACTGGGAATGACCGGGAGTCATTCCTATTTTTACCCAGGCGCCCCCAGCCGATATCACCTGAGGCCAACCAGGAGCACTCACGGGCTGATGATAACAAAGGATAGCAGTCATATAGTACCGTCTGCCACCAGTGGGGGGGGGGAGAGGAGAGGATACTGCTGTTCACTGCCGCAGCATCGCGTCTACCAGCAGCATGCAGTAGACATAGGGTGACACTGAAAAAAGTCAAGAAATTATTTTTTTCCCTTTTCTTTCATGGGGGGGAGGGGGGCAAATTAACAAGCTATACCCTGAACCACCCCGGACCATGTGTTTGACCCTACAGACATTGGGAGCTCAGCCAAGAATGCAAATACTTCTTGGAGACTGCTAGGGACTGTGGGATAGCTGGAGTCCTCAGTACCCCCTCCCTCCCTCCATGAGCGTCCATTTGAATGAGCGTCCATTTGATTCTTTGGCTTTCCGTTACGCTTGTCATGCAGCACTGTGCTGTGGACTCTGTATCATAGCCTGGAGATTTTTTTCAAATGCTTTGTCATTTCGTCTTCTGTAACGGAGCTCTGATAGAACAGATTTGTCTCCCCATACAGCGATCAGATCCAATATCTCCCGTACGGTCCATGCTGGAGCTCTTTTTGGATTTGGGTCTGCATCGCCACCCGTGCTGATCAGAGCTCCACGCTGGGCAAACAGGAAATGAAATTCAAACCTTCGCGGGGCTTTTCCTGTCTACCTGGCCACTGCATCGCAGTTCAGATTGCTGTCCAGAGTGGTCACAATGGTGCACTGTAGGATACCACCTGGAGGCCAATACCATCGATTTGTGGCCACACTAACCCTAATCCAAAATGGTAATACCGATTTCAGCACTACTTCTCTCGTTGGGGACGAGTACAGAAACCGGTTTAAAGAGCCCTTTATATTGTTATAAAGGGCCTTGTTGCGTGGACGGGTGCAGCGTTAAATCGGTTTAACGCTGCTAAAATCAGTTTAAACGCATAGTGTAGACCAGGCCTAAGTTTCCCACAAAAAGGTTACATGCTGGGAAAGCTTTGTCTTTGTGACAGTTTCCCAGTATGTTGTTTCTCTATAACCACAAGAATCGAACACTGCCAATCCCTGAGCCGAAATGAACATGGCCACTGGAAGATTCAACTAGCACAGGGGTGGCAGCATGAGAAGTTTTTCAAAAACTCTGATTCATACATTTCTACTTTATTATCTATGACAGCTAGGTCTCATTTTTTTAGCTCTGATCAACTCATTGCTTTAAATTGAAAATTAGACAACTCCTGATTGATTAGTACATTGAATAATCTATATGAAGCATGAAATATAGAATCACAATCTGACTTAAATAGGAAGTATTGATTAAACAAAACTATGATAACCACAGTCACCAACAGTATTCCACACAGCTTGAGTTCCAGCTTTAATTCTTTTGATTACCAAGGATCACCTCCTGTCTGGAAATCTATATAGTACACTGTTGTATGCAGTGTTGTAGTCGTGTTGGTCCCGTGAAAAAGAGCTCTGTGTAGTTCAAAAGCATGTCTCTCACAAAGAGAGAACTTGGTTCAATAAAAGATATTACCTCACCCACCTTGTCTCTCTTACACAGTAGATTGGCTTTGTGTGTGTGTGTGTGTGTGTGTGTGTGTAGTCCATCAGTTTGACGATGATGTTTTCATGTTCTCTCTTTTTGTGGATTCTGGAGTGACTCTGAAGTCCAAAGTGTGACACACATGCTTGTGAGCAAATCGGGCACACAAAGTCATTAATGAATGTCTTGGTAGCTATAGCAGTAGTATGACACTTTTCCCTTGCTGCTAACAATTGATTATTTTTGTCCTCTTCAAAGGCTTGGAAAGCTCTGAGTGTTGTGTGTTGCCATGCTGATCTATTTAACGCAGCCTTCTCAAAATCATCCAGTTTTATTGCACTAAAGTGTGTGCTGTTCTTGATACTGTCCTTGTAGCACTTTCTGGGGAGGCCTTGATTTTGATGTCCTTGTGCCAATTCTCCATAGAAATTTTTTCTAGGGAGTTGATGTTCAGGCAGCCTAATGGTGTGCCCAATCCAGCATAGCTGGGCTTTTATCAGCATGGCCTAGATGCTTATGGCATTCGACTTTTGGAGAACCTCCAGGTTGGTAATTTTATCCTGCCAATGCATCCCCATAATGTCATGCAGAGACTGCATATGGAAGGCATCTGGCTGTTTGATATGCCATTTATATGGTGTCTAGGTCTCAGAGGCATAGAAGAGAGATGTGAGCACAAAAGCATTATAAAGTTTTATTCTTGTTGAGAGGGTTATGTTGTGGGATTTCAGCAGTTTGTTACATAGCTTTCCTAATGACTGAGAAGCTATCTGTATCCTGTTCGTGATCTCTTTATTAAGAGATCCATCGGTGGAGATGTTGCTGCAGAGATAGGTAAAATTGTCAATTTGCTTTGGTTGGATTCCACTAATGGATATGCTAAGGGACATAGCACAGAGTAGTGAAGATAATTGGTGTAACACCACAGTTTTCACCAGGCTGATTGTGAGGCCAAACAATTTTGATGCTTCAGTGAAGCTATCTATGATGCACTGGATGTACAGATCTCCCTCTGTGTGTGCTAGGAGGGCACAATCATCTGCAAAGAGTCAGAGCCGTAGCAACAAAAAATGTGGCCCCCTCCGAACATATGTCCGAGGCCCCTTACAATGCAGAAACTAGAATGCGGTATTTACTTTATACAATATACAGGGTTCATATTATGTATACATAGGCCTACAGTGTACATGTATTCCGTATTTACGCAAAGCGCTTCTTTCGAGCCTTGTTCTCAGCAAATTGGTTAATCAATGCATCATATCCAGAGATCTGGCAATCTTGTTTTTGACTGAGATAACTGCAAGTGCAGAAAGCCTGTCATCTGTCATGGTTGAGCGCAGGATATTCTTGATCAGTTTAATTCTGCTGAAGCTCCTTTCAGTACCAGTGACAGTAACTGGTGTGGTCAGAAGAATTCTGATTCAAATACAAAGATTCGGATATATCTCCTGAAGGCTGTTCTTGTATATGTACTTTAAAAAATTGTTTGCCGTGACAAGTCCTCTCTCTTTCTCGATGACATAAATGAAACGATTCAATTCCATTATGAGTTCATTGGCATCAATGTCTCCCATTTTTCTTTCAAAATTTTTGCTGTGATTCTCCAGTTCATTTTCTCTGTGACACTGCTTCAGGCTGTTAGCGTTATACAGAAATCCAAACAACTTATACCACTCCACAAGTTGGTCAAATCGCGACGAAACAGAAGATATGGCCTGATCAATGAGAACAAGAAAGAACTGCGATTTGAATTTTTCTTCGGCAGAAAGACGACTCGAATCATCAGCACATTCGTAATCAAACATTCTCTTCTTACGTCGCACCCTGGTTTCTGGAAACACCTGCTCAATACCCATATGCTCTGCTATTTCATGTGCATTTGTGACCACAGAGTTATATCCTGTATTTCGATAGTCTTCCAAAAACTTCATTGTAGCACCGACTTCTGCCTCCAGTAAGTCAATTGACACATCTGGTGACTGAATTAATTTGCTGGTTTTATTGACGTGAAATAGTGTATCGTACCATGTGTACACAGTCAGAACAAAAGGCCACCTAGTAACATGGTCTAAAAGTGCACCAGCTTCTGTTGCTGTATTGCCATCTTTCTTTTCTAGCACATATTCTCGCAAAGATGACAAAGCATTGCACAATTCTTCAAGGTGATAACGCAATGGCTTCACAGCATCAATTCTCGACTCCCAACGAGTGTCCGATAACCCTTTAACAGATATTGGCATATGTTCTTGAAGTATATCCCAACATGAAGGTGAAGAAGAAAAGATAACGTATATTCTGTTAATCAGATCGAAAAAGTTAACGGCATATTTCGATGACTTTGCCGCGTCTAGGATCACAAGATTCCAAGTGTGAGCTCCACATGGTACATACAAGGCACGGTCATTTATTTCTAGCATGCGGGCTTGAACTCCTTTATTCTTTCCTCTCATATTTGCGCCGTTATCATAAACTTGGCCTCTCATGTCAGCAATGTCTATTCCTAAGTTGTTTGCCTTTTCAAGAAACGTTTCCAATAAGCCCTCGCCAGTTGTATCATGAACATTAAGAAAACCAACAAACGCTTCACGAATATTGACACCATCTTCACCGTTGCATTCAACAAAGCGTAACACCACAGACATCTGTTCTTCATGTGACACGTCGGGAGTACAGTCCAAAATAACTGAATAATATTTTGCTTTTTTAAGCTGCACTATGTTGACCTCTTGAATGTTACTGGCAACAAGTTGAATCAGCTCGTTTTGGATCTGTGGACTGAGGTACTGAACATGTGTCTCTGCCTTCTTAATCCTCTGTAAAAGTTCGCTGAGGACAGTATCATACTTTGCAAGCAATTCAAACAGTCCCCAAAAGTTGCCATTCGAAGGATCGCCGAGCTTTTCATTACTTCCTCGAAATGCCAAGTTTCTTTCGGACAAGAAAATAAAGACATAAACCATGCGTTTGACAACATTCTCCAGAAATCTTTTTCCTTCAGAAAAGCCTGCAATTTGAGTTGGTCAATAGATGTACGGTTTACTATGCCTGACCGAAGGTCAAACCATTTCACCATACAGTCTTGATGACCTTTGCCTGTTTCATGTTGCTGAAGTCTTTTTGACAGTGCTTTCCAAGCAGATGTTCCATGATGTAGCGGTATGTTGCCAGTGCCAAATAATTTACAATAAAAACAAAAAATGGCATCTTTCTGAATTGAGTACATTAACCATGAACGTCTTATTTTTTCTCCATTTGCCATGGTTCGATAGAAATGAGTACTTGTGAACCTCCATCTTTCCTCTTTAAATGGAAATTCGTAACTTTCATTCTGCTGCAGTGGGCCACGTGCAACAATGTCACACACTTGCCTGTCCGATATTATAGACGGCCAATCTCCTTTATCATCAGCCAGTGGTTCAGATTCAGATACTTCTTTCCCGGCAGCAGCTGGAATATCTGTCACAGTTTGTTTGGTAGAACAACTGGCTTCACCTTCGACCTCACTTGAAGCACTTCTGGATACTTCTGGATACGATTCGTCGCTGCTAGCGCTGTCCATTTCATGTGCCTGTACCTGTACGTTGGATTGCAGTGCAAAATACGTTGACAACTTTGGAATTTTCTCAAGTTCCTTCTCGGCATCTTTTGCTGCCTTTCGTATACTAGCTCCACTCTTATACATTCTCTTAGACATCACAAAGCATGCTTCTGCGTTGGAAACGATAAAAAACTAAACAACTAAATTAATAACATTTATCCGCCAACCGCCATTATGTACGCAAATACACATTCTTTGAATGGGTCCAACTAAAATTCAAAACTGACAGACAGACAACTGATGTAGCCAATAGCATTATGATGTATCATAATGGCTTCACGGTTTTGTCAGTAAAACCGACATGGATTGTGCAATAGCGTCAATAAATGTCACTTACCTAGTTATACCTTACATTTTTTTTGCCACTTTTAGGGGCACCCTTCCTTGCGGGGCCCCTCCGGTCGGAGGGTATGGAGGGCGCTCGCTACGCTTCTGCAAAGAGTACTTCTCTTATTAGTAGTTCTGTTACTTTTGTTTTTGTTTTAAGCTTTGTAAGATTGAAGACTGAGCTGTTGTGTTTATATCTGACTTGTATGCCTCTGTTGAGCCCATTTGTAGCATGGTTGAGGACTTGGGTGAAGAAGAGGTTGAACAATACAGGGGAAGGACATAGCCTTGTTTAACTCCAGTTGAAATGGAAAGGAGTCCGTGAGATCGTCATTAAAAATACCTGACCTTGCATCCCTTCATGAAGTAAACAAACTATCTTTACAAGTTTTGATGGGCAACCAAGTTTGCTAAGGCTCAACCATAATCCTTCTCTATTGACTGCATCAAATGTTTTTGTCAGATCAATGAAAACACTGAACAGATTAATGTTTTGTTTGATACATTTTTCTTGTATTTGCCTGATACTGATGATCATGTCTATGGTGTTATGACCACGTCTGAATCTGCACTGAGTCTCAGGTAGATTGGTTTCTGAGATAGATGAAATCAGTTGGTTCAGGAGGACACGAGCAAAGATTTTTCCAGCGGCAGATAGGGGAGAGATCTCACGGTAGTTATCACAGACCATTTTGCTGCTTTAATTTTAAATAAAGGAATAATTGTGTCATCTTTGAAATCTTGTGGCATTTCTTCATTTTCCTATATGCCAGTAAGAATCTTCTGGAGTGTTGTTACCACCTTTAGACCCACAGATTTCTATTTCTTCTGGTATTCCATTCTGCCCGAGGACTTTCCTGAGCTCATCAAACTGATTGCCTTTTCTATTTCTTCATGTGAGGGTGGCGACTCAAGATGGCGCTAAATAGGCTTTTGAGTTATCTGATTAATAGCACTTGTTTCAATTGAGGATGGTCTGTTCAATAATTGGCTGAAATGTTCAACCCATCTCTGTTCCATGCCATGTTTGTCTTTGATGACTATCCTGCCATCAGCCATCATGAGTGAACATGTGCCCACCTTTGAAAGTCCATAGACTAGCTTCAAGGAATCAAAGAACGTCTTTGTTTCATTTGTTTCTGCATACATTTGAGTGTCTTCTGCTACCTTTTCCCACCATTTATCTTCTGTCAAGTGTAGTAGTCTTTGTGCCTTGCTTTGCACGTGTTTAAATCTATCTCTCTTTTAGGTGGACTGAATATCATTTTGCCAGATTTGGAAAGCCTCATTTTTTTCTTTCAAGAGCATTGTGATTTCCTCATCATTTTAATCAAATCAGTCACGATGAACCCTTTTCTTCCATCCAAGGATGTCAGTTGCAGTTTTTTGTACTGTCTCTCTAAATTCTTCCCATGAGACAGGGCTATCACCAAGGTTGGTTTCTAGTGCACTTTGTAGCTTGTCTCGATAGGATGCATAGTTTAGTTTAACAATAGGAGACATCTTGATTGTTTTGGGGAGTTTCAGGCATGTGGGTACAATGTGGCGTCTAGAGACTGAATAACTTATTGCAAGTAACCATATTATTGAAGTATGTACTTCAGGAGAAGGTTGCAATATTTTAGAGACTAATTATAATTTTGTTATTAAATCTTGGGTCGCTGAAGATATGTAGTTTAGTTAGCAGTAGGGCTGTCAATTAATCAGTTAACTCATGCGATTAACTGAAAAAAATTAACTGCAATTAAAAAAATTAATTGCGATAAATCATACTGTTAAACAATAGAATACCAATTGAAATTTGTTAAATATTTTTGGATTTTTTTACATTTTCAAATATATTGATTTCTATTACAACACAGAATACAAAGTGTACAGTACTCACTTTATATTATTTTTAATTACAAATATTTGCACTGTACAAATGATAAACAAAAGAAATACTATTTTTCAATTCACCTCATACAAGTACTGTAGTGCAATCTCTATCATGAAAGTGTAATTTGCAAACATAGATTTTTTTGATACATAACTGCACTCAAAAACAAAACAATGTAACACTTTGGAACATACAAGTCCACTCAGTCCTACTTCTTGTCCAGCCAATCGCTAAGACAAACAAGTTTGTTTACATTTAAGGGAGATACTGCTGCCCTCTTCTTATTTACAATGTCACCTGAAAGTGAGAAGAGGCATTCACATGGCACTTTTGTAGCCAGCATTGCAAGGTATTTATGTGCCAGATATACTAAACATTAGTATGCCCTTTCATACTTTAGCCACCATTCCAGAGGATCTGCTTCCATGCTGATGATGTTCATTAATTAAATTTGTGACTGAAAGGGAGGGAGAATTTTATGTCCCCTGCTCTGTTTTAACCCACATTTTGCCATATATTCCATGTTATAGGAGTCTTGGATGATGACCCAGTACATGTTGTTTGACTTACGAACACTGTCACTGCAGATTTGACAAAATGCAAAGAAGGTACCAATGTGAGATTTCTAAAAATAGCAACAGCACTTTACCCAAGGTTTAAGAATCTGAAGTGCCATCCAAAATCTGAGAGGGATGAGGTGTGGAGCATGCTTTCAGAAGTCTTAAAAGAGCAACACTCCCATGCAGAAACTAGAGAACCCGAACCACCAAAAATATAAAAAAAAATCAACCTTCTGCTGGTGGCATCTGACTCAGATAATGAAAATGAACATGCGTCGATCTGCTCTGCTTTGCATGATTATCAAGCAGAACCTGTCATCAGCATGGATGCATTTCCCCTGGAATGGTGGTTAAAGCATGAAGGGACATATAAATCTTTAGCACATGTGGCACATAAATATCTTTTGACGCTGATTACAACAGTGCTATGAGAACGCCTCTTCTCACTTTCAGGTGATGTTTTAAACAAGAAACAGGCCATTATCTCCTGCAAGTGTAACCAAACTTGTTTGTCTGAGCTAGAGGCTGAAATAGGACTGAGTGGACTTGTAGGCTCTAAAGTTTTACGTTGTTTTGTTTTTGAATGCAGTTTTTCTTGTACATAATTTGACATTTGTGAATTTAAATTTCATGATAAAGAGATTGCGCTACAGCACTTGTATTACGTGAATTGAAATACACTATTTCTTTTTTTTTACAGTGCAAATATTTGTATTAAAAAAAAGAAAATGAGCACAATACATTTTGTATTCTGTGTTGTAATTGAAATCAATATATTGGAAAATGTAGCAAACATCCAAAAATATTTAAATGTATTCTATTATTGTTTAACTGTGCGATTAATCGCAATAACTTTTTTAATTGCTTGACAGCCCTAGTTAGTAGCATTGGTTATATTGTTCTGTCCAACTGGATGTTTGTTCTCTTATGTGGAGAATTTTACTCTCTCTCTATTGCTTTTGGGGTGGGGGGAGGACTCTCTAGCTAGCGTTTTTGATGATCACACATGTGTTACTTAAATGTAGATTGTAAGCTCTTCAGGTCAGGGACAGTCTGTCTGTTGTGTCTGTAAGTGCATAGTACTACAGGATCCTGATTCATAGTTGGGGGCTTTAGATGCTATTGCAATACAAACAATAAAGCATAATAAAGTGATCTGAGAACAAATAATTGTCTATAAATACTTAAAGGGTGCTTGAACACTAAGGCAGAGGAACCATTTGGTGAGGTATACACAGGCATAAGTAGGAGTAATATGATGAAAATAAAAAAGGAACAATTTAGATTGACTATCAGCCACCTCCTTCCTACTCCACATGTTCCTATCCTAGAGTTCCCCGCCATAATATCCATGTAGTTATAGCTGCACTGGCCCTTCCTCTCCAGCTGGCATGTTCAGATCCTACATATGGTGCAGATGATGAAAATCTCTCACTCTGGCTCCTCTGCTAACAACTCCCCTGCACAGACCAATTCCTGGTGAATGTCATAGACTCATAGGACTGGAAGGGACCTGGTCATGTAGTCCAGTCCTCTGCACTCAAGGCAGGATCTAGTATTATCTAGACCATCCCTGGCAAGTGTTTGTCTAACCTGCTCCAATGATGGAGATTGCACAACCCCCCTGGCAATTTATTCCAGTGCTCAACCACACTGACCATTAGGAAGTTCTTCTGAATGTCCAACCTAAACCATCCTTGCTGCAGTTTAAGCCCATTGCTTCTTGTCCTAGCCTCAGCATTTAAGAAGAACCATTTTTCTCCCTTTTTCTTGTAACACCCTTTTATATACTTGAAAACCGTTATCATGTCCCCTCTCAGTCTTTTCTCTTCTCCAGACTAAACAAACCCAATTTTTTCAATCTTCCCTCACAGGTCATGTTTTCTAGACCTTTAATCATTTTTGTTGCTCTTCTCTGGACTTTCTCCAATTTGTCCACGTTTCCTGAAATGTGGCACCCAGAACTGGATGCAATGCTCGTATATAAAGAGCCAAATTATCCATTGACATACATGCTGTGCAATTGCGTCAGCTTTTTGTGGGTTGCACTTAGTTGTAGTGAAAAATTTGGCTCAAAATAGACATCTTTACTTTTAACAGGGAACATCACAATGGAAATGATTTAAAAAAAAAAAGAAACAAAATGGACAGTCTAATCCTTGGGAAAATACTTAAAAAATCCTTTTAGAGACCGACAGTCTTTTGTTAAAGAAGTATTTGATCCATGTGGGGTTCAGGTGCCATTGTTTTGTGGTCCTTCTAGTGGAATTATAATACTGATGTCATAGGTACATTTTGGTGCATAGGTCATGTGAACGTGACTTATAAAGATGTATTTTTAACTGAATCAATATGAATTTATGAGAAGACTGTCCCTTCACAAAAAGGGCTTGTAAATGATGTGAGACTTGTTTTTTTCCCACAGGCTGATACACATATGTTGCAAACATCAAGGACGAGGAAGGCCTCTAATCCCAGCAGCTACAGACAGCTGGGTAAGTTAAAATATAACTCTCTTGAAATTCATTGGTAGTTGGCTTTGCTACTATCGGTTGTTTTGCTCTGATACCTACTGAGAGCTGTGTAAGTTGAAGAATAACGTGTGATTATGTTATATTATCCCCTGTACTGCACAATGGACTGAAGCAACTCATGTCCCATCAAAAACTGTCCCACAGTGGAGAGGATGCAAATTGCAGCTCAGCATACATTGCTTTAGGTTTATATCCTTTCCTTTCTCAGCTAGAAGATAGTTCAGATAGAAGTTAGTGTTGGGAAAGTGGCACATCCGATTGCCTCAGTGGCTCTGTATTAACTTCAGGACTCAATGTGAGGCTTCACAGAGAACTGTTTTTATGAGTGGTTATTCCAGACCTACAAATAAAGGAGACAGGTCCACAAAACATTCACAGTTTTAGGGCTTGTACTCACTCAGTACGTATATCATCCTCTGGGGATGCCTGAAGGGGAACATAAAACAGGATTTCTTTTAAAGTCATCACCTTTCTGCTTCCTTGGGTGCTTTCATACTGGAGTTCATGAGATTCTATGTCAGGTTAGAGTGGGCAAAGATTGCTCAGTGGGAGAAAAAGAGAAGATGTCTTAGCATGCTTCAAGTTCCAAGAGTAGTACCTCTCACACAGCTGTTGCTGTTACCCTTCACTGAGTTTCCTGATTTTGACCTTAAGCTGAGACCCAAATCTGCATCTCTTCATTCAGGTTGCAAAATAGGCTTCTTTTTAACAAAACTAAAACCCATTTGGTAGTACCTGTAGTCTGTCACTCAGGTGTTGAGTCCCCTCAAATTAAAGTTTTATTAATAAAGCTAATAGGAAAGTACTCGATGATAGTGATGGTGAAGAGGGAATCATAAAACAGGCTGACCTGCAATCTCAGATGTGCCACTTGCACATCCTCCATAGCAAAACACTGCAGCAGTCAGAAAGACACTGCACTCTTCTACAGGTCTTGGATTCGGATGAAAGTGCAGAGACTGCCCACAGTACTAGTACATCACTAGACAGACCGAACGTCAGTGGGAATTATACTAAGGCTAAAATATTATTCCTGTTTGTTATATTACGGTGTCCAAAAGTGTGCTAGGTAATTCACAGGGCAAACAAAGATAAAATCCCTGCCCCTTAGAATTTACAGTCTGTTTTTAGATGCTACATGGCAAAGAGAAAGAATATGGTGAAGAAAGGAGGATAAGGGGTTACAGCAATAAGACTGTGGCTATGCAGCATGTTCATTTTGACATGGTTAAAATATAGATTCACTGCTTGTGGCATTCTCAGAATTAAGATTTATGGTGAAATATGAACACAGAGGAGGCAGTGGCCTGGCAGAGCAGAACGGTGAGGGTGTTCTATGTGTGAGAGAAACTGCAAAACTAGAATTAATTTGAAAACTGGACACCATTAAATTAGGCTTGAATAAAGACTGGGAGTGGATGAGTCATTACACACATTAAAAACTATTTCTCCATGTTAATTTCCTCCTACTGTTACTCACACTTTCTTGTCAACTATTTGAAATAGGTCATCCTGATTACCACTACAAAAGATTTTTTTCCTCCTGCTGATAATAGCCCACCTTAATCACAACAAGGAGTCCAGTGCCACCTTAAAGACTAACAGATTTATTTGGGCATAAGCATCTGAAGAAGTGGGTTTTTTACCCATGAAAGCTTATACCCAAATAAATCTGTTAGTCTTTAAGGTGCCACCAGACTCCTTGTTGTTATTGTGGATACAGATTAACACGGCTACCCCTTGATGCTTGCCACCTTAATCAATTAGTCTCATTAGAGTTGGTATGGCAACACCCATTTTTTCATGTTTTCTCTGTTTCTCTCTCTCCCTCTGTCTTCCTTCCTGCTGTATTTTCCACAGCATGCATCTGAAGAAGTGGGCTGTAGCCCACGAAAGCTTATGCTCAAATAAATGTGTTAGTCTCTAAGGTGCCACAAGTACTCCTCGTTCTTTTTTATATGTGGGAGGGTGGTATAAAAGCATGGAGATCGGGTGGTAGAAGCAGAAAAAAAAGCATTGAAACTAGTGCCACTGGTGTGGCAGGGGATTGATTTAATAAGAGGCTGGATATGCAGGGAGGGGTGTAAGGCCAGGACCAGTAGTTTAAACTTGAGATAATTGTTCAGAGAAAAAGTTTTGCAGAAGCAAAAGTTTAAACCTGAGACTTGACTATGGGTTACTCCCTTCTTTTTAACCATCAATAAATTAGATGCAACCTATAGAAATGGATGCTGCAAAGAATAATTGAGTAATTGGAGGAAGAGGCCACCTCAAAAAGTAGACTAAATTCCCAGCATTATATCCTTGTAACAATACTTCATGTTCCATTGAGACCCTCAGGTTCTATATTGTTGATCAGGCTCACACATAACATGATGAATCCAGTTACATATTCAGGACAGACTAAATCTGCTGTCAGTTAGAATAATCTCTTGTGACTCAACATACAGGGTCATCACCAACAGACACATTACTGACCTCTGTCTGTGCATCAGTTCTTTCATCTTCACACAGCAGCAAGTCTCTGACTTAGATCTTACAACTTTAGCCTTTGGAAATATTGTTCACTCACTGAATATAAGAACAGCCATGCCAGAGAAGTCTTGTAGCTTGTCTCCAGGACAGGCCAATGACAGCTGCTTCAGAGGAAGGCATAATGCTCATTATGAAAAGCTATACCAGTGGTACTCATACAGAACAGTGAGGAGCAAGGCATAAGAGCTGAAGGAGAATAGACAAAGTGAAGGCCCAGGGGAAAGCTTTCCTCCAAACAGCTAGTGACCCCCCAAAGACCTGAGTGTCTGAGGTGCTGAGCATCTCCTGCAAAGAACTCCTGCTTCCGTAAATTGGAGATGATGCTCATCACGTTGCAGATTTGGGCCGTTAAGTTACTCTTCTTCTAGAATTCCCAAATCCCACACCCCTTCCTGTGACAGACAACAATTGGCAACCAGTTCTTACAAATGTGTGCTGATATCTGGCAGGACTATCTGTAGTTGAAAGAATGTATGTTAAAAGCAGTCCAGAATACCAGAGGACATGAAGCTAGACTGGCCCGATCCTGCTAATGCAGCATTTGATTGCCTATGTTCTCATAAAGTACACAAACTGCATGGATATACTGTAAAAAACCAGTGAAGATGCTAGTAAATCCAGAGTTGGCTAAAATAGAGCAGAACAATCTCTTCACACTATTTTACTGCATGGCCATGGAAGCCAACTAACATTCAGCAAAACTGAGGCTTAGTGTCTTTAAAACACAATGCACTAAAATAGATGAGTTCTCTCCATATACTTATGATGGGTAAGTGTTATATAGCACTGCACTACCACTTATCTCTCCCACATTTAGAAAGTAATTTAAAACATTTTTTTTCCAAAGTTAACTTTTAGGAAACACCCTGAAACCCAATATTTATTACTTGTCTCCTCTATGGCAGACCCTACAAATGTTTTTGTATTCTAATTATGGTAGTTTTATGATATTTCATAAAATTTTAAACTGTTGTGAATGGAGAAGCTTCACTAATCAAATACTGTGGGTATAAACTGGCCATGGATGACTTTAAAAAGGAAATTAGAAGAAAGTTTCAAACTTTCAGAGGAGTGAGGTTCTGGGACAGCCCTTTAGTAGGAGCAGTGGGGGCAAACAACTTACCTAGTTTTAAAGACAGAGCTGCACAAATTTATGTGTGACGGGGTTGCTTCTGGAAGTGGAGGAAGGGCTTGGCCGTCCTGTGAGTCCCTTTGGGTTTATGTCTTAGGTCTCTAAAATCTCTTGCTTCAGCTGGTCATTGGCAGGGGTCAGGAAGGATTTATTCTGGGTTGTGTGTATTATTTGTTTTGTTTGTCTCCTTCCTTGGAAGGATCAGTGTTGGCCATGGCTAGTGATAGGGCGGCCTGGTGCTCTGAGATGGTACTGAAAATTCTGTCTCAGGTGCTTGCCTGGTTCTTGCTCACATGCTCAGCATCTGATTGATTGTCATATGTGGGATCAGGAAGGAATTATCCCCCAGGTCAGATTGGCAGTGACCTGGGTTTTTTTCGCTTTCCTCTGCGGCTTGGGGTGTGGGTCACTTGCCAGAATCATCTGGTTACATCTCACTTAATCAATTTCTTGCCATTGTGAGGTCTTGGGTATTGGTACTCCTCGTCCCTCCTATTTTCTGTCTGCAGCACACAATAGCTTAGACTCCTGAGAGTTGTAATATTTCCATTTAATTTTGGTTAGGGGGTTTAGTGTATAGCTCACTGGGTGATGTTGGTGGCCTGTAAAGTACAAGTAGGGGTCAGACGAGGTGATCTGGTTGTCCCTTCTGGCCTTGAATGCTAGGAGTCTGTGGTTAATATTACGGGCCAGTTTGTGAAGTGTTTACTTCTACAAGTGAGCAGTTACTCACCCAAGCAGTCCTGTTGACTGATTTTCTTTATTTACTGTCTGGTTGACAATCTAGCCCTGAGCGCTAAAGGAAAACAAATGCTAAGCTTGTAAAATATAGTCAAATAACTTCTTTCTCTGAGGTATTCAGATGAACTGCCTGTATTCTAGGCTGGAAGGTTAGACAGTCAACGAGTTTCATGGGTGTAAATTGGGAAGAATTTGGATCTCTGTCTATACATTTCATTGAAAGCAGATAGTTTTCTGTAGTGTATATTTAATACATTGCATGGAGATACATTGTCGATGAATGCCTGCTGACTAGGTTCAGCGGTAGCCTAGAAGAACTGCAGCACGCCATTGAAGATACCATCGCTTGGCTAGATGACTATGTACACCCTAAATAAATGGATATATAGAACTGTAAGAAATGTGTTTTCTCATGTTTATTCCTGTACCATTACTGTTTTCCTTCCCTCTGTTCTATTCAGCAAACTTGGGGCAAAGTTTTTTGTCAAACTTTTTCAGTCTGGTTTTGGCTTTGCAAGGCCAAACACAGGAATGGTTCTTCTGATTCAGATTTCCTTTTATCCAAATTACCAGAGTTCACTGGAATGAAAAATTCTCTTTATCTTTTACATATCAGTGTGTGTTGTAGAAGGAGCTGGAGAGCATTCAGGACTTTGGTAGCCTGGAAATGTTTGTTTCTCCAGATTTTTTACCTTTATTCTTCACTAAAAATCACAGTGTCTTGCCTTCCCAGAATAATTAGGAAAATATACTGAACCCCATCTGGAGAGTTTCCTGTTTTCAATGTTCATGTTTTTTTCAGAAAGTCATTCTTGATTTATGTACTTCTAGTGAGATCAGAAGCTCGAAAATTTTGAGGAGACTGTATTAGTTCTTTTAAGCTTAGGGTCAAATTCTGATGTCCTCACTCAGGTTTTGCTCATTCTTCAGGTAACACACTGGCCAAGTGTGTTTGTTCCCCTCTAACACATGGTCCATATAGAGGCAAAGCCTACTACTGCTGCCAGCTAATGGATTTACTCCTTTAGATCAAGTGTTCCATTCATAGTTCCCACTTTATTCCACTCAGCCCGTGCTGAGTTGTGCTTCATTCAGAGGGTCTGCTGCACCTCATTGCTAAATCTTGCTTCTTCGATGCCCCCTTTGCAGTGGACCTACTCAGGCTATCAGGTACCTGGGAGCTTTCATACCACTGGAGATGGGGGTGGGCTTTGACTCCTTACTCCAAGACTTAAATACTGTTCCTACATCAGATCAGTCCCGTTACCCACCATGAAGAAAAAAAACATCCAAATTCTGTTCTTAGATACTTGATTATTAAGAGCTTATTGGCTGGAGTAAGTCAATAATCTAAATGGTTATTAGCAGATGACATGACTTCAGGAAGCTGTCTGAGCACAGACATTTCAGGGAGATACTTAAGTATGATAAGTATTGTTATTACTTGAATCATAGAGTAGACAAGCCATATTTTATGCCATTCTTGGACACCCAGTCTTGAAATTGGAATAAAGAAGTCTAATGTCATATATAGTGAAGCTACCAAGAGTACAATGAAGAAATATCATGTACATGGCAAGGTTAAATGATGTGAATGGTCAACGCTTTGCAGAGTTGCCTACTACATTTCTCCTTGAACATACCCTGCTGGCTGAGCCATAGGGACTCACTAGCATTCAGACTGGATGGTGTTTATGGCTTTATTTCCAGACTGAAGAAGCAAAGTCAGTTAACAGCAGGGGGAGAAGTGTTCAGAGCATTTGGAGGCAAAGACAGCTCTACCTCCAAGAAATGAAAAGAAAAAAGAACCTGTTACTCATGGAATGAAATTATGGTAATTTCACATTCTATTCTTCCATTTGGGAATGTGATTAAGTATAGGATCGATTTGCAAATCATAAAAATACTAACTGGTATAAGCATAAACTGAAATCTGAACAGACTTTAGAGAAAGGAAACTTGTTTGGCTTGACCTGTTAATACTATGTCAAAATACCTATTAGTGCCCACCAGGTACTGGAGGCAGAACATCTTCTATTCAAATTAATAGAACTCTTCATATTGTGTGTGCGTGGGGGGGTGGAGAGTGTTGGGGGAGAATGGAATGGGATGGGAATTACACTTCCTTTCACAGTTCATTTATATATCTCAGAACGCTCACCTCTTTCTCCTGTGTCGAGATTATTTTGCCACTGTCAAATCCTGTCTTTGAGACATACTTTGTGCTTGAATGCTTGCCCATAATGTCTCCTGATCAATAAGAACAGTATGCAAGAACCCAAGGCCCACTGCACTAATTAGATATAGATATTCATTTGAAATAGGGGTTAGACCTCCACCATAGATGGGAATCAGATGCACATATACAAGTTGGTGTAAATGTTTCATGACCATTGCACATCTTACTTCTCACCCCTTGTACTTCAAGGAGTGTGTTTGCTAACTGCTTGCTGGTCATGCAATTGGATTGTAAAGAATCTCAGTTTCAAACTGAGGCCCTGATGTAAGGTTTTTCTACCTGAGTTTTCACAGATTTTATGAATATAGTGGCATTGTAGCCATGTCAGTGCTAGGATATTAGAGAGACAAAGTGGGTGAAGTAATATCTTTTATTGGACCAACTTCCACTGGCGAAAGAGAGAAGCTTTTGAGTTTACACAGAGCTCTTCTTCAAACCAGAAGAAAATGGATGGATTTTATGTCAGTTTATAATGTTATTAGTAGAATTTAAAAAAAAACTGTAGTGTCTGGCCTCCCTTTAAAAAAAGTGTGTGCACACACACACACAGAAGTGCATGCTTGTTTGTGGAAAACTAAGTACCTTCCATTTAATTTTTAACGCCAGTCCTTCGTCTAAAATGGTAAACTTTGATTGGTTGATAACATTTATGGGAACAACCATTATTTGCACTTTGGGTAATGACATGGCTGACAGATGAAAGTGACATGGATCCAGAGATCAGTGATATCAAGTTCTTTAGGATGACATTGTGGTGGAAGTGAGGCTGCTTTTGTGATAATTTATGAAGACGGTATTGTGACCTGGTTGTAGGGATGTTTACTATTTGAAAAAAGTAGGTTGTAGGGAAAAGCAAAGCAGGGAAATGAGATGATGGCTTGAGATAGCCATCTGTCTGCCCACACTTAAGGGGCTGTGCAAGAAACCTCCATCTCCCTGCACAGCACAAGGAATTGGTTTTGAGCAGCAGTGTTCAAGTTTGTGAACATAGGAGGACAATGACCCCAGGTAGTTTTAAAGGGACACTCCTTCAAGCGGGGAAGAGACATCTGGGGGAATTAGACTGACCTAAAACCTGGAGGTTTGGGGTGACACAAGTTATGTCTATATTTGAGCTGAAGGTGTGATTTCCCACTCGTGTAGACAAAGCTGCTGTGACACTTCCCAGGGGACCCTGGGTTGTGAGGCACCTCACCACTACCTGCCCTTAGGATGAGGGAGTCTTGTCCATGTCTGCTCTGGATCAGCTCCCTGAAACCAACAGCCTGTGACAATACAAGCACCGCCTTCCTATTTGTACAGGTAGTGACAGGCACACACCAATCCCCGAGTCCTTGGGGCATTCCTTGTAGTGTCCCATTCCTCATTCAGTGGGCACTCACAGAACTACCAGGCCTGCTGTGCCTAAAGGAACAGTACATACACCAGCTGGTAAGAGTCAACTCAGGACACCACTTGGCTTAACATCACAGTATTTAGATATAAGAAAACAAGAATAAGTTTATCAGATACTCACTATTACCCAAATCTCTGGTAAGAATATTGGAAACAAAGGATTACATATAAAACAAAATCATAACATAAATTTACCTAACAAGTTACCCTCTAAACAAGCTTATCTCATCCAACATTCACTCCAGCATTTTCAACCCAAGGCTGGATAAGACCCCTCTTTCGTGAAGTAAACATGCTGTCCCTTTATTTCCTAAGTGAAAGGCAACAGGCTGTTTTCTTTGTTCCCCAAATATAATAAAGCAAATCTTTGATGTGCACCTCAAGATAGGGTTCTCTTCCCCTCTCTTGTTTGTTTCTTCCTGTTACTTTCTCCCTTTGAAGTATTTACAATCCTTCATTAACATTCAGTACAGAATAGTGATAAAGAGGCCCATTGTGAACTATATAATACTTAATTTACATGGAAACAGCCAGCTACATAAACATTTCTCGTTTGACAGGAAACTTGTTTTTCACCTTTCTTGATGACCAGTCCCTAGACACAGACCTTACAATTTTCAGTGTATATACATAACTCCATACAGAACATCCGTATATGCATTTCTCAGAGATAATGATGACCAGTGTGACATTGGCTTTTATTTGAGATCTTTCCAGACATTCTTCAGTGAACTAGCCTGTACGTACTGTTAGACCCCCAAGTTGGGCCCCAGGGCCAGACAGCAGGTGCTCCGGCCTCCACCCCCCAACGGAATTTTCCCCCAGCCCCCAGAACTGCCACTGATCACATAGCTGCTCAGAAAGCAGAACTTGTAACAGGAAACAGCACCTTGCGGTCGGCCGACCTGAGGAGGGGAAGTTCCCCTCACGACGGTTGCTTCCTGGGTAGAGATGCTGGGGCCCGATTGCCTCCCTTGTATGGGCATGAGCCACTCGCGACCCCGCAATTGGCTTATCATAAATTATGACGAAAAATTCGTTATATATTGTTGGCCCCCTCCTGGGGACGGGGAGAGAGAACTCGAATTCCCGTCGAACCGTATCCAGGCTTGATCAACCTGAAGCTCTCTCCTGGCTCACGCGTTTCCCAGAGCCTGACTGCTTGCCGGCCGTAATGAAACTTTTGTGGTTTGTATGTGTAAGTAAAATTAGCTGTTAAGGATATCTGTATATCTGTGCTGTTAGATAAGAGGCAGAGACTGGTTCCAGCCGCCCCAAGGCTCCTGCTAGGGGAAACCCGTTGACCAGGAAACCTTGAACGCAAAGGGGACCAGTTGAGCCTCGCAATTTGTGTTTAATAAGATTAGTTGCTGCATTTATGATTACTAATAGCACCAATATCACTTTTACTAACCCCTGGGACGACCTGAATAATTACTGGGACTTAGAAAAATACCAGGGCCAGCTTCTATTTGTAATTGTAGTGTTTGTGTTATTTGTTCTAGTATTATATTGTAAGCCCAAGTTGTAACTAATCGTGTGGTCCCTTATCCTTATTTGTGACTCATTTAATAAATCCTCAATCTTTAACACTACGACTGATTGCTTGCGTTATCCCCGTCACTACCCTTGGGCACTTGTCACCCCCCCCAGGGCATCCAGTGATCGAACCTCCGCCCTATTCCAACGCTCATTACCCGGTAGATAACGGGCACCTGGTGGCCATATCGGTGGAGCGAGGGGCGAGAGCAATCTGTAATCAACATGGCGTCACGAACAGGATGCCTTCGGGAGGGTCAGTGCCCGTGGTGTAGTGGGGACCGTGAACAATCTGAGCTCGAGCAATTTCAACACCTGCAATTTCACCAAGTGGCCAGCAGACAGTCTGCGAAGCCCACCCTAGATTGGATTTGTATTATAGAATCAGGGTCAGGGTCAAAAAGCTATACGACCTCATTAACCCTGCCTGCCGTAGGATGTCTCCTCCATTGCCATCCCACCTTTAAATGTCAGCCGGCCGATAGTTCCCTGCAACCCCAGTGCACGGGGGTTGCGGAGACTAGTCGGACCGAGACACCGTCTGGCATTTGGAAGGAGTGTAGCCGTATCATAAAAAGATCCGGGGCCACCGTTCCCAAACTCATACCCCCGCCCCGGGTACAGCCGGGTGATCCAGCCCACGGGTTGTTAGTCCACTTAGTGAAGGAATTGGAACAGACCAGGCGGACAAAGAAACTTAGACCAGATGAGTATAAGTCGGAAGACGTGTCCACAGTCTTGTTCAGCGCATTAAACAAAGCGCTGGACCTCTGTGTGGTCCTTCATGGAAGCACTATGTTTGCTGCTAAACAAGCCGCTGCTAACGACACCGACAGCGCAGAGTGTGAGATAAGTGGCAAAGAGCAGGAGGATGGGAGACCACCCCCTTATGAAGCCCCCCCTTGCCCTTTAATTTATCCCGCACTCCCCTCAGCCCCACCTGCGCCTGAGAAGAAGGGGCAGATGGAGGCCATGCCTGTTGCTATCACCAAAAGTAAGGTGGATTATTATACAGGTCAGACAGTTACGACTACCGAGTACCGAACTCGCACCAAGGCAGAGATGAAGGAATTCTTAGCAGACACGAGGCGCAGGGAGGGCGAGGCACCCCTAGTGTGGCTGGGTCGTCTGGCCCTGGATCACGGGGCAGAGATGGTAGATAGGGAGGAAGCCGCTGTTCTGGCCAAAACGTCCAATTGGGCGTCGGGGTTCCCGGGTCATCATCTCTTGGGAAATGAGGTATGGCCGCTCACCACCCCGGCCGCGGCCGTCTTGGCCATGAAAGGCAGTTTTAAGGGACTGTATGTACCTCCCGGCAGCGTAAATACACCCCATGAGATCATCTGGGCTATTGCCGGAGCGTCCATCATAGTGTGGAACCCACAAACGGTACCGTTAAATTTAGACCAGCAACAGATTTAGTCAGGTGTCCCCTTTATTTATGTTACAGACCCCACTCAAATTCCGGTCCAACGGGACGCGGTGGACTTGGCCGTAGATGGCGCCCCACCGATTGACACAGGGGGACTCCTGCTGTTGCATGGTTGGGTTGGGCAGCCCCTTATTACCTTATATGAGGCCGTGTCCCGGCTCCGAATGCCACCAGCCCCGAAGAACCCCATTTCAGCCCTTCCAGCTGAGAGCCCTGTTAACAAGGGTCAGCCTAAACACCCTGAACGAACCAAGGCTGAAAGAGCACTTTTTGGGTTCCTGTTACATAAGGGGATCCCCAAGGAAGCACTGCGGAAGATGTCCGCTTCCCAGCAGCAAGATTTGGGGAAACAGTTAGGATGGAAGGACTGGGATGACTATTTGAGAACAAAAAACGAGTAGAGGCCGGGTGCGCCCCGGCCTCCACAGACACTTGGGATGATCGACCATATCACACCCTATTGGTAGCCGGTCCCAAACCCCCTTATACCCCTGTATCTTTTTTGTTGGACACCGGAGCTCAAATCTCCGTTATAAAATCCGATGTGCCCCATGTACCCACAAGTTCTACTATGTTTATTCAGGGTCTTAACAGTATTGAAGAAAAGCCTGTAGTCAGCTTTACTTTGATTCATAAGGGGTATAAGCGAAAAGTTAAGGCTTTGTTGGGAGGAACAAATTTGCTGGGGGTTGGGGATATCAAACGACTGCGATTACAAAAACAAGTCTGTCAGGCTCTGCCTGTCACCCTGTCGCCCGAAGCCCCCCCCCCTTATTGCCCCGAGCTTGTTAATAACAGTTCATGGAAATTTTCCCCCATTCCCACGAAGCCTGAAGGCATCCCCCTCATTAAGCGACTGCTCGACCAATTATTAAAGGAGGGACGGATAACACAGGCGACCGCGTCAAATTATCTATCTCCCGGCTGGGGTATCCCCAAGCCCGGCAACCCCTCTGAATTTCGATTGGTCATTGACTATAGGCAGGCAAATAGCCGAGTCCGACACCTCCCATTCGCAGGCCCAGCCACCATTCCAGAAATATGGCAACAGTTAAGCGATGCCAGTGGGAGGTGGGCCTGCACCCTAGATTTAAAGGATATGTTTTATCAAATCCCGTTGGAGGACAAACCCCAAATCCTAAATTTCGCTTTCCAGGGCGCACAGTACCAGTGGAAGGTGTGCCCTCAAGGGTTCTGTAATTCCCCCACCTTGGCCACGTCCGCTCTTGTAAAAACCTTAAAGGGGGTAGAAGCCACTGGGGGCACCACCATTCTAGCCTATGTGGACGATATAATCATAATTGGGCCCAACGAACACATTGTCCAACACGTAACTAACACCGTGGTAGCCGAACTAAGGGCCAATGGGTGGCGAATTAATGAGAGAAAAAGCCACCTCGTGCCCTCTCAAAGCTTTTCCTTCTTAGGGCAACATTATGACCCCTATAACTGTGGCCAACCCACCTCGGGGATTTTAGACCCTTGGGTTAAAGACCCACCCGAGAATAAAAAGCAACTGCAGAGACTTTTAGGCCTGATTAATTATCACCGACACTTCATTCCAGATAAACACCTTGTAGACCTGGAAACGATCCAGGAACCCCTCTCGTCCAAACGGAAACGGGAAATATGGAGTCCTGAGGCCCAAAAAAGCTTGGAACGAATAGCCACCTGGTTTGCCTCTAACCCACGGCTAGCGCGATATAAAAGGGATTCACCTTTTATCATTACCCTGTTCTTTACACAACATCATTATGGGTACTCGGTATCACAAGACGGGCAACCGGTCTATAACTGGGCCCGACGGCTCAAGGGTCCTCAGTATCAATATGGACCCATAGGACTTATGTTACTAGCCGCAGGCGAGGCACGCATTTGGGCCCCGCTATCTAGTAAAGGGACCCTGATCGGCCCAGAGGTACACCTCATTTCTTGGCTCATGCGGCTGCCCCCCCCCAGTTTTCACGGAACCAGCCTAACGTGGCAACAGCTGTGTTACTTGGGGGAAATCACGTGGCGGGAATGGACGCTTAAATCGCTGCCAAACGATGTCCGATTCCCAGTGGCCTCGGAGCCCTTGTGTATAGAAACAAAATATGACCCCTGGATTGTGTCCGACGGGGGCACTTCCCCGACCCCCCGGGCAGGAGTTCTCTGTGCTAAATGCGACCACTTTCAGGTTGATCTCCTTCCCCCGGGTTCATCGGCCCAGTACAGCGAAGTTCATGGGGTCCTTCTCGCTGCCCAGCACGTTACCCAGGCCCATTCCGTTTCTGCTCAGGTCGTATTGGGTATAGACTCACAATTTTGTCTCAGCATCCTCACGGGAGAGGCTAATCCCACAGCGTTCACGCCCCTGTGGGAGACTATTTTTGACCTCGTACGTAAGTTCTCCCGGCCCTGGTTTATAACCCATTGCCCGTCACATCGTCCTGACTCTAACCCCCTCCACTCCGAATTGGATCACAGAATGAGGGAAATTCAAGCCCCCCAAGTGTGCCTGGGGCAGCAGCCCCAGCTAAACACCGACCCATTCCTCCGATGGCTTCATGAGGATTGGGGGCATTTGCCTAGCGGCCGCCTATACAATCAGTTAGCCCTAGGTGCTCAGGGAAAACCTGAGGTACGGCGGCAGGACTGTGAAAGAATCGTGCAGTCCTGCCTTAAGTGTGCACAAATCAAGTCCCAAAACCGCCCGCGTTACGAGCGGTGGGCGTACGCTGCGGAGTATTTCCCTCCTGGCGCGGTGTGGCAAATAGATTTAATGGGACCCCTACCTGGAGCCCGTCGCCACCCAAAGGCTCTGGTAGTGGTAGATTTGGGCTCCCGTCAAACTCACTGCATCCCTCTGAACACCACCACGGCTGCGGCTGTGGCTGGGGCACTGCAACAGGTAGCCGCAGCATGGGGTGTGCCCTCCGAAGTTCAAGCAGATGGAGGACCCCCGTTTACCAGCAAACATTTTGAAGCATTAGTGCTGGGATGGGGGGCTTCCCTCCATATTCACTTGAAGTATCACCCCGAAAGTAATGGTGTTGTAGAGCGGAAAATCGGGGTTTTGAAAACCATGATACGTTCAGTTAATCCCAACGCTGACTATAAGGGTTGGAGTGCACTATTACCGCAGGTTCTAATCTCTCTCAATGCAAACTATTCTCGTTGGCCTGAAATCAGCCCCAGACCTAGAGGCCCCTGGACTCCCGTATATCAGCCTGACCAACTAGTCTGGGTGGCTGAGCCACAGGCCTCAGGTCACCGAGAACCCTACGCTGCCCAAATTGTAAGTGCAGGTAAATATCCTAATACCTACACGATTGTGGATGCCCGGGGCACCCACACCTTGGTCCATCATAACTGGATAAGCAAGCGTTCCGAGTCAGGAACGACCTAATGGGGGCCAATAAGGCCGCCTTCTGTTTGTCTTGCAGCTCGCAATGGCAGCAGGAAAACGGGACGACAACCAGAAGGGCCCCGATCCGCGGAACTTAGGACAGCCGTATCCTGTAGATGAGAACGCCCATAAGCTTATGTTCGCGGCCTATTGGATCCAAGAAGTCCTGGGAGGAAACATCGACTTATCCTCACTGACATCTGACAACTGCCTTGCATGTTCCAATAGGCTGTCTGTAAATAGGCCTTTGTTTGATTTATTGCCGTTAGTGTTTAACTTTAGTAGTATTAATAGTCCCCTTAATTGTTCTTCTTCCTTTGCTCAGTGGCTCCCTATCGTGCAGTGGACAGGTTGTACAAATGATTATTTTAACCCCATCTCCCCCCGTGTCTTTCCTATTTTTAATAAAACTACGGCACGTTATCTAGGCCCACTCCCCTTGTCACCCGGACAGAGACCCATGGCGTCCCACTGTTGGGTGTTTTATGGCAATAAGGGACGACGAGGCCGGTCAAACTCACCCTACTGGGTAGGCACGTATCCAAACTGTTCCCAAACCCTTGTCTATGACAGCGTGTCCCACGGCAACGTTGTTATGGATTGGGACACCCCTCTGCCAATAATCAATAAAACTGTCGTGGAAATGGATGTCATGGTCCCACCCTTTAGCGACTTCTTTAACCCTCTTAGGCACACCTATTTTTATTTTAGTTGGGTTTTAAACAAATTAAGACCCGGTCACTTTTGGCTATGTGGCGAGACAGCCTTTGCGGCACTCCCCCCCAATCCCAAAGGTATATGTACCATTGGGTCTGTCCTAATAAAAGGGGGTGGTCTTTATGTCAAGACCCGGCAGCCTAGTTCGGCTGGGCGGGTTCGACGTTCTTGGGGATGGTGGGAGAGGGCAAGGGGTGCCTTGTCCTCTGTAGTATCTTCAGTGGTCTCATTTAACCCCGTGGGATATATGTTATTGCGTGAGCAAGTATTATTTCAATCGTTGGCTATAGAAACGCTAGCCAACACCACTGCAAAGGGCTTTAGCTTAGTTAATCAGCGGTTAGGTGAATTAGCAGATTATTCTTTTCAGAATCGCTTAATGATACAATTTTTGTTGCAATCATGGGATTTTTGTGAAACCCTTGTATCTATGTATCCACAGTTTAAAGATAAGTGCTGTATCTCTCTGTCTTCTATTTCTGGAAACTTAACTGAAGTGATTAATGACCTTCAGGCCTTGGGAACCGCTGTGCGTGAGTCCAGAGAGACCTTCCGCTTCTGGTCATGGCTGGAGTGGCTGGGCCTTGGAGCCTATAAGTCTTATTTTCAGGCCCTTTTTGTGTCGCTCGTGGTGGGCCTCTGCCTCCTCTGCCTCGGGTGTGCTTTTGTTAAGGCCTGTGTTCGGCGGATGGTGGGAAGTGCCCTTATTGCCTCGGCCGCTGAGACGCGTCCGCTCGTAGGAGCGGACGCTGACTCGGACACTGAGGTTTAGGTACGTTGGGCGTTGTCGGCCGGAGCATGGGGGCATGTTAGACCCCCAAGTTGGGCCCCAGGGCCAGACAGCAGGTGCTCCGGCCTCCACCCCCCAACGGAATTTTCCCCCAGCCCCCAGAACTGCCACTGATCACATAGCTGCTCAGAAAGCAGAACTTGTAACAGGAAACAGCACCTTGCGGTCGGCCGACCTGAGGAGGGGAAGTTCCCCTCACGACGGTTGCTTCCTGGGTAGAGATGCTGGGGCCCGATTGCCTCCCTTGTATGGGCATGAGCCACTCGCGACCCCGCAATTGGCTTATCATAAATTATGACGAAAAATTCGTTATATATTGTTGGCCCCCTCCTGGGGACGGGGAGAGAGAACTCGAATTCCCGTCAAACCGTATCCAGGCTTGATCAACCTGAAGCTCTCTCCTGGCTCACGCGTTTCCCAGAGCCTGACTGCTTGCCGGCCGTAATGAAACTTTTGTGGTTTGTATGTGTAAGTAAAATTAGCTGTTAAGGATATCTGTATATCTGTGCTGTTAGATAAGAGGCAGAGACTGGTTCCAGCCGCCCCAAGGCTCCTGCTAGGGGAAACCCGTTGACCAGGAAACCTTGAACGCAAAGGGGACCAGTTGAGCCTCGCAATTTGTGTTTAATAAGATTAGTTGCTGCATTTATGATTACTAATAGCACCAATATCACTTTTACTAACCCCTGGGACGACCTGAATAATTACTGGGACTTAGAAAAATACCAGGGCCAGCTTCTATTTGTAATTGTAGTGTTTGTGTTATTTGTTCTAGTATTATATTGTAAGCCCAAGTTGTAACTAATCGTGTGGTCCCTTATCCTTATTTGTGACTCATTTAATAAATCCTCAATCTTTAACACTACGACTGATTGCTTGCGTTATCCCCGTCACTACCCTTGGGCACTTGTCACCCCCCCCAGGGCATCCAGTGATCAAACCTCCGCCCTATTCCAACGCTCATTACCCGGTAGATAACGGGCACCTGGTGGCCATATCGGTGGAGCGAGGGGCGAGAGCAATCTGTAATCAACACGTACTAGACTCAGCGCTGAGAGATTCTTGGGTCACTGCTGCACTGGCTCCAATTGAGCTAGTGCCTAAAAACAGCAGTGTGTTTGCAGCAGCATGGCAGGCACTCAAGCCTGACCCCTGAGTATGTACTTGGGTGGCCTGAGCTACCAGCAAGGCTGGCATGGACATACTGCTATTTTTAGGTGCTAGCTTCAGCACAGCTGGTGCTGGGAATCACATCTGGCTCACATGTAGATGTATCCTCAGAAAGGGAGGGCGTGCTTGTGGTTTGTACCAAAGGATGGTAAGCCTCTGGTTAAGGAAGACATACATATAGACCTTTTGTTGTTCTAAAATCCTTTCTCTGAAGTTGTTCTTTATTATTGTTGTTAAGATTAAAGAATACTTTTGTTCAAGAAGGTTGTCTGGTCACTGTATTCACCATGGGTGAATACAGAACTGAACCCAGCTGGACCTGCGGGGTAAGCACAGTTGATACACAGGGTTCTGTAACCCAGGGCCCAATCGAAGAGTGGGAGAATTGTGTGAGTCTACTCCAGAAGAGATAAAGGCCTGAGGCCTGCTACCGGTGGGCTGCATTCGGAGATCAGGGAGGGGTTAGAGGTGCAGCTCTCTCTGTAACTGTGGCTAGTATAGTAGTATGAGTAAGGGTACGTCTTCACTACTGGCAGTATCGGCGGGTAGCAATCGATTTCTCGGGGATCGATATATCGCATCTCATCTAGATGCGATATATCGATCCCTGAACGCGCTCCTGTCGACTCTGGAACTCCACCAACGTGAAGTCGACAGAGGGAGCCGAAGACGTCGATCCCATGCCGTGAGGACGGTAGGTAACTCTATCTAAGATACTTCGACTTCAGCTAGGCTATTCATGTAGCTGAAGTTGCATATCTTAGATCGATCCCCTCCCCTAGTGTAGACCAGCCCTTACAGTTACAGGAACTGAAAGGGGTAAAAACCTCACACAAAGTCAAACTCAACAACTTCTGAATGTTACTCTCTAACAACTATGACTACTGAAAAGGGGAAGGAAGAGGCGGCAATTTTTATAAATGTTTCTCTATTAAATGGATCAATCCTATTTATGCTTTTCAAAACATGAACTTCCGTTAATTTTTGGAGACACCGAGAAGGTAGGGGATTAAGGGAACAGGTCAGAGCTATGGAAATGTATGCAGCCACCTGCTTCCTCTTCTATCTTTAGAGAAGAGAGGTGTTCCTGGCGTTTCCAAGAATAGAGAAGGGTGTTAGCATTTACTGGGAAAATGAATTTGAGTAAAATGTTAAATTCCCTGGGCTATTTGTCATGGGGCAGCTGACACCTGTTTTAACTCTGCAGCTGTTTTCATTACTCAGTAGCTATTTTCCCCCTTGATGTATCTGATGTAACTCCCATTAACAAAAATTAAAATGATATTTTCACATCAGATGGAGTCTAGATCGCAAAGATTGGGAAAGACAGCTTGAATGTTTCCTGCAAAGTAATCTGGGGGAGGCTGAGCTTAGTCTCACTAACTACTCCCTCCTCCCCCTCCACTTCTGATATCCAGGCACTTAATATCTTAGTACAAATTTCTATTTTCAGAACCACTGTATCTTTACTCAGAGGGGAGAAATGCATTACGTTTTACATTGTCTTTGATTTAACCAACACTAGGATTTAGACAGTTATTAAAATATGAAGTAATGTATAATTTCCTCTGGGGCAGTCTTGAAAACGTGCGGAGAGAGAGCGAGAAAGAATAATTCTGGAAACACTTTATGGTCATCTGAGTGCAGAGGACCAGGAAACATTAATAAATAGATTTGGTCACATTTTGCAATAAAGTAATTATTCAAATTAGTCACTACTTAATTAGGTGCCAAAGTCATTTCTGTTTCCGTATCTCTTTTCATGGAGGCCTAGCTAAAATCATAATACAGGTAGGATTAATTTTCAACATGCCAGAAAATGTGTGCAATTTGCCTATCAATCTATTTATATTTCAATATAAGCAGGGATGTGTTATATTCATCTTATCTTTACCACTTATGACTTAATTGCAAATAGTATTAAAAACTTGTGTAAATATAGTTGACAATATCCACTTCCTTGAAGAGACATTTATCAAGCAATTTTGACCTCAAATTTAGGTTTTGGGTTTAACAAAACAAAACTACAAATATTTTTATAAAATTCAGTGTTACTAGAAAAGTTCTCATGATTTATTTTTTAAAAAGTGATACTAATTTTTTCTTTGGATTTATATATTTCCCAGCTGTTTTTGCAACCCAAATGCTGCAACTTTGTATTATTGCAGCTAATATGAGAGGCTCATTTAGTGCAACTAATTAGGAACAAGAGAAACTATGACTAGTTCTACATTCATCATTGTCTGTCTGAGCTAAATGAAGTGGAAAAAGTAGGCAAGTAGTATACATGTGGGAAAGTGAGTTAGTTTTTATGTCTCTATTTTAATCACTTAGGATATAGCTATTAACTTAGATAAGTGGTTTGTTTTTAAATATTCTTCTGAAGCTGAGTATTCTTTAAAGATAATGGAAATATCTCCTTGTTTCCTTTTACCTGCCAACACCTGCATTCAGGGTCTCTGTGGAATTTTTGTAACAATTGAGATAGCACAAATACTTGCATTACACAAAGCAGAGAGTTTGCCTGCATTCTTCAGATCAGTAGCCCTTAAATGTTTACATATTATGACCCACTTAAGACTAGAACCTCTGCTAGAGGAACTCCTTTTCCAACCTACTGATTCAATTTTCCCTATGGCAAATATACTATCAAGTTTAAAGAAAAAAAATGAAGACCTCATTATGAAGACAAGATCAATATAACCTCTAATTCAATGCATGCTACTCTTGTTTCCATTCTCCTAGTTTATTCATTTGGTCTTTGTTTCCTTTTCCCTGACTTTAGGAAATTACATTTATTAGGACCAATTCTCTCCTAGTCTAATAGACACTGGACTCCACTGCTTCAAACTCTCCAAGTCTCTTTGCAGTTTGGTAGGATCTTCCTGTATATGCCACTCCTCCAATTTTGGTTATCATGGCTGAATTTACACTTACCATCCCCAAAACAAAAACAAAATCAGAACAACCAAAAAACCCCAACACAACCAACCAGCCAAAAACTGGCTGACAGAGGCATGAAACAGCTGTATAGATCTTGGGATTTTTAGATGGTTTTTAGTTGATCAAAAAATAATCCAGTAATTCTTGAAAACTGATATGCTGCCATTTGGACAGAAGCATCACTGGCCTACCAGTGGCCCACAGACTATATACCACAGTTTCAGGAGCAGCATGGTTTAGAATTTAGGATACAGGAGACTGTGTCTATTACTGGCTCTGCCATTGGCCTATTCCATCATCTTGGACAAACCACTTCACCTCTCTGTGCCTCTTTTCTCCTATATGATGGGGGAGGGATAGTTCAGTGGTTTGAGCATTGGCCTGCTAAACCCAGGGTTGTGAGTTCAATCCTTGAGGGGGCCCTTTGGGAATTGGTCCTGCTTTGAGCAGGGGGTTGGACTCAGATAATCTCTTGAGGTCCCTTCCAACCCTAATGATTCTATGTTTAAAAACAAAAGACCCCCTTGGGATAATGATACTTCCCTTTTGTGAAGTGTTCTGAGAACTATAGAGAAGCCATGTTATACAAAAGCCTGTTGTTAATAATTTGTTCAGACTGTTTTAGCTATTAGTGACAAATGGGGGACCTTGAATTCAGATCTTGCTGGGTAAGTTTAGAAGGAGATTATTTTCAAATTACTGTTATTTTGGTGTCTATCTTTAAAGTCTACATATGCATTCTGTGAATATTGAGGGATTTTTCTACTTTTTAGATTTATTTCAGAGATGGTTTTGTATCAGCCCCCCAGATCTCCTGAACACACAGAACTTTGGAGAAATTCAGATCTGGAACCAGACTTTGAAATTCTGGCTTGACTTTAATTTAAAAGCTGTAGAGTTTTTCCAGTTTTCCATAGAACCACTAAATCAGTTGCCTAAATACCCTACTTTGATATCTTTTTTGCATCCAAAGAGAACAGACTAGACCAGCTTCCTTTACCGTCACTCCGATAATGCCTTTTCTCAGACTGTTCAATTCCTCTTACTTTATATCCTGGTACATAGTACCCCAGATGCCAGAGGCAGAAGTACTTTGATCTTAGGCCATGCTGAAGTTAAGTTATCAATAGATGCCCTGTGCTTACTCTACGTCTAGCGATCATGGCACATTAATCTGAACTTTGCAGGCTCTCGGCTTTACATCTGTGGACAGTGAAAACAGTTTAAAGAAATGAACTCAGTTCAGTCCTGTGATCCAGTCCTGTTGTGAGAAATGGCTAAAGTGGCCCACAGGAGGGCTATTATCTTCTAGTCTCAATGAAGAGGAAACAATTAAACCTCAAACTGTTAAAGCTCAAGAGGAGAATTAAGGAGCTGTAGCAACAATTTGAAAAAAGCCACTCAGCTAAGATTAAAGGAGCATTAAAATCAGCAGGGCCTGCCTTCTACCAGATTTTAAATCAAAGATTTGTTTGAGACTTCCTACTAAGAACTGTGTATTTGAAGGCCACATAGACCAAGGTAGAAAAATGCTTTCAAAGTTCATCAGAGGATAATATTTTCCATCCCTGTAATTATAGATGGGCTCAGATGAGAACTCCAGATCCATGAACACCTGACGACTTTGACAGGTTTCAGAGTGGTAGCCATATTAGTCTGTATCAGCAAAAACAACAAGAAGGTGCCACAAGTTGTTTTCACAACTTTGAGGAAGTTTGGATCTGAACTCCAAGGATCAGGCCCATCTTTATCTGTAATGAGCCAAACACTTTGCCAGAAAAAATCATGTGCAATGGACATTAAAGGAAAGCAGCAGTGGGATACATAAAATAGCTTCCAGTCACTTAATTCAGTGCAAAGTGTGACTAAGTCACTAACATAGTTTATAAATGACAACTGGGAGAGAATTTTTCAAGAGCACTCAACACTGGTCTTACTCTGCTCCTATTGAAATCAATTAGCACTTTAACACTGATGTAAATTCAGAGCAAAATTAGGCCCTTGCCAGTTGTATAACTTCCACTGACTGCAGTGGGAACAGAGGTAGGCCAACGCTGAACGCTTTTGAAAAATAAACCCACTTAAATATGAAAAAATGAAACAAGTCGGATCTGTGTTGTGAGCTTGAGGACATGTGCGAGGACAGGAAGATCAGAGCTGCAGGCAGAGGTGCAAGGAACAGCAGGAAAATTCCAAAGAGCTCTTGTGATAAATTCTGTAGTTTTTCTGGGGTTTATGGATGTACAAAAGCAACAACAGGAAAAAGACACAGAAAAAAAATATAGAACTTACCTAAAAGGACCTTTGGAATTCTCCTGCTCATATGAGCATCTCTGGTTGTAGCTTCCTGTCTTGATTTCTGTCATTATCTTATATTTTTTGTTGGGAATTGTCATTAAAATGGAAGCTCATGTGGATTAAATGGCTGCCCATTTTGTATCAGTGGAAAGTTTGAAACATTTTCTCATTTTTTAATACATAGTTTTGTAATTTCCTGGTTTTATTTACCTTTTCTGATTAAGCAAATTTCCTACAGTTATCTATAGCAATAGTAAAAATTACAGTAGCAGTCCTTTGAAAATTATCAGTAAGTTTCCTTTAAGAATTCTAATAATATTTTTATATTAATGGACACTAGAAGGGATTAGTTAGAAATTTAAGCATCTGGTATTTCGGACCTGGCAATATCCTCGGAAACTTTCATGAGCTATACCTGAATCTTGTGCAGCTTACTGTTGGGGGCTGAGGTGTCTTTCAGAACAATTTAAGAAGTTCAGATCTGCACTGGTTTGCATTGAAGTTATGGTCCCATACAGTTTTTGGTAAGAGATGACGTTTACCATAGTGCTCATGGTCAGAATTTCCTCTCCCACCATTGTGCAATGTTTTCTACATTGGTTGTACTCTTAGCTGCTACATTCTCTGTAAAGGAGGTTACTCATGTATATAGGTTTTAATGCACATCAAGTTTCTTTGGGATGAAAAGCATATGTAGATAGATTGAACTGAACTTATGATGAATGTTCAAGGGTAGGTTAGATTCCTAAATAATGACAAAATGAAGCAGAGCTAAAAAATGTAAGATTCAGGGATAACACTTATCTCCAGAGATGAGAAGGGAATACCAGAGATGGACATAACCGCATGATATTGGTATGTCTCCTAATATTTTACCAATTATCTTCTAGAAAATGGGGAAACACGTGGGTTTATGTTTTGGGAAAACACATGCCCCTGTATTAGAAGGCACTTAGGACATATTGCAAATCTCATTGAAGTCTTCCAATTGACTTAGGCAGGTTTTTGTTTAGCACCTTTAAGGAGTTAATACCATAGGTCTCACTACACCTAGTAGTAGTGCTCACTGTGTTACTTCGAGTTATTCCTAAAAAAACACTTACCTCTGCTATGCCCACATACCTCTCTCTTCTCTAGGCTCCTGACTGCGTGACACAGTACTACAACCCTAATGAAGCTATTACATTACTGAAGAAAGTAAGTACTAAGAAGCCTTTATTTTCAGTAGTGGCAGGTGTCAAAACTGATGTTTACAATTGTTTTGCTTTTTGCTACATGGAATTGCTTTGAACTTGTCACTCGATTTCTTCAGTATGTTGGCATTCTGAAATTAACATAATGATGCCTTTTATATTAAGTAGTCATTATTACTGTTCATGTTCCTTTTTACTTTATACTTATTTACGATTGTTTCATAGTGAAATGTTTTCTTCCTGTGATTTGATAAAGTGTTGAGCCATCACCTTAATAACACTAATTAATTTGAGAGAACAACTCAAATTTAAATCATGTCTGAGTCAAATCTGGTAGAACTTGGTTTTAGTCAATATTTTTTTTCCAAACCACAGCCATAGGTTTGCTCTTTGCTAGTAAGTACTAAGCAAAGGGGTTACTTACTGACTGTCCATAACATTGTAACCCACACACCTCCTGGGGGTGGTGCTCTGTCCCACCTAGTGGCACCAAGACCATTTAGAGAGAGATTAATGAGTCTGCTTCTACAGCCTTAGCTAAGAGCCATATGGCTTTTAGCTCATTCAATAAAGGCTCATGCACCAAGCTCCAGAGGTCTGAGATTCAATCCTGCCTGCAGATGACTGGGGTCTGTCAGCGTTAAAACAACACACATTATTTTCCATTTTTTTTCATCATCATTGTTCTGTGGAATTTGATTGTGGAGATACTGAGCAAGTTGAGTTCCAGAAGACCTAATATGAACCCAAACTTACAGCTTCCTCTTCATCTCTGCCACCACATTAGCTCCAATGAGTATGCAATGCCTTATGGGAAGCAAAATTCCTTTTCTGATGCAAAAATATCTGATATAGTGAAATGAAAACAAAGATGATGTCTGGGTAATTACACTGCATGGTCCATGGTGGTTATTTGCTTTATTTTTTTAATTTTAATCTCATGTCAAAGTATCTTTTTAAAATATCTAATGGAGGTGATAAGTATGAGACATATGATATAGGTAATTCCTAATAATTCTAAATACCTTATCATGGAAGCTTGTTGGAAAATTTCTGTGGACACTAATTTCAACCAAAAAACAGAAATAGGTTTTGGCAAAAATATTGTGAAAATTGTACAGCTGCTGATGTTTGTATATTGCTCAGGTGTATGCATATATATTTGCATTGGTGCTGCGTGTAATCACCAGGAGTGATTATCTCGATGCAAAATGCAGTGCATCGCTGGTAGCTATCCAAGTGCAGCCTGCACTGCCACCTGACTCAATGCCTTGTGAATATTCAGTGTTTTTTGTGGGATACCAACAATTTGCCTAGGGACTTCTGGGAGCTGCCACATTCTCCAACTCATAATACTTTTAATATCCCATATTTTCTCTGCTTTTTAAAAACTCCCACACTCTTGTGCGATGCTTTTAGTTCCCCACCATCTCTCTGACAGAAACATGGACCCTTCAGAGCACAGGTCTCATGAGAATTGTTAACACAGGACATATGGTACTTCTGTATCTCCAGAGCTTGAACAAGTATTGCTACAACTGGGATTGCGATGAGGAAGATGCAGAGATGGTCAAGCACAATAACTGGATGCTTATGGACATGCGGGCATTCACTGAGCGGCATCACACAGTGGTTTACTGCTTCTGGGTCCTAGAATTGAGCACTGATTGGTGGAATCACATCATACTGACGATTTGGGATCACAAGCAGTGGCTGTGTAACAGTTGGATGTGAAAGGCCACGTTCCTAGATCTGCGTGCTGAGCTCACCCCAGACCTCCAGAGCAGGGACAATAAAATGAGCTGCATTGACAGTGGAGAAACAAGTGGCAATCACACTCTGGAAGCTTGCAATGCTACTTTGATGTAGGTTAGTGGGCAATCAGTTTTGGATTTGGAAGATCCACAGTGGGGGCTATTGTCATCCAAGTGTGTAAAACCATTAAGCAGCTCCAGCTGCACAAGACTGTGATTGTCTGTAAAGTACAGGAAAAAGTGGATAGATTTGCAGCAATGGGATTCCTGAACTGCAGTGGGGTAATAGCACACAATCTGTATTCTGGCACCAGCCCGCCTTGCCACACAGTACATCAACAGAACAGAATACTCTTCCATGGTTATGCAAGTGCTAGTGGATCACCAGGAATGTTTTCCTGATATCAGTGTGGGGAGTTGAGGGAAGGTGCAGGACACTCGCATCTTCAAGAACACAGGACTTTTCAAAAAGCTGCATGCAGGGACGTGCTTCCCTGAAGGGTGGATTTCCACTGGCAATGTCAAAATGCCAATAGTGATCCTGGGGGATCCAACCCATCCTTTGCTTCCCTGGGGCATGAAGCCATACACTAGCCACCATGACATCACCAGGGAAGGATTCAATAACTGACTCAGCAGGCTCAGAATGACTCTTGACTTTTGGCAGATTTAAGGTAGGCTGGCACGGTTTGCTCACTAGATTGGATCTTGATAAGAAAAATATTCCCATGAGTATAGCTGAATGTTCTGGACTGCATAATATCTGTGAGGAGGGGAGGGAGGATGGGGAAAGGCTGTTGCCAGTGTGGAGGGGCAAGGTGGATTGGCTGTCTGCTGGATTTAATCAGCCAGACACAAGGGTTATTAGAAGAGCCTAGCATAGAGCTATGCTGCTGAGGGAAGCCTTAAAAGACCATTTTAACAGTCAGACACAGTAGGGTTGTCTGATGCATTTGTAAAATACTGAGATTAAATAAGGGTGGGTCTTTGCCTCCTGCTTTGAATTCTGTAATGCTTGAGCAGACTAATAAAGAGAGTCTGACTTTCCAAAAATAGAACTTCATTGTATGCAAAGAAACAGGCAACAAAATTCAAGTTAAAACAAACACACGAAGTTAAAAAACTTTTACTGACACGATAGCAGAAGAATCATACTTGCAATCCCAAGTAAAAATGGAAATAAACAGTGAATATTTATGTCCATGTATCTAAAAACTACTATAATGTAGGCTGTGGCTACATATACACTGAGCTGTAGTTTTCACAGCTTGGTGTGTGTGTTGCTGCTGTTCTCGTTGTCTAGTGTGGAGTGGTAGGGGTAAGGAATGATGGACACCATGCTGCAACCTGGTATGTTGAGGGGGTGTAGGGAGCGAGGGCGAGGGAGTTCTCCAAGGATCAGAAAGCTCCTGAGTCCAGAGTCACTGGGCACATTGGTCAATAATGCTCCTCAACTTCTGAGTTTGTTGCCTGAGCAAGCCCATTACATCCTGGTGCATTTTCCAATGTACCTCGTGGTCCTTTCCTCTCTTCTGCGGCAACCACTCTGTCCATTCTCACATCTTCTCCGTGGTCCTGTTCAAATGGCCCCTCTAATTCCTGTGTTCATGGTCCAAGGCTGGAGAGAATTGCAGAGTTTTACAGAACATTTCCTCCCTAGTACTCTTCTTTCTTCTCCTGAGCTGTGTCAGGCATTCAGAGGGCACCGCTTCAGGTCACCACACCAGAGGCTGTTGATTAAAACAGACAGCTACATCATTATATTTACAGTCACCACAGCAAGGAAAAGATACGTCTCAAAATTCCCTTACTTTATTCCCAATAATATGTTTAAGAAATGCTAACTGTCACTTTAGCTTTGGAGAGCCTCACTGTAGCACCACTTTGCAGCTCCAACCATGGTGAATGGGAAAGAAGGAGAAGTCCTATTACATGGAAACTAATGCTGAGTGCCCTTCTCCATAAGAGTGTATGGAAAGTGCACTAAATATTGGTGGTGGTGATTTTAGCCAATATCTCACTCCTGATGATGGACAAGGCACAGAGAACTATCTGCTACCGGTGACCCAAAGCTGCCTGGGCTTGGATGCTGCTAGCCTGTTTGCTGCGATGGTGCCAAGTGAACTCTTCACGGAGTAGCATGGGAAAATCTCCTCTTGCAGTGGAGGAAACAAGGCTGTCTTCCCTAGAAAACTTCAGGAGAGGATTACAGAGTATTTCCATCAGCTACATTGAGATTTCTCAAGAGAATAAAAGGGACATCCCTGCTTAGATAATGTAATACACCTGGCCCTCTGCCTAGCCCAACGTGCCAAAGAAATGAAAAACAGATGCCAACTACACCTCTGTTTGTTCTGCCTCTTCCCAAGCACAGGATGTTGATCTGATGTGGATTGTGTAATTGGATTGCCACATTACTCTTCTTGACTTTATTCCCATGCTTTCATATTCTAACGTTATACCAGTAAAACAATCAAAAGTCCATACTCTTGTTCTCTGAACTTTTGGGTAGGATAGGCAACCTTCTTAAATGAGAAGAAAGGGGAGGAGGAGGAAGGTGACGTTTCAGGCAAGTGGAAAGGGAAAAAAACTGTTATAAGGAATACTGTGTACATGCTTTCCCAAGCTCCCTTCCCCTTCATCAGCAGGCTCATCTGCACTCATCTGTTGGGACTGATTTGACTCTGGTAGAGTTTCAAACAGTTCCTGGCTCATGGCATGTTTAGAGTTCTCCACCATATCACCCCCAGCTACCTCTTTTTCCTCCTCACTGGCCATGGCAGGAGTCTACACCTCAGTCTCCTCTCCTGTATCCACAGTCATCTGCGGGGAGTCCCTGCCAAGTATGACATAGTCGGTGGGGCAGCACCAGATTTCTTGTTGTCCTCCCTCACCTTGTGGTTTTCTTGGTGAAATTCCTTCATTTCACATGGCACTGCTGCCCATTCCTATGCAATCTGCTCTGTAGATGTTGATATTTTTGTGGTTGTTCCATAGCTGTGCTTGCAAAACCTCTTTTCCTGACAGGGTGAGGAGATTCATGACTTCTTGCCTGCTTCTGGCAGGAGTGCGTCTAATAGATAGATCTCTGTGTGCGTGGAGCTGGCATGGTCAGATGCACTTAATAAAGGTGAGAGCTGGTAGGTGAAGAAAAAGGTATTTTAAAAACACACAGATTTTTTAAAGGGAGGTAGAGGCGGCAGGTTTCCAGTCTCTATGACCCAGCGGCAACAGAGTTTACCGTTGCAGGGATAGGGGCATTTTTGATCAGCTGCTGGAGGACTGTTAGGGTCAGTGCAACTAATTCAGTGTCTACATTGTAGGTCGACCATGGCTCTGTGTCACTGTAACAGGGTGCTTACATTAGTGGGAGACAAATTTTGCTGTAGACACATGCACAAGTAGGTTCACAGAAGTTGACCTGACTTTGTAGTGTAGACCAGGACTCATTCCCTATTGTCAGAATTAGCCGATAAAATAGAGGCTCCTCAGAGAGGGTTTGCAAAAGTTTGCAACACCATTGCCATCCATTATTTAGGTTCTGATCCTGAAAAGTGATGATTCATTGGGTAGACACCTCCTACGTCTGCATGGAGGTGCAATACACTTCATATTACAGGAGTGGGGTAATCTCCTCTGAAATCAGTGGAGTTAAACATTTGTCAAATAAGTGTAGGTGAAAGCAGAATCAGGACTAAGAGATATTCATATACACTAGTGAAATATTCCAAAGAACAATATAGTATTTGAAAAACATGAACAAAACTTGGAAAATATATGTATAGTGTGTATATGTGGATATATAGCGAGAGAGTGGTTAATGACTTCCTATCTATCGCTAAGATTAAAAATACAAACAACTCTAACTCTGCAAATAACTTCAGGGAGACAATATTCTCTTTTCACTGCATATAATGTTTACATAAACATAGTTTAGTAGTTAAATACAAGCTTTCTGTGTGGTTCTTACTGAGGCACACTGTTTCCTCTAGCAGGTGGTTTCTGTTTGGATGGGAAATCGTTGAGAGTCAGGCTATTTTCTTGGTATTATTTATTTATAGATAGACCCAAACCCTCTTTCTCTCAGTACCAGTATGAACAAACTGTGTGCAGGCAGACGTCTGTTACAAAACTCCTAGCTAAGGCATTCCAGCCCTGACCCAAGAAGCAGCTGTCCTCTTGCCTCTGCTGCTTCTATCGACTCTCAGCTAACTGGACATTGTATCCTTCCAAAGGCTGCACAGAACTCAATCTTGCCCACCACTTAACACACAGTCTTCTCCCATTCATCAGCTTGTGCGGTTGGAACCCAGGAAATCCTATTGGCTACACGCTCTCTCTCTTTCACATGGGCTGGTCAGGCAGCCTGAGCCTTAGCTCCTATTTTTGTGTTCACCTGTTCTTCACTAGAGTAGCGCCTCAGCTGAGTGCTTTAACCCACCCCACCCTTTCCCTTAGTGAATTTATATTCCTTGCATCAGTGACCCCAGTGCATGGAAACCAATTATAAATAACTTTCTATGGAACTCCAGGACCCAAATGCCTACATAATCTGTAAAATAGTTACATTTCCAGTCTGGACTAATGACTGACTAATGGCGAAAAAATCCATAAGCAGCAACTCTTGTCAAAAACACATTCAGATAAAGCAATGTAGTGGTTTAATAGCACAGAGAACAAAAACAAAATAGTTCAGCTAAATTAGGCCTATCAGCTGTTAACTCATGAACAGCCCCCCCCACAAGTTTCCTGGAGTTGATAATTCCCAGTTTGTATATGATTCCTTTCCAGATTTCTGTGATTCCTGAGCAGCAACTGAATCATGCCAATAAACAGCCGTTGTGTCTCCCAAATGAATGTTTGTCATTAAGAACCATACAGCAGTAAATAGCCTGATCATTCAGTGTTTTTTGGGGGTGGGTACGAATTGCTTTACATTTAAATGTTCGTGTATGTCTCATCTGTGGATTGTACAAAAGAACCCTTAGGAATCCATAGTTAAGAGAAGCAATGTGCTTTGCTCATTTTAGGTCCTGATCCTGCAAACACTTGGGCATGTCGGGAGGTGCTCTGGGTTTCCATCCTGTCACCTGCCTTGTTGAATGTGTAAGTGGGTTATTAATGACATGCCATGGGATACAGTGTCTACTTATGCTGATGACACCCCACTGTGTATTTCCATCCCATCTGACCCAGCCAACCTGATTTATTTCCTTAACTTTGGAGACTGGGGCTAACAGGCTGAAGCTCAATTTGTATATAGCTGAGATGGGTTCATCAAGAAGATGTTGCATGGAATAACATCTCTTTGAGAGAATGAACCTGCCTTTTGTCATTCAACCTAGTGGTCTCCCAGAATCATAGAAACATGGCACTGGAAGGGACCTTCATAGATAATCCAGTCCAGTCCCCTGCACTCAGATAGGACTAAACATTATCTAGAACAGACCTGCACAACATGCGGCCCGCAGAGGCTCACTGTGCAGCCTGCGGCAGGGAATCAAAGGGTTCTGGGCTGCCTGCAGTGGCGGGGAGCCCAGAGCTCTTTTAATCTCAGGCGCGACCGGGATTCATAGGGCTCTGGGCTGCCCGCAGCCGTGGGGAGCCCAGAGCCCTTTAAATCCCAGCTGCTGCCGGGATTCAAAACGCTCTGAGCTGCCCGCAGTGGCGGGGAGCCCAGAGCTCTTTAAATCTCAGCCACGGCCGGGATTCAAAAGGCTCTGCGCTGCCTGCAGCTGTGGGGAGCCTTGAGCCCTTTAAATCTCAGCCGCCAGGGCCGGCTTTAGGTCAATTCAACCAATTCCCCTGAATCGGCCCACCCCTAAGAGGGCCCCATGCCCAAGCTCCAGTATGGTGTACTGGCAAAAATTAGTGCGCTATACCGGGGTGGCCCAGCTTCCCCAGGGGGAAATTTAAAAGGCCTGGGGCTCCCAGCAGGGGCTGGAGCCCCTGGTTCTTTAAATTGCCACCAGAGCACCACTGCTGGAGCCCTGGGGTAGGGCTGTGGGGCTCTGGGGGCTATTTAAAAAGTCTGGGGCTCCCGTCGCTTCTACTGTCCCGGCCCTTTAAATAGCCACTGGAGCCCCACCGCTTCCCCAGGGCTCCCGTGGCTATTTAAAGGGCTAGGATGGTAGAAGCAGGGGAGCTCTGGGCTCTTTAAATAGCCCCCAGAGCCCTGGGGTAGCGGGGGGGGGGCCTCACTGAAATTATTTGAATTGGGCCCCGCACTTCCAAAAGCTGGCCCTGCCAGCAGCGGATGGGCTGGGGCTGAGATTTAAAGGTCTCGGGCTCCCCTCAGCAGCAGGAGCTCTGGACCCTTTAAACCAGTGCCCCAGCCCCGCAAAGCTCAGGGTTCCCCCAGCCACCGGAGCCCCGGGCCCTTTAATTTGACCCTGAGGGCTCCCAGCCACCTCTTCAGCTGGAAGCCCCTGGTTGATTAAAAATCAAGTATCACCTCCCCACCCCTAACCTTCCTTTTTGGCCCAAAGCTGTTTTTGTGGAGCGGCACTGGGGAAGGAGAATTTGTTTCTGCAGGGCTGGGCGGTGCTGGGGCAGGGTGTTTCCGCTGGGCCGGGAGGTACTAGGGGTGGGGGATTTTTCCGCAGGGCCGGGGGGTTTCAGCCCTCAGCTGTTTTCTTTGGAGTAATGTGGCCCTCGCCACTTTACAAGTTGTGCAGGCCTGTTCCAGACCAACTGTCCAGCTGGTGTCTCCCACAATCCTGTGCCACTTCCCAGTGGCAGATAGGGGAACCCAGGCCTGCCTGCTACTCTGGGTTCCAGCCCAGAGACCCTACAATCAGCATCCAATGTCTGCACAATCTTTAACCTTGCTGATCTTTCCCTGGGCTGCCTCCTACACTATGTCCCACAAGCTCTGTTCTCCACCCTTCTGGGTAAACTCTTCCCTCAGGGTCAGGATCCCAGGGCTTCTCTCTCATATTGGGTTTCCTCCTTTTTTCCTTTCTAAGCCCAGAGAGTGACTCCTGGTTTCCACATTGCAGCTGTGTTCTGCTGCAAACTTCCTGGCTTTATATCTTAGCCAGTTTCTCAACCAGCAAGGCGTTATCAACCACTAGTCATTTTCAATGAAGCCAGACTCTCCATTGGCTGCAGCATATAAAGCTAATTTCTCCTATCTGTGCCACCTTAACCTCTTCCAGGCTCGTGTGGAATGAACATCCTATCTCAACCACCATGGTCAAATCAGCCATCTCAGTTAGCTCAGATGGGTAAAACTAGTCTTAGGGTATGCCTACACTGCAGTTAAACACTTGCAGCTGGCCCGTGTCAGCTGTCTTTGGCTCAAGGTGCTCAGGCTATGGGGCTGTTTAACTGCAGTGTACATGTTCAGGCTTCGGCTGGAGCCTTGGCTCTGAGACTCTCGTCTTTTGCAGGGACCCACCAACGGACTCCAGCCTGAGCCCAAACATTTACACCACAATTAAACAGCCCCATAGCCTGAGCCCCGTGAGCCTGAGTCAGCTGACACAGGCCAGCGGCAAGTGTTTAACTGCAGTTTAGACATATCCTTATAGTCCTTCTGTGACTACATACTTGTGGCATTAACTCAGTTGTCCCACTTCCAACACCAATGAAAAGAAGGACCTTTGAGTTACTGTTTCATTAGGTCAGGAAACAGGGTAACACACATTTAAAGATGATATTGTTTTATCTTGTTGAGTAAGTCACAAGCTGTTTGTAATATGGGTGTATTATTTACCCAACTTTCCAGTGTTCTGTGAGGCTTTAAGTTTGTAAATTGCTTTGACCTGCTCAAATGAAAGGTTCTGATTAAACTTCTTTCATGTGTGTGTTCCATTTTCTTTTAAATTCTTCCTAAATTCCCTATTTATTCCTAGTTTTGTTGGGAAAAAAGTCCCAACATTGTATTATGGCCCAAGGCTTTTGAACTTGTTCCGGATGTAAAAAATGATCTGTTGATGTACAGTTTCTTTTAATAAATTTGAGAATATTTGGACACCTCAAAAAGCTTCCTTTTTCTTTAGTAAGAAGAAAAGCAGTTTCCTTAGTTTTTCTTATAGCTGGAAAAGAATTCTCTGACATAACTCACAGTCCTTCCCATCTAGTGTCCCACCTCTGGCCATTGGAGATATTTGCTAATAGCAATCACAGATGGGCCATATGCCATTGTAGGAAACCTTATCATACCGGCCCCTCCATAAACTTACCAAGATCAGTCTTAAAATGATTTTTTTGCCCCCATTACCCTTTTGGAAAGTTGTTCCAAAACTTAACTCCTCTGAAGGTTAGAAACCTTCATCTAATTTCAAATCTAAACTTACTGATGGGCAGTTTATATCCCTTTGTTCTTGTGCCAACACTGGCCTTTAACTTAAATAACATTTCTCTCCCCTCTGATGTGTTTGTAGACAGCAGTCATATCTCCTTTTTGTTTGATTAGCTTAAACAAGCCAAGCACCTTAAGTCTCATTTCATAAGGAAGGTTGTCCATTCCTCTGATCATCCTAGTAGCCCTTCTCTGTACCTGCTCCTATCAGCTATGAACCATTGCATGGAAGAGCAATTTTTTTAAAAGCAGCTACAATTTAATGTTATAAATTAAGAAGGAGTGTCTAAGATATTTATTTTTCCATTTAGGTGAGCAAACAATGAATTGATTTAATTAAACCATTACTGTTCACCTAATGGTGAAAATGTGGCATTTTTACTAGGGGAAAAGTTGTTTTTTTTTTCCCCACTGATGTCTTGTGTGTAGTGCTGAGTTTAAACAACTGAGAGGGAAAACCATAATTGTGAAACATCCTGTAAGAGTCTGGAAAAATGAATCCCCCGTGCTGCCATTCAAGAGATGTATATCTATAGGTCAGGAAGTGTGATCACAATTATCCAAAAAGGTCACTAAATCCATATGCCAAGGAGTTTACATAAAATATTTTGCAGTTGTGTTTTATGCAGTGTTTATGTGAAGAACTCAAAATACTTTTTCTGAATGTTGGGTAAGCATTGTCCCATTTTACAGATGTGAGCCAAGGCCACAGAGGCATGAAGTCTTGACTGAGATCACACAGCAAGTCAGTAACTTCACTGGGATGGAATAGATTCCATGTGTCCTACCTCCCATTTCCCAGACTTCACTATTATAGTTTGCTCCTTCTCTCACGTGCCATGTCAGGCACATGCTCAGGAGCAATGGAAATGCAAGCCTCTAGGGGTCTTTTAAGTTGTGATGGGAAAAACTTGGTTGAGACAGCAGAGAGCTTGGGCAAATTGGAACACAATTACATGGGCCCAATAGAAGTTACCTCTTGCTTCTAGGGCTCCTGAGGTCTGATATTCTGTTCTATGATTTTATCCACCTGCCAGAATTCAAAGTCCTGCTGTAACCTATGCACAGGTGTTAAAGATCTGCAAAAGAAGGCAGCAAGAATTTCTAATTGTAGACAGTGTTTGGCAACCTAAAGATGGGGTTTGGTGCTGTTGCTTACTATAATACTGAAACCAAATGTTATATTGGAGACTTTGTTGGAGGAAGAAAAATGTAGTTTGCATATCGGGAAAACCATCTGAATTAAAAGCTCTATTTGGCCATGACAGTTTCCTTAGCACAGTGGTAGAATTATAAGCACCAACATCTGAGTTATATAAAGCCTAGAATCATAGATATGGAGGGCTGGAAAGGACTTTGAGAGGTCATCTAGTACAGTCTGCCATCTCCCACCTGAGGCAAGACCAAGTATACCTAGACAATCCCTGACAGTTGTTTGTCCAGGCTGTTCTTATAAACTTCCAAGGACAAGGATTCCACAGCCTTCCTAAGTAATCTATTCCAGTGTTAACTATCTTTACAGTTAGAAAGTTTTTCCTAATATCCGACCTAAATCTCCCCTGCTGCTAACTAAGTCGATTACTTCTTGTCCTGCCATTGGTAGACATCAAGCACCATCATCAACAACTGAACACCGTCATCTTTATGACAACCTTGTACATATTTGAGGACTGTTATCAGGTCACCCCTTAACTTTCTCTTCTATAGGCTAAAAATACCCAATTCTTTCAGCCTTTCCACATAGGTCAGGTTTTCTAAACCTTTTTTTTTTTTTACCTTACCTTAGACTCTCTCCAATTTGTTCACATCTTTCTTAACACATGGTGCCAAAAACTGGACACAGTACTCCAACTGGTGCCAAATAGAATGGAATATTTACCTCTCATATCTTACATATGACACTCATGTTAATACTCCCCAGAATGATATTAGACTTGTTTGTAACAGCATCACACTGTTGACTCATTCAATTAGTGATTCACTATAAACCGCAGATCCTTTTTGGCGTAGTACCACCAAGCCACTTATTCCCTATTTTGTAGCTGTACAAAAGTGTAGTACTAAGTATAGTAGTTTGCACTTGTCTTTATTAAATATCTTGTTGATTTCAAACCAATTCTCCAGTTTATCAAGGTCCTTATGAATTCTAATCCCGTCCTCCAAAGTTCTTGCCATCGTTTCCATTGTGGTGTCATCTGAAATGTTTATAAGTATACTCTCCACTCCATTTTCCAAGTCATTAATGAAATGGTACTGGACCAAGGACAGACTCCTGCAGGGACCCACTTGATATATTTCTCCCAGTTTGACAGCAAATCATTGGTAACTACTCTTTCAGAATGGCTTTTCAACCAATTGTGCACCCCGTTTATAGTAATTTAATCTGGATCATATTTCCCTAGTTTACTTATGGGATCATCATGTGGGGCTGTGTCAAAAGCCTTACTAAAATCAATTGCTGGACAAAACATAGCACATAAGTTTGTTGTGAGCAATCCTGTCATGGCAGAAGATAGACTAAAATTATTGCTAGATAGTTGGAGGTGGAAAGATCTTGTTATTTTGTGTCTTGATTTTCCTTTCAGGTATAAGATGAATCTATCTTAAATTATTTATAAGCAACAGATAAAATTTGTCTTTGGAAAAAAAAAGACTTAAATGCAATTCATGGACTATAAAGGCAGTTTTAAAATAAAAATTGAGCAATTAACAAAATGTCATTTATCAGTTTAATCTGATGGTTCTATAATGCTGCTCATGTTTTATATGACAGATCAATTACCATCTCACCATAGTCATTGCTTACCACATGACAAGCAATTTTTTCAACTTATATGCAAAGGTAGTAGTAGAAATAGTAAAGGCGTCTGCTAACTTAGACAAAGAGGGGCCAGATACCAATGGAGTTATGTTGATTCATAGCAACTCAGCATCTAGCCCACAGTTGTCTAGAGATCTGCAGAGCAGGTTCTGCTACTGACTATGGCTGTAGTGAGGTAGAGTGCCCTCCTACTGAGCCAGAGACGGAGGAACCACTCTCTGAAACCAGTTGGTGGAGCTAGGCTGTGCTTACCCTTCCCCCTGAAGGTCAGGGGATGGAAAAGGAAATATAAAGGGCAGGTCCTGGAGCTCAGTTGGGCTGCAGCTGCTGAAGGAGACAGATGTCTCCTGCCTGCTCCTGAGCTGGGAGACTGCATTGAACCCCAGCCAAGCTGAGGACTGGCCAGAGCTGCTGAAGCCACCTGTAGACCAAGGCACTGAGGAGTTGTTGAAACTACCGCTGACCTTCTAAACTGATAAGCTGGAGGTCCCCCCCACCCTTGGATCCAGGTACCCCCCAAGGGGAGAGGAGGAAGTGAACCAAGGGCAGCCGACCTTAGTCTGGCTGCAGTGCTGCTGGAGACTTTATCCATGTGTTGCAGCTGGATTTCCTGCTGACTCAGTGGTGGAATGCTCTGCCGTTGTTAGGGCTCCGGGCTGGGATGTGATGGAGTCAAGTTGGCCTGTGTCCCCCTGACACCCTACCCTTGGGGTGGCAGTCTCCCCTCTATAGGTCCAAAGGCCAGCGTTTGTCAACGTCCACCAGAGCTAGGATATCCAACCATCCTGCTGTTGTGCCCTGAGTACTGGCCAGAGCCATAGACTCTTAACTGCCCCACCTTTCTTGAGAGTCTGGGGCCCAGGGACTCATTGGCAGCTCTGCCTGGACTACAGGCTAGAGCCGTATAGTCCGTGTAGTGCTCTGCTAATTCCCTGGCTGTAGGTGATGTAGTGAGGTGGAGTGGCCTCCCACTAAACTAGAGAGGGAGGGTCCGCCGCTAACCCACTACAATGACCCTCACTCAGAAATGCACTTAAGAACTCCCTATTAAGCCCCAGTTTTGTGCAAAGCTTTGTTCCAGACACCATGCTGCTTTCTGTGCCATCTTTCAGCTGAGATGCAAAAGTGACAGCCTGACTGAGAGTGGACAATTCTCACTATTCATAAGAACAGCGATACTTGGTCAGACCAAAGGCTCATCTAGCCCAGTATCCTGTCTTCCGACGGTGGCCAATGCCAGGTGCCCCGGAAGGAATTAACAGAATAGGTAATCATCAAGTGATCCATCCCCTATGTCACTCATTCCCAGATTCTGGCAAACAGAGGCTAGGGACATCATCCCTGCCCATCCTGGCTAGTAGCCATTGGTGGACCTATCCTCCATGAACTTATCTAGTTCTGTTTTGAACGCAGGTATAGTCTTGTCATTCACAACATCTTCTGGGAAAGAGTTCCGCAGGTGCATTGTGTGAAGAAATACTTCCTTTTGTTAGTTTTAAACCTGCTGTCTATTAATTTCATTTGGTGACCCCCAGTTTTTGTGTTATGAGAAAAGAAGTGTTATTTACTCTTATTTACTTTCTACATGTCATGATCTAGTCATGATTTCATAGACCTCTATCAAATCCCCTTTTATTTGTCTCTTTTCCAAGCTGAAAAGTCCCAATCTTATTAATCTCTCTTCATATGAAAGCTGTTCCATACCCCTAATCATTTTTGTTGCCCTTTTCTGAACTTTTTCCAATTCCAATATATCTTTTTTGAGATGAGGTGACCACATATGCATGCAGTAGTCTAGTGAGCGTACCATGGATTTATATAGAGGCAATATGATATTTTCTGTCTTATTATTTATCTCTTTCTTAATGACCCCAACATTCTGTTAGCTTTTTTGACTGCTGCTGCACATTGAGTGGATGTTTTCAGAGAATTATCCACAATGATGCCAAGATCTCTCATTTGAGTGGTAACAGCTAATTTAGACCCCATCATTTTATATATATAGTTGGAATTATGTTTTCCAATGTGCATTATTAACATTAAATTTCCTCTGCCATTTGTTGCCCAGTCACCCAGTTTTGTGAGATCTCTTTGTAGCTCTTCGTTACAAAGTCTACTTGGGATGTTACTATCTTGAGTAGTTTTGTATCATCTGCAAATTTTGCCACCTCACTGTTTACCCCTTTATCTAGATCAGGGGTAGGCAACCTATGGCACACATGCCGAAGGTGGCACTCGAGCTGATTTTCAGTGGCACTCACACTGCCCGGGTCCTGCCCACCAGTCTTGGGGACTCTGCAGGTGAGCACAGAGACATGCCTGGGCACAGTCCTGTGCAATAGGTGACTCAAAAGCACATGAGGCCTATGACTCATGCCCAGGATCTTAAAAACACAATAGGTCTTGCAGCTCTGGACATTGCCTGCCCTACACCAAGCCCAGGTTCAACAAGGTGATAACAGGACTAACCCTTTGAACAGGGCAGTGGTCCCACTTAGCATGCAGCACAAGTGGCCATCCCTTTGAGAAGGGCAATGGCTCTTGGTAAACAACTTAAGGGGCCCTCCCTTTGAGAAGGGCAGTGGCCCTGGTAAACAACTTAACAGCCAGGGAGGGGTGGCCACAGGAGGAGAACAAAAACAAAATGGAGTATGGGGACAGCTGTAAGAAACAAAATGGAGTAGGGGGATAGCTGTAACAGACAATTACAGCAGAGCCTAAGGATCAACTAGGAATGGGGCCCCACTGTGCTGTGCACTATTCAAACACACATTAGTAGACTGTCCCTGTCCCGAAGAGCTCAGAATCCAAATAGATGAAACAGACTATTTGAGTCATTTGACTGAGATTCCTAGATCCAAATGCTCCCTATATTTTTGACAGTAACTTGGATCTAAAAACTAGAAGCACCTGGATAGTGGCTAAGATGGAGTGACCAGACAGCAAGTGTGAAAAATCAGGACAGGGGTGGGAGGTAATAGGACCCTATATTAAAAAAAGACCCAAAAATCGGAACTCTCTCTATAAAAACAGGACATCTGGTCACCCTGGGCTAAGATGACATGGCAGAAAGCCCACAAGAACAGACTTTCTTGTGAAATGCTATTTGAAGAAGGCACAAATATTAAGAATAGCTCTGTCATAAACAGATAATTTAGGGTTAATAGAACAGGAGTACTTCATGTCTCTTTTGACTGTAAAGGATTAACAAATTCAGTGAGCCTGGCTGTCACCTGACCAGAGGACCAATCAGGGGACAGGATACTTTCAAATCTTGAGGGAAGGAAGTTTTTGTGTGTGCTGTTAGTGTTTGGTGGTTGTTCTCTCTGGGTTCTGAGAGCGACCAGACATGCAACCAGGTTTCTTTCCGATCTCCCTGATACAGGTTCTTATAGATTCAAAATAGTAAGTACTAGGTGATAAGGCGAGTTAGGCTTATGTTTGTTTTCTTTATTTGCAAATGTGTATTTGGCTGGAAGGAGTTCAAATGTGTATTTGGCTAGAAGGAGTTCAAATGTGTATTTTGCTAAAAGGATTTTAATTTGTACTTGTATACTTAGGCTGGGAGGGTATTCCCAGTGTCTATAGCTGAAAGACCCTGTAACATATTCCATCTTAAATTTACAAAGATAATTTTTAATGTTTTTTCTTTCTTTAATTAAAAGCTTTTCTTGTTTAAGAACCTGATTGTTTTTTTTTATTCTGGTGAGACCCCAGGGGACTGGGTCTGGATCCACCAGGGAATTGGCGGGGAGAAAGGAGGGAACGGGGAGAGAAAGGTTATTTTCTCTCTGTGTTAGGATTACTTTTTCTCTCAGGGAGAGTCTGAGAGGGAGAAAGAGAAGGAAGGGGAAAGGTGGATTTTCCTCTCTGTTTTAAGATTCAAGGAGTTTGAATCACAGTGATCTTACAGGGTAATCCAGGGAGGGGAAGCCTGAGAGAGGCAATGGTGAGGGAAAGGGTTTACTTTCCTTGTGTTAAGATCCAGGGGGTCTGGGTCTTGGGGATCCCCGGGCAAGGTTTTGGGGGGACCAGAGTGTACCAGACACTGGAATTCCTGGCTGGTGGCAGCACTACAAGTACTAAGCTGGTAATTGAGCTTAGAGAAATTCATGCTGGTACCACATCTTTTGGATGCTAAGGTTCAGAGTGGGGAATTATACCATGACAAGCTCTTTAGGACTTGGCAGCATCAAATCCAAATCCCAGCCCTGGTTTGGACCTGAATTCTAAGCCCTAGGGTAATGCACACTGATATCTGAACACACCTTTTAGAATTTATATTTCTATAACACAGGACCAGCTTCTCTTAACATTTTGTCTGTTTTCTCAGAACACAGCATTATCTCGTTAGATAACTTCAGCGTGCATGTAATTTGCTGATTTAGCAGATACATTTTCATTAAATGAAACTTTAGCAGTTAAACTTGACCTCAGTATACTGACATTTATTTATTATTTATTGCATTATTGGGAGTGGAATTTTCCTCATAAAAGTTACTATATCATACAAGCTCTGAGTGTTTAGAGCAATATACTTTTACTGCAAGAAGAACCCTGTAAAATATTGCAGTGTACTGAACTGTCTGTTTTTTGTCCTTCGGGTTTAAAGATGACCATGACATCACTTTTTGGTTTGGTTTCTGTAAGTGTCTGATCAGGCCACTTTGAGTTTTGAACTCTCTGTGGCACCCTGAACAAGGGGTGCCACTATGGTTTGCTTGATTAACAGCAGACATGCTGCGGTTGTGAGATTTACATTGCTGGTGCTTCTGCTCTGTCTCTGTTCTCCTCTGCTCATAGACTGTAGCTCCAGTATGGATGAAGTTTCACTAGGTAGATCAATCTTGAGTGAGATCTTCCCAAAATTCTGGGTCAATGTTGAAATGCCCCAATGATAACTTGAGGGAGTTCTTGAAATGTTTCTTCTGGCCTCCCGTTAGCTCACCATAAAAGAACTTCTTTGGCAGTCACTCATCTGACATTCCGGTGACAAGGCCTGCCCATCTCATCTCATCTGTGACTTCATCAACAGAGTATGGATGCTTGGAATGCCTGCCCATAAGAGAACCTCAGTATCTGGAACCTTTTCTTGCCATCCTATCCATCACCAGTTTTCTCAGGTAGCTCATGTGAAAGTCATTCACATATCTGTACACCATCCAGGTTTTGCATGCATACATCAGAGCTGACAAGATGATGGCTTTGTAGACCTTCAGTTTTGTTTGTTGACTGATGCCTCTATGCTCCCACGCATTAGTACGTAGTCTGCCAAAGACCACACTAGCTGTGGCAATTCAGGTGTTGATTTCATCCTCAGTGTGAACTCTACATGACAATGTACTGCCAAGATAGGTGAACTTGTTCATTGTCTGGAGGGTTTGGCCATTCGGTGTGATACTAAGCTTTACATAAGGCTTTCCTGGTCCAGCAGGTACATCATTTCTTTCTTCTTTATGTTAATTGTGTGACCAACCATGTAACAAGTTGAATAGAAATAATCCATACTCTGCTGCATGTCAGGCTCAGATTTGGCATTCAGGGAACAGTCATCAGCACACAGAAGATCACGAACAGTCACTTCCTGTACCTTCGTCTTCGCCTGTAGTCTCCTCAAACTGAAGATTTTACCATCGTTCTAACGCCAATCTGTGTCATAGCCATGAAAGGCATCTGTAAGCATTGTAGAGAACATCACACTGATGAGGGTTGGGGCCATACACTGTCCTGCTTGACTGTACTGGTAACTAGGAATGGTTCAGGTAACTCACCGTCATCCATAATGCGAGCGAGTGTGCCATCATGGAATTGCTGAACCATTGCTATGAATTTCTTTGGGAAACCAAATTTTGCAATGATCTTTCAAAGGCCCTTCTGACTAACTATCAAATGCTTTAGTCAGGTCAATGAAAGTCATGTACAGGTTGGAGTTCTGTTCCTGGCCTTTCTCCTGAAGTTGTTGAGCTGCCAACAGCATGTCTAGAGTCCCATTTCCTTTCCTGAAGCCACACCGAGTCTCTCGTAGAAGCCCTTGTTCAATGTGTTGCACAAGATGATTCAGCAGAATTCTGGTGAGAATTTTGCTGGCTGTTGCTAACAAGGAGATGCCTCAATAGCTGTTGCAGGATTGTCTATTGCCTTTCTGCTTGTACAAGTGGATGATGGATGCATCTTTGCACTCCTGTGGTACAATTCCTTGAGTCCACGCTGACTGGAAAAATTCAGTCAGTTTCAGAGCCATGTGGGAGCTTCTGGCTTTGTAGACTTCTGCTGGTATAGTATCTGCTCCAGACTGCTTTGCCATTTGAAAGCAAGTCAACCACTCTCGCAGTTTCAGTCACGGTTGGGGAATCAGCAAGGGATATTTTGATAGCAATCTGGGACAGTCCATCAACTGCCTCTTCACTAATAGAAGATTGTTGATTGATGATGCTGTTAAAGAGTTCTGCCCATCTTTGCAGTATCCTTTCTTTGTCAGTGAGCATTGTTGTGCCATCAGCACTCAATATTGGAGATGTTTCTGATGACTGTGGCCTGTAGATTGTCCTCTAAGCATCATAGACGTTCTTTGTGTCATTATTATCTGTGTAGGACTGAATCTCATCTGCCTTGTTGCTCAGCCACAAATTTTGCATCTCTCTAAGTTTGTGTTGGACAAGCCTCTTGATGTTGTTGAAGGCATCCTTCTTAGATGTCGAAGGGCTGTCTTCTAAACAGGTATTATGCATTATTATTCAATAGTCTACCTATGTCAATATCATTTTTCATCAAACCAATCTTGATGTTTAAGATCCGAAGATATTGGACTGAACTGTCTACTGATCTAATCTAAGCAAGTCTGGCTTCCATGCTCTTGGACCTTATTCTGTGCTGCAGCCAATACAGATCTCCATGGAACAGATTTCACTGAAGTTCAGTTACTCTTCACTCTAGATCTTCTGGGCCTGTAGGAACTCCTCCCAATATAACTTTATCTTTCACTCTAAGACCAGTAAAGCATAAAGAGTTAAAAGAGAGAGTCAGGCCACCATTTATCAAAGCGCTTACACACCTGCCTAACTTCAAGCATGGGAATAGTTTTGTTGACTTCAGTGGGACCATCCACATGATTAAAGTTGCAGGCCTGCTTAAGTATCTTATTGAGCTGAGGCCTTAAATATTAAGTACTATCAGTGTGAGATTAAGCATTACAGGTAAGGGTTAAAAAGACTGACCTGAAAGCATGCTATTTCACTCTACTGCCTCAGTAAGGAGATAAGGTGTATGTTCACAATATTTGGCCACTTATAATAACTAACTCTTATTTAGATGCATTTCTCAAACCAGTTACCCATTTGGAGCAGAACATACTGCTACTTCATCAGTTCACATTCTGACAATAGCTGCTTGTAAACTTTGACAATTACATGCTACCTACCTAAATTTTCCCTGGAGTTTTTCTTCAATTCCTACTCTAAACTGCCATATGCTATTGTGTTCCACACACCCTCCCTCCAGGAGAGGAGGGACTGCATTTCTCTGGTGCTTAAAGGAATCTTGACATACTCCTTGTCCTTAATTAGTTTGTAAAGAATTTTGAGATACTTGGATGAAAGATGCTATCAGGGATTGATTCAAATTCCATTGAAGTCAATGGGAGTTTTTCCTATGGGTTTAAAGGCCTTTGGGTCAGGACCTGGAAACAAATTACAAGTAATTTGACTTCACTTGTGTGAAGTGGAGACCAAGCATTAAGTTCTTCTCAATAATTCATAAATCCTTAAATGTAGAACTCTATCACTTTGGAGCATATTCCCTTCCCATTCCTCAACAGTGTTCAAAATACACTTCTATGCTGAGATTATCATCTTCTTCCTCCTCGCCCCCACTACAGCTGTTTCTATTTTTGCCCTCTTGGTGGGTGCACAGTAAGTATTGTACTGTTAAGTGCCACCTGTAGAAAATGTTAAACTGCTCCCAAGTGCACTTGTAGTCCTGATTGTGTACACAGCTGCATATAAGATGCAATTCACATGCATCTTTTTTTGTAAACTTGCTCCTTGGAGTCTTAACTAGCAACAGATAATGGTGCTATGAACAAGACTCTTCATTCTCAATTAATGTACAATTATGTTTCTTGAGTAAACTGCTAATTTTAGCACTCGGAGAAACCCAATATTAACAACCCTACTGCAACAGCTGTGAAATTTATTTCATATTGACAAAAAAATTCACAAACTATGGTTTAAACAAGCCATTTTCTGCTTATATTCAGTTTCTCTGTGCAAACAGTTGGCAAAGTTATTGTTTAGACAGCCAAAGTTAAAGATTGAAAGATCATAAATAATATTAGTAAGCAAATAAACAAGGTTAAAATGTCTAATCTAAAACCACTTATGCAAAAAGGTAAACAATTCAAAGAACAGTCATATCTTAGAGGATCTGCTCTCAGATTTATGAACTTTCAAAAATAGCACAAACTTTCTTTATGCAGCATGAATGGTGATTGTGTGCAGGGACTGAACATGACTCTCTGAACAAGTCGGTACCCTTACATTCAGATTGTAAACTCATCTGGGCAACAACCATGCTTTCGTTGGATATCTTGAATACTGACCATATAATAACAATGGAAGGAAATATGGATATGACATGATGCCCCATAGTCTTCATAGAAATATTGTTATAATATGATTTTGGCATAACTAAGTTGTATTTTATGCAAAATGGGTCATGTGAGATATCATTGGAAAGGTTATGATGTACTGACTATGATTATCCTATTTGTATGCATGTAGCAAAAGTTAGGAATATTGACTATGTAACAATTACAACTGTGTTTACACCTGAGGAATGCCTACCAGACAGTATGCAATCAGCCTGGCTGGGCCATTAGGATTCTGAAGATGCTAATCTCCCACCAATCTGAGAAGCTTCCTGGGATTCTGCTTTGACACTGCAGGGTCTTGTGATCATGTTACGTACTACTGGACCCCATCTTGGCCTACTAGTATTTTTCCTCTAATAGGAGGTGGGGACCAAACTGGGAAACAAAGGATTCCTACCATATGTAAATTCTATTTAAGGCAGGGAAGCAAGTTAATCAAAGTTCATTCTTCACTGAATCCCCACTTAGGATAACTGCAGATAACATCTAAAGGCTTGTCTACACTGGCAACGTTAAAGTGCTGCCACAGTAGCGCTTTAACGTGGCTTGTGTAGTCGCGGCACAGCCCTGGGAGAGAGCTCTCTCAGCACTCTAAAAAAAACCACCTCCACACTCAGGGGTGTGTTTTTCACACCTCTGAGAGAGCAAGTTGCAGCATTGTATAGTGCCAGTGTAGATAAGCCCTAAAAAACAGAGATTGGTTCCTGGGTTAGTGTTTCTATGGTGTGGTTTGTAGTTGCTGGTGAGTATTTAATGAGCAGGTTCCAACATACTTCATGCACTGCTCAGCTGCAGCTACAGTATCCTTAGTTGTGTTAAGATGAACTAGGTTCTGGTGTGTTAGGAGATACCATATCTAAGGGTGTTAGGAGGAAAGCTGAGTGAATTATTTTCAGCTAAAATAAACCAGCACAGACATTTTAGGAAATCATAACACTAAACAATTATAGATTGTGTCAGTAACCACCAATCCTACCTTAGTGGGAAGAGTGGGCTTGTTTCCTAGCTGAACAAGGTGGTGGAATTCGGGGTTGCAATGTAGAAAGGCAGACATGAAAGCCAGCTTCCACTGAAACACTGGATGGATACTTAGTTTTGGTTGCAGCTGATGCTGGAAAGCTTGACTCACATAAGTAGGTTGGCAAAAAAGGAATGAGGGCTTCAAGAGCTCAGTGGGTTAACTTAGGAAACACATGTCCCCCTGATCACCAAAAATCTGTGACTGGCATTTGTGGAAGTGTTGTGCTGCAGTTCCTTCTTGCTTGACAGGTCTCGGCTTTCAACTAGTTCTGCTCCTGACTCCTTGCACTGAGCCTGTCTGGCTGGTGCTGTGATGCCAAGATGCTGGCACACAGCTCCCCAAACACGAGGAGTTTGGCTCCATTAGTTATAGAAGGATGTGGTTCTTGGCTGCCAATGCTCAGGCACGTGCTGGAGTGATGTACATGGAGTGAGTGGGTAAGTGCACGGAGCACAGAACTAAGGGAAGGATACTGTGTGTGTGCGATTCCTTCGCTCACCCCATGGCTATTGCAGTGGAGGTTCACAACTGCCACACAGATCAGAGCCTCCTCTTCCTCCGGGCCACACATCATAGCAATTCCCAGGCTCTGTTATCCCCTCCCCCCAGCTAGAGATCCCTGAAGGGTATTGGAGACTCCAGCCCATTTTCGCTGCATGAGGAAGACTCTCTGAGAGTACATCAAAACTAAAAAACCTATCGCATCAAGTCTCAGAGCCTGGGTCAGCTGACTTAGGCTTCATGGGCTCTGGTTGTGGGGCTAAACATAACAGTGTTGATGTTTGGACTCAGGCTGGAGCCTGGGCTCTGAGACCATAAGAGCAGGGAGAGTCTCAGAGCCCAGGCTCCAGCCCAGGCCCAAATGTCTACACTGCAGTTTTATAGCCCCACAGCCCGAGCACCATGAGCTGTGCCCTGGGTTTTTTATTGCAATGTAGACATACCCAATAAGGGGCAGCGAATCCTTGGTGTCTTCAATTTCTACATTATCCATGTACACACATTTGGCAGTTATATTTTAGGGAGAAGCTACTGTCAGGGCTGGCCCACAACATTTTGGCACCTGAGGCAGGGAGTTCAAATGACGCACCCATGCCTCCTCACTTGGGCCAAAACTTTGAAAGGTCTCAGTTCTGTCTTCTTCCTGTTCTACTCCTCTCATGGTACTGCTCTGCTACCTATCCCAATATAATAGAACAAACAACTTAAAATGCCTTGTTCAAAAATTTTAAGTAACACTTAACTTTCAAACACCTGAACAGCAAATGTAACTTTTCTTGTCTGCATAGTAAAAACTGGCATTTGTATCTGTTTGAATAATCAAAGTGATGCTTTCCATGCCTTCTTGGTTGCAAATATTTGAACTGCTTCCTGAAGGTCCACAGTCTAGGCCAGCTCATGCTCTATTGAGATGGTTGCACGGCCGACCAGCCTCTCTTGTGTCATTGTGGAGCACAGATGTGTTTTTATTAACTTCTGCTTGGAGAAGCTGTGTTCTCCACTAGCAGCTGTTATAGGAAGTGTTAGAAGTATGCACAGAGCAACAAAAGCATTTGGAAAGATGTTGGTCATCTTATTTGTGCAGATATATTCCAGTACAGCTTTTGAAGTTGATCCTACTGATATGCAGTTCATCACCTAAATCACTTGCATCAATATCGTGCATGCCATCATATGTCAACACTGTCTCTAGTGCCCTGCATTGCTGGTGCAGGTCTTCTTCAGGTATAGTGAGGAATTTTGGAATATCATACAACATCCTAAATATATTACTGCTGTGTTCCTTGAGCTGCATGAAACGTTCTTCAACTGACTGTATTGCACAATCTAGCACCTCGTTAAAGAATTCAACTTTGAATTGTTGTTTGGGGTCTCTTACGGGATCATCCTGTGCCTCGTAATCAAAATGTCTTCTTTGGTGAATCTTGTATTCTTGAATGGTTGGGAAAATAGCTTCAGTGTGAAGTTCCTCTGCCAACTTCTGTGCATTCTTCAGAATGTTTTGAAATCCCTGATCTGACCGGTAAGACTGTAGGTATGACTTTGCTTTGTCCAGTTGTTCCATTGCTTCAGTTATATCAGGGTCAACACCTTGGAGTCTCTTGCTTCCAACATTTATTTCATATTGTATGTCATGACACAATACTAAGCCACACAGAAATTTGAAGTTATGTTTGTTTCTGGTGATTCCATTTCCCTCTGCCACTGTTCTCTCATGAACAGTTCCTGTCACAGTATTATCCTCCATAATGGCAACTATGGCATCCTCTATCTTCTGAATTTGGTGTTTGATAGGCTTTATCGCCTTCACTCAACTTTCCCATCGTGTGGCACTCAGTGGTTTCAGTGTCAGAGAGGATTTTCCCAGATGTTGTTTCAAAATTTGCCATTGATGCAGAGAAAATACATAGATGATCTGAATTACATTAAAAAATTCAGCAGCCTCACTAGAAGCTGATGCTGTATCACTGACCACCAAGTTCAATGAATGAGAACTGCATGGGACAAAAAAAGCTCGAGGGTTTAACTCTCAGATCTGTGTCTGCACTCCTCTGTTCTTTCCTCTCACGTTGACACCATTATTGTAGCCCTGACCTCTCAAGGCAGCTATTGCAATTCCAGTGTCTTCCAGCTTTTTAAGAAGCACATTTGTCATACCAGCTCCGGTAGTATCATCAGTGCCAATACATTCTAGAAAATGCTCTCTGACACTCAGCATTGCAGGGACATTTTCACTAGGTTCTGTTGTTACAAAACGCACCATTAAAGTAATTTGTTCAATATGGCTGATGTCAGGTGTGCAGTCCAGAATAACAGAGTAGTATCTTGCTGACTTCAGATCAACCACAATCTTCTGTTTGACTTTTGTTGCCAGTAACGGTATGATCTCAATTTGAATTGTTTTTCCAAGATAGTGGTGTGTGTACATTTCTTGGGTGGTGACTCTTCTTAGATGCTCTTGGAGTACAGCATCAAACTCAGCCATCAGCTCCACAACTTTAAGTTTCCATTGTTTGGCACATACAGCTGATCTGAAGTGTCACGCAGTGCTAGGTTTTGGGTAGCAAGCATTCTCACAATGGCAATGAGCCTTTTCAGAACATTTTGCCAGTAAAGAGACTCTGATGCAATCTTCTCTTGATGCTCATCATCTGTTGTGTCCTTTAACCTTAGTCTCATCTCAAGTTCTTTCCACCTATGGAATGCTCTTTGGTGATTTATTGCCTTCTCATGGCATGCCAGGTTTCTAGCCAGATTTTTCCAGTCCTTTGTTCCTGTAGAACCCAATGTGCCTGAAACATTAGACTGAAAGAATTTGCAACAAAACCAGTATGCAATATTCTGGGTTTTTGAGTACATAAGCCATGGCCTCTCCACTTTGTCACCATTGGGGATTTCATGCCAGTAATGTGTTGGATAGAAACGTCTATTTTCATTGTCTTTGGGGAACATGAAGTTGCTGTAGCCCATGCAGTATAAGGAAGTCCCTCAGGCTACTGCTCAAGTGGGTCCACAGTCCTTGATCATCTAGACTTAAGGAACTAAACTCAGCAGCAGCTGTTTCTTGCGCCTCCACCACACTCTTCTCTGATCTTCAGGAACATGCATGGTTACATACATTTGAGACGGAGATATGGATGCTCCAGTAGTTGCCAGGTCACCTGTACTCTGACTAACTAGAAGATCAGGCATCTCCTCACCTTTCACATCCTCACCGGGAACATTTGTGTCTATGTATCTCAGGAGAGCTCCTTCCTGCTTAGATAGAAAAGCTTTCTTTGCTTGCTTTCTTTTTCTGAATACTGCCCCAGAGAGGCGTTTTCTTCTTTCACTCATGACTGCTGTTCTGTGCCAGCTATAGTGGCTCTCAACACTCAAGTGAAGGGGACAAATAAGCAGGCTGGTCACAAGGCCTGAGTGAGGGAAGATTTCAGCGTCTTAAGGGCCTAACTGGGGCCTACTACTTCAGCTGACTGCCTGGTCTCCTCAAGTGTTTTCAGGGAAGCAGCAGGAAACAGGAAGCTCCCTGAGAAGCTGGTGTTAATCAGTCAAGGCTCTTGGGGGTGCTAGAGACATACGTAAGAGATGGCTCCTCCTCTCTCTCCTTGCAGTTCTTGCTGCTTTCTGTTATTCCCTCTCACCTTTTCTCCTGCCTGCGTGTTATGTCTCTTGTGCCCTCGTTCCTCCAGCACAGCACTCCACCATCTCTGTGCATCTAGAGCAGAGAGAATACACATTCACCAGCAGCAAACACAATTTTCTACACTCTGGGTCCTAGTGGTGCCCTCCTCCCAGTCTGGCACCTGAGGTGGCCATCTCAGTTCGCCTCATGGTAAGGCCAGCCCTGGCTACTGTCAGGATCTGTGCCTATGCAGTTCTGCAGGCTTTTTCTGCCCTCTCCTGTGGGGCAGTCGAAGGGCTGTTCCTATTTCAAATGGTGGTAGGAGCGGGGTCTGGATAGAAGAATTCCTGCCATGCTGAGCAGGAACTACACCTCTTGCCAAAAATATGCAACTGGCACATCCCTTGACCAGGGTCATGCCTTCTCAGAGAGACATGCTTTGTAGTTTGAGAACCTCTGCACTAGGGACACTATCACCTTTCCTGCAAAGTATTTAGTTGCTATGGTAATGGATGCTATAGAGAATCCTAAAATAGGAAAGGGTATTTCCAGAATTTCTTTGTAATTGTAAGTCTCTGAAAATTTGTATACTTTAACATAGAGCGTTTATTTTGTAGACAATTACTAACAGAGGTGGATTATTTCTGCAGTATCTGAAGCACTGTCCTTTTCATATCATGTAGTGTTTTAGATGTGTTATGAGCACTCCATAAAACTCCAACATCCAGGAAAGAGAGTCCTTGATCAGCTTCACAATCTGTAGTGAAGTTGATATCTGCAAATTGTGTATTGAATGATTCATTGTATGCTGTACATCATTTTTATCGATGTTAAGGAATATGTCATCTGCACAACATCTGCACAGTTATTTGTGTAAAGTTGATTAAAAACATTATGTTCCAGATCAGCCATAAAGATATCAGTTGCTGTTGCAAAAATAAATAGGAAATTCCATTGCCTTGTTTGAAAGTTACCCATTGTCCACAATGTAAGTTAAGAAATATAACAAACAGAATTTGATGAACCCTCTTGTCCATGTATCAATTCATCATTATTCTTTGTTTACAAAGGCGTTTATTATTGATTGTTGTTAGCATTTGGGACAAAAAGTTGCAGGTTATAGGCTTTTATAACTAAATAAAACAGTTTGTATGTGTATAAATATGAAAAACTGGGAAATGAGAAGATAGGATTTACCCCAGCGTGGAGGACCTATACTTAAACCTAGTATTAAGGGCTTAAATAGAACTTGAGTGGTGGATAGGGTCTTATGTGATAGTCTACAATGGGCTTAACTTCACCTATTTGTAGCATGAATGACACATATAAAGTAGAAGTGACCACCCAAAGTTTGGAAGCTCTCATATATCACAGTGCACAGTAAAGGGCTTTTTATACAGGGAAGTTCAGTTTCCTTAATCACCCTGATATTTGGTTTCTTATCTGAACTCTCCAAACTTCTTGGGCCTACAACTTGCATTGGGAATTGCACAAGAATAGACTTTCTCACAACAGTTGTAGTATTTCTTGCTTCTGGATGCTCTGGAATAATGACAGCAATAGCCTCTCAAATGCTATTTGGGGCCTTATGCTTCTGGCCTTGACTGAAGCCTGAAAAAAAGAGGTTTGTGGAAGTGAAACCCACTCCCCCAAAAAACAGTTTTTTTAGCTTTAAAGGTTTGTTTTCAGTTTGGACAAAAGTTCATGTCTGTTTCATTTAGAGACGGACACAACATGCAAAATTAAGTTCTGAATCAGATCCAGATTCAAACTTGCTCAAAGTTTATGGTAAGTGTTTTGCATCTGGTGGGTCTTATTTGAGACTCTCTCTAATCTTCTTCATACTAGTTAGCTAGTGCCTAATATAAATATATGCATAACTTGTATGACTGGACCAGGCAGCAGTGGGTGGGGTGGCAATTATAGTCACACATGCATAATTTTCAATGGAAAACTGAATGAACAGCTTTAATGAGAACTGGGCAAACTTACAGGAAATGAAAGCAGCAGCTAGGTAACTTTACATAATGCTACATGCATGTATATTAGGACTGTCAAGCAATTTAAAAATTAATCATGACTAGCTGTTAATAATAATAGAATACCACTGAAATATTTTTGGATGTTTTCTACATTTTTAAATATACTGATTTCAATTACAACACAGAATACAAAATATACAGTGCTCACTTTATATTTTTTTATTACAAATATTTGCACTATAAAAAAACAAAAGAAATAGTATTTTTCAATTCCCGCATAACAAGTACTGTAGTGTAATCTCTTAATCATGAAAGTTGAATTTACAAATGTAGAATTATGTACAAAAAAAACCCCTGCATTCAAAAATAAAACAATGTAAGACTGAGGAAACTATCTATCTACGGAGGACTGCTGTCACACCACCAGGGGAGAGAATATAGCTCTGCAACTGGCAGCTGGTTACTTTTGGCAGTAGGCAGGGCTCCATCCCTTCTCCCAGCCCACCCACCATGGTGATGGAAAAGCGATATGCTGCCTTGGCAATGAGCAATGAAGAATCACCCCAAAGGAGGAGGAGAAGCCATGTACCCCTAAGGCTGGGAGAATCACAGCCACCACTCCAAGGAGGAAACGTAGGGTAGTGGTGGTTGGTGACTCCTTTCTGAAGGGGACAGAGGCCCCCATCTGTTGCCCTGACATGGCATCCTGGGACATATACTGCCTGCCAGGGGCCCGTATCCGAGACATTACAGAGGGATTGTCGAGGATCATCTGACTACTACCGCATGCTACTCATCCATGTGGGCATTAATAATACTGCAAGGTATGACCCTCAGCAGATCAGAAGTGACTACAGGGCTCTGGGAGTAAGGGTGGAGGAGTTCGGTGCACAGATAGTGTTCTCTTTGATCCTTCTGGTCAAGGGTAGGGGCCCAGGCAGACACAGATGCATCCTGGAGGTGAATGCCTGGCTTTGAAGATGGTGTTGCCAGGAGGGCTTTGGCTTCCTTGACCATGGGATGCTGTTTCAGGAAGAACTGCTAAGCAGAGATGGGGTCCACCTGAATGAGGAAGGGGAAGTGCATATTTGGATACAGACTGGCTAACCTAGTGAGGAGGGCTTTAAACTAGGTTTGAAGGAGGCAGGTGACCAAAGCCCACAGATAAATCAAGAATATGGAGACCTGAGAGAAGGGTTGGAATTTTGGGGGGAGCATGGGCTCTTATCGTAGGGATAAGACAGGGATAAGGGAGAGAAAAGACAGAACTGGGGCTGGGGGGATCAAATCAGTATGTTAGCTGGCTGTATACTAATGCACAGGCATAGTGGGGCACTGTGCAGGTAAAGAGGTCTGGCTGGGTGCCAAAATTTGAAGAATTGGTACCTTGGAGACTAAATTCAGCTTTGTTACACTTATGCTTGGTGCACATATAACTCCACACTCAATGAGGATGAGACATGTGCCTTAATTTGTAGGATGTGGTCATGTCATGTCATCCCATACAAAGTGTTGTGTTGTGTTTGTATGTCATATTGCATCCATACTTGATTTTGTGCATTCTGTTGTCACAAGTCTAAAACTCTTGTTTAACCATAATAAGGATCAATGATGAAGTGCCCATGAGGAGATATTTTGAGGAGAAATGTACTTTAGACGAAGGTGTTTCACATCACAGCCATGAAATGCACATTATAGAATGTCCAACATGAAATTACATGGACTGGAGCTTGGGGGTGGGGATGAAAGGAAGGAATTGGAGGTTCTGGGCTAGATCTGAGCAGCACTGAGACCCATGCTGAGACCAGGTTACAATGCCTGGAGTGGGGAGCCGCGCCCAGCCAACTGCATGGGACCGGAGCCACCATGTGACCCTTTGATGCATTCTGGCAATCCAGTTTTGGATTGCAAACCACAGGCTGCAAAACCCTGACATATATAATTTCATGTTCAACAAAAGTGATTTGTTTCTTTGTTTATGTAGCATCCCTGCAGTTTATTTTAGTGCAAAATATAGGTTACAAATTAAGTACTTACTAAATTTTGCACATTGAAGAATACCTTTCAATTTTAATTAAACTAAATCAGTTTAATAGAGTTGAAATTAGTTTGTCTAACTGCAGGTAGAATATTACCTAAAAATCTATAGGCTACAAGATGTTCTGATAAAAAGTACCAACTATGAAACAATCCTCACAAAAGTACCAGATAATAAGCAATCCACACATTCCAAATAAGATCCCAGTCTAGATAAGTATTTAAACATATGCTTAACTTTATGCATAAGAGTATTCCTACTGTCTACAATGAGAGTACATGTGTTTAAGTGCTATCATGGATTGGGACTTAAGTGACACACAGCAAATCCTAATACATATTCTTGAGAATCTCAAATTCTATGACTCTTCCTTAGCCTCCCACTTTCATAACATTTGCACCGATTTCCTGTCATTCAAGCTCCATGAAGTTTCATTAACCTCAAGCTTTCTGTAGTTCAGATTTAAACAATCATAACTTTCATATATACACTGACAGAGTTCATAAATGCTGGCCAGTACAATGGCATAGAAGTTAGGATTATCCACTTTAGCTTGATCATTCTCTTAAAGTTATCTTAATATAAAATGGTTCATTTCCTCCCAAGTTGTCTGGAGTTAACAGTGCATTCTATAAACCTAAGTCATCCTTTGACACTAATGTACTGTATATAGTAATACATCCCCAATGATAATTCCTCAGTAATTGCCAGAAAATGGAATAATTGTAATTATATTGAGTTAAATAATTCAGTCTTCTGAACTTGTGTGTAATGAAAGTCACCGGCAGGTCACTGCACTGGCTTTTGTTTTTTTATGGCAACCTTAAAGTGTTTGGCACAGAAAATACACTTTCCCAAATCAGATGTCTCAGTATTCTGGGGGAGAATGTGTAATACATAGCTATATATTGTATGTGTGATGTAAACTAACTTTTTATCAAAATCTCTCCATTTCTGTAGACATCTCAGAAGTGAAGTGTGTGTGGCTGGTGGAGCAATGGAAAAAAATGAAAATTATTTGTAGTTTATAAGTGACGTAGTCAATGCTCTCCTACTCCTCTTGTAAGAAGGTTCCAAACTCCTTCCCTAAAACTCTGGCTATTTTCTATATTGTAGGAAACATAAAATGGAAATTAAATAATCGCTTCCCACAACTATTCCCATATATACCACACACACTCATTTTCTTAGACACATCAGCTGGAAAGAATTATTATATTTTGAGATATGCTGGTTCTGGAGTTGAAATTAGGAGACAAGTTGACCAAATTATCAACTGATGTAAATTCGTATAGCTCCATTGATTTGAGTGATAATTTGCTGATTTTACACCAGCTGAGGAGCTGGAATATTTAATATCCCTAACTTCTATAAAAAAGTAGGTAATGGAAAAAGTGGAAATGATGGTGCAAAACTGTTCTCTCTCCAGTACTTCAAGATACATCCAGAACAGCTCCATTATTTTGCAAAGAAGTTGCTCCAGCTTTACACAGGTTTGGTGAAATGTATCCACAAAATGTTTCTATTTTCAGAAAAATCAGGCATGCAAATATTTTAAATTTTTCATACTTGAAAATAAAAATCTAAGCATCAGTCTTTAAGGACACAGAGCCAGATCCTCTGTTAGCATAAAATGGCATAATTCCATTGTAGTAGATGGAGCGACACTGATTTACAACTGCTGGGGATCGGGCCCTTATAAACTATAATGTGCTCATAAGAAAAACACTGTTAGGGTCGGGACCCCCCACTTCAGCTAATATTATGTCAATTGTTCATTGGGCACTGCTTCCATTGACTCTCAACTGGAGTTTTACCTGAGCATGTATCACAGGATCTGGCTCAATATTACTGGCCTTTGAATTCTGAGGGATCACAAGTGGAGTAATTAGTGACTTATCTGATTTGCTATTCTGCATGCTTGATGCTTTACAGCTATGATAGGTACCAAACCAGCCAGGAAATAAATATATCCTAGGCCCATAAAGTCAATGTGAGATTAACCATTTACATCAAAGAGGCTAGGATTTCACCCATAGAACTAAAGGTTCACCTATAGCAGATGTCACATATAGAGCTTGGTGTAATTTTTCAGACTAATAGTTTACTCTGTGAAAAATGCAGTTTCAGCCAACCTGAAACCATTCACAGATTTGACAGGAATAACTTTGGCTATTCCAAAAAATATAAAAGGTCAGAGGAGGAGGAGCAGGAGGCGGTGATGTTGGTTTGGTGGTGGTGCTCCCTCATTTAGCCCAGTGATTAGAGCATTCACCTGGGATGTGAGGGATACAGGTTCAAATTCCTGCTCTGCAACAGCTCCAAAATACCTCACTGAGCCTCTAAGGGACTTACCCCTGGACTACAGCAGCAATGGTTACAGAGGCTTAAGTCCAGGGTGGAGATAGAACTGGCTAGCAACACTACCAGGTTCAATCATCAGCTAGAACTCCGACAAAGGGTTTGTTTTTTGGCAGTGTTTGGAGTGCAGCAGAGAGAGGAGCATCACAGCCAGGGAGGACCCTTCTGCCCTCCACATTCCTACCAAAGAGACGACTTTGAGGCTTTTTGGATTTCTAGGACATTGGTTAGTGTCATCTCAGCAAAGACCAGAAACCCACGAGACTGAGGAGAGAGTCATGGCCAGGAAACTGAGAGCCAGATTAACTGAACAACTGAATCCATACCAGAGAGCCACAAAGATGATCTTACCATCCATAGTATGGAAACTTTATTAGAACACCTCTGTTTGTTTATGTTGATACTGCGTTTTAAGCTGGCCATTGTGGCCAGCTATGTAGCATGCATTAAAGACTGAACCTCAAGTTACTACTTGCCTAGCAGGGTGTTGGGAAGGGACCACATGGTGATTTGTACATGTTGGGAGGAGAAGAGTTTATGTATTGTTATTTTTGTTTTTTAGTATCCTGATCCCTTTTTCTATTGTCTCCTGTCCTGAGTCCCCATGTCTAACAAATCCCTATTTACTGTTTTATTACTTGGGGAATTGTGGTACCTAGTTTATTATTTGCACGCTGATACTCCTCTTTATGAACAGGAGTACTTGTGGATACAGACTAACACGGTTGCTACTTTGAATCCTCTTTATGAGATTGTGCTAAATATTTTCACAAGGGACAAGCCCTCTGTGTTCTCTGCACTAGGAGGGGTTTCTTTGGGTGGAGAGGTGGTGAGGAGGGTGGAGCCGCAGTTTGGGTACCTGTGGCTTCCCTACTTTTAGGGAGCTTCTGTCACTCCTGTATGGAGACCTACATCTCTCTCCTTCCAGACTGGGGATTTAGGCTTGCAGTCCCTCTACACTTCATTGCAATTTCTCCAGCAGGCCTGACTAGGGTCCAGCACCTGTGGTTAACTTCTTTTTATGGGGCTACAACAGTGTATATGAGTTACCAACCATCCTTCACAAAGCAAAATATGTTTATTCTTAGCGCAAAAGCATTGCAGAGAAAACATTTATAAAAATAACAGGACTTACCCATTGGTCTTATGGGACCCCTTGTAGGGTTGCCAGTTTTGGTTGGATGGATTCCTGGAGGTTTAATCACATGGCATAATATTTAATTAAAGATTAATCTTAAATTCCTGGATATTCCAGGACAGTCCTGGAAAGTTTGCAACCCTAGGCCCTAATAAGCCAAAGTCTTTCAAACCTTCCGGCAAGGGCTTGAATCCCCCAAGACTCTAAGATCTTGTCTTTGTTGAATTATAAGGAAGACCCTGAGTCTCCCCGACTCAGCCTTTATATAACAAACCCTCTTTTCTTTGTTTTCTAGTCTCAGGAAAACCCAGTCTGAACCAGTATACACAAACCAGCCTGGAGGGGTTGGCTTTCCTCTGGAACGGTTTACAATCTCAGGAACTATAGTAATCACACCCTCTCCCTCAGAACTGTTTTTAGTTCCAGGAGGCGCTGTGGTAACCCTCACACCATGGAGTTGCATAGTTGTATGTTCCCCAAAAATACTACATGTGGTTGCAATATCTGTCACAAATACCATTCATTATCTTTTCTAAAAAAATTGCAACTTGCCATCTGTCTAGTCTGAGATTAGTAGTATTGGGCTTTCGCTGGCATACTCTGACAATTCCATCTATTGATTAAATCTCAGCAGAAAGAGAAATGGACATAGACTCTTTTAAGGATAGCACTAGCCCTTGAACAGTAAAGGTCTGTGAAAGCTGGTCTGATAAGACAATTGTGATTCTTGAGATTGGCCTAGTCTCCTAAATATGGTAATTTAGAAGGTTTATTTTGCTTATGTCTGAAAAAGAGCTAGTATGGTGGTGTGCTTTCACCCTGATAACTCTTGTTAACCTTGTTCAGAGAGTACTGCAGTCTTCTGTTGGCTACATAGGAGTAGCATACAGTTTTTGCAGTGCATGGTATTTTTGCAAGTGATGAAACACATTTGAGTTACTGTCTCTAGAAGGATTAGTCAATCTAGTTCATGTCAATCTCTGGTAATCCATTGTAAGGAATAGCAGATGATACATGCATTGCTCTGTGGTATTTACAATGAGAGATGTTTTTGTTAAGAAAGAGGGGGCTTGAGCCAGTCAGTAGAGCTGTGAAGTCAAACTTCTTCAAAGTCCAGGGTGTTTGCGTCCAGAGTTTACATCTGGGTCTATTTATCTCCTATATGGCCTGTCACTGTGGTATCTCAGTACCTTCTATATACTTATGAATTTATTCTTACACCCTCTGTTAAGAAAGAAAAGCATTAATATTCTGCATAATACAAATGGTGCATGGAGGCACAGAGAGCCTGTTATGATACACGGGGACTTTGGCAGGAATAGGAACTTAGATCTCTGGAGGCCCAGGCCAGTGCTTCAACCATCTTTTCTTCTCTCTCTAGTAATAGTTTAGAGCTGGAGAGAATGATTTGAAGACTAAACATAAGCTGGAAAATAAGAGTTAAAAATGCCCTTTAAAAATCAAATAAAATCTGAGCTTAGAATACCTGTTTGTATCCCTTTGATTTCATTGACAAGGAATTGTCAGGAACTTTGTTTTATCTTCAGAGTTTAATTAAGCTCATTGCTGCTTTGTGTGTTTGAAAAGTTTCAGAAGGATATTTACAAGCTTTCTTTCTCAGCATTATTTATCACCTGTCTCCCCTCTATAAAATGACAAGCAGTGATGTTCCTCTTATAAAATGTGCAACGTGTACTCTGGAAACTTTCCTTTATTTTAAGCTTTAATAATCCTATATTAATAGATGCCATTTCAACACCTTCTTCTGAACGAGACTGGAATGTATCTTTTTCACTTAATAGATCAGTGAATGAATCACTTTGTCTGACATGTTATTTCATTTGCTTTGAGTTCCTTGAGAGGTGGGCTGTGTATTTTCAGTGGCACTTCTCTTTGACAAGCAGAACTGAATGCCTGTTACCACCGCAGCGGATTCCATTTATTCGGTCTATAAACTATGCTTAGTTACAATTTGGTAAAGACAAAGGCTGAGATGGGAGCCAACTGCATTATTAGCAGTGTCAGACTTCAGAGCAGGGCAGATATGAAAAATAAATATTAAAATGTGCTTTAATTTCTGCATGAAAAATCATAAAATTCTTACATAACCAACAGCTGTAGTATGAAAGAGCTAGTGGTACTGATACACTTGCTTGTCTAGCTTTGCTGCTCATTTGGTGGTGGTGGGTTTTTTTTTAATGAATAGTTCCACATGAAGTTAATGTAAAGCACTTTCCTGGCAGTATGCAGATTTAGAGACCCTTTGAAAATGACTTTGAGGATGGGTAATGCCAAAGGCCAGAATCATCAAGATGCAGAACTGCCTCAGCCATATGTCCTGCATCCCAGATATGCCTCTGATTACCTCCAGAACACTTCCTATGCCAGAGATCATTCCCAGGGAAGCTTCAGTCTTCTGTGGCCCCTTTGCAAGAACCTAGCTGGTTTAAAGAGGCTACAAGGTAACTGTTCAGCTGGACCGAAAGAATGAACAAGGGTAAAAAGCTCATGATTCTATGGCCTTCCTGTTACATCAGATCCCACAACCATCTGTCCTCTAGAGATCACCTACTTCCAGGATTCAGGTTCTGAAGAGGTATTTTATGTATTATTTATGTATTTTTTTAACAAGAATCTATCCTCTTTCTTTGTACAAATGCAGAATTTCCACTTCTTCTTTCCTGTCGGTTGTTTGCAAGACACTTCTTGGCTCTGGCGCAACTCCAATGGCTCTTTGCTACATTTATTTTATTAGCGCTAATAATGTAGAATAAAATCTCTTTGGTTTCGTTAACTGATGTGCTGCCATGTGTTCTGGGAGAATCTATGAATGTTTGATTTAATCTCATCTGTAAATTTACATTGTTTTAGTGTCATGTCATTTTTGCCTTCACCATTGACATAGCAAATGTCATAGATTTTTACCCATGTTTGATCTCTTATTTCATGCCTTTTGCATTTTGCTGTACACTTATTCCTATAATCTACTGTGATTACAGTCAGAAAAGTGCTTTTGTGAAAATTATACTTATTTCTTAACAAGTCTGCTTCTTGTGTGATTCACAGTAATACAGTGATCCACTTTATTTACTAAAACCGGGTGTTTATTACTATTAGCACCACAGAGCTTGTAGCTTTGGAAATGCCCTCTTCTGATTGTGTTCATCATCATTATAATTGTCAAATACATTCTGATCTAATTGTAGAGTCTTTGTTATTGATGCTGGCATGAGGCAATTAGAACACAGTTTGATTTTATTTATTTTTTTTACATTATGCTCTCTACTGAAGTCTGAATTACAGTAGAACCTCAGAGTTATGAACACCAGAGTTAGGGACTGACCAGTCAGCCACACACCTCATTTGGAACCAGAACTATGCAATCAAGCAGCAGCAGCAGAGACAAAAAAAACCAAACAAACCCCAAACCAAAACAAATACAGTACAGAATGGTGTTAAACCACTAAAAAATTAAAGGGAAAGTTAAAAAAAAGATTTAACAAGGTAAGGAAACTGTTTCTGTGCTCCTTTCATTTAAATTAAGATGGTTAAAAGTGGTGTTTTGCTTCTGCATAGTAAAGTTTCAAAGCTGTGTTAAGTCAAAGTTCAGTTGTAAACTTTTGAAAGAACAACCATAACGTTTTGTTCATAGTTATGAGCATTTCAGAGTTACAAACAACCTCCATTCCTAGGGTGTTTGTAACTCTGAGGTTCTACTGGATACTGTATCCAATGAAGGACCAACAGAACAAGTGGAAACCTCCAGGTAACATGAATTATGGAATTACGTCAGATTTAGACAGCTGCATATTGAGTTTGCATATCTGGACATCGAGATGTGTGGGCTCAATAAGGAGTGAAATGAGAGCTGTGTTTGTTCCTGTTCTACTGAATCGTTCCACCCTTCTTCAGGTGGGAAGTCCCTCCCTAAAGATAGAGCCATTTTTGAGCCCCACAAGACCTTCACTTTCATTTTGGGGTACTAGAATCATAAATGAGCATCTCATCTTTCAGAGGAAAAAAAACACAGTAAGTTTGTAGCCTTTTTTCTGTGACAGTAGACTTGAAAACAAACATTAAATGATCACTAAGGTGCCAGGAACAGTCCCCTAGCATCAGGAGGCTGGGAAAACTAATCAGCTCACATGCATTCTCACGTCACCCCTGGGCACAGTGGTGAGAATGGTGATGAGAAATCGATTACATTTTGGAACGGGATGGTCATTGATTTTTTGCAGTCTCCCACAAAAATGCTAAAGCCAGCTCTGCCAAGGCTCCCACTGGGATGCAGCTCTGGTATGTCAGAGAGAACAAGATCAGCAGGACAGCTAACAGTGGGACAAAGCATTGTCATTCCGCAAGTGTAAGTTAATAGTGAACCTGTCAACAATCACTTACCCTTTTAATGTATGTAACTGTCCCTGTGGCAGGCAAGGGTTCCCCTGGCAATAAGAAGCAGTTATCAAACTCAAGAGATGTGTTATCAAGGGCCTAGGAGAGCCAGTGATGAGGCACAGAACCTCTGTAAGGATAGCCATCTCCTTGGCAGATCTATTAGTAATGCCAATTTTGAAACCCAAACTTCTTGCTACTGCAAAGGATTGTACAGGACAGTGTGCACATCTCCACTTTTCATCCCCTCCCAAGAGCAAGCATTAGAAATGCTGCAAGTGCAGACTCATGGAGCTTCTTACCCTGCATGGGAAAGGAGCCCATGGGTGAGAAGAGAGATGGTCTAATGATAGTAATTTTAAACTGAATCCTAAATTGGAGAGCTACTGAAGATATGTTTCGTAGCTATTTGTATATCAGTGTGAGCAGCAGCAGCATTCTGCACATGCTGAAGTATGGAGAGCTTGGGCTTGGGTAAGTCACAAAGAGACATTTGCCATAGTCCAGGGAAGAAACAGACATGGATGAGGCTTTCAGCTGAGCTGTAGCTGAGTCATTAAGCACAGCATAAATGGTATTTCTGAACCTATAGGGTCCAAAATCATCTAAGCAGAGTGTGTAATCTGTAAATGCTGGGTTTTCAAATGGGATGAGATTGGACACTAGAAGGTCTGGTCTCATTTACATGCAGCTTGCCGCAGATTTTGCAAGAACACATCAAACTTTATGCTCTGGTATTTGGAAGAAAATTTTACTCTTGATGGCAACCAAGTAACTGATGTATACAAAATAAACTGAACTGCTTGAAAGATTGAATTCTACTCTGCTCTGTTCCCAGCACAAGCAAATCCTACATATCAAAGTGTGAAAGATTAATAATCCTGATGTATAAGAACATAAGAATGTCTGTACCGGGTTAGACCAAAGATCCATCTAGCCCAGTGTCCTGTCTACTGACAAAGGTCAATACCAGGTGCCCCAGAGGGAGTGAATCTAATAGGTAATGATCAAGTGATCTTTCTCCTGCCGTCCATCACTACCGTCTGACAAACAAGCTAGGGACACCATTCCTTAATTAATGGACTTAACCTCCATGAATTTATCCAGTTCTTTTTTAAACCCTGTTATAGTCCTGGCCTTCACAACCTCCTCAGGCAAGGAGTTCCACAAGTTGACTGTGCGCTGTGTGAAGAAGAACTTCCTTTTATTTGTTTTAAACCTGCTGCCCATATAAAGAACATGTCTTGTAGCCTGTGCCTAAACAGCCATCTTCAGTGCTGCTTTAGGTGGGTCAAGCTGAATGAGGATGTTTTTGAAACAATACAAGATTTTCTTATTTTCTTCTACATTGGGCCTGATTCTGTTCTCATATCAATGGAAATAAGGGATAACTCCATTGAAGGCAATGAAATTACACTGCTACATAACCAAGTAGCCATCCAGTACTGAAGGGCACCTGTGTGGATTTTGTATTAGGCCCACTATTTACTTTTGACCTAATCAGTGACTTGTTCATTTGCCTGATCTGGTGCGGTACCAGAGAAGAGATATAATGTCTTATGAGCAATAAAATCTTCTTTGCCAAACTGCTGAAAGACATTTGATAGAGAATCAACATGCATAGACTGGGGCAAACAAACTCCCAACATCAATTGTGCAAATGATAAAGAGTAAAATAAACAGAGTAAAACAAATCTGATTGAAAATTGTCTCACAGAACAGCTTTCTGTTGGAAAATGCCAATTTAACAACATGTAAACATTTGGTGGGAAGGTGTCAATTTTGTCAAAATTTTAATGGGAAATTATCAAAACATTTATAGTTTCTATTTTATGGTAGAACAGAATAGAATGTCAAAATGATATAGTCAAAACTAAATTTTAATTTTATTGGAAAAAATGTTTCAATAACATTGAAACAACAACATATTTTGAGAATATTTTGTTTTATGACAAATTCCAAGATTTTAACTTCTTGTTGATTCAGAGTAAAACCTAATTTCAAAATCTTGGAATTTCCTACAGGATAGAAATTCTGAATTTTAATTAGCTCTAGAATAAACTCTGATTTAATTAAAAATATTTACACATGGCTACATTTAATAATGAATCCGTAGGACTGAAAGGAGACCTGATGTGTAATATTAGCTACATTAGCTTTCCCGTACAACAGATCTTTAGATTAGATCTTAGTTATAGGTTGAGATACCAGTCAGAAGGCTTTGTCTGGGGTTTCCTTTTAAAAGTTTACAGGCTTCTGGCAGTATTCTCAAGATATAATGTACTCTCTAATTGAAGTGTTAACTGTAGACACCATGTTTCAGTACTGAAGATGGGTCTGATACAGTTCTAACAAAAGTGAACAATTTTGCCAATATGTCCAATGAAACTATTGAACTAATAGGTCATTGGTCCAAATATTCTCTGTCTACAAACATTCTCTTTCCGATGTGAATGAACAGAAAAAAAATCTCTTTTAATCACAATAAAATTTGTTTTCATTAAAGACTTTGCCTTGCCCAAAGTATAAAGTAGATTCTCTCAGCCAGGCTGAAAATATTTCAATCCTTTTTCATACTCCGCGTTATCAATTTGTTGGCAAAAGCAAACTCTTGGCTATTGTCTTCGGCAACTTGGGCCATTTCATATTTTATTTAATAGCCATCTCTAGCTGTTGTTCCTTCTGCGCTATATATCTTGGGTCTCATTCCTGTTGTAATATCCTACAGGTTATTCATTTTATGTTTATAATTAATCTTCAAAATGTGACATTTTGAGGCTTTGAGGATCTGACTTAAGCTCGCAATTCACTCATCCCTCTTGACTTTCACTGCATGCAATGTTATTGAAACTTCAGCACAATATAAAATGTGTGCTGAATCTACACTCTGTTGTGTGAGCAAGAATGGATGGAATATTTACAGATGGAGTTTTACAGATCCTTAATGGAGCTTTATTGCTTTTGGATGCTTAATTAAATTTTTCATATTTGGACGTGGGTGAGGAGAGGGAATGGCAGGAGGGAAATCTTATATTGACAGGGTTGAGTCATAAAGATTCAACTGATATTCAGTTGATGAACTATTTGACATACTGGTGCAATTTTTTAAAACATATGTTGTTTCCGAAAGTGACTTTTTAATCTAAAAGTCACAATGACAACTTCCCAGAGATATGCGTACCTTGTATATATTTACATAATTTTTAAACTAAAAATACATTCTATTGATAGTTCCACTGATACATTTTAAATAAAAATGATAACATTTTTGATTGAGTTTATTTGGAAAAAAACAAAAAACTTGCACCAGATAAGCTTTCTGCTCTCTGTACAGTTACAGGGAAGAGGGCAACTCCAATCATTTGGCAAATATGGAAATATTGAGGATTTAATTTATTCACAGTGTTAGATAGGTGGGTAGGCAGTGTTATCTCAGTTCTGCAACTGGAGAAAAGTGGACATAGATTAAAAGCTTGAGCCAATGCATATTGAAGTCAGTGGAGTCTAGAAACTATGTAGTTCAATTGACTAGGGTATATGATTAAGGATCTGAGTTCTAATTCTGGTTCCAACATTGATTTTGGAATGCTACTAACGGTGTGTCTCCTCTGGAGCTCGAAGGTGTAACTTCCAGTTCAAGTAGACAAACCAGCATTAGTTCTGGTCAAGTTAGTGCACTAAAAATACAACAGTAACAATGGTGGCATAAACAATGGGAGGGGTTACCCTCCCCAAGTACAATCCTATATGAGATCTAGGCCATTAGCTCCTCTTGCCTTTCATGCTTCTGTGGCTAAACTTCTATTTTTAGCACACTAGCTTGATAAGAACTAGCACTAGTATCTCTACTCAAATGAGATTACACGTTCCAACTCCAGTGTTGGCATACCCTCAATCTCTCTGAGCATCAGTTCTTCCTCTTGTAATATAGAAGTAATGATATTTACCTATTAAATAAGAAAAGCTAGTAAATTTCCCATATTTCCAAATGCTGATGAAAAATTGTGTCAAAGTTTTAAATTTCAACAAAAAAATTGTTTATGAAAATTTCATCCATTTTTGACCAGTTATTGTACTGCTCAAAATCATATGAACTTTGAAATGTTGATCAATATAAATTGTCAAAAAGGACACTTTTTTTTTTAACAAAAACTTGTGAAAATTTTCCAGTTTTTCAACCAGCTATATACATAATGTTTGAAAAATGCTGCTTTAAGCTTTGGTTCAGGAAAACACTAGAACTTAAGGAGGGGCATGTGCTTCAGAGTTCGCCTGAATTGGAAGCTATATGCAAAGTATCCATATGTCCAGAAAGCTACAGAAGTATGACTAGAACTTGGGATCCCCTGACCTCGAGTTCTGTACTTAGTTCAGGACACATATGCCTTTCCTTCAAAATTTACAAGAATTCCCATAGAAGAATCATAGAATTGTAGCACTGGAAGGGGTCTTGAGAGGTCATATAGTCTGCCCTGGCACTTACAGCAGGACTATGCTTCATTCTAAATAATTTTCAGTTTCACAAAATTCTGAAACTTCAGAGGAGGAACTTGCAAAATATTTTAAATTAATTCTTATACAAAAATTGTTGCCAGGTGTGCTAGTGAAGACAAGTTAGATTGGATTGCTCTTATACATTAGCTTCCATAGCTGAAGATGCTATTAATGGTCATGAAATTATCCAGTGCTTTTAAAGACTTAATCATGATATTTGTCTAAATGACTTTATGTGATAGTGAATTCCACAGCTTGATTATAATCTGCATAGGCAATATTTCTATTCTAAGTTTCTACTGGTGTTTTACGTCATTTACATCCTGTATCCTGGATGAGATTTATCTCTCTTTTAAATCTTTTTCTACCCCATCAACTTGCAGCTGCTAACATCATCTCCTTAACGGGTTTCTTTGCTTAGCTATATATTGTGCTTATCTTTTTATTTGACTATATTGCCTAGTAGTGCCTCACTGTTTTTAACTCTAATGATGTATTGATAGTTGTGTCTCTTGACTGATCCATGTATTGCTACTCTTACAACCAAGCAATGTTTAAACATCTTTTTTTCCAGGGGCCTTTCTAACAATTGCAGCCTTGTTGGGTATTTTCTTTCTGTCAGTACTCCTCAGCCCATTTGCTACTGTTTGAGAGAACAGTTCTTTGAGCAATCCTTTTTACTAACCCTTATTGAAAGTTCTGTTTTTAACATTGTCATTTTTTAATTCTTGTAAAACATAATGGTTCTTCATCCCTTAGCTGATGTCAAATTGAATTCTCTTAGCTGCCTATCATTGTTGGGATTTTTTTGATTTACATAATGCCAAAAGTGTGTAGGATTGATAACGGATAAAAATTAAGATGCAGTCCCTTACTCGAAAAACTTAAATTATAAATGGATGACATTTTTCTGCTTTCCTTCTATGTTCTTACTCTTTAAATCAACCCAGAATTTTCTGCTGCTTATTGAATTTAGTGCTGGGGTCTCTCATGATGGAATGGATCCTTCTATGTTTGTCTACAACAATGAACAGTTCGTTCTCCTTCATCAACCCAGATACTGTTTTCTTCATCTAATGGAAAAACACCACGGCATTTATTTTCTGTTGAATTTTCTACTGAATTGCTATGCTCTGTCAAGGTCTTCTATACAGCTAGTCAAGACTTTTTGTAAAGATTCTAACACCTTCTGTTTTCTTTAATTACATTTGACAGAGACTGCCGAAGTCAATCTGTTGCTGTAGGCAAAACTTCAGTGTGCTACCCTATTCCTATCTCCTTAGGAGTTCATAGCAAAGACCAACTCCCCATTTTCTCCCTGCAACCCTACCCTGGCCTCCTCTGGGGACAGGGACCTACTCCCTGCCTGTCCTCCATAACCCTTCTTCAGTCTTCTCACCTGCTACACCAGGCCTGGAGACCCATTCCTTATCCACCCCTGCAACCATCCCCCAGCCCTCCTCGGTGCCAGGGGCCAGGGACCCCAGCCCTTCCCCTGGAACCACTCAGCTCAACCACAATGGCATTTGGGCATCCCTACACCCTGCCCCCCTGCTACCGGCATCCCCAGCCATCTCTAGCTCACAGCTACCACCTGGCTCTGTGCCTTCATATCACCAGCTCACTGTAACCTGCACCACCAGCCTGGCCCCTCATCACTTTTCTGGATGAGCTTCTTGCTATCAGGCTTATAGCATAGGGCAGCAGCAGCTGGAGCAGGGACTGGGGGCTGTTTGGACAGCAGGACTCACAGGGGCCTGGTGCAGAGTGGCAGGTGTGAGCTGGGTGTTGACATGGAGCCAGGCAGGTTGCTCTGCTTGTGGCCGAAGCCCCAACAGCACTCGTGGTGCCTTCAGGAACAGCCCAAAACCAATCAGTCTGTAAATACTTACACAGGGAGAAAATATCCGATGACAGAGAAGAAGAAAAATTCAAACTGGAAATAAGGTGCAAATGTTTAATAGTTAAAGGTCAAATTTTTTAATAGTCAAGGGCTATCCACGTATTTCTAAAAGAGCTGCTGAAGCTCATTCAGAAGTAAATTGAGCTTAATGCAGAAATTATTGGATAAAATTCTATGGTCTCCATTTATGCAGGAGGTCAGACAAGATTATTATAATAGTCCTTTCTGCCCTTGAATGAATGCAAACTATATCAAATGGCTTGTGACAAATTCCAGCTGACCAACAAATCTTGGATTTTTAATCCCGACTATTCAGTACTAATGGTTCAATGGTTCAGGATCAATCCCTTGGAACTGGGGAGAACCTCTCACTCCCAACTTCCTAGAATTTTCGTGATAGGCTATCCCTCTCCCACATGGTGAATCAATGCAACTCACCCCAAGCTTTCTTTGCTAGCTGTTGTTCAGTGCTAATCTTGACAGCTTCCAGAGAAAGTGATTCTTTGGCCGTGTTCTTTTAGTTAATTTTTCCAGCCCAACGTAAAGCAATAAAATATGTACGTTGTACAAAATTATTGCTAAATTGGAAGAGCATTGAAAGTATTTTGTGTATTCATTCATCCACCCATTAAATACACAAAAACAATTAATATTAAATGAACTCATTTGTTTCTTTTCTTTGTATTCAGTGTGTAATTCTATGGACTGTTAAAAACAATACAAATTCATTTAACATTAAAATTTTTATCCCAAAACACTCATTTGACTGTGTCCATTATTTCATCTTTTGTTTTAGGTAGAAACATTTGAATTTCTCACTTGGTAACTAATACCATTCCACAGCAATTAATCTGAGAATAATTTACATTTTTAATATTTCAAAGCCTTTTCTTATTGTTTCCTCAGACATTTCAATGTTTTGGACATGGAAGAAAAAGCAAGAATAGTTTCCAAGTGATCCGGGTCTAATTATCTATAGTCAGAAACGTTCCTGTTTGGTTTTCTAAAATTGTTTGTACTCTGATTTCTTACAGTTCCCAGTTTAGTGAGATGACTGTACTTGTACCAAGACTACCATTTCCATACTTGAAATAATTTTTTCCTCTAACTGCCTTTGATTGTTCATGTGTTTCAGAAACATAATACATGATATGAAACATGGAGAACAAGAACATTGGGAATTAAAAATTATAGTATAAAGTATAAATCCAAAAGTTTTCACTCTTTTTTCAATTGATATTGGTGGATGCACTTTGAGTTTGTGTCCTTTGAAAAAGAAACAAATATAGATCTAAATTAAAATGTTTTGTGGGCATTTTGTTCTTTTCCTTTTGTAAAGCAAAGAAAGATTCAATGTGAAGGGCACATTTTAAGGGGTTCAGCTGGCAATGCATGTTTACGGGCACTGGAAGAAAAGTTGATAGCAGAAGAACCATGAGGCAGAAAGACCTTGGATGGATGACGTGGTATCCTGAGGACTATTCATCAACAAAGGGACTACCAGAAGATAATATAGAATGGTCTACCATGGTTGCAAATAGCCAGTAATAGACATGCCACATAAGAAGATTATTTATGATGTGGCTGGATATTGTAAAATCCTCTATCAATTTTATCTTCCTACAAAACTGATCAGTTTTGAATCAAAGCTCAATTCTCCTTAAATAAACAAATAAAAGAGAGCCAAAGAAAAGAACTTTTAGCCAGGAGAACCAAACTAGCAAAGCTGCCAATAAATATATTTAGTAAAAAGAACAAACACATATTTACTAAACTATATATTTCAGATACATGAATTGGTGCACAAAAGTAAGTAAACTTAAGCACATGTAAATTTTTGCAGGATCAGAGCCTTAGATTGTAATATCTTCAAAGCAAGGGTCATGTCCTTCTATTTATCCTGCTACGTGAAGTATTATAATTATTAATTAACATTTATGTTGAGGTAGCATTTGGAAGCCAATCAAATGGGACCCCATTGTGCTAGAAGCTGTACAAAACACATAGAAAAGGATAGTCCCTGCTCCAGACAGTTTACAGCCTAAAAGACTGTAGAGATATGTTTATGAGGTATTGTGATTTGGAGAAGCTTCCTTATAAGGGAGTATGTTGTGAGTGTGGGAATTTGGAGATGTGCCCTGGAGGCAGGGCTTGGGAACACCACATGGCTGTGTGTAGCAGTTCGCCAGAAACGCTCTACAATTTGTTTTATTAAAGTTTTATTCCTTTCACTGGTTCATTGTTAAATGAACCCTAAGATTATTACGAAGACTATTGCATAGCCCACTTTGAATTGTTGTAAAATAATGCATAATTCAAACATAAAAAACACCATATGGGGAAAAAAATTAAGCATGCTAAAAGGCAAAAAAAAAAAACCATATCCACAAAATGTCAATTACAGCCCCACTCCGCAGAAGATAAAGAATAAAGCCATAGATCTATTTGCTTTCCCAGCTTACATGTAAATGGGGTTCTTTCTAAGAGCAAATACAACTGTGTATTCAGCCCTGCTAAATGAGATTTCCTCCTGAAAACGGCACCAAAATTTGCCTAAAAGTAAATAAATGAAAGTCTGAAACAATAAACTCAACAAACCTGAGCCTCTTTTATACAGTAGATGATGGCTGATTAGTTTAAATACCAGTGAAAGGATGAGTCTGGTACATAGTAATGAGAGATGTTGCATCCCAGAACCTCGTTCATTTAGATTCTCAGTTGTCCCCCATCACCATATGATCTAAATATTTCTCGATAATATTCATGCACAATATTTGTTCTTCTTAAGAGGAAGACATCCAAGTAATGGTTTAAAGTAACTGAATTTTATTTTCAGGATATTATCTTAACCCTTGCCCTCACCCACCAACAAAGCATGAGCTTATTTCCAGAACTGGGGCCTTAAACACATGCTTAACTCTAAGTCCATATGTAGTCTCAAGTGTTTTACTAGATCAGAGCTTTGGAGCTTGCTCTTGTTCATGCTGAAATCAATAGGAGCAAGATCAGGCTCTTAATCAACTATAATTCACCAACTACTTTTGGCCAGCTTTAAGTGATCTCTAATTACAATCTTCCACAAACAATTAAAGGTCACCGCAATTTACTCAGGTAGCAAAAATTTCCATGTGTTAGAAACTATGCACCTAAGGTGGTAGCTCTGTTAATAATGTAGCAGCTTATTCTATATTATGAAGAGTGGTGTAATTGGATGATGGTGTTTTAAAAGAAGTTTACAGCAATAAAAAACAGTGTAAGGGACAAATTCTGTTATCTTTCCATGCCTGTACTGATTTGTATGTTCTTCTCTGGACCTTAACAAATTCACTATTTCTACTACTGTGTTTGTGTGTATAATTGGTACAGAGATGGGGTCCTAGCTTCCAGCAAATATGGTTTGATGTCCTCGCTTCTTATAACAATAACATAAAAAATGTTACCAAACTCCTATGTTTTCTAATGGGGCTTTCCTAACTTCCACAGTTCAAGATGAGGCAACAACAGAATTCAAGGATGAACTAGTGAAAACCCCAATATACTATATGCTAGGACATCATACTGAACAAGGGCTGGCAATCCATATCAGATCTATAAATTACAAGCATGCAGCTGACATCCTGAAGTCCCTTTAACTTTGGCGGATTGGAGAACATAGCATGTGATTGTAAAGCATATGATTTTTGAATCCTTCCAGGTCACCTTTAAATAAGGCTGATGGTCCAAATTCTACTCTCATTTAACCCCTAAAACAGGAGTACTTCTCCTGACTTCTCTTCCATAGGGAATAGCAGGCGGAGTGCATGGAGTTCCTGGAGTTTCTCTACTTATGCAACTGAAAACTGGGAGAATTGGGCTCTGAGCTTTTAGTAACATTTTAGGGTGAGGGCTTCCAAAGCACCTACTTGACTTAGGAGCACAAGTCTCTAAGTCACTTAAGTGCCTAGGAAAATCTCACCCTTCATTTCTGTATAATGTATCCCTTGTTATTTTTGCTATAAACTGTTGTTAAAATGTTAGAGCTTTCGCTGAATATGCAATTAACATGTTTTACTGCAGAGATTTTGGGCTGCTGCTAGCTGCAACTTATTGAAACAGAGCTTTAGAAATGCAAAGTGGTGTTTGGGAGAATTCCCATTGAGGACTTCCATCATATTTTGTCTCACTTTACATAAGTATAATTCCCATGCTGCTGAAGTTGTTGATTAAGAGTCCAGTTCTATCACCCTTACTTCTGTTCAGTAGTACCTTATTCCATGGTAATCCCATAAAATAAAAATGGCAGAATCAAGTCCTAAATGACCACATATATTAAAAGGAAAAAAAGCTTTATGTCTGTAACACCTTCCATCCATGAATTGCAAAGCACTTTACAAAGCTTATTGAATTTAACCAAACACCATGCCTGTAAGGTAAATATCTTCTATCACCATTTCACACATGAAGAACTGGAGGCATAGAATTTGTGACCTATCAAAAGGCTCCTAGGAAGTATATAGCAGATCTGGGAATGGATCAAAGGACCTGATTCTCAATTATTCCGTTCCTGTGCTTTAAGCCACTTTTGTTCTCTCTGCATTCTGGGTAGGTGCAAAGTATAAGATAGAGAAATATCAGGGCTGCTCTTCCTTATCCTCTGCTTCTCCTAATTCCATATGGACCTTGGCAAGAATAACCATAGTATACAGTATTCTAGCCAGGCCCATAATCCACCTTCCATTCTGGTGAGCAGGGAGTGGGATGGACTACAATCCTTACACCAGCGCTACAGGGTTGAGGAGGCCCTTTGCAGTAGTAGCAGATTCACATGGCTATGATGTAGCCATAGTGGTGCATAGAATGAATTTCCATCTTGAACAGTCTCTTGCAAGTCTTATTCCTTCGGCAAAAGTCAGTAGCGGAAATTGCATCTTCCAACCTCATTTGTGGTCGGCCTCATACTCTACTTCCTTCAACCTCAGCTCTACAAATCTTCTGTAAAAGTGTATGTTCTTCTGTGTTTTGGACATGACCCCACCATTGCAGTTGTATCATTCTCAACTGGTGCAAGACTGCCAGGATCATTAAGTGTCTTCTTGTTTGTGATAAAATCACACATATGGATGTAAGAATACACTGCAATTTTTTACATTAAAAACTGTTTAGTTTCTTCTCCTCAGCTATTTCTAGTGGTCATGTTTCTGCTCCATAGAACAGAGTTGTCATCACTAATAAGTTTTTATCTTAGTTGTCACACAGCCATCCACCACCCAGAGGCCTTTGAAGATGCTGAAATGCCATTGATGCAAGACCAATCCATCATGTTTCTTTCTTGGATATAGAACCTCCTGCTGTTAAGTGATAACCCAAGTGTTATAGGTGTACTCTTGGCTCTACTGAAAACCAGTCTGCAGTACGACCACTGACACTCACACAGATAAATGTACTGCATTTCAGTTCTTCCACTAGGCACGTTCAGTCCTCAGGTACCCCATCCTGGCATAGCAGTAGCCATAGTGGTGATCGATGCACTCAGTCAGAAGCAGCTACAAAGTCTCTAAATGTGATGTTAACTTCCTTTTGTCACTCTCATTTTTCAATAATGTTCCGCAAGGCATATATAGCCTGGTTGAAGATCAACCTGTACAGAAACCACACTGGTTCTCTCTCATTTTTGGATTGAGACAGTATTTCAGTAGGTTCAATAGTATGATCGTAAATACCTTCCAGCATTATTCACTTATAATTTGAGGGAGTCCTCTGAACAGGGAGAATTCTCAGGAGGCTCCATCCACACCCATTAAGACCCTTTTATGCTGCCAGATTGTAAGTGTGCATAACTTTCTAGTGTGTTTGGGTTTTGAAAGTCAGTCTGTCAGGATCTTTTATGGAATAAAGTAAATACAGTTCCAGCAAGAGGAACTTAACACAATGGTATTTGCCCCCTCATGTAATTATGATGATGAGAAAAGTCTTCTTTTTTCAATGTGAAGGAAAATAAACACTCCAATTCCTTGCTCGTCCTCTTGTAGGCACATGCACCCATCATATACAGGGTTTATTCCACTGTAAGCAGAAACAGGTATCCCTTGCACTGCCTCCCACCTATCTGTGAACATGCAAATGCTGCTACGAGCACCTCTGTCCACTGCCACTCTTACAGATGTATGAGGCTTGATAGACTCCAGTGAGCCTCTTCAGCCTCTAGTGACATCCCTACATTGACTGAGAAGTTACAGGGTTGGAGCTGAAATGCAACTCTCCAAGAGAGGAGTAGAAAAGGTCAGATAAACAATTTCTTCTCTGCTCTAGGAACCAGTAATAGACAAGTAGAAGGTAGAAACTTCCAACGTCATCTCAGGTAAATCATCCAGTATTTTGAAAGAGCCTTGGTCTGTTACAGCTGAAATCACTTAGTCCTAATAGATGACCGAATACTTAAACCAATAAACTGTAGCAGCACTACGTATAAAAAGAGTAAAAACATTTTTGGGATTGGGTTTGTGTGCCTAAAACTATTGCTGATGTGAAGTATCCCTAGAGCACACTTGCAATTTTTCTTATAATTTTGATGCAGAATTTGCAGACTCCAACCCTGGCATTATAAAAGCATTTCTCACAGCAGTGGACCAGATTTAAAATGTTGATGATTCTGACAAAGTACAGTATGCCATGCTTCAGGAAAAGTTAGTAATTTTTAGTACATCCCTTTAAAATTAGCCAATCTTCCTCTCAATCAATAAGCAATCAAACAAAGATGAAAAGACACAGTAAATTCTCCCACTAAAAAATAAGTAACTTAATGAATCAAAAGTTCATGATTGGTGGCCACACCACCCAAAGGCTCTAACATTTCATTAGTTTATAACAATTATAAAACAGTAAAAGTTTCTTTTTCTGTTACAGAATGAGTATAGCAAAGATCTAAAATGTGTATACAGGTCACCAGAAAATAAATCAGGTCAGGAATTGGAGGTTGAATTGCTCACTCACAGACAGTATCATGCATCAATATACATTACAGCAAATATTTTTGTTTTTCTTTTCCTAGCACAGAAATTAAAATAGTAATAATAATAAAGGTTTGGTGTAAACATTGGAGAGATATTTGCCACACTATTAGAATGAACTCTTAGCAACATGTCTGAAATTCTGTGAAAGAACATACATTTTTTCCTTGGGACATGCTTAACTTTCATTGATTAGGTGCCGAGGGGCTCCTGCAAGATTGGGGTGAAAGAGAAGCATGCTCTAAGGCAGGGGTTGGCAATCTTTCAGACATGGTGTGCCGAGTCTTTATTTATTCACTCTAATTTAAGGTTTTGTGTGCCAGTAATACATTTTAACGTTTTTAGATGGTCTCTTTCTATAAGTCTATAATATATAATTAAACTATTGTTGTATGTAAAGTAAATAAGGTTTTTAAAATGTTTAAGAAGCTTCATTTAAAATTAAATTAAAATGCAGAGCCCTCAGGACTGGTGGCCAGGACCTGGGCAGTGTGAATGCCATTGAAAATCAGCTTGCGTGCAGCCTTTGGCATAGGTTGCCTACCCCTGCTCTAAAGGTTCTGCTTCCTACTGTGTACTCTTCACACATTTCCCCTGGCTTTTCTTCCCTTCCATTCACAACAGTGGAAGGAGAGCACATAGGCAAAAATGTTTGCTTTTTTTTCCCCCTTGAGCCTGCATGCACCAGTCAACCTTCAATTTTATTTCATTTGGCTTGTTACAGTAATTATTGACCACAGTTACATGGAGTGCTTCATAAACAATAGATTTCTCTGTAAGGAATGGCAGCACTTTAATAAATAGGTTTCTCAAAAGCTGCCTGGCAGCTGGTTTGCTAGATGGCTGCATAGCTGCTGTGAGTGAGATTAAAAGTAGTTAATGGAGAAAATATTACAAAGGCTTTTACTGATGGATACTCTAGGCTCTCATTACTCTTGACATGCGCTTCATTGATGCATAGATTATCATCTAGCATGGTTTGGCTTTAAAACGTCAACATTTACGACACTGGTATTTGAGGTACTATAATATTCTCAGCACATAACTGCAGGCTCTGGAATAAGGCTGTTAGACTTTGTATGGTAGAGCCCTGTACAGAGGTAGTGTTATACTCTATAGACCATGGATTGATGAAACAGAAAGCTCCTGTAACATGTTTAGAAAAAAAATTGTATGGTATGTGTCTGGAAAACCACAGAGTGCTATAATTAAGTGCACATTTAGGTCAGGTCTATACTACAGACCTATATCAGTATAACTACGTCACTCAGGGATGTGAAAAATCCACATCCCTGAGTGACGTAGTTATACCAACCTAACCCCCTGTGTAGTTAGTATTATGTTGACGGGAGAGCTTCTCCTGCTGACACAGCTACTACCTCTCATAGAGGTGGATTAACTATGCCTGACTGGAAAACCTTCAGTCAACCAGTGAAACTCTTTGCCAGAGAATGTTTTGAAGGCCAAAACTATAACAGAGTTCAAAAGAGAACTAGATAAATTAATGGAGGATAGGCCCATCAATGGCTATTAACCAGGATGGGCAGGGAACGTGCCCCTAGCCTCTATTTGCCAGAAGCTGGGAAATAGTGATGGGATGGATCATTTGATGATTACCTGTTCTGTTCATTCCCTCTGGGCATCTGACATTGTCCATTGTCGGAAGAGAGGATACTGGGCTAGATGGACCTTTGGTCGACCCAGTTTGTCCATTCTTATGTTCTTATGAGACACTCTCCTTTCGGTGTAGTAATGTCTCTGCTAAAGTGGAGTAGTGCTGTATGTGAAGACAAGCCCTTAGTCTGAGATTGTCAAAAATGACTGGTCATTTTGAGGTTCTTCAGTTTTTGGGTCCTATGATGAGATGTTTGCCCTGGCCCTGAAGCAAGGGTAAAGAGGGTGCTGGGGCCATGGGGAAGTGATCCAGAATTCGGAGGGGATGCAGCAAGTGGCAACCATCTATAGGGTCCCTGGGCAGGGACCCGCAGCAGTGGGCAGGCCCAGGTCTCCCCCACCCCCATTCATCACTGAGGAAGTGGCCAGACACTGGGCTGTAGTTACCACTGAGGGAAATGGCTGGATAGAGGACTGTAGCTCCCCTGGAAGGAGGGGAGCACAGAGTGTGGCATGGCCAGAGATCTGTGTCTTACAGAGGATGTTGTGGTCCTTGGAGGGACATGGGTCCAGGATCAGAAGTGAAGGTGACGAGACATCACCAGAAGAAGGTGTGCTGGCTAGATGGGATAGCCAGCAGGAGGCGCCACAGTGGTGAGTCACACCCCATCACAGGTCCTCGTTGTGAAACATTTTAAAGGGGCCTGGTAATCAGAGACAGAGTGCTTTGCATTTTCTGAAAATCAGACCCATTGAAGGTGTATTAATTGAGTACCCATATCACAAATCACTTTTAAAAGTCTTAACTTTAGCTTTAAAAACAAAAAAAATACATAGTTTGTGTAGATAGTAATAGATGGAGCCATCATAGTCTGTCAGTAAAACATTCTGAAGTCATTTGACTCAGACATTTTAACAGTAAGAGTGCATATGAAATATAGTTATTGTGAGTTACGGATGGGCAAACTGATTCATGTAAAATACGAATGGATGCAAACCTCCTTTGAGATTTTAAACTTTTAAAAGTTGTTTTTGTTTGGCCAAGTCAGATTGTTCTTGTTTTTTGTGAGGCTTGAAAAAAAAGTTCTAAAAATTGGCTGTGGTAATGTATCAAGCCAAGTCTTTCATTACGATACATAACATTCTTATCTCTCATAGCTGGTGTTATGCAATGATTATACAGCAGTGCATGCAAAACTTCCAAATATTTTGCATTCATTAAATGGAAAGACAGTTATATTGCCATTGTTGTTGACCATCTAAGCTGAAAGACAGCAATCTGGCAACATTCAAATATATAATTCTGTGTTTTCTGAACTGATTGATGATGGTGTATATAAATTGTAACCCAAACTACAAGTATATTGCCTAATCTGGGCAGTTTAGTTAGGCAAGAGACATTATGTCTGACTTTAAAATTCTTCTTATTGGACATCACCATAATGTTCTTCACAATAACAAGTCAAAGATGAGGAAAAATCCATTAGTTCTCAACATGGAAGATTTTGTATTGAATTTGCTTTGTCACATTGAGTGTAAAACCCCAAAAACAGCTGGAAAAACAAAGGTGACTCCATAATTCTGAGATCTGGGAAACACTGAAGCATGTTTATTAGGCGAGTTTACATAAGGCCTGTACAAAAGACACCCAATTTGTGCTGACTGATGACCAACGGTGAAGGTGAAATGGCTTTAGCTACCCAAGGTAAGAATAACTTCAAAAATATATATGTACAGAACAGACTGAGAAAAAAAGTTTGTAGTGACTCACAGCTATGTAAAAACTCCAATGCTGTGTTAAACTTGTGCTAATTTAATTTGTTTGACAAGAAAAGTATTAACTTAAGGCATATCTACACTTACCTCCAGAGCGATCAATCCAGCGGGGGTTGATTTATCACATCTAGTGAAGACGTGATAAATCAACTGCTGAGTGCTGTGCTCCACCAGAGCAAGAAGCATAGGTAAAGTTGACGGGGGAGCATCAGCAGTCGACCTACCGCAGTGAAGACACCACAGTAAGTAGATCCAAGTACTTCGATTTCAGCTACATTATTCACATAGCTGAAGTTGCATAACTTAGATCGATCCCCACCCCTAGTGTAGACCAGGCCTGTCAAGGTTTTTTCCCCACTTTGAACTTTAGAGTACAAGAAGTGGGGACCTGCATGAACACTTCTAAGCTTAATTACTAGCTTAGGTCTGGCATTCTGCCACCAGCCAGAATTTAGTGCCTGGCACACTTTCTGTTCCCCCAAAACCTTCCCTGGAGAACCCAGACCCAAACCCCTTGGGTCTTAAAACAAGGAGAAATTAACCATCCCCCTCATTTCCCCCCCAGACGTTCCCCTCTCTGGGTTGCCTTGAGAGGCTTCTCACCGATCCAAACTCCTTGGATCTTAAAACAAGGAGGAATTAACCATCCCCTCTCCCTTCCCCCCCACCAATCCCTGGTGAGTTCAGACCCAATCCCTGGGATCTTAAAACAAGGAAAAATCAATCAGGTTCTTAAAAAGAAAACTTTTAATTAAAGAAAGAAAAGGTAAAAATTATCTCTGTAAAATCAGGATGGAAAATGCTTTACAGGGTACTCAGATTCATATAGACCAGAGAGACTCTCCCCCTCTTGCCTTAGATTCAAAGTTACAGCAAACAGAGGTAAAAAATCCTTCCGGCAAAAGAAACCTTTACAAGTTGAGAAAACAAACATAAGACTAATCTACCTTGCCTGGCTATTACTTACAATTTTGAAACATGAAAGACTGATTCAGAAAGATTGGGAAAGCCTGGAATGATGTCCCGTCCCTCTCAGTCCCGAGAGCGAACAACGAACAAAACAAAAAACAAACAAACAAAGACTTCCCTCCACCAAGATTTGAAAGTATCTTGTCCCCCTATTGGTCCTCTGGTCAGGTGTCAGCCAGGTTTACTGAGCTTCTTAACCCTTTACAGGTAAAAGACACATTAACCTTTAACCATCTGTTTATGACAAGGCCTTAGGAACCAACATTCCTCTGAAGCATTTACTTGCAGACACAGGAAAGCAGAGTGCAAATAATAGGCATTAGTGGCCAAATCTTGAGCCCAGGAGCTAAATAATCAAGCCAGACATGGATAGATGCAGAAATTCATTCTCTCCAGTCTCCCACTGTCTTCACTCTTAGGGTCGTGAGGTGCTCAGATGCTGCAGTGGTGGGGGCTGTGTAAGTATTGTACTGTAAGTATTCCCATGTGTGAGGAGAAGCTGGGTCAGCCATTGTCTGTCCTCTGTTCTTTGGGAAAGAAAGAAACAAAAATATATATGGCCAGCTCTTGAAGTCACTTTGTAGCAGTACAAGCTATAACAATGGGACTCTTGTCTATGTAAATTATAGGTAGGCGTACAGGGTGGCCGGGGTCTTCTCTTTAATTACGTTGCAATGAGTTGCTAATTGAGCCCTTATAACTAACTGTTAGAGGTACAGTGCTTTTGTGCTACCCTGGAAATCAGGGAGGTGGGAGCTGGCCTCTGAGAAGAGGTTAGGGCTGAGCAGTTCTAAGGGAGATGCCCTAGGAACTACCAAGCCTGGAAAAACTGATTGAGCTGGACTGTGTGCAGGAGGCTTGCAGGGAAAAAAGTGTTCTTGTCTTGGCTCCCTTAATATATCAAAAGGAAAAAGAGAAGAGGCTTCTACTTGCTGGCAAGTTTAATTTACATATTTGTCAATTGCTCTCATGCAGTTTTAGAAAGTGTTTAAAGTTGTATTGTTTAGAGTTTTCGTTTTCTGTTCTTAGGGATGGTGTTATTTTGGTCATGTAACAGGACTTATGATGCTTCCTGAAATGGACTAGAAAGAAGTTATCAGGTTGGTATTTTGGTTGAGTTTTGTGGGCCTCAATGTGATAGCAAAAGAAGAAATAACGGAGCCTGCCAGATCGCCTGTACATCTAGCGGCTTTTATTTAGTTTCATTTTATTAAGTGTTCATCTTTCCCCCAAATATAAAAGTATGTTACCAGGTTCCGAAAGCGTCACAGTAGGGGGAAGGAACGGCATTAAACATAAACAGAAGTTTTCACTTCTTCGAACCTGCAACTGAGTTAGGTTTGCAGGGGGCGGGGCACAAAACTATTGTTTATTTTGAAGGACCCCATTCTATAACTGTAGACATTGAGTTAAACTGAACCCAGTCCTTTCACAGCTGTTAACACCAAGCAGAAGGGACACGTAAGGCTAGAGCTGGGCAATACATGGTTTTCCTGTCCCCTGAAAATTTTCAAAATATCTGGGAAAAAATTGATTTTGTTTTGATAATTTCAAAACATTTCATTTTGTTGCAGGCCATTTTTTAATAATTTTTTTTTTTACTATATGTAGCTTAAATTTCAAAATGAAGTCATTTCAACTCAGAAAATTTGAATTTTTCATTTAAAATGTCAAAATGAAGCATTTACATACATCTTCAACATTTTTGGGGTAGAAAAATTCATTGAAACCAACCCTTGCTTGCTTTGTCCTCTGATGACATGTCAATAAAACCAAACCCCTGAAGGAGTTGAATTTGGACTCAGTACAGTGTGAGTGTACTGTGCCTTGAAGCAGTGTGGAAAGGACACCTGCTTACAAGAGGTATCGTGTTATTTGTATGGGAGTAACTATGCTAATGAAGGTTTAATGTAAATATGGGAGTGACTAGTTAAGACCTGTGTAAAGTCTCCGAGCATGCCCAATGTGAACTAGATGTTTCCAGAAGCTGAAGCTGACACAATTTCTGTTCAGACCTTGTGCAATTGTGCTTCTTGTCTTGAATATTTAATGAACATTAAGTGGATACATAATTGATCAAACAGCTGCAAACAAAGAGTAACTATTAATGGAATGATGTCAGATTGGAGGGAGGTCTCAAGTGTGGTTACACAGTGATCTGTTCTGGGCCCAGTGCTGTTTAACATCTTTATTAGTGACCTGGATGTAGGAATAGAGAGTATACTGATCAAATTTGCAGATGACACAAAGCTGGGGAGTAGAGGGGTTTGCCAATATTTTGGAGGATAGAGCTAAAATTCAGAGGGATCTTGATAAATTGGAGAACTGGGTTATAGATGACAAAATGAAATCAACAAAGACAAACGTAAGGTGCTATACTTAGGGAAGAAAAACTAAATGCACTAGTACAGAATGGGTGAGACCTGACTCGGCATGCTGAAAGGATTCGGAAGTTGTGGTGGAGCAGGAGGAAATTAAGGGGGGGACATGATCGTGGTCTCCAAATACTTGAAGGGTTCCCATAAAAAAGATGGAGAAAAGTTGTTCTCTCTTGCACAGAGGGCAGGACAAGAGGCAGTGGGTTCAAACTACAGCACAGCAGATTTAGATTGAATTTCAGCAAAAACTTTCTTACTGTAAGAACAGTAGGACAATGCAACAGAATCTCTAGGGAGGTTGTGGAAGCTCCTTCACTGGAGGTTTTCCAAAGGAGACTGGATAGCCATCTGTCTTGGATGGTTTAGATCCAACAAGTCCTGCATCTTGGCAGGGGGTTAGACTAGATGACCCTTGTTGTCCTTTGTAGCCCTGTGCTTCAATGATTCTATGATTCTAACATTACAGTAAAGGCTGAAGCATTTGGCCCTCTGCATATTGTTACTTCATCATCAATAAGCCAGACTCCATCCTCATTTCATTTATTTTGGTTGTGCACCACAATATTAAAGTGTGGCTTTTGACCGTTTATTTCGACCATCAGCAGCTAATTTACCTAATTAAATGCACATCATATACTGTATTTAAAATGCCCTGTTAAAGATATACTAATGAATACAGACCTTGTTGAGATTTCAGGAGAGGAGTTAGTTGTTGGTGTTACTTTATACTGTTTGAAGTAATCATAGTGGGCTGGGGTGGGGTGGGGAGAAACTGACCAGGAGTGAAGTCTACCACGACTTTGTCTGAGGAATAACAAAGTTACAAACTTTAAAATTTATCAGGCGTAAAAGCACAGAGTCAGATTAGAAACTAGATGTTTACAACATAATAAAAATAAGTTTATCACAGTAATATAATTCAAACCTTTAACATTTTATTCACTATATATAAATAGAGGAGAAAAGAAAACACATAATTCTGTGTATAATAAAATAGTTCACTTTTTCCCATTGTTTATTAATTGTACCTTACATTTTCAATGCAATTTTCATCCAAAGATCTCTATGCAATTTACAAATACAGCATTAAGTGTTCTTCACTGTGTAGCAGGGTGAGCACCAACTCCAGTCCTGGAGGAGTTGGAAAAGCCCTGCAGAGGGCTGGGGAAGGGAGCAAAACCCCAGCTGACTGAGGGAAGTGGCTGCAGCTGGGGCCATGCCACAAACAGACTAACCGGGCCTTATAAGAAGGCCAAGGCAGCCAGAAGCTCAGCAGTCTCTCTCTGCTTGTAGAGAGAGAAGGGCCTGGCTGCGAGGGAGCCGAGCAGGGTATGGGGAGTGGAGCAGGGCTGGGGGAAGGCTAGAGGAGCTGGAGAGCTCCAGCCTGGAAACCCCCCAGGCTATGGACCTAGCTGAGGGCCTAAGACCAGTATTGGGGCTGCAGAGGGGCAGCCCAGCTATAGAGAGAGACAGCAGGTCCAATCCAACCTTGCTTGGGATGAGTGGCGTATAATGCAGTCTGCCCCAGGGAGTGGGACTAGATGGTGACTGGCAGTAGCCTTACACTGAGGCGAGGTGGGGTTAGTGGGTGGGGGTTCCCCTGGGTGGGGAGGCCCAGAACCTGAGAGTGTGGGGGTACTGCCAGGGGGGCAGCAACCCAGAGAAAGGGGCACCGGGGTCTGGGAGGGACATGGGGGCCAACGGTAAGGTGGATTACCAGCCTTCAGGGGGTGCTCCAGGATGCTGGAAGAGCTAATTCCCATGGATGACCAGCAGGAGGCACCACAGGGGTGAGTCCACACCCTTACACACAGCCCGAGAGCTTGTTACTCAGCAAGACTCATCCATGAGTTATTATAAATGTTGCTCTCTTTGTATGCTCTCTCCAGAAGTATGGATTTAAACTATTAGTTCAGAGCCAGATATGGCCATTTTTACTTGTATTTGAGTAGTATCTTACACTCAGAAATCCCATTGAAATAAATGGGACTAGTCACAGAATAAGGTATTGTGCAGTGTGAGTATGGGCTGCAAAATCTGGCTCCATATGATTTAAAACATTTTTTTGTTGTTAGATAAAGGCTATAATTGTTCTCATAATTTCTCATGACAAACAACTTTAGTATGAATTGCTATATTGTGACCCATGAGTCCTGTTTTTTTTTTAAATGTGGCATTGTGGAAATGAGTATACAATGATTACCACAGATTTCTCTGACACATTTACTGGACTTCTGTACAAGCATAGGCCAATATCCTCCAAGGGAATGCACATGGAAATACCTTTATGAGTCAATGGGACTCCTCAAAGAATGGGCATAGGTGAAGTGTAGTGAAAGGAATTGTCCACATTATTTAAAAAGTCTTATTATTTTTCACTCTTTAAATTAGAGGCCCCAAGAATGATCAGGGATCTTTTATGCCAAGCACAGTTCAAGCACAGCCCCTGTACCAAAGAGTGTGCAATCTAATTTGAGTCATGCTACGCAAATGAGTGGGTTAACAAAGGAAGGACAGCTTGTGGAAGGAAGAAGTTAAGGGAAATAAGATCACAGGGTTATATAGGTTAGCTACTGTACAACTTGATGGCTCCTGATTGCTCCAGATCACCTCTTTTCTAAAATTATAATTCTTATATTAACTAATCAGTTGCATGAAATGACTGTAGGTTTATGAATGGAGGATGAACTCAAACCAAAGCTGATAATGAGTGTTTTCAAGATGAATAGTTCAAACTAGGGCTGTCAAGCAATTAAAAAATTAATCACAATTAATCATGCATTTTAAAAAATCTGTATTTGTAAGTTGCACTTACATGATAAAGTGATTGTACTACAGTACTATTTCTTTTTGCCATTTTTACAGTGCAAATATTTGTAATAAATAATATACACTTTGATTTCAATTACAGCACAGAATACAATATATATGAAAATGTAGAAAAACATCCAAAATATTTAATAAATTTCAAATGGTATTCTATTGTTTAACAGTGCAATTAAAACTGGTTAATCATGATTAATTTGTTTGAGTTAATTGCATGAGTTAACTTTGATCAATGGACAGACCTAGTTCAAAAGTTTTAGTTCTGAGCTGAAAAGTACTGCATTGTTAGAACTCAAATACAATTTCTAAACCTTTTCAGTATCTGATTCTGATCACTTCTTAGTTTTGATCAAGAGTTTTATTTTCATCCCTTCTCTTTAAAAAATGACCCAAAATAAACTTTGGCAAATAAAATTAGCCAAACCATATGTATTTTTTCCTCTGGGTATATAGGGAGAGTGACACTGGATACTCCACCAATGTTAAAAAAAATGCTAATTATAGGACAATTTTCCTCTTAGCTCTGCACAGCAGATACATTCCCTTTCTGAGCTCTTTGCATGTATAGGGTGAATAGATAAAGAATAATATCAGACCCGAGAACTGCCATGAGGATCTAAAAGAAATTTGTCCATGACCATAATCCATTTTAAGAATAATTAGCACTTCCGAGGCAACTTCCATCAGAAGATCTCAAGGCACTTTATGGATGTTACTGAATTAACATTCACAAGATCCCTGTGAAGTAGGTTAAATATCTTTATTTCCTGTTTTGCAGAAAGGGAAGCTGAGACACAGAAGTTAAGAAATTTGTTCAAAGTAGCACAGTAAATTGAAGCAGAGCCTGGATTAGATTTGAGACCTCCTGACTCAAAGGCTTTTACTTTAAGCATTAGATAATGCTTGTCCTTCTTATGTGAAGCTGAGAGAGCAAAAGTTTCTGGAATGTTCTGTTTGGCTTTGTTTGGAACAGTCAAATGTGACAAAGCAATGAGGAGAATTTAAATGTCCCTCATGCAAGAAGTAAATTCATGAAGATGAGTGTATCATATGTACAGTAAATGTTCCTTTGGCGCATGAGAGGGAATTCATCTTTGAAAATAATCCTCTAAATACTGCTCTGTGATACTGCAGCAAAATACAATACACAGTGACACAAAGATGCCCAAATGTGCCCAGACATTTGCTGGCAGGGACATTATATTTGTCTGAGTATTTTCTCTGTATTACACCAAAGGGGCTCATGTGTGGTGTGACGGGTTGGGTCACAGAAACCCCCCTGGGGAACTGTCACCTGATGTGCCAAGACTACTTCTGCTTAGGACTTCCGTGCACTGCCTGGTTTGAGCCAGACCTGCTAGCCTGCTGCAAATCTAGATCCAGGTCTGAACCACATCCCCTACCAGCTGTAGGCTTAAACTGAAAGCAACTTAAAGAAGTGTTCCTGTCTTTAACACTCAGATGCCCAACTCCCAATTGAGTCCAAACCTCAACTAAATCCATTTTACCCTTATACAGCTTTTAAAGCTTATACAGGGTAAACTCATAAATTGTTCACCCTCTATAACACTGATAGAGAGAGATGCACAGCTGTGTGTACCCCCCACCCCCCGCGGTATTAAAACATATTCTGGGTTGATTAGTCAGTAAAAGAAGTGATTTTATTAAATACAGAAAGTAGGATTTCAGTGGTTCCAAGTAGTAACAGACAGAACAAAGTGAATTACCAAGTAAAATAAAATAAAACACACATATCTAAGTCTAATACAGTAATAAAACTGAATATAGATAAAATCTCACCCTCAGATGTTTCAATAAGTTTCTTTCACAGACTGGATGCCTTCCTAGTCTGGACATAATCCTTTCCCCTGGCACAGTCCTTGTTCCAGCTCAGGTGGTAGTTAGGGGATTTCTCATGATGGCTGCCTCCTTTTCTCTGTTCCACCCACTTACATATCTTTTGCATAAGGCAAGACTCCTTTGTCCCTCTGGGTTCCCACCCTCCTTCTCAATGGAAAAATACCAGATTAAAGAGGGATTCCAGTTCAGGTGACATGATCATATATCACTGTAAGACACCAAGCCTTCATTCCTCCCAGCCTGACTCACAGGAAGGCCTGCCTGCAAACAGAGCCATCCACAGTCATTTGTCCTGATTGATGGGAGCCATCAAGATTCCAAACCACCATTAATGGCCCACACTTTGCATAATTACAATAGGCCCTCAGAGTTATATTTCACATTTCTCGTTTCAGATACAAGAGTGATGCATTTATGCAATAGGACAGGGTTTCTCAAACAGGGGTCGCCGCTTGTGTAGGGAAAGCCCCTGGCAGGCCAGGCTGGTGTGTGTACCAATCGGAGCCATGATGGGGCCGGACCTGCGGATGGGGCAGGTACACAAACTGTCCCGGCCCACCAGGGGCTTTCCCTACACAAGCGGTGACCCCTATTTGAGAAACCCTGAAATAGGATGACTACTCAGTAGATTATAAGCTTTGTAATGATACCTTACAAGAGATCTTTTGCATGAAGCATATTTTAGTTACATTATATTCACACTCAGCATACTTTCATAAAATCATATAGAGTGCAATGTCACATGTGGTCTCTGCTGAAAGCAGAAGTCTTGCTGTTTGTGCTGGTTATTGTGAGATGTTTGTATGGGAAACAATTTGAGTTATATAATGTAGTATATTGTGTTCCAAAACTGTTGGGAGTGAAACAGAAGATGTAGTCTGAGAGCTGACCCAATCAAAGGAAGTACAATGGGCACCCCTGGAAACAGCCTTTGTTTACTGGTTGGAGTAGATGCTGAATATGTACAAAGATAGTTGAACTCCAAGAGAGTTCTTTGAAGAAGGAGCCCCTTGGGTTAAGATACAATTGTTTATGACTGTATAAGAAGAGAAGAACTGGCCCACATGGTTATTCATTACCAGAGGGGACTCTGTCTGCATGAGTGTCTCATTAAAATTAGACTTTTTGACAGTTACCTTCAGGTTGTTCTGCCTCCTTTGCTGTCAGTTTTCATCCCATTCAAAAATCCTCAACAAATAAATACTCCAAATCAGTCAAGGACAACAACTCACTTTTGAGCTTACACAAAAATAAAACATTTAAAAACATATTATCAATTAAAACCCATGCTACTAGAAACACCTTAGACTTGTTCTAAACTTTAAACTACACAAAAATGCAAGATGGGAGTGGCTATGTCTGTGTCATTTAGTTAGAAGTTTCCCTTATTCCACCCTGATGAAATGAGAGGAACCTGGATGGCAGAATCTAGCACTTTCTGTAGGGATTGTACCTTCTGAGTCATCCTGTTCTTAGGTGCCTAAATCCTTCATGAATGTGCAGTATCATTACTGCTAAGTCATATTAGAAGTTCATAGGATTATAGAAATGTAAGGCTGGAAGAGACCTTCAGCAGTCATCTAGTCTAGCTCCCTGCACTGAGGCAGGACCAAGAATACCTAGACCAGAGGTGGGCAAACTTTTTGGCCGTGGGCCACATCTGGGAGCAGCCAATTGGTTCCCCATTCCTAGCCAATGGGAGCTGCGGAGGGTGGTGCCTGGAGGCGAGGGCAGCGCATGGAGCCCTCTGCCCCTCCCTCTCCCCCAGGGGGTCACAGGGACATGGTACCTGCTGCTTCTAGGAGCAGTGTGGGGCCCACGGTGCCACAGGGGTGGCAATCCCATGGGCTGGATCTAAAGCCCTGATGGGCCGGATCCGGCCCATGGACCATAGTTTGCCTCCCCCTGACCTTGACTATTTGTGATGGGATGTCCACCCCACACAAGGCCTGAAGGGGCTAAGCTGGCCAGGTGGGTTTATTAACTCCCTAGGCTGCACCTGGAGTAGGAGCCAGGGAGGGAGGACTAATTTGAGATGAAGCTCAGCTTACCGAAACAGGTGGGGCCTGTATAAAACCAAGTAGCTGAGACTAGAAGTGGGCTGCAGAGAGTGAGGCGGAAGTCACTCTCAGGATGAAACAAAACAAGGTAGGAAGTAGCCCCGGGATATATCAGTAAGGTTCAGGACTGTGCAGACATGACTGCTTGTTGTAGGGTCCCTGGCCTAGAACCCAGTGTAGGGGGCAGGCCTGGGTTCCTCTACCAGCCACTGGGGAATTGGCACTGTAAAGGGGCAGTGAATGGGAAGACTGCCTGGGACAGTGGGTCCTGGGAGACTTTGATTCCCCAGAAGATGAAAAATACAGTGACCTGGCTGGAGGGCCAAGGCATGAAGAGGGAGCAGTCAAATCCTGGGGGAGAGAAACTGGAAGAGTAATAAAGTGCAACTGCAGGAAGGGCCATCAATCTGGCAGAGATAATCCCCAAATGTGGCCAGAAGAAGGCGCTACCGGCAGTGAGTAGAGAACCACATGACACCATCCCTGATAGCTGACCATCTAACCTGTTTTTAAAAACCTCCAATAATTGGGATTCCATCACCTACCTTAGTAAACTATTCCAGGCTTAACTTCCATACAATTAGAAATGTTTTCCTAATAGATAACCTCAATCTTCCTTGTTGTGAATTAATCCAATTACTGATCAGCTGGTTTCATTTAAATAATAATGAAACATTTTGTTTCATTTAACTTTGTCTTTTGTCTTAGGTTAACGTATTCATGGTATTACATTAATATTTTATGTATCTATTAAATTTAATATTTTATATTGTAGTGTTTCAACATTAACAAAATATTTAATTGTTTCCATATTGACAATATTTTACATTACCATTCCAGTCCATTTTGACTTTTTGTTCCTATTCTGAATAAAAAACAAATGTCAAAATATCGGAATTTCCTATGGAATGAAAATCCTATTTGCTAATCAGTTCTATCACCAGACACATTGGTCCAAATTCATCCCTATTGTGACATCAACTAAGTTCATGCAGTTAAGCCTGGGATGAATTCAGCTGAAAACCTATTTGGAAGTTTCAGTGGTGGTGGTGGTGGTTGTTGTTTGTTTTTTTGTTTTTTGTTTTTTTGGGGGGGAGGTAGCTAGGGCCAGATTTTCAAAGGTATTTAGGCACCTAAAGATGCAGCTAGGCACCTAGGAGAATTGCCAAAAATGTCTAAACAGGTTTGGCACCTAACTTCCATTAACATAGGAGTTGGGCACCTAATCTGCTTTGAAAATCGTACTAAGTGCCTCTTTGCATATTTAGTCACCTAAATACCCTTGAAAATCTGTCCCTTAGTTTTTAGGTTGTGACTACAAACATTACAGTCCTGATATTTTTTAAATCTTGTGTTACCAAACACAGGTAAATAATATGTGGGCAGATAGTTTTGCATTTGCACGTTCAGTAAATTATATTATTAAAAACACTGGGTGTCTTTTGTGAGATGAAGAAAAAGAGCTGATAATCTCTGTGACAAATATAGCAAGTTCCTGCAATATCCTTGAAAAAAAATGATTGTATTAAGTTTATGTATTACAATGGGCCAAGATTGTATGTAACCTCTCTAGTGGATGTGATATGAGTCTTAGAGTTCAAAGGACTGTATTGACAAGGTGCCAGACAAGATTTTTGAGACAAGAAGTGTTAAGTGGCTTTCCTGGGAAATACCAATAAGGAGGTTAATGCAAATCTGCCACATGATCTTATGCAAAACCCCAGCCTCTTGAAATTACCCTCTGAGGAGTATGTTTTTGTCTGCTGATTGATCTCTAGCCACCAGGAATAGGCAAAGGCCTGAACTGTATGAAGAAACAGCTGAACTATCCAGCTTGGGCTCTGGTTGTGAAACAATGATGAACTTGTAACCACAGGGAAACCCCAGCTATGGGTTTTGAAAGATTGACACCTAACAGCACCCAAGGCTGTAATTGGGGTTGTCATAAACAGATAGCTAAGGGTTAATGTCTCTTTCACCTGAAGCACCTGACCAGAGGACCAATCAAAAAACCGGATTTTTTCAACTTTGGGTGGAGGGAATTTTGTGTCTGAGGTCTTTGTCTTTTGTCTGCCTGCCTGCCTGCTTTCTCTGAGCTTTGGAGAAGTAGTTTCTTTTTTCTAGTCTTCTGTTTCTAAGTGTAAGGACAAAGAGATCAGATAGTAAGTTCTATGGTTTCTTTTCTTTGGTATTTGCATGAATATAAGTGCTGGAGTGCTTTGATTTGTATTCTTTTGGAATAAGGCTGTTTATTCAATATTCTTTTAAGCAATTGACCCTGTGTTGTATCATCTTAATACAGAGAGAACATTTGTACTTATTTTTCTTTCTTTTTATATAAAGCTTTCTTTTAAGACCTGTTGGAGTTTTTCTTTACTTCAGGGAAATTGAGTCTGTACTCACCAGGGAATTGGTGGGAGGAAGAAATCAAGGGGAGATTTGTGTGTTGGATTGCTAGCCTGACTTTGTATTCCCTCTGGGGGAATAGGAAAGTACTTTTTGTTTCCAGGATTGGGAACGGAGAGGGGGAGTCCCTCTGTGTAGTTTCACAGAGCTTGTGTCTGTGTATCTCTCCAGGAGCACCTGGAGGGGGGAAGGGAAAAAGGATTATTTCCCTTTGTTGTGAGACTCAAGGGATTTGGGTCTTGGGGTCCCCAGGGAAGGTTTTTCAGGGGGACCAGAGTGCCCCAAAACACTCTAATTTTTTGGGTGGTGGCAGCAAGTACCAGGTCCAAGCTGGTAACTAAGCTTGGAGGTTTTCATGCTAACCCCCATATTTTGGACGCTAAGGTCCAGATCTGGGACTAAGGTTATTACATGAGTGGCAGCCGGTGGGATGATATAGACAGAATCCAGAAGCCAGTGGAAATATTTTATTTTTCTCTTCTCTGCTAAGGGCTTTTTAGCAGAGAGAAACAGTTGGTTTTAAAAGGGAACCAGAGAGAATTTTTTTTTCTGCTCTCTCTGGCAGTTTGTGGCTTGCATGTTAAGGGTCTTTTGTCATGCAATAGCCCTCCCATTAGGAGGCAAGTACCAGCACTTATAGGCATGCAAATAAAGTGGTTTTTCTGGTTTCCCTTCATTGAACATTAGCTAGAGAGAGAAAAGGAAAAAAGCACTGTTGCTAGGCAGACTCCAGGAGGGAACAGAGCCTGCAGTTCAGAAGATAAACACCGGAGGGCACCCCAACACAAGAAAACAGGAACCATGACTTCTAAGGCAAAAATTGAGGCCGAAGAACAAATCAAAGAAGCTGAACACAGGCGACAACTGGAAATAAAACAAAAAGAGATGGAGATGAAAGAAAGAGAAGAACAGATCAAAGAGGCAGCCTACCAAAGAGAACAGGCAGCCAAAGAGGCAGCCAAGGAGGCAGCACACAAAAGAAAACTAGAAGAAGAAGAGGTGGCCTACCGAAGGAAACAAGCAGAAGAAGAGTTGGCCCACCGCCGAGAAATGGAAAAGCACCAAAAAGAAATGGAAAAACAACAAAAAGAGAATGAAGAGAAGGAAAAACAGAGAAAACATGAACTGGAGTTGGCAAAAGCTGGGCTGCATGTGCCAGCCAACCCTAACAACCCGGCGCCAATTATTGCTCCACAGCACAGGAAATTTCCCACCTACAAGGCAGGTGATGACACCGAGGCCTTCTTGGAAAATTTTGAAAGAGCCTGTCTTGGGTACAGCATTCCCGAAGACCAGTACATGGTACAGCTCAGTGGACCTTTAGCAGAGGTGGCAGCTGAAATGCCTAAGCACCAAATGAATGACTATAAACTTTTTCTAACCAAGGCCAGATACAGGATGGGGATAACCCCAGATCATGCCCGTCGGCGCTTCAGAACCCAAAAGTGGAAACCAGAGGTGTCATTTCCCAAACACGCCTACTACATTGCAAAAAACTATGAGGCCTGGATAACAGGAAACAACATTCAAACCTTGGAAGAACTGAACCTCCTCATACAAATGGAGCAGTTCTTGGATGGTGTTCCTGAAGACATCACGCGGTACATACAAGATGGAAACCCCAAGAATATCGCTGAGGCGGGGGAGATTGGAGCCAAATGGATGGAACTGGCAGAAAGCAAGAAAGCTACTGTCAAGGGGAACGATTACCCCAGGGGGCACACAGACCATAAACCCTACAACCGAGGACAGCCAAAGACCCCACATACCACCCAAGTAAAGCCACAGATACCCTACCCTTCAACCTCACCAGTCTCCAGTAACTCACCTCGGCCCAGTGACCCATCAGATGGAAGATGCTTTAAGTGTAATGAACTGGGACATATCAAGGCCAAGTGTCCCAAGAACACCATGCGAGTGCAATTCATTACACCACCATCACACCAAAGATCCCCAGGCCCGGATGCCTCTCAAATACCCTTGGAGCGAAGGGAAAATTTGAGAGTGGGCGGAAAGAAGGTTACTGCGTGGAGAGACACGGGGGCACAAGTGTCAGCTATCCACCAATCCTTCGTTGACCCCAAATTCATCAACCCAAAGGCCAAAGTTACAATTTACCCCTTCATGTCACAAGCTGTAGACTTGCCTACAGCTCAACTGCCTGTCCAGTACAAAGGCTGGTCAGGAATGTGGACTTTTGCAGTCTATGACAATTATCCTATCCCCATGCTACTGGGGGAAGACTTGGCCAACCAGGTGAGGCGGGCCAAGAGAGAGGGAATGGTTACACGTAGCCAAACCAGGCAAGCTTCCAGACCCATTCCTGTTCCTGAACCGTCCACAGAGGCCCCGTCTGTGTTACCAGAGACCCAGACAGAGGTAGTGGACCCGGATTCCATGCCTACCACTGAAACAGCCACAGCATCTCCAGTCCCAGGCCCGGAACTGGAACAGCAACCAGCACCAGCAAGTGCAACTACATCTTCAAACTCAACGCCAGAGGGCGCCAGCGAGCCAAAACTGGCAGAAGCAACAGACAGCCATACCCAAAAGGCTCAGCCAGAGCCTGAAATACCCTCAGGTGCACCAGCGGAGAGCGGTTCACCAGCAACGGAAACAACCCCATCACCTACATCGCTTCCAGAGGGACCAAGCCCAAGTCCACAGTCTGAGGAAGAACTGGTGACCCCAGACTCAAGGGAACAGTTCCAGACTGAGCAGGAAGCGGATGACAGCCTTCAGAAAGCTTGGGCGGCGGCACGGAGCACCCCACCGCCTCTCAGCTCTTCTAATCGATCCCGGTTTGTTATAGACCAAGGACTTTTATACAAGGAAATTCTTTCTGGTGGACACCGGGAAGAATGGCAGCCGCAAAAACAGTTGGTGGTTCCAACTAAGTACCGAGGGAAGCTCTTAAGCTTAGCCCATGATCATCCCAGTGGCCATGCTGGGGTGAACAGAACCAAAGACCGGTTGGGGAAGTCCTTCCACTGGGAGGGGATGGGCAAGGATGTTGCCAAGTATGTCCGGTCTTGTGAGGTATGCCAAAGAGTGGGTAAGCCTCAAGACCAGGTCAAGGCCCCTCTCCAGCCACTCCCCATAATTGAGGTCCCATTTCAGCGAGTAGCTGTGGATATTCTGGGCCCTTTCCCAAAAAAGACGCCCAGAGGAAAGCAGTACGTACTGACTTTAGTGGACTTTGCTACCCGATGGCCAGAAGCAGTCGCTCTAGGCAACACCAGGGCTAACACTGTGTGCCTGGCCCTAACAGACATCTTTGCCAGGGTAGGTTGGCCCTGCGACATCCTTACAGATTCAGGGTCTAATTTCCTGGCAGGGACCATGGAAAAACTGTGGGAAACTCATGGGGTAAATCACTTGGTTGCCACCCCATACCACCATCAAACCAATGGCCTGGTGGAAAGGTTCAATGGAACTTTGGGGGCCATGATACGAAAATTCATCAACGAATTCTCCAATAATTGGGACCTAGTGTTGCAGCAGTTGCTGTTTGCCTACAGGGCTGTACCACATCCCAGTTTAGGGTTTTCACCATTTGAACTTGTGTATGGTCACGAGGTTAAGGGGCCATTACAGTTGGTGAAGCAGCAATGGGAGGGGTTTACGCCTTCTCCAGGAACTAACATTCTGGACTTTGTAAGCAACCTACAAAGCACCCTCCGACACTCTTTAGCCCTTGCTAGAAAGAACCTAAAGGATGCTCAAGAAGAGCAAAAGGCCTGGTATGACAGACATGCCAGAGAACGTTCCTTCAAGGTAGGAGACCAGGTTATGGTCTTGAAGGCGCAACAGGCCCATAAGATGGAAGCATCATGGGAAGGGCCATTCACGGTCCAAGAGCGCCTGGGAGCTGTAAACTACCTCATAGCATTTCCCAATTCCTCACTAAAGCCTAAAGTGTACCATGTTAATTCTCTCAAGCCTTTCTATTCCAGAAACTTACAGGTTTGTCAGTTTACAGTCCAGGGAGAGGATGCTGAGTGGCCTGACGGTGTCTACTACGACGGGAAAAAAGACGGTGGCGTGGAAGAGGTGAACCTCTCAACCACCCTGGAACATCTGCAGCGGCAACAAATCAAGGAGCTGTGCACTAGCTTCGCCCCATTGTTCTCAGCCACCCCAGGACGGACTGAAAGGGCATACCACTCCATTGATACAGGTAATGCTGACCCAATCAGAACCCCACCCTACCGAGTGTCTCCTCATGCCCAAGCTGCTATAGAACGGGAGATCCAGAACATGCTACAGATGGGTATAATCCGCCCATCTACCAGTGCATGGGCATCTCCAGTGGTTCTGGTACCCAAACCCGATGGGGAAATACGCTTTTGCGTGGACTACCGTAAGCTAAATGCTGTAACTCGTCCGGACAACTATCCAATGCCACGTACCGATGAGCTATTGGAAAAGTTGGGACGTGCCCAGTTCATCTCTACAATAGACTTAACCAAGGGGTACTGGCAAGTACCGCTAGATGAACCTGCCAAGGAGAGGTCATCATTCGTCACCCATGCGGGGGTGTATGAATTCAATGTCCTTCCTTTCGGCCTTCGAAATGCACCCGCCACCTTCCAGAGGCTGGTAGATGGTCTACTAGCTGGACTGGGAGAATTTGCAGTTGCCTACCTCGATGATGTGGCCATTTTTTCAGACTCCTGGCCCGAACACCTACTACACCTGGAAAAGGTCTTTGAGCGCATCAGGCAGGCCGGACTAACTGTTAAGGCCAAAAAGTGTCAAATAGGCCAAAACAGAGTGACTTACCTGGGGCACCAGGTGGGTCGAGGAACCATAAACCCCCTACAGGCCAAGGTGGATGCTATCCAAAAGTGGCCTGTCCCAAAGTCAAAGAAGCAGGTCCAATCCTTCTTAGGCTTGGCCGGATACTACAGGCGATTTGTACCACACTACAGCCAAATCGCTGCCCCATTGACCGACCTGACCAAAAAGACCCAGCCAAATGCCGTTAAGTGGACTGATGAGTGTCAAAAGGCCTTTACCCAGCTTAAGGCGATGCTCATGTCTGACCCTGTGCTCAGGGCCCCGGACTTTGACAAGCCATTCCTAGTAACCACAGATGCATCTGAGCGTGGTATAGGAGCAGTGCTCATGCAGGAAGCAACAGATCACAACTTCCATCCTGTCGTGTTTCTCAGCAAGAAACTGTCTGAAAGGGAAAGTCACTGGTCAGTCAGTGAAAAGGAATGCTATGCCATTGTGTACGCCCTGGAAAAGCTACGCCCATATGTTTGGGGACGGCGGTTCCAACTACAAACTGACCATGCTGCACTAAAGTGGCTTCATACTGCCAAGGGGAACAACAAGAAACTTCTTCGTTGGAGTTTAGCTCTCCAAGATTTTGATTTTGAAATTCAACACATCACAGGAGCTTCTAATAAAGTTGCTGATGCACTCTCCCGTGAGAGTTTCCCAGAATTCAGTAGTTAAAAAGTGTTCTTAAAATGTAGAAGTCTGTTAGTTATATACTTAGGAGTATATGTAAAGGTGTATGTGTTGTATTAATCTGTTTATTTTCAAGTTCTAGAAGGAAATCGCCGCCAGTGAGCTTCCCCACTGTCTGCAATTTGGGGGGCGTGTCATAAACAGATAGCTAAGGGTTAATGTCTCTTTCACCTGAAGCACCTGACCAGAGGACCAATCAAAAAACCGGATTTTTTCAACTTTGGGTGGAGGGAATTTTGTGTCTGAGGTCTTTGTCTTTTGTCTGCCTGCCTGCCTGCTTTCTCTGAGCTTTGGAGAAGTAGTTTCTTTTTTCTAGTCTTCTGTTTCTAAGTGTAAGGACAAAGAGATCAGATAGTAAGTTCTATGGTTTCTTTTCTTTGGTATTTGCATGAATATAAGTGCTGGAGTGCTTTGATTTGTATTCTTTTGGAATAAGGCTGTTTATTCAATATTCTTTTAAGCAATTGACCCTGTGTTGTATCATCTTAATACAGAGAGAACATTTGTACTTATTTTTCTTTCTTTTTATATAAAGCTTTCTTTTAAGACCTGTTGGAGTTTTTCTTTACTTCAGGGAAATTGAGTCTGTACTCACCAGGGAATTGGTGGGAGGAAGAAATCAAGGGGAGATTTGTGTGTTGGATTGCTAGCCTGACTTTGTATTCCCTCTGGGGGAATAGGAAAGTACTTTTTGTTTCCAGGATTGGGAACGGAGAGGGGGAGTCCCTCTGTGTAGTTTCACAGAGCTTGTGTCTGTGTATCTCTCCAGGAGCACCTGGAGGGGGGAAGGGAAAAAGGATTATTTCCCTTTGTTGTGAGACTCAAGGGATTTGGGTCTTGGGGTCCCCAGGGAAGGTTTTTCAGGGGGACCAGAGTGCCCCAAAACACTCTAATTTTTTGGGTGGTGGCAGCAAGTACCAGGTCCAAGCTGGTAACTAAGCTTGGAGGTTTTCATGCTAACCCCCATATTTTGGACGCTAAGGTCCAGATCTGGGACTAAGGTTATTACAGGGGTGACCTCTGGTAAGTCTTTTAGCATGTGTAGATTCTTTTATTGTTTTAAATCTGTTTTCCCTGTAATGCTCTCACCTTAAGAATAAATGTGCGTGCTTAGAAAAGGCTGTTTGGTAACTTATAACTGTGGGCAATATACTGTTCATAGCCTCTGAAGAGGAAGTGAAGCACAGGCACCGGCCTGCTTAGATAGTCTGGCTTGGTGGGAATATCACAGTGTAAATTGGGAAGATGTGCAGCCTGGAAAACCCTACTCAGGTCAGAAAGAGAATCTGGTCTTGATTGAAGAGAAGTGACAACTGTGAGCTGGAAACCTTTAAGTGGGTGCCTTTGGTCAGTGCCCGCCTTAGGGAAAATGGCACCCTGGATGAATTTGTATTTTGGTGCCGCTCCATCACTTCTGGCCCCCATGGGCTCCAGAAGGATACTATTATTTGATTAAGTATCGGGGGTAGCATGTTAGTCTGTATCCACAAAAACAACAAGGAGTCCAGTGGCACCTTAAAGACTAACAGATTTATTTGGGCATAAGCTTTCGTGGGTAAAAAAACACTTCTTCAGATGGTTTTTACCCACGAAAGCTTATGCCCAAATAAATTTGTTAGTCTCTAAGGTGCCACTGGACTCCTCGTTGTTATTTGATTGTACCACTTTAAATAATGAATGGCAAAACACAGTATAATAAAAGTAATAATGATCATTACTCCTGCGAGGACAGGTTAGGCATTTTAGAACTCACCACTCAAAGAATTAAATTTAAGCATAAGAGAAATAAAATTATGAAATGCACAGACAAGTCAAAAAATTAAAATAACAGCACTGTAATCCTTAACGAACTTTGTAAAGAATAAAATTAGAGAATATATGTGCATTGTGCTTTTCAACAGGAAATATCAAGAATAACAATAACAATAATAAAAGGGTGTATTGGGGGGTGCGTGTGTGTGTTAAAGGAGTGAGAGAGAGTATGTGTATGTGTTGGGGGAATGTGAGAGAAACAGAGTGTGTATGTTCGTGTATGACAGAGACTGTGTGTGTTGGGGGACTGTGAGAGAGTGCGCTGTCACTTTAAGCTTCTTACTGAGTGAGAGGTCAGTTCTAATGAGACAATTATTTTGGTAAGGCAACTCCCATCTTTTCATTTAACATGTATATATAGTCTGCCTACTGTATTTTCCACTCCATGCATCTGATGAAGTGGGTTTTAGCCCATGAAAGCTTATGCTCAAATAAATTTGTTAGTCTCTAAGGTGCCAGAAGTACTCCTCATTGTTTTTGCTGATATAGACTAACATGCCTACCACTCTGAAACCATTTATTTTGACTGGATTATTTCTTTCTCTTTATAAAGTGGCTGGTGAGACAAGAAGTAGTGGTGATTTTGCCATTGAGAGCTACTTCTCTTATTACTGAAAATAAATCATTATATACAGAAAACAAAATACCAATATTGTTTTCTTGTGGCTCCTTAACTACTAGCTTGAGACTGGACAGGCATCCTGTAAAACAGTGTGGTCCACGATTAACCATTGTACTGACAACATAGATACACGACAAAGTCAGTTTATTGACAGAATGTACTTTTTCTGCAATAATTTGCTGATGAAACAACATGGTGTAAAGATATAGTTCTTTGGGACTGGGCACTTTTAAGTGAAAGAAGCAGCTTTCTGAATAGCCTGCTGGAAATCAGTTGGTTGTGAAAACTGTCATACAGAGAGAAAATGGATGAAGGACTGAAATAAAGGGTAATAAATAGCACTCCGAAGAAGGGTAGGAGGTGCATGTTGCAAGACTCAGTATTAGGCTCGGTCTTATTTTAAACTTTTTATTAGTGATCTGAAAAAGGAAATTGACAGCATTTAATAAACTTCAGAGAAGATGATAAGCTCAAAAGTGTTGTAAACAGCAATCAGGACACAGAAATAAATGCAGAGACACTTCGGGAGGTTAGAAACTTGAGTGGCAAGGCTGTCTCCGGGGAGTGAGGTGATTAAAACAGGCAGTTTGCCCTGGGCTCCACATTTGAGAGGGCTCCCAAACTGAGTGTTGTTGTGATCTGGCATGCCGGGTCGAAGCACCACTTACTCAAATTTGGCCCAGCTGCCCCTCCATCACAATGGAAGGGCAGCTGAGCCAAACCCAAGGAGCTACTTATCACTGTGGGGAATGTGCAGTCAGGGTTGCTCTCCAACTTCTCTCCTCCCCTAGCCTCCCATCAGTGGTAACTTTTTCTGGAAAGGTGGGGACTTCAGTTTCAGATTTTGCCCTGGACCCCCTGATGAGTAGAGAACAATAAAATAAGATTAAATTTGGAACAATAGTGAATTAATGTAAATGGAGAAAATAGAATCACAGATACTCACTGGGAGGGAACCCAGACTATGAGAAAACTGTAATGCTGAAAGATCCTTAGATGTGACAGTGGACAGCAAATTAGACATAGCTGTCAACAAAAAATCTAGTACAATTTTGGGATGCATTCTCTAATGCACTGTGTCAGAGGTTGGCTCCGTAGTGGTCTATTGTAGTGTAGTGGACTAGTGATCTAGTGAGATTAAGCCTGGAATATCATTTTCTATTCCGGACACCTCATTACCAGAAAGATATTAGAAAGAAGAAGCTCTGAGAACAGCACCAAAAGGGAGGAGAGAGCTGGAGGACCACAAGGAAAAATGAAAAGAGCTAAGTATATGTTATCACTGCTATGAGATGATAGGCTAGAGCAGGGGTTGGCAACCTTTCAGAAGTAGAGTGCCGAGTCTTTCAGAGCCCCGGACCAGTGGCCAGGACCCAGGCAGTGTGAGTGCCATTGAAAATCACCTCACGTGTCACCTTTGGCACGCATGTCATAGGTTGTCTTCTCTTGGGCTAGAAGGTGATATAATTCTCTAAAAGTACTTAAAGTATTTAAAAACCAAGAAAGGTAAGGAATTATTTAGGGTTGTAGAAAGGGGGTTAATTAGGACTAATGGGATTAAATTTGGAAAGGGACTTTTTGTTGTTGTTGTCCTTCATGACCGAAGATGACACTGATGATGGTATTATGTCCTGTGAGTATGGTTGTGGCTAATAAGGCCAATGCATGAGTGGCAGTCCTTTTGGCACAAAGTAACTGATGCCGAGGAAGGAATTTAAATCTATGCCTGCTGAGTCTGCGACTCAGCCTCTATGTCTCAAGATCCATATGGTCGTTAATCTCAAACTGAGTAACTCCATCATTGGCTGCTAGCTCACAAGCATGATGTATCTGTTGCTACAAGTCTCAGCTGTCAATGTCGCACTGTTTCAAGTTGTGCTTCAGCATACTGTGGTTAATCTTGAACTGAGTAACTCCATCATTCTGGCTGCTTCATGTGCAGTTGCCCGCTTTCAGTTTGCCTTACTGCTGCTGGTATTCTGGTGTCATCCATCCTCGTCATATGACCAGCCCAGCTTAACTGTGATGTGCTAAACATGGCTTCAATCACTGTGAAGTGACAATGTTCTAGAACCTCATTACTGGTAACTCTATCTTGCCCTTTGATGCAGAGTATGGCATGCAGATATCATAAATGGAATTTATGGAGAAGCTTAATGTGATGTCTATAGCAGGTCCAGGTCTCCCATCCATACAACAAATTGGGCAGCACAGTGGTTTATTAGGGTGACTAGACAGCAAATGTGAAAAATCGGGACAGGGTTGTGAGGTAATAGGAGCCTATATAATAAAAAGACTCAAAAATTGAGACTGTCCATATAAAATTGGGACATCTGGTCACCCTAAGCTTTATAGACTTTTAAATTGGTTTGAAGCTTAATGCCATGTTGCTGCTAGTCTGCCTGATAGTCTGCCAAAAGATGAACTGGCTTTATAGATATGACTTGTCAACTCACTGTGTATAGTAACATCATTTGACAATATACTTCCAAGATAGCAGAAAAAAATTCTGACGGAGACATATTGGACTATAGAATGGATTCCCATCTCCCAGCCAGTGCAGGATGTTCCCTCCAGCATTTGCTAGTACTTTCTCATCTACTTCTAATAGTGCCAAGTAGTGGGGCTTTCTAATAGGCATTTTCACTTCTACCTTCTGTGAGTTCATCAAAGCTTCACAGTAAGAACTTTTCAGGGAACATCTGTAACCCTGAAAGCAGGGATCTGTTTGTTCTGTAGGAATTACAACATTGGTATTAGAATAAATCATTTTAATCAGTTTTGCCTTAAAGGGAAAGAAAAAAATCCACATTGAATGAAATTCATTCTTGGTATAAATGGAATGCAACCTCTATTGATTTCAGTAGGGACTGAGCTTGCTTATGCCAGGGCTGAGTTTGGTACATTCTGTGAATGAACATATGATTTTTAAAAAAATGTATAAATGCTTTTTCTATTTCACCTTTTAAAACTGCATTCCCTCTGGAATTAGCCATTCTTCTTGTTAGAGCCCATCTACTCTGCAAAAATCACTTTGCTTACAGAACTTCTGTGTGAGTGTACTAAAAGTGTCAGCAGATGTAGCACCAAAACATTTTCAGGTACATGTTTCATTTATCTGATAGGCTTCCTCCACCATGCTTTTCACAAAATTCCCTTTATCTCTGAAGTGAGAAGAAGCTGCCAGATTACAGAAAAGTGCAATGTATGATGATGCTATTGGTATTAGTCATAGTCTAAGGAATAATTGAAGTCCTCTGTTAATACTCTTGTGAAAAAAACCCTCCAGAATCTCTTTTCTGGAGTTATTTCTGACCTTTTTAAATTGTTCAGAATCTTCTTTCCCTAGCAAATTAGTTTAAGACCTATCCACTTTGTTTTCTGACCTCTATATTCAGAAAGCATCAGACTAAGTTTAGCAGACTTTGAAAGTTAGCAATGACAAACTAACAAGAGATGTAGTTAGATCAGTGAATTTGCCGCAATTAGTTTAATCCTTTTCATTTTTCAAATTTTGTTATAGTCTCAGCCTCTGTAAATTGGTTTGTCTGATTCCTCATTTAAAGGAAGCTTCTGTTTTTCTATCTAGATGACAAATATCATAGAAACTGACCGCAGGCCTACCTCTACCTTGTGATGAAGACCATAATCTTTCCTAGACATGTGTAAAAACTTTAAATGTTCTGGTCTGAAGACAGAAATGGGTGTGTATAATACTTTCCATAGCACTTTATACAGCAATGGGGAAAATTTTTACTTATGTATGATCGACTAAATTCTTAAATCAACATCATGTGGGTGGAGCTAACATTTCACACCAACACAAAGTCATTGGAATGACATATAAAATAGGTCTTATCACCAATTCCCCACAGATCTTTTCACCCATCTACATGAAATTCCATCTCTACACACTACAGCCAGCAACACTGAGTATCCTTCTGACTCTACCTGCTTTTCAAACCTCTGATCTGTGATGGAAGAGGAGATACCAACTGCAGTTGCATCACATTTGCCCTAGAGTCTACTCTTAGATGCCTCTCAGAAGGTTGGGTCCAAGGTGGGAGACCTGAAAACTTTATAGCTTGCCCGTTGTGCTTCAGACGTATCTGCATACAGGCAGATTACACCATGGAGTGGTGTAATTACAAGTCATTTGTACATTTTATGAAGCACATGTCACCATCCATGGACGTAGACTATTGTCTGTAGTTCCTTGAGAATGTCCTATCCAGCTGTGATTATGCTACCCAAACAATTAAAAACCATCTAGGAAAAGGTAAGTAGTAGTATTTTTGTTGTGCAAGTGAAGATACTGAAGCACAGAGAGGTTATATGACTTGTCCTAGGACACACATTGAGTCAACGACCAAATAGAAATTCTAACCCGGAGGTTTCTGGCTCCCAGTTCTATGCTCAATGTACTATGGTTCCTTCTCTATGCAGAGTGCAATTTCAAAAAGATTAGGTGGTAAACCTTTAAACACATTTTACCAATTCCAAACAACGTTCTCCTCCTTGATTACCATTTATGAGTCCTGTGCAAACAAAATATCAGAGAGGAATTTACTTAGTTACAATGACTAATGCTGCCCATAGTTTTGAGAAAATAAATGTAGTTTATGACTATTTGCAGTGTTATAATTTGGATACAAGGCAAAGATGATGGATTTGTCTGGCTCACAAAATACTTAAAGCGTCCTTTCATCTTACCTTATGAAAACAGCATTTATTCTCTGGTTTACAGACAAAAATGTTGCTGGATGGTGCATGGAATGAACCTCTTGAGCTGCTATATTTCTTACACATAATCTTTCCTCTTATTAGCTTTAAGTGTCACCGTAACATTTACATGGTCAACAACTTGGATTATATCTCACTTGCTCTGCCTTTAAACCAAAAAATTGTTAATTTCTAGACCTTATATTTGTGTTCTAACATACATAAATCAATCCAAAGGATGCATTTTAAATGGTCACATTTAAAATTGCTTCATACAGAAGGTAGAAAAACGAATTCTGATTCAATGAGATCTGTGACAGCCTGCACCACATCTGGGAGAGTGTTGTATAAGCGTGAAATGGTGTGTTTAAGAGTTCCAAAAGTTCTACAAACATAAATAAAATCTAAGTGTACTTTGCTTGTCTGTCAGAGCACCACCACAGAGCAGAAGTAGTCTTGACACATCAGGTGGCAGCTCCCAATGGTTGTGATCTAACCCATTTCACAACCATTATAGGTTTTTTGAGAGTTCAGGATGGCCTATGTGATCTGTGTAGCTGACCAAGTGGCAGGGCTCAGGTAAAGGTAGATATGGGGCTCAAACTGGCTATAGCTTTTGTTAAACAAGCAGACTAACAGACGTTTTGGAGCATGAGCTTTCGTGGGTGAATACCCACTTCATCGGATGCATGGCATGCATGCGACGAAGTGGGTATTCACCCACGAAAGCTCATGCTCCAAAACGTCTGTTAGTCTATAAGGTGCCACAGGATTCTTTGCTGCTTTTACAGATCCAGACTAACACGGCTACCCCTCTGATATTTGTTAAACAAGTTACTGAATGAAAGAACTACAAGTATTGTTGCTTTATATCTGTTAATCCTTCTGCATGCTTATATCTGTAAAGGGTTGGAGTGCTTAATCCATTCTGGAAAAGGCTAAACTATCCTTCAGGCAAAAGCTGGGTGAGTGAGGAAAGCTTGCAGATGGCTTAGTAGTCTGGAGCTTTTAGGCCCTGTACATTTTTGGCTTTATCAACTAAGAGGCACCGATGTCACAGATGTTTCTTTTTTTCAGTAAGTCAACACAGTAGCTCTCAACACCATGATACACCAGCTATTGTTTTCTATTATGACATTATTATTATAATCTCAAAATATCAGGTCTCTCAGTTTTATTATCTTCACAGTCTGGTTTTATTTAATTTACAATATTTTATATCCAGTAATAATAGTGGCTTCATATTAAAATTGGTTATAACAGACAGTTCCTGTCTTGTTGATATATGCTCAAACATTTAGACCTGTGTAGATAAGAGAGGCTGACATTTCAGTCTGATCTTTGCATTTCAGTTACTAATGTTTGTCTTTCTCTGTCAGCATTGTAGAATTCTGATAATGTAGCAAACCATTAATATTCTCAGGAAATGCTGTGATTTCTGAGTGACAGTTTAACATGGACTTCACTAAGATGTCTCATTGTATTGAGTAACTCTAACAGTAGCGCAAAAAAAAATAAAAAAAAATCCACAACATCTTAAAATGCCACATTTTTGAAGCTGCATATATTTAACAGTCACTGGATTTATTTGATCTTTCCAGTTTCTGAGCTATATGTTTCTGTGTGTATAATTATTTTAAAGATTATTTCTTGTTTTCTATGTAATATATTACAGAAAACACACAAGCAATGGTTGTACTCATGCTTTTATTCATAATTATGTGCACAGGCAATATTCTGATATCTGTATAAACAAGACTGACATTTTTTACAAATGTATACCTCCAAAAAAGGCTTATTTAATATCCAAAACATTAAAGTTCACTGATTGTCCATAATCCACTTGTTTAACTGCTAGACATTGTGCCATTCTATATTTGTTTTATAGTGAGTCAATGGTAAGGAGAAGAGACTGTGGATCAGGACTCCATTGTTCTCTAAAGATTTGTCTGATCCAGTGCCCATTGAAATAAATGGGAGTATTTCCACTGAGTTCAGTGGGCTTTGGTTTGGGCCCCATAAAACTTTAAAATGCTGGTGTGAGTTCACCTAGAGCATTGGGTAAGGTCTAGAAGTCACACTGCCAAAATGATATAGACAAAATGGAGGGAGTTCAGAGAAAAGCCACAAAAATGAGCAGGCTTTCAAGCGGCTGAAGAAATGAACTTACAACGAAAGATTTTAGAAGGGCTAACGCACCACTAAAGTAGGAAGAGGTTAACAGTCTGCAAAACTTTGAAGGGTGTAAACTCAATGGAGTGCGAGGAATTATTTGGCATCAAACACTGGGTTTGTCTACATGAAAATTTAGTTTACAGCGGAGGTTCTCAAACTGGGGGTCGGGACCTCTCAGGGGGTCACGAAGTCATTACATGGGGGGTCACAAGCTGTCAACCTCCACCCAAACCTTGCTTGCCTCCAGCATTTATAATGATGTTAAATATATTAAAAAGTGTGTTTAATTTATTAGGGGGGTTGCACTCAGAGGCTTCCGATGTGAAAAGGGTCGCCAGTAAAAAAAGTTTGAAACCTACTGGTTTACAGCAAGCTGGCATGTGAATCCACATTAACAATCCATGTGGACCCTGCTGATGCACACTATCAGTTCTTTAGTGCATTTTGATGTACGCTGCTTTGAAATGGACTTGATCAGAGTGCAATAAAGCAATGTTAATGTGCGTCATTAGGATCCACATGGATGGTTAGGGCATAGCAGGCTAGTATTGTGTAGATTTACACCCTACCTTGCCACAAACTAATTATTTAAGTAAAAATGCCCACTGTGGTATAACTATTTGTCACTTTCATATTGATGAGCATGATGTCATGTCCATGTGCTAGTGTTAGAGCGCCTGCCCCCACACTGGGGTGTAAGGTGTTAATAGAGCCCTAGGGTGGCTGCAGAGATGCAGCCAATCAGAGAAGAGCTGAAGGGAACAGCCAATCAGGGACACGCAGGCCCATGTAAAAAGGGAGCTGCAGGGCAGAACAGTGCAATTCTCTGCTTGGAGTCCAGGGAGAAAGGAAGGACTGTTTCTGGAGGGCTGAGAGAACTGCCAGCACCATGGACATAGCAGTGCTGTAAGCAGGGAGTGGGGGAGTAAGAGACCACTCCTGGCTGGCTACTGGGGTTTGCAAGCTGATGCAAGGGCAAAGAGGATGCTATGGCCATGAGGAAGTGGCCAGATAATTTGCTGTCATTGCCACTAAGGGAAGTGGCTGAACAGTGGACTGCAGGTCCCCTGGAAGTGGGGACCACATTGTGTGGCATGGCCAGAAGGCTGTGTCACTGAAGGGATGCTGCGATCCTTGGAGAGATGTGGGTCCTAGAGCAGGCATGATGGCAGCAAGGCACCAGTCAAAGGGGATGCACTAATATGCAGAGCAAATTCCCCAGAGCAGCCAGCAGGAGGTACCACAGTGGTGAGTGAGCCCTGTCATAGTGCTACTCTTTGTCACCACAGTCCTCTGACATTAAAACAGCTTGAGATATCACACACATAGCACTGGAAAAGTAACCAGACATCTTCAGAGCTTATCTGTTCTGACTCACCAAATGTTTTGAGGTTTCTTCAGTGCTAAAACCACTTAATTATGAAGACTGAACATGAGGTTTTCCCCACCTAAGGATTAAATGAGTAGTTTTCTGATTAACCTGCTAATTTACTTGTTATGGTGTCTTAATTGCATTTCCTTGTGTTTATTCTGAGTAAAAATCTCACATCATGCCACATTAACAGTGAAATGTTTCCAGAGTCCCTTTTATTCATATAACATTGTCATAGGGTGGCTAGGCCCCTTAGGGGGAGATGGGTCTCAGCCCCACCTATGACAAGCATAGCTCATGGTGAGGGAGGATGAGTAATAATAAAGAAGGTCATATTATTAACTCAGGCCAGGGGATATAAGGGAGAAAGAGAGAGACTCCTGTAGGAGCTTGAGTGGGAAGCTGTGTTTGCCTGAGAAAACAACTGCAGGCAGTAGACTCATAGGCTTTGCAGCCAGAAGGGCCCATCATGATCATTTAGTCTGACCTCCTGCACATTGCAGGTCACAGAAGCTCAGTCACCCACTCCTGTAATAGGCCCATAACCTCTGGCTGAGTACTGAAGCCCTCAAATCTTGATTTAAAATCTTAAAGTTACAGAAAATTCACAGTTTACTCTAGTTCAAACCAGAAAGTGACTGATGCCCCACACTACAGAAGGAGGGGAAAAACCCTCTCTGCCAGTCTACCTAGGGGTTTCCTTTCTGACCCAAAATATGGCATTCAGTTACACCCTGAGCATGTGAGCAAGATCCAGCTTCTGGGAAAGAATTTTCTATAACAACTCAGAGCCTGCCCCTCCATCTCCAGAGTGTCCCATCTTCAGCCATTGGAGCTATTTGCTAATAGCAGTTGTGGGTAGACAGCATGCCATTGTAGGCAATCTCCTCATACCATCTCCTCCACTTGTCAAGTTCAGTCTTGAAACAAATTAGGTCTTTTTTTTTCTTTTTTTTTTACCCCACTTCAGCCCGTGGAAGGCAGTTCCAGCACTTCATTCCTCCGATGGTTAAAAATCTTCATCTAATTTCAAACCTAAACTTGTGGGTGACCAGTTTGTATCCATTTGTTCTTGTGCCAGCATCAAACCTTAATTTAAATTAACTCCTCTCTCTTCCTGATGTTTATCCCTCTGATATATTTATAGAGAGCAACCATATCTCCCCTCAGCCTTCACTTTGTTAGGCTAAACAAGCCAAGCTCTTGAATTCCCTCTTGTAAGGCAAGTTCTCTATTCCTCTAGTCACCTTACTAGCTCTTCTCTGCACCTTTTCCAGTTTGAATTCAGTCTTTCTTAAACATGGGACCCAGAAGTATTCAAGACATGGTTTCACCAGAGCCTTTTATAAAGGTAAGAACACTTCCCTGTCTCTACTGGTGATACCTGGCCTGATGCATCCTAAGATTGCATTAGCCTTTTTCACTATTTCATCATAGTGGCAGCTCATAATCATCTTGTGATCAACCAATACACCCAGGTCTTTCTCTACTGTGTTGCTTCCCACTGATATAACTCCATCTTATAGCAAAAATTCTTATTAGTCCCCAAGTACATGACTTTGCATGATTAAATTTCATTCTATTTCTATTACTCTAGTTTTCAAGATCATCCAAATCTTCTTGTATGATATTCCGGTCCTGCTCAGTATTGGCAATACCTCCCAACTTTGCATGACCCACACATTTTGAGTACACGCCCACTTCTTGTGCCAAGGTAGTAATGAAAATGTTGAATAAAATTGGTCCCAAGACCAGTCCTTGAGGAATTCCACTAGTAACCTCCCTCCAGGCTGACTGGTCACCTTTCAGCATGACCCATTGTAGTCTACCTTTAAGCAGTTCCTTACCACCTTTCCATTTGCACATTAATCCCTATCTTCTCTAATCTAACTAATTTCTCATGTGGAACTCTATCAAATTCTTCACAGTAGATCTAATCTTCCTGTATTTCAGTATTTATCTAGATAATCAGTTATCTTCTCAAAGGAGCTCATTTTGGTCTGGCACAATCTACTTTTTGCAAAATCATCTTGTATTTTATCCCAATTACCTGTAGGTCCTTAACCACTCTCTTTTTCAAATTTGTTCTAAGATTTTGCATACAGTTAAGGTCAAACTAATGGGGCAAATCACATTTTTTTCCTTTCTTAAATATAGGTTCTATATTGGCAATTCTCCATTCATAGAGCACAACTCCCATGTTCACAGATTTACTAACAATCCTTGCTATTGGGCTTAGCAATTTCATGTGCCAGTTCTCTTAATATTCTTAAATGGAGATTATCAGGCCCCCTGATTTGGTCCCATTAAATTGCTTTGAGTTTGGCTTCCACCACGGATGTGATAATTTCTACTTCTGTACCCTCATTCTTATTAGCAACCCTGCCACAGTCCCCAAGTTCTTCATTCCTTATATTAAAAACTGAGGTGAAAAATTCATTCGGGTGTTGGGCCCATCTAGATTATCGTTAATTTCCATCCCATCCTCTGTGTTTAGCCGTCCCTCTTCTTTCCTTGTTTTCTTTTTATTTATATGACTAAAGAGCCTTTTACTGTTGGTTTTAATTTCGTGGAGTGAAGACTGTGTTTGAGTTCTAGTTTGAAAGATTCTGTGCACATTTTAATAAATTGGACCCCCAAAAGGGAGTACTTTAAATATTTGGGCTGTGTCGCCTTCAGAAGAGCATTGAGCTGAAGAGGAAACTGAGGCAGGTACAGCAGAGCCACTCTGGCCACAAGGGGGCACTTGGGAGGTGGCTGACATACAACATATATATAAAAATATGGATTACTAATTCAATTGATTATTGTACTGCAGTAAATAATGGTAACATTTGTCTCTCCTATCCCCTTCCTCACCAATAACAAAGATATCATTTGCAATGGCTGTTTTGAATGCTCTTACACAGACGTTCTCCAGCTGTGGTCCTAGCAGTATTTGCTGGTGGTCTGAGACTTGGTTCATCATATGATATTGGCTCCACCTCGATTCAGCTTGCCACATTGCATTAATAGACAGCTAAGGAGACACCAAATGATTTCCTAACTTTTGCTCCCCATCTGAACAATTGTTATAGTTGTCACATGGAAGTTATGTGATTGTAGTGGGGGAGCAGGAGTGATCTATACCTTTGCAAAGGAAAGAGGAGGTGGTCCAGGGAACCATCTCCCTGTTAAGATGTGGTCCACGCTATGAAAAACGTAGTGAATCTCTCTTCTAATCTATACTCTGAATTGTTTTCAGGTTTATACAGGGAACCTTTCATGTGGAGGGGAGAAATAGGCATAGATGTTAAAGCAAAGCCTTAGAAAAAAGATGAATCTTGGGATTTCATTCTGGCTAGACTATTGATTCTCTATAACCTTGGGCAAGTTGCTCTTCTTGCCACCTCAGTCATCCTAGCTGGAAAACTTAGTATCTCTCTGTAAACCAGATCTTCAATTTGAGAAGAACTTTCTTATGTAAATGAATCTTACAACGCCTCTCCCCCACCCCTTTGATTTACAAGGTAAATCTTTTTACAGTTCTATGTAGTTAATTTCAAGTTCTATTTCTCAGAAGTTTAAATTTTAAATTAGCTCCTAGATACACCAATAACTATTTGCAAGAAAAGTAAGAGTTTGAGCCATAATTTCCTCTTAATGTCTTACCTTTGGTCAGTTCACTGATTCCTCTGCAAAAACCCACAGGTATAGTTTCCTCAATTGGTCCATGGTGGGGTTGACCCCTTCTGCCCCAGAATGGGCACAGCATTCATCCCTCAACTCCTCCAGGATTTATGTTTAGCTAAACAGATTCCCCCTCGCCTATGGGCACAGGACCATCTGCATGGAGGTCATGTGCCTGTACCCCAGCTTAGAAAACCTCTGGCTCCCTGTTCCTGATAACCTGAATTCAAGTGGTTCCTTGTAGCAGGGAGGTAGGTCCATGTAAAAGTTAATGCAGCTTGGGATGGATTAGTTTTTCCAAGAGATTTCCTGTGGGGTTGGTGAGGATATGGGATAATAAACTCTCCCCAGACTCACCACAGACCACTGCTTGCACAACATGCAGATCCCTAGGCCTACTGAGGGTTTTGGGGGGTGGGAAGGTTGAAGTGGTATGATATGCTATGGAGTCAGCTGACTTCCCTTTCCACACAGAGGATGAGATCTGTCAGTGGGTCCTCTCTGTGCACTGATCTCAGGAGAATGATCTGGACCATAGTTAACTGAGTACTGGAGTACAGGGTTGGCCTGATACTTAACAATTTAACTCCAGTAGGGCAAATAAGTCTCTTTGCCAAAAAGCTTCATTTCACTGGTGTTATGTTCAGTTTTCCCACAGCTAAATTTGTCCCATTTCTCTACCAGGATGTGACTGGTTCTGCTTACCCCGCATTAGCCCAGACAGGGTTAAGCCCCAGGTATTGACAGCAGAAATCCCAATCCCCTGGCAAGACTGGGCATGCTCCAAGTGCTCTAGTAGTATAAAGGGAGGGAGAACAACTCATTCTGAGTGAAAGGCCACAAGGGAAGGATCTGCCTGGGAAGCTTCTGTGGAGGGCCAGCCAAAGCCTCTGACTGCCCCAGGAACTGAAGCCGTCCATTGCCTGCCTACACCCTAGCTACCCAAAGTAACCCTGGAGACAACCGGCCCTGCCAAACACAGAGGACCCGATGTCTCATGGGAAACCCCAACACAGACTGTGGTAGGAGGTGACCCAATGAGGGTGACAGAGTGGTACCTCCCACCTGGGGAAACTCAGTGTGTTTCGGTAGGACTTCCCCGCTGAGTCAGTGGCAAGCCGCTACACCACTGGTAAGGCCCTGGGTCGGGGCCTGGTGGAGTTGGGTGAGCCCAGGCCCCCCTAATGAGGCTGCCACACCCCATGAGGGGCACCCCAATGCTATAGACTCTGGTCACTAGGCCTTGTTGCCCTGCGCCAAAGGTCTGCTTTATGGAATCCAGCCATTAGGTCACATGGCCTCGCACTGAAGGGTGGTGCCATAGATTCTGGCTGCTAGGTCGTGCTGCCCTGCACCGAAGGGCTGCTTTACAGACTGTGACTGATGGTCCACACTACCCTGACCCCCGGGGGCATGGACCATCACACAGGATAAGGGTAAGAGGCATTCATTATTATTTGACTACTATTAATTCAATTAGTCTTCTGTGCCTTAAACCTGAATTTTTAAAGAATATACCAATTTTCAGCTGATGGAAAAGTTGCTCCAATTCTCCCTAAACAAGGTTACCCACATCTAGCTAAAGGAATTCAAACCATTATATTTACGGTGGGGATTCCTAAAGTCTTGGGTGCCAGTCAAGCAAAACACTTAAGCATGTATTCAACTTTAAGCATGTGAATAGTTCCGTAGACCAGGGGTTCTCAATCTTTTTCTTTCTGAGGCCTCCCCCCAACACGCTATAACAGTTTCATGGCCCACCTGTGCCACAACTGTTTTTCAGTAGATTAAAAGCCAGGATTGGTGTCAGGAGCAACTGCCCAGGACCTCATGCCACAGGGTGATGGAGCTCGGGATTCAGCTTTCTGCCCTGGGCCCCAGCAAGTCCAATGCTAGCCCTGCTCTCTGGTTTGTTTTGGTGGATCCCCTGAGACCTGATTGCAGACCCCCAGCAGGCCTGGGACCCCTGGTTGAGAACTGCTGCCACAGAATAAACTGCTCAAAGTTAAGTGCTTTCTTGGGTCTGTGGTCAAAGTGATCCTGTGTGGGTAACTTCACCTTTTTTCAGCCTTTTATCTTTATTAATAGAGTTCAGATTGTTAAAGACATATTCTTTTATTTCATTTAAGAAAGACTTTTGCAGAGGTTCCTTGTGTTCCTTGCAGATTTAGGGAAAGTAGTTTCAAGCAGATTGTGGGAAGTACTCAGACTCCACCTACATGTCTAAGTTTTGCTCACAGTCCCAGAGTAGCCAAAGGTTTTTATTAAAATGACTAGCAATTACTTCATTGTCAAACTTTAAAATGGCACTGTCTCAGAGTTAGCTTCCCACTGAGATGAATGGAGGTACTTTATATTCCTCTTTGGATCAAATGATAAATAATACCTAGCTCTCTCTTAGCACTCTTCATCAGTAGATCTCAAAGCACCTTACATAGGTGGTCAGTGTCATTAACCTCTATAGGACAGTGACAGAGGAACAGGTTTCCCAAGTACCAGTCCAGCGTTCTATCCCTTATGCTGCACTTTCTGCGCACAGACCAAGTACATTGGTTCAAATATACCATGGAGTTTGTCTGTTACGTACAAAGAGGTCTTATGTGTTCTATAAAGACCTCATAGTATTGTCTGTACAAGTGGGGTTTTGATCCACTATCTTTTGCCAAAGCTGCTTCTCCCATCCTGCTGTTGAGTGCAATGGTGACACTGTGTACTGGCTGACTGTTGCCAGACTTTCCTGAGTTGGCTGTTTCAGTGCTCTGTCAGTGGCTTGTGAAGAACTTCGGGATCATTCAGAAAGAAAAGTGCCATCATATATACAGTACTGCTGTGTTTTGCTTCTTCAAAACAATGATTTAAAACTTGGGTTTTTTTGTAGCACATAATATTTTGGGAATGGTCAAGTTAATCAGTTGCTGCAGGTGTTATGATTCAGTTTATCTTTCCGCAACAATTTAAGAGTTTCAATAAAATTACAACAAAAGAATTTAAACTCAGTGAACTGATTCATCCCTCCTGGCATCACTTCAAATCCAAAGAACCTAATCTTGCAGCTTTCTCATGTGAATAGCCCATATATTTGAAGTGATGTTAACCCAAGACCATGCAGCATAAGGGGCCTGGTTCTCTATTGCCTTATACTTTATGAAGTCTTATATGCCTATGCAAAGAGGGTGTAAAGTGCTACTATCCTGCTTGAGCAGCATTTTAAACCTACTTTGCTTCCTCCTTGCACAAGTGTAATTGACAGGTGCAGGGCAGTGGACAACCAGGCCTAGAATCTCAAGCTCCAGTGAAGCAGGGCTACAGCATTACTCTTGTGCAAATGTGAAATTAACCATCAGCTGGCTCTCTTACTGCACTCTCCATGCAATAGACACCTCCTGAAATTTACAAGGGGCAAAATGAGAAAAAACATGTTGCAGATTTCAAACAGACCGGATTCGCCACTCTGTTATACTGGTTTTACATTGGTGTAATTCCCTTGCTGTCAATGGAGATACACCACCATAGTACCTGTGCAATCAAGGAAAAAGTCAGAATTATGATGTCCATGTTCCTATAGATCAGACTTCATGTATTCTGTTTTGTTCTTTAATTAATAAAACAATGAGTTTTTTTCCCTACAATTAATCTGTTCTATCCCCACTAATATCAGTATCTATCAAAGATTTTACTATGTGATTCTTAGAGCACCTTTGGAGATGCAGCATGTGGTAGTAATTTCTAGCTCAGCTCGCTACTGTCACTGTTTGTTTAAAGAACGAGGAGTGCTTGTGGCATTTTAGGGACTAACAAATTTATTTGAGTATAAACTTTCATGGGCTACATCTTATGCAGATACAGACTAACACGGCTGCTACTTTGAAACTGTCCATTTAGTGACCTGTTTGTTTCACATTACCAAAGTGATTGTAAATCACAAGCACGATAGCTTTTTCATGAAATAAAAATAATTTTGTTCACACTCAGAAAATGATGAAAGGGAGGTGTTATATGTAAACAAATCCTCTTCAAAAAGACTTTTGAATGCTTTTGGTAGATATATGAATTCAGCAATAGCAAATTAGAGTGGTAGCATTTTACATTCACTTTGAGCAAATGTAGTTGACTATACCAGACTCAAGGAAGTGGCATGACGTTTCCTCATATTTTCCCCCACTTTTTGCTTTGTGCCTCAGTCCTCTTTAGGGGATGTTTATTTTAATCCCAAAGTAGAATGTATTCTGTGCCAGGGTCCAAAAAAAAAAGGAAGAATTTGCATAATATGTGTTTGTAAAATGATAGAATATTAGATTAAAAATAACTGTCTCAAAACTACAGAAAAGAACAAGTTGCTTCCTGAAGGATGAATATATGTGACCTGGAGTGCATTAGTCAACATGGCAAAAATAATATTCTGCATGTGATGCAGGAATATGTGGGATTATGGGGAAAATAGCAGCACATGAGAAATTGTATGGAATTCAAATACAAGTGAAAAAGAGTCCCTGTTTACTTGGCCATATATGGTCAATGTAGAAACCACTTCAGGATGGTTTTTAGATGAGGCAGAGAGCCAGATTCTGATCTGATTCTAGAATTAATCCATTGAAATTTTAGGTACTCTGGATTTACAGAAGTGTAATGGAGGTCAGCATCTGGCCTTAATTCTCAGAGTTAAATTTATACAAACAAGAAAAATCTGAGATAAGAATGAAAGTGTTTCCTTGAGCCAAATGCAATCCTCAATGAGTCATAAAGTCCAATTGTCTTATGCTAGATTTAATGAGAAAAACAGAGCAGTGTGTGGTCCTTTAACTCATTGCACTGTACTGTAGCAAATTTAGGGCTAAACAAGAGACATCAAAAGAGATGTTCTGTTGCAATCAGGTGGTAAAACTGGGCATCAGTTTGAACTCTAGGTTACTTTGATTAGGTAGTTGTGACTCCCCTGGTAACTAGCATCTGAAAATTAAAAAAAATCCAAACAAACAACCCCCCCCCAACGGATTTCTAAACTAGAATTATCACTAGCTTGACCAGGATACTTTGCCCTCCCCACTCTTCTTCTTCTCCTACCCCCTTACCCCACCTTATCTGCATTCATTTTATTCTCATCTACAGAATATGAGCTCCTTACACTACAAAAACAACTCCTCAACAAGGCTCAGACCAAACCCTAATATTAAGTCTTTAGTAACTATTTACTTTATTAAATGACTTTTTCTCCACCCTTCACCCCTTCCTTTCAGCAAAAATATGGTTTGCATTTGTTGCCTTGAAGAGTTTTTATTTCTGAAGTCTTGGTATTCAGTTCCCTTAATAATAATTAATAAATATTGTATTCAGTTATTATATAACACCACACCCACTCACCCCCAAAAAGTTTATTTGCAAGTGCCTCTGTTCCAGTAAATAGGAAGTGTTTACTCCTTTGTGCTTTTTCACAGGATTAATACATTTGCTATGCAAGAATTATCTTAAGTTTTCCTGGAGCTTTAGCAGCTCCGCTCTCCAATCATCAATCACTGAATCTTATTTAATCAGCTAAGAATGTTTCAGATAAAGTGATTGAAGAAGGCTCTAACTATTAACATTAGATATGAGTGCTCCTCTGAGTCTTGCTGAAGCTGGTGTTGCTAGGGCCAGGGCCTGGAAAAGTCATGGGGTCTGATGGGAAAGGGCAAATGTCGATGGAGCCTGCTGCCCCAGAATGATTGGGCTTGTGCCATCCACAGAGAGGTAGGCATGTGGGCTGGAGTTCCCAGTGCTCACTAACTCCTGTTGGAGTGAGCCAATATGGTGTTGTGATCTATCTCCCAGGCAGGCTGGCTTTAATGCTTACTAGGCCTCAGAAGATTTGAGATTGCAACAACTTGCACCATTGTGTGACCTACTGTTGATGGAATTGTAGCCTGGGTTCCACTGATTTGAGCCACTGGAATGTAAGGGGTGAATTTGACCCAGTGTTTTAGTATTTGCACTCCCTTTTACTTCAATAATATAGGAGAGTTGACTTAAAAGTTATTTCGTACTTCAAATTCCTATGGCGGAGAAGTTTTCTAGATGGCAATTATGGGCCAGCTCGCAAGGGAAGGCTGGAATTTGTGAGATGGGTACACAAAATAATCTTTGTTTAAAATCTCAGAACTGTACCATCTCTGCTGGGCCTTCTGGCCTTGCAATGCAAACTTTTGTCTTTCACTTTTCTCGAAGAGGGTCACTCACAGCAGGACTCGTAATCACTCTGAAACATCGCTGGGATGACCAAGTTCTGCCCTCAGCTACACCAGTGCAACCCATTGAAAATCATTGAGAGTGGAGGTTGTGGAAATGGGGTTCCATAGATATGGTCTGCTCTTAACTACATCTATTCAGCTCTGACTATGCCAGTCTCTCAATAGTCAACTTGAGGCAAGGCTTGATCTGAGACCTCCCACTCTGAGTCACTTCACCTTTCCCCACCTTGTTTGATTATTGCCCACTGCCTTTTATTTGGCAGAGTGGCTGCTGCTCATTGGTCATCTGTAGGGCCAATCAGAGGGGGGCCCAGGACAGCCATTTGGCCTGGGCCTCAAGCTCAAAGGCGGCCTCAAATTTAGACACTTGTTAATTTTTGGCATTTGATAAGTTTCACAACTTGTTTTTATGCACATCTTTATTGGACCAAAATGTGACACACTTTCTCAGCTTAGAGCTGCAAATTGAAGCAAATAAGAGATGTGATTTGATAACAGACTTTTTTTTTTGTTAACTGATATAGATTGTCATAGTAAAGAGTTAAAAATGTTCATAAATATTAATAAAAATATCTGTTCTGATGGCACAAAATTAGACTGTGTTGAATGTGTCCTCTCAGATCAGCTGATTATATAAACAGACCACTACTAGTGGCTGGTGCTGGATCAAGTGTGAGTTGAAAGGTAGAGAACTGTTACATTTTAGTGTCTTTTTATAGTTTTACATCTAGTTGACTAAGGAATTATTTATGTGTGAGAATTCCTTATTATTATCTTCATATGGTAGCTTAAAGAGGTGACTGGTTGGTTGGCTGAGCCTTAGCTTGGTAGCCTGGCCATCATCACAGGCTTTTATAGTCTATAGGCCGAGATTCAAGGTGAAAATTTGTGAGGACAGTCTTGTACAGTGAGTTTTGTGAGGACACATGTTTGAAATTTTTGGACATTATCCCTCTCTGTATCCATGTCTGAGTTTACTATATATGTCATCCCTTTGTCTTCAGCTCAGCCTGGTATATTATACCTTGTGCGCTTTAGTTTTGATAAGGACAATAACCTGTCTGAGTGTTTCATTTTGTGTTCTTATCAGCTTTTGTGTACCATTCAGCATTTGTGTACATGTTTATAGAAGAAGATTTCAAGTGTAGATAAGCTACTTATTTACAGCAGAATATTCCAAGTAGATCACTATGAAGAGAAGATTTGAAAGTGGCACAAACAAGCGATGGCAAAAACAACTGAATGAAGCAGCAGCTAAGAACTCAAAGCCAATAACTTCATTTCTGAAACCACTGGAAAGCACACCTTGCCCAACAATGCTACAGCTAATGAAAACTCTGCAACTGCAATAGGTGATATTTCAATGCCAATACCTGAACATGAGGATAGTAGTCAAGAAGGAGATGTGCCAACAGTAACAGATGCAGCAGAAGTTCCTGTATACGTTCAAGAAACTCATCAGCAACAGGAAGATGTAGATCTTATGCAGCAAGAGTAATGCATGAGTACTACAGGTTTGACTGTGACTGACATTGGAATTGACAAGAGCAATGCTGCCCAAATGCAATCCTTTTCTTCAAATTAGTTGTTTCGAAATTCCAAGTAACATTCCATGAGATGCTGATAATCTTGCTTTCCCTACTCATCTGCTGACAAACTCTTCCAAATGGTGAGACCTGCACAAGAGACTCGTTATGCTGGAGTACGGAAAAACAATCGCTGTACTGTGCACGCTCCTTCATTTTGAATAAAAGTGCTGCAAATTCATCAGTTCTCTCTGATCAATCAGGATGGAGGCATCAACAGAGGTTGGAGGAAGTTGAAAGACCAAATACCATCACGTGAGGGTTCAACATCACACAAAGTAAACTGTTGCATGGAAACCAGCCAATAGGGAAACATCAGCTCAAAGTTCAGTTGAGAATTTACTCTTGACTGAACTCACTACAGAAACTAATAACAGGAAAAAATGTCTTGAGCTTCTGATAACAGTCTCCCACAGTATTCTTAACAGCAAGTTGAAGTATGGATTGAATGAATGGACTATAAGGTGGATAGAAAGCTGGCTAAATTGTTGGGCTCAACAGGTAGTGAGCAACGGCTCACTATCTAGTTGGCAGCCAGTATCAAGCGGAGTGCCCCAGGGGTTGGTCCTGGGTCTGGTTTTGTTCAACATCTCTATAAATCTGGATGATGGGATGGACTGCACCGTCAGAAAGTTTGCAGATGACAATAAACTTGGGGGAGAGGTAGATAAACTGGAGGATAGGGACAGGGTCGAGTGACCTAGACAAATTGGAGGATTGGGCCAAAAGAAATCTGATGAGGTTCAACAAGGACAAGTACAGACTCCTGCACTTAGGATGGAAGAATCCCGTGCACTGCTACAGGCTTGGGACCGACTGGCTAAGCAGCAGAAAAGGATCTGGGGATTACAGTGGATGAGAAGCTGGATAAGAATCAGCAGTGTGCTCTTGTTGCCAAGAAGGCTCACAGCATATTGGGCTGCATTAGTAGGAGCATTGCCAGCAGATCAAGGGATGTGATTATTCCCCTCTGTTTGGCACTGATGAGGCCACATGTGGAGTATTGCATCTAGTTTTGTGCTGCCCACTACAGAAAGGATGTGGACAAATTGGAGAGAGTCCAGTGGAGGGCAATGAAAATAATTACGGGGCTGGGGCACATGACTTAGAAGGAGCGGCTGAGGGAACTGGGATTGTTTAGTCTGCCGAAGAGAAGAGTGAAGTGGGATTTGATAGCAGCCTTCAACTGCCTGAAGGGGAGGCTCCAAAGAGGATGGAGCTCAGCTGTTCTCAGTGGTGGCAGATGACAGAACAAGGAGCAATGGTTCAAGTTGCAGTGGGAGAGGTGTAAGTTGGATATTAGGAAACACTATTTCACTAAGAGGGTGGTGAAGCACTGGAATGGGTTACCTAGGGAGGTGGTGGAATCTCCTTCCTTAGAAGTTTTTAAGGCCCAACTTGACAGAGCCCTGGCTGGGATGATTTAGTTGGTATTGGTCCTGCTTTGAGCAGGGATTGGACTAGATGACCTCCTGAGGTCTCTTCCAACCGTAATTTTCTATGATTCTATCCTGAATGTCATCCTTTTTCTTTCTGAGCAGGGATTGGCTTTCTTTGGTTCCAGTCAACATATTGTCAAGTATCAGATGGGAGCCATGTTAGTCTGGATCTGTAAAAGCAGCAAGAGAGTCCTGTGGCATCTTATGGACTAACAGACGTATTGGAGCATGAACTTTTGTGGGTGAATACCCACTTCGTCGGATGCCTCCGACGAAGTGGGTATTCACCCACAAAAGCTCATGCTCCAATACGTCTGTTAGTCTATAAGATGCCACAGGACTCAGTCAACATATTAGTGATCATGCAAATGGAAACTTTCTAGGCATAGTTGAGCTGCTCAGCAAATATGACTTACTTATCAGAGCTTGTTAAATGTGTTTGAGAATCGCAAGAGTCAAAAGTGCATGCAAGTCCATTATCTCTCCACATGCATACAAAATAAGTTATTGAGCTATGTGGGTCATTCGTACAAACAACAATTCTTGATGAAATTAGAAATGCCAAGTATTTTTCAATCATTGTTGCTGCCACTCCAAATTGTTCTCACAAGGAACAGACTATGATTATTCAATATGTTAAGATTGTAGACAGCTCAATGTTTTCAACTGAAGAAAGGTTTATTTTGTTTGATAATTTCACAAGAAACTGGAAAAGAAAGTGCTGCTCGAGTACTAGCAATTCTAGAAGGTTTTAAGTTAGATTTTCAAGTCTGCATTGGTGAAGTCTATGACAATGGATCTAATATGGCTAGGAAGTACAAAGATGCTCAAGCAGTTCTGCTTGACCATAATTCAGACTGTATTTTCTCCATTTGTGGAAACCACACATTAAACCTTGTAGGTGTTGACTGTGTTGAATCATGCAAGGAGGCAATTATCTACTTTGGAACTATTCAGCAAATTTACAATCTCTTCAGTAGTAGTGCACAAAGATGGGAAATTCTGAAGCAAAATCTTCGTTTTTCACTGCATGGGCTGTTCAAAACTAGATGGTCTGCATGGACTGAAGGTGTTCAACCAGTTGTGTGGCATTTGAATTCAGTGAGAGGCTTTAAATGAGCTTGAATCTCTCAATCTCACTGCACAGAACTGAACTCTATTCTGAACTTCTATTCAGAAGCACATGTCCACTCTAACTGAACTTCTATTCAGAAGCACATGTCCACATTTGAATGCATTCTGATGTCATCTTTGTGGATGAAGCTACTTACAATGATCCACCAAACTAATCTGGTAATTGAAACACTCAATGCTACACTTGATGTTGAGAGGGATAACATAGAAAGTCTTATCAATGACATTCAACAGATTCATGACCAATGGGATGTGATCCTGAGTCCAAATTAGTAGCACAGAAGATTGGCATTTCATCTGAGTTCTCCACCAATTGCAGCTGTGACAGGGTCAGGCCAGATGGCTACAGGAGAGTGTTAAAAGGCAGATATTAGTCCTAGATTAAGTAGATCTCTTTTCCCTGGGTAAGGTAACAGGGGAAGTTCCAGAACAAGTAAAAACTGCTAGAATCAATTAGGACAGGCTGGCCAATCATGGCACCCGAGTTAAAAAGGACCTCATTTCAGTTTGTAGCATGCATGTGAGGAGCTGGGAGCAAGAGGCATTAGGAGCTGAGAGTGAGAAGGCATATTTCTGGAGGACTGAGGAGTACAAGCATTATCAGACACCAGGAGAAAGGTCCTGTGGTGACGATAAAGAAGGTGTTGGGAAGAGGCCATGGGGAAGTAGCCCAGGGAGTTGTAGCTATCACGCAGCTGTTCCAGGAGGCACTTTAGACAGCTGCAGTCCACAGGGCCCTGGGCTGGAACCCGGAGTAGAGGGCGGGCCTGGGGTTCCCCCCAAACCTCTCAACTTCTGATCAGACACAGGAGGAATTGGCCTGGACTGTGGCTTCTCCAGAGGGTAAGGTCTTGGGGCTGTTTCCTGACCCACACTGTCATTCTCTGAGGCAAGCAAATCTGCCAATAAGCGCAGGACCCACCATGGTAGAGGAGGAACTTTGTCACACAGCTTACCTACTGAATCCAATGCCGAGCAGCATTATAGGGTCAATCAGGTCTTACACGTCAATTTGAGTCACTGTGACTAATTTGTACCCTTTTCGGGTTTCTTTGGCAGTTCAACAGACTGAGTAATGAAATCTACTTTCTGCAGCTGAACAATTTCATCAACAGTATAACAAAGAAATCTCAAAAGATCTCAGTGACGAGGGCATCTTCCTCAAACAAATATATTCCATGAATTTTAAATTGGATTGCAAGCCAAAGGAATTGCTTCAAGAAATACTCCAACTTGGACTTTTTGGGGTGTTTTCCAATATCACAATTGTATTGTGTATTTGTCAGTTTGCCTACATCAGTAGCTTCAGGTGAACGCACCTTCAACATATTGAAGCAGGTAAAGAACTAGCACCATTCATCTATGGGACAAGAGCATTTGTATGGGCTTGTCATGCTTAATATCAATTGTGACATTGCATGAAAGCTAGATTTTTTTTCCCCCCTCAATAAGTGCATTTGCACAAAAAAAGGCTAGAAAAGCATTTGTTAAATAAAAAATATTCAAATTATGTCTCACTTTTTTGGTGCCTTATTTTGTTTTCATGTGTCATTTATTTTTATCATGGCTAGGCCCTTCAAAAGCTGGAAGTGGCCCAGGCCTCTTTGGACCTCTGAGAGGGCCTGGTCATCTGATATTTTTAATTTTGTCTTTAAATTTTTTTGCTTTGTGTTTGCTTAAGGATTATTTAATTTATTTAGAGCTATGTAGCCTGGTATGAACTTGTTATTGAGAATGAAAAGTTATATCCCCAGGGATCCTCAGGCTGTGGTAGAGTAAAGCAATTGTCTTGCATATTTCAGTGTTACTGCATAACTAAGGGGCTCCATGAAACCCTAGCAATGTTAAACATTTATGACAGGTTGTGGCTCAGTGAGGAAAGAGGAGGAATGTGGTGGTATTTGCATTGTCATAGCATCTTCCATCGAAGGATAAAAATCCCCTTTGCAAACATTAAGGAATCATGTGAGATAGGTAGGCAGTGTTACCCCTACTTTGCAGATGGAGAAGGCCAGGCACAAAAAAATTAAGTTCCATACAAACAGAAGTAGGATGTAATTTACTTAAGTAAATTTACTGAATCTAAGTAAATTACATTCTATTCTGTATTATTGGCATTTCCTTGCTACAATTGCACCAAAAGTTTTTTCAACATTATATTTGCAAACTTCTTTAATGTTTTACCTGACCAGTTTCACTATGGACTAACAGAGCTTTGAAAGATTCAGTAAATTTATATAGGCAAAGCCAATGGATTTCTTAAGGTCTTTTCATCTAGTCAATTCTGTTAATGTCAGCAGGGATTCTCTGCAGGGCTTAGATGGAAACCCCTGAACAGCATATATATTAAAAAAGATTTTTTGGATGGTGATGTCCTTGAATCAATCCTAATGTGTTTGGTGGATTCTACATACCATTGGTGTCAATGCAGAGTCAGAAGGCGCCTATGAGAGTTATAATGACCAGAAGGCTTTTCAGAGATTATAGTAGTCTCTATGGGAATTCTAAAGAGTGAATATATTAACTTAGATTTCTCTAGGGGTAGGGGAGTGTGTGTGTGCATGCTGTCCTTGGCACAGTTCCCAAGTTTAATCAGAGACTTGGTACAGTTCATGAATCTTCAAAAACTATTTGTGACCAATTCCAAAGTGACCCATTCTATCATTTCCAAACCAGTTCACTGCACCAGGTCTCAGAAGTTACTAGAAGGAAACAGATTTGCTCTTTCTATATCTAGCCATTTTGCGATTAAACAAACAACTATTAGAGTTTTCGGCAGTAAATATTTTCTAAGGTGCAGATCTCATAAATAGTTTGCCTGGCTCACTTCAAAATTTTCATATAAAAGTCTACTATGGATGCAAAATTTCAAAAAAAAAGCTTTTTATGAATATAGGGAAAGGGGGCCAAAATTAGCATAAAACTGGAAGTTAGTTGCAGGTTTTACTGTGGAGAGATGGTTTAGAACTATTTATACTTGCTCAGTTAAACACGCCTCTAGGTGTATTTACAGAATCAGAAATTTAATATTTGAATCCTCCCAAGAATATGCAATAATAATTGAAAATAATGCTAGAGGTGACCAATCAGCAAAATGCTGTGTTGGAAGGTAGCATCAAGAAATACTATTCTCATTCAGAGAAAACTACTTTACATCCTCTAGTGAACAGATGGACTTTGTATTGTGTCATGAGGGCCCAAAACTTCTGCTTTCCCTCTATCCACTAGGCAATGTACTCTGTCAAAGAAGGAAATTAGGTTGGTTTGGCATGATTTGTTCTTTTTCAAATCAATCATGGTTGTTCCTTATCACCCTGTTATCCTCTAAGTGCTTACAAATTGATTGTTTTAATATTTTATTCTAGTATATTTCAAGGTATCAAAGTTAGGCTGCCTAGTCTATAATTTCCTGTAGCAATGTGATAACTCACTGCTGCAGTGCCTCCTGCTGGTCATCCAGGGAATTGGCTTGACAACCTCCAGAGTACCCTCTGCAGGCTGGTGTCTTGCTTGCTGCTGGCCCTGGTGTCCCTCCCCAGACCTTGGTGCCCCTTCTCTGAGGGTTCTCCCGCTGCAGTCTCACTGGGTCTCCCCTCCCCAGGGAATCCCCAAATCCTTATCCCCACCTCAGTCTTGGGCTACTGCCAGTAACCATCTAGCCTCCACTCACTGGGGCAGAGTGCAGTATAATTGCCACTCATCATTGGCAAGGAGGGTCTGGACCTGTTGTCTCTCTGTTTTGTTTTTTTTTAATTGGAGATATCCTATCTCTTAAGACTGGAAGAGACCCTGAAAGGTCACTGAGTCCAGCCCTGGGCCTTCACTAGGCAGGACCAAGTACTGATTTTTTGCCCCCAATCCCTAAGTGGCCCCCTCAAGGATAGAGCTCACAGCCCTGGGTTTAGTGGGTCAATGCTCAAACCACTGAGCTATCCCTCCCCCCTGTCCTTAGGCTGCTCCTATGCAACCCCAGTCCCTTCTCCAGCCTTTAGCAAGGCCTGCAGCCTGGGGGTTTTCCAGGTCAGAGCTCGTCTGGCCCTTCCCTAGCCCTGCTACAGTCTAGGTACCCTGCTCAGCTCCTAGCAGCCAGGCCCATCCCCCTCAATATCTAGAGAAGGACTCTCTTAGCTCCACCCTAGCAGCCCCCTTATGGGGCCAGCTGCAGCCTGATTGGGGCATGGCCCCAGCTGAGGCTGCTTCCCAATCAGCCTTTCCCCAGCCACAGCCCTTTCCAGGGCTGTTTTTAGCCCATCAGGGCAGGAGTGGGGTTATTGCCCTGCTACATTTCCCCAACTCAGGGCACTGGTGCTCAATCAACTAGTCCTGTCCATGCTCTGGTACCGGCTCAACACCCTGGTCCTGGCCCCGGGCTTCCTGGCCGACCTCCGGAGGGTGGTGCTGGAGTTCTTTTGGCCAGGACTGCACTGGGTCCCTGCAGGGGTCCTCCCCCTGCCCCTGGAGGAGGGAGGGCAGGGCCTGAAGTGCCTGTGCACTCAGGTCCACATCTTCCGCCTCCAGGCACTGCAGAGGCTTCTTTATGGTGCGGATAGTCCAGCGTGGAGAGCACTGGCACACGCCTTCCTGTGCTGCTTCTGAGGGCTCCGATACGACCGGCAGCTCCTTTATCTCGATCCGAGGGGTCTTCCGCGAGACCTCTCTGGGTTGCTGGTCTTCCACCAGGACCTTCTCCGGACCTGGAAGCTGTTCTCTGCGACCAGGTCCGTGGCGGCCACCGAGGGGGCCGACCTCCTCGCGGAGCCCCTGCTACACAATCCCCAGCTTCGTGTGCAGGTGGCGGAGTCCCCCGCGGTGCGCCAGAGGCTGGTTCTGGCGGGAGCCACCAGGGTCGGAGACCTCCTGGACTACGACCGGGGAGGCTGGCTGGATCCCCTGACGCTCGCTCACCGCATGGGGCTCTCCAGACCTTGCACTCCCCGGCGCGTACTCCAGGAGGTGGAGGCCGCTTTGCCGCCCGCTGCTCGGGCCTACCTCGACCGAGTCCTGCGGGAGGGCACGCCCCGCCCACCCCCCACCCCGAGCCCTCCGGACCTTTTCATCGGGCCTCTGCCCCGTAGGCCCGACCGGCCCCCCCGCCCCTTCTCCGCAAGCTGGCTGCACGACCTGCAGCCAGTCCGTTTCCAAACCGCGCCGAGGAAACAGCTCTACACGCTCGTGCTCCACACCCTTCACTTCCTCACCCTCGTGTCCCGCCCTGATACGAAGTGGCGGGACCTCCTGCCACCTCTGGAGGGTGAGGAGCCCCGGTGGGCCAGCCTCTACTCCACCCTGGTCCCAAGGCCCACTGGGGATATCAGTTGGCGGCTCCTCCATGGGGCCGTGAGCACGGGCGTGTACTTGGCGCGGTTTACCCCTGTCCCGGACACCTGCCCCTTCTGCGGCGTGAGGGAGACCCTGGCGCATGTTTACTTAGAGTGCGCCAGGTTGCAGCCCCTACACCGGCTCCTCACAGCCGTCCTCTTACGTTTCTGGTTACATTTTTCCCCTCACCTCCTTTTGTATGCACTCCCTATCCGTGGCCCCACGAAGTCCTGGGACTTCCTGGTCAACCTCCTCCTCGCCCTGGCTAAAATGGCCATCTACACAACCAGGGAGAGGAGGCTGGCCTATGGAGACTCCGGTGACTGTGGGGCTTGTTTCCGATCCATGGTCCGTTCACGTATCTGGGCACAGTTCCTCTGGGCGGCGTCCACTGGTTCCCTTGACGCCTTCGAGGAGCAGTGGGCGCTGTCTGGGGTTCTCTGCTCAGTGTCCCCGTCAGGTTCCCTTCTTATGACCCTTTGACCGCACTCCTGTCCCTGTTCTTTTATTAGTTGTCCCCCAAAATCAGTGGGGTTCTGAGGTCCTGTGGGTCCTCCCCTTAGGCTGGGGGGGGATCCTTTAGCAGTGGGCAGGCTTCCATCCGCCCACTTCCCGGAAACCCAATAGATACATTTCCCCAACTCCTCTTTGTTCTCCTTTTTAAGATATGTACTATGTTTGCCTTTTTCCAGTCCTCTGGGACCTCACCCATCCTCCATGAGTTCTCAAAGATGATTGCTAATAGTTCTGAGATTGCTTCAGCTAGTTTAAGTATCCTAATATGTACTTAATATGACTCCAGGAACTGAGGCTTTAAGAGTAAATATTGTGAGATTCACAATAATATCATGAGTTAACACCACAGTTTCTTAATGTCAGAATATTCAGTATGCAACATTTCATTCAAAATACATAGAATGGGTATGTTATAATTAGAGTAGCAGTAGATTAATGGAACTAGCAACTGCACCTGGGAAATAATTTAGCTAACAGTTTGTGCCAACCCCTCTGCTAGCAGAAGCTAGTAAGTCCCCAATAAAAACAAACCTCTGAAGCAAACTGATGCCTGCTGAATTGGATGAAATTTAGGATACTCTGTTAGAATTTTTTCTCCCAGCAAAAAGCTTGCATATTACTTGGGAATGAAACGAAGATTTCAACAAGGGTGTTTTAGCTAAACTGATTTAAAGGAGAAAACAGAAGAAACTGCTCCAGAAGTCTGGTTTATTTATTTAAAGGTAACCTTCAAATATCTTGAAAATACAAGAGTCTGTGAAGAACCTCGCTACTAATGGGTAGTGGGGGAAATTCCTAATAAAGCCCCAATCCCTGCCAACAATTCTGAGCTTAATTTTGTGCATTTGTGTAGTCCTATTGAACTCAATGGGACTACTTACATTGGTGAAATTAAGCAAAAATGCACAAGTGTTTGCATGACTGGGGCATAGGTAGGTATAAAATTAACCTTATACAAAAATCTCTTAGTTCTAGATTGGCTGGATTTGTGTTTTGCTGTGAATTCTTCAGAATGCATCATCTTAAATATTCATCATACCACATGCCCAGGTAGCACTGAAGACACATCACATTTATAAAACAATTTAAAAAATTAATTTTGGAAGGCCACATTAGCAAGGCACAAGGAATTTACTTGCAACAGAGGAGTTTTCTGGTATGAGTTATCTACATTGTGCTTTCCATACACAAAGACATTGACCCTGCCCTGAAGCACATACAGTATACAGACAAATGTCTAAATGCTCTGGTCTCAATCTTGCAAATATAAAGCGTGAAATCTGGGACCCACTGAAGTAAACATCAAAACTCCCATTGACTTCAATATGGTGAGGATTTCACCCTTATTATTTAACTAATCCCATGGAAGTCAGTGGTTTCCATAAAACTACTCAGGATACTAAGCAGCACTATGCCGAGTAGCAAGTGTTTGCAAGATTGGACCTAACACTTTTAATTGTTGAACGGTTCTTCTTCCATTCCACCCAGTCTTGTTTGTGGGGGCACCAACAAGCACTAAGAAGATAGCTTAGTACAAAGAATATCAAGGTTGGTAATGACAGCATGGACTGCAGAATCAATTGACATAAGAATGGCCATACTGAGTCAGACCAAAGTCCTTCTAGCTCAGTATACTGTCTTCCGTCAGTGCCCAATGTCAGGTGTTTCAGCCCTGGTCTACACTATGAGTTTAGGTTGAATTTAGCAGTGTTAGATCAATCTAACCCTACATTCGTCCACACAATGAAGCCATTTTTGTTGACTTAAAGGGCTCTTAAAATTGATTTCTGTACTCCTCCCCGATTAGGGGATTAGCGCTGAAATCGACCCTGCGGGGTCGAATTTGGGGTAGTGTGGATGCAATTTGATGGTATTGGCCTCTGGGAGTTATCCCAGAGTGCTCCATTGTGACCACTCTGGACAGCACCCTCAACTCAGATGCACTTGCCAGGTAGACAGGAAAAGCCCCGGGAACTTTTGAATTTCATTTCCTGTTTGGCCAGTGTGGCGAACTGATCAGCACAGGTGACCATACAGAGCTCATAAGCACAGGTCACCATGGATTCCCAGAATCACAAAAGAGCTCCAGCATGGACTGTATGGGAGGTACTGGATCTGACTGCTGTACGGGGAGATGAATCCATGCTATCAGAACTCTGTTCCAAAAAACGAAATGCCGGAATATTTGAAAAAAATCTCCAAGGGCATGAAGGACAGAGGTTATAACAGGGACCCGCAGCAGTGCCACGTGAAACTTAAGGAGCTCAGGCAAGCCTACCAAAGAACCAGCGAGGCAAACGGCCACTCTGGGTCAGAGCCCCAGACATGCCGCTTCTATGATGAGCTGCATGCCATTCTAGGGGACACCCCTACAACTTCCCCACCCCTATGCGTGGACTCCATCAATGGATTCTCATGCAACAAGAATGCGGATTTTGGGGACAAGGAAAAATGATAGCGCACAGCAAGCAAGCGGAGAATCCATTTTCCCCGACAACCAGGAACTGTTTATCACCCTGGAGCCAGTACCCTTCCAGCCCACCCAAAGTGGGCTCCCAGAACTTGAAGGCAGAGAAGGGACCTCTGGTGAATGTATCATTGTAAATATAATGCATGGTTTAAAAGCAAGCATGTTTAATGATTAATTTGCCCTGAAGACTTGGGATGCATTGGCAGCCAGTACAGCTACTGGAAAAGTCTGTTAACGCGTATGGGCGTGGAGTGGAAATCCTCCAGGGACATCTCAGCGAAGCTCTCCTGGATGTAGTCCCAGAGTCACCTGGTTGAAATAGGGGAGTTTTATTAAGGGGACATTTAGAGGTGGCCGTTCTTGCTGGGCTGTTTGCCTGTGGCTGAACAGAAATCATCCCCACTCTTAGCAATGCAGTAGGGGAAGGAGTGAAGTGATCATCCCAGAAAATTGTGTGTGTGTGTGGGGGAGTTAGTTGGGTTTGTGCTGCACATTTAACCCGAAAAGTGCAGCCCCTCCTTTTAAATGGCCAACCCAATGGGTGCTTGGTATGGGAAATGACGGTGCTGCTGTTTAAAACCATCCCCATATGTTATGAAGGTTTAAAGAAGCCAAAAGACTGTGGCTTACCATGTCTGCCTGCAAGCTGAATTCTGTTGCCTGCCAGCCCTGCATGTGTGATCTCTCACACCAAATCGGCAGGCCCTCAATATAAGAGGCAAAATATGATCTTGTAAAGAAAGCACACGTGCTATGTAATGTTAACAGCTTGGTTCACTGTGAAAGAGTCTACCCATTGTTCTCTAAAATGTCTTTTTAAATACTACTCTCCCTTCTTTCCTCTCGCAGCAGCAAATGTTTCAACGCTCCTCGTATCATCTTCATCCCAGAGGCTAGCGAAGATGAGAAGGTGAAAAAAATGCATTCACAACAAAATGTTCTCTGAGCTCACGCAATCCTCTCACACTGAAAGAGCCCAGCAGAATGCCTGGAGGCAGACACTATCAGAGTGCAGGAAAGCACAAAATGAACGTGAGGACAGGTGGCAGGAGCAAAAGGAGAGATGGCGAGATCAAAATGATCAGTGGCGTCAGCATGATGAGAGGAGGTAGGAAGCAATGCTTAGGCTACTGGAGGATCCAACTGATATTTTCCGGCATATTGTTGAGGTGCAGGAAAGGCAGCAGGAGCACAGACTGCCGCTGCAGCCGCTGTGTAACCAACCGCCCTCCTCCCGAAGTTCCATAGCCTCCTCACCCAGATGCCCAAGAATGTGGTGGTGGTGCCTCCAGCCACCCAACCACTCCACCCAAGAGTACTGCCCAAGCAACAGAAAGCTGGCATTCAATAAATTTTGAAGTGCAGTGTGGCCTTGTCCTTCCTGCTTCCACCACCCCACCCGGTGCTTCCCTCCTCCCCACCCCTCCCGGACTACCTTGGCAGTTATCCTCCCATTTGTGTGATGAATTAATAAAGAATCCATGAATCTGAAACAACAATGATTTTATTGCCTCTGCAAGAGGAGATTAAAGGGGGGAAGGGAGGGTGGTTGGCTTACAGGCAAGTAGAGTGAACCACGGGGGCGGATTTTCATTAAGGAGAAACAAACAGAACTTTTACACCGTTGCCAGGCCAGCCATGAAACTGGTTTTCAAAGCTTCTCTGATGTGCAGTACACCCTGCTGTGCTCTTCTAACGGCCCTGGTGTCTGGCTGCATGTAATGAGTGGCCAGGCAATTTGCCTCAACCTCCCACCAAACTATAACTGTCTCCCCCTTACTCTCACAGATATTGTGGAGTCCGCAGCAAGCAATAAAAGTTGAATTGCTCCTTCCTAGTGTCCAAGCTTCATGAGCCCTAGGATCAAGGGGTAGGCTGGGGTAGGTGTGACCACGTGGTGTTGCCAGCTGAGAAAGCAGCCTGAGGCAGAAGCCTCCAGCTGGCATGATATTCCAGGCAGGACTGAATCTCCATTAGATGAAACTTAAAGAAGAGAATGACCTGGAGTCTTTCCCATTTTTATCCAGGCACCCCCAACCCACCTCACGAGGTCGTCCAGGAGCACCCCAGTCTGCCCAGGCGGCCCCGACCGACCTCACCGAGGTCAGCCAGGAGCACCCACGAGACAATGATGATGGTTAACAGTCGTATTTCACTGTCTGCTGCTGGCAAGGCAAGGCAAGGCAAGGCAAAGAGATGCTGCTGTGTAGCACTGCAGTACCACGACTGCCAGCAGCACCCAAGAGATGTATGGTGACAGTGAGCTGAGCAGGCTCCATGCTTGCCATGGTATGCCATCTGCACGGGTAACTCAGGAAAAAAGATGAGAAGATTGTTTGCCGTTGCTTTCGTGGAGGAAAGGAGAGAAGGGGGGGCCTGATGACATGTACCCAGAACCACCTGTGACAATGTTTTTGCCCCATCAGGCATTGGGAGCTCAACCCAGAATTCCAATGGAGACTGTGGGAGCTGTGGGATAGCTATCCACAGTGCAATGCTCCTAAAGTTGACGCTAGACTCTGTACTGTGGATGCACTCCACCAACTTAAAGCGCTTAATGGGGACACACACAATTGGCTGTATCAAATCGATTTCTAAAAAATCGACTTCTATAAAATCAACCTAATTTCATAGCGTAGACATACCCTCAGAGAGAATAACAGAACAGGTAATCATTAAGGGATCCATCCCGTCACCCATTCCCAGCTTCTTGTGAACAGCTTCGTCTGTCATTAGGTCATTGAAGATTTTACCCATCAAAGGACCTGAATTTATATCCAGGGAACTAACAATGAGTAATTACAGAAGCTGCATGAGAGGAGTTGCCTACGTGACTCAGTATGGACAATTTTGGGTAGTCTTGTCGATTCGTATTTAGTTTTTGTGTTATTGCAAACGTGTTCCCTCCCCCCAGTTAGAAGTATCTGCCAAAGTGAATGTTCAGCAAATGGAAACTCTGCTGATGTGTATGGAATATTCTGAGAGTGCTATTTTTAAACACATCATATAGATTCGAAATATGATGGTTGGTTCATATATTTATGCTGAATAAATAGGATTTTTCTATTCTTTTGGAGGAGATTAAGCCAGGAGATAGTTTAGAGGATCCACATAGGATTAAAATATATTGTACTACTTTAAATCCATAGAGCTGGTACAGTATTCATATAGGGCCAGACTGAGGCCCTTGCGTAGCCTTTACTTCAAGTTGCCACTCCAAGCTTGCTTTGTTTTGACTTCAGCAAGAGTTTACCTGAAGCAGGACCAAATGAAAACCGAGTTAAAGACCTTTGGAATTGCACAGAACAAATGATGCACCACACAACAGAAGCATGTGCTATTGTGTACAACATGCCTTTACTTTTGTATTTTTCATACAATGTGTTCTTCTGCATTGTAGATTCAACAGATTTCCCAGTGAAAGATAAATGACCTGCAAACTATGAAGTCTGGAACAAGAGAAAAATCTGACTAATCAACCAAAAATCTCTAATTTTTTTCCTGAAATGCTGGCTGAGCGAATTCATTCTGCCTCTAGGCAGGTCTAATTGATTGAAACATAACAAGACAAAAAATACACTCAGACAAAGTAGGCAAATAAGGACCTTAGCAGCACTCCTGTGGTTTTTATGATTATTATTGTTATTGTCCTTTTTTGTTCTGGAAGAATTTCTCCAAAGTATTTTGCACAAATATATTTTTCTTTTTACATTGGTCATGCCATAAGACTTGTCTTTCAGTCCATTATTGTTTTGTTTAATATCCATATTTATCCACTCCACATTAATCCCACTATCCAGTAATGAACTGAATAGCCCAGTTCCCTTTTGCATTATTCTTGGATACAGATGCTCTACAGAATCCTGTTACACACGCACGTCTGCTGTAGGGGAATCAAAGTTGGGTCCTAGGCACACGTTTGTATTGAAAAGAAAATGAGATTTACTATTCACTGTATTAATTCACTTTTAGTTCCTTTTATTTCTTTGCTAGCATTGTTTACAAGCACATTCGTATGGCATGGGGACACTCATTGCAAAACATAAAACAAATTAAGCTAAACTGGATTGATATTGCAGTCTTGCTAACTTTTGTTTCCAAATAAGTATATGAATAAGGTCGATTTTTAAAAAAAAAACTTTCTTTATTGGCTTTGTAGTTGGCATGTGAAAATGGTAAAGAATCACAAAGGAACTTTCTTCTAATACTGCTCAAAGATTTTTATTAGAATGAGGAAAACAATAATATACCTAAAGATACTCTCTGCTTTACCACAGACCTTCTGCCTTGAACCTTCCCCAACCTGATGTGTGTGGTCTTGATTTGTTTTTCTAATTTGTCTAAAGACTCCAGCAAACCCTGGAGTGAATTTCCTTTTTGTTACAGAAGTGTGGACTAATGGGGTGTGATAAACAATATGCAGTGTGTGGGGCTTGAAAAAGTTGACACTGCCCTGCCTTGCCAATCTGATTGAGCACTCAAGCATACTTTATTGACACCTGATCTAAGTTTCACCAGGTGTTTACTGTGGGGTGGCCTAAAATACCATGGTGATGGCTGTATGATGTCAAGTATCAGAGGGTAGCCGTGTTAGTCTGGATCTGTAAAAGCAGCAAAGAATCCTGTGGCACCTTATAGACTAACAGATGTTTTGGAGCATGAGCTTTCGTGGGTGAATACCCACTTCCTCAGATGCATGTAATGGAAATATCCAGGGGCAGGTATATATATGTGTGCTAGCAAGCAAGCTAGAGATAACGAGGTCAGTTCAATCAGGGAGGATGAGGCCCTGTTCTAGCAGTTGAGGTGTGAAAACCAAGAGAGGAGAAACTGGTTCTGTAATTGGCAAGCCATTCACAGTCTTTGTTCAATCCTGAGCTGATGGTGTCAAATTTGCAGATGAACTGAAGCTCAGCAGTTTCTCTTTGAAGTCTGGTCCTGAAGTTTTTTTGCTGCAGGATGGCCACCTTAAGGTCTGCTATAGTGTGGCCAGGGAGGTTGAAGTGCTCTCCTACAGGTTTTTGTATATTGCCATTCCTAATGTCTGATTTGTGTCCATTTATCCTTTTCCGTAGAGACTGTCCAGTTTGGCCAATGTACATAGCAGAGGGGCATTGCTGGCATATGATGGCGTATATTACATTGGTGGATGTGCACGTGAATGAACCAGTGATGGTGTGGCTGATCTGGTTAGGTCCTGTGATGGTGTCGCTGGTGTAGATAGAGTTGGCATCGAGGCAGAGTTGGGCAGAGTTGGCATCGAGGTTTGTTGCATGGATTGGTTCCTGAGCTAGAGTTATTATGGTGTGGTGTGCAGTTACTGGTGAGAATATGTTTCAGGTTGGCAGGTTGTCTGTGGGCAAGGATTGGCCTGCCACCCAAGGCCTGTGAAAGTGTGGGATCATTGTCCAGGATGGGTTGTAGATCCTTGATGATGCGTTGGAGGGGTTTTAGCTGGGGGCTGTATGTGATGGCCAGCGGAGTCCTGTTGGTTTCTCTCTTGGGTTTGTCTTGCAGTAGGAGGCTTCTGGGTACACGTCTGGCTCTGTTGATCTGTTTCCTTATTTCCTCGTGTGGGTATTGTAGTTTTGAGAATGCTTGGTGGAGATTTTGTAGGTGTTGGTCTCTGTCTGAGGGGTCAGAGCAGATGCGGTTGTACCTCAGTGCTTGGCTGTAGACAATGGATCGTGTGATGTGCCCGGGATGGAAGCTGGAGGCATGAAGGTAGGCATAGCGGTCGGTGGGTTTTCGATATAGGGTGGTGTTAATGTGACCATCACTTATTTGCACCGTGGTGTCAAGAAAGTGGACCTCCCGTGTAGATTGGTCCAGGCTGAGGTTGATGGTGGGGTGGAAGCTGTTGAAATCATGGTGGAATTTTTCCAGAGTCTCCTTCCCATGGGTCCAGATGATGAAGATGTCATCAATGTAGCGTAGATAGAGAAGGGGTGTGAGTGGACGAGAGCTGAGGAAGCGTTGTTCCAGGTCGGCCATGAAGATATTGGCATATTGTGGGGCCATGCGGGTGCCCATAGCAGTGCCACTGATCTGAAGATATATATTGTCATCAAATTTGAAATAGTTGTGTGTAAGTATAAAGGCACAGAGCTCAGCAGCCAGTTGTGCTGTGGCATCATCAGGGATAGTGTTCCTGACAGCTTGTATTCCGTTTGTGTAGAGAGCCTCTACATCCATGGTGGCTAGGATGGTGTTTTCTGGGAGGTCACCAATGCATTGTAGTTTCCTCGGAAATCCTGGATGCCCCATCATCTCGGGCATTGGCACTCTCACTGAAGGACTGTCTGGATATATGGACTCTCTACTCAGACCCTATGCCGTTGTCATCATGAACAGGTCTGACTATCAAAAGGAGGCAGCCAGACAACTCTCTACTCAGACCCTATGCCACTAGCACTCCCTCCCACCAATAGCACAAGAAAAAGAACTCCACATGGACTCCTCCTGAGGGTCGAAATGACAGCCTGGACCTATACATTGAATGCTTCCGCCGGCGTGCACAGGCAGAAATCGTGGAACAACAACATCGCTTGCCTCACAACCTAAGTCGTGCAGAACGCAATGCCATCCACAGCCTCAGAAACCACCCTGACATTATCATCAAAGAGGCTGATAAAGGAGGTGCCGTTGTCATCATGAACAGGTCTGACTATCAAAAGGAGGCAGCCAGACAACTCTCCAATACCAAATTCTACAGGCCACTTCCCTCAGATCCCACTGAGGAATACACTAAGAAACTACAGCATTTACTCAGGACACTCCCTACACTAACACCAGAAGAAATCAACATACCCCTAGAGCCCCGACCAGGGTTATTCTATCTACTACCCAAGATCCACAAACCCGGAAATCCTGGACGCCCCATCATCTCGGGCATTGGCACTCTCACTGAAGGACTGTCTGGATATATGGACTCTCTACTCAGACCCTATGCCACTAGCACTCCCAGCTATCTCCGAGACACCACTGATTTCCTGAGGAAACTACAATGCATTGGTGACCTCCCAGAAAACACCATCCTAGCCACCATGGATGTAGAGGCTCTCTACACAAACGGAATACAAGCTGTCAGGAACACTATCCCTGATGATGCCACAGCACAACTGGCTGCTGAGCTCTGTGCCTTTATACTTACACACAACTATTTCAAATTTGATGACAATATATATCTTCAGATCAGTGGCACTGCTATGGGCACCCGCATGGCCCCACAATATGCCAATATCTTCATGGCCGACCTGGAACAACGCTTCCTCAGCTCTCGTCCACTCACACCCCTTCTCTATCTACGCTACATTGATGACATCTTCATCATCTGGACCCATGGGAAGGAGACTCTGGAAAAATTCCACCATGATTTCAACAGCTTCCACCCCACCATCAACCTCAGCCTGGACCAATCTACACGGGAGGTCCACTTTCTTGACACCACGGTGCAAATAAGTGATGGTCACATTAACACCACCCTATATCGAAAACCCACCGACCGCTATGCCTACCTTCATGCCTCCAGCTTCCATCCCGGGCACATCACATGATCCATTGTCTACAGCCAAGCACTGAGGTACAACCGCATCTGCTCTGACCCCTCAGACAGAGACCAACACCTACAAAATCTCCACCAAGCATTCTCAAAACTACAATACCCACACGAGGAAATAAGGAAACAGATCAACAGAGCCAGACGTGTACCCAGAAGCCTCCTACTGCAAGACAAACCCAAGAGAGAAACCAACAGGACTCCGCTGGCCATCACATACAGCCCCCAGCTAAAACCCCTCCAACGCATCATCAAGGATCTACAACCCATCCTGGACAATGATCCCACACTTTCACAGGCCTTGGGTGGCAGGCCAATCCTTGCCCACAGACAACCTGCCAACCTGAAACATATTCTCACCAGTAACTGCACACCACACCATAATAACTCTAGCTCAGGAACCAATCCATGCAACAAACCTCGATGCCAACTCTGCCCAACTCTGCCTCGATGCCAACTCTATCTACACCAGCGACACCATCACAGGACCTAACCAGATCAGCCACACCATCACTGGTTCATTCACGTGCACATCCACCAATGTAATATACGCCATCATATGCCAGCAATGCCCCTCTGCTATGTACATTGGCCAAACTGGACAGTCTCTACGGAAAAGGATAAATGGACACAAATCAGACATTAGGAATGGCAATATACAAAAACCTGTAGGAGAGCACTTCAACCTCCCTGGCCACACTATAGCAGACCTTAAGGTGGCCATCCTGCAGCAAAAAAACTTCAGGACCAGACTTCAAAGAGAAACTGCTGAGCTTCAGTTCATCTGCAAATTTGACACCATCAGCTCAGGATTGAACAAAGACTGTGAATGGCTTGCCAATTACAGAACCAGTTTCTCCTCTCTTGGTTTTCACACCTCAACTGCTAGAACAGGGCCTCATCCTCCCTGATTGAACTGACCTCGTTATCTCTAGCTTGCTTGCTAGCACACATATATATACCTGCCCCTGGATATTTCCATTACATGCATCTGAGGAAGTGGGTATTCACCCACGAAAGCTCATGCTCCAAAACATCTGTTAGTCTATAAGGTGCCACAGGATTCTTTGCTGCTGTATGATGAATTGTGCTGTGTAATGAAATCTGTTTGAAACCCAAGAAAGGCATGTGGTCTCCCTCCCACACGTTCCATAACAGGGTCTGTTTTCATTGACACTGTAGGTGCTTTGGACAGGGATTGGGGACAATACTATGGTGTATTTGTATGGAGTTCATAAAAGGAAAAGTTCTAAAAGGGCTTTTAATTAAATGATATTTTCATTTACCATGATCTGTTTCATATCGTAAATGTTTTCTAGATTGAAATTTGTTTTTACATAGGACTTAGAATAATAGAATATTAGGGCTGGAAGAGACCTCAGGAGGTCATTGAGTCCTATCCCCTGCTCAAAGCAGAACCAACACCAACGAAATCATCCCAGCAAGGGCTTTATCAAGCCGGGCCTTAAAAACCTCTAAGCTGTCTAAACCACCACCTGTCTAGGTAATCCATTCCAGTGCTTTACCACCCTCCTAGTGAAATAGTGTTTCCTAATATCCAACCTAGCCTTGAGTATATTAATTGTCCCATAGTTTGAAAAGCTGCAGCCTTTCATGTGCCTTAAGTTTGTCACTAATTACTTTGGCATTTAAACTCTACTAGGGTATCAGAATTGCCCACAGAATGAACAGCAGCAGGAGCAGACTGTGCTGAGACAAACACTCCAACTCTTAAATGATACTGATGTTGACAACTATGCACTGAAATAAATTATTTTTTGTGCTAATGGATAAGTAGAAAGTCCATGTTAAGGCAGAGAGCTCCTTTGGCCCATGTTTGGGCATGGGTTTCATACAATATTGTTACGAACAGTTAGGATTTATCATTCCCAAAGTATTCACCATACAGTTATTTGGAGCTCTGAGGCAACAAAGAGAGAGAGGGAGCGCTCAGATCCTTCTACCACTTGATCTAAAAGAGGCTCTCTATTAATATTACCAGTATATGGCCTATGACATGCAGTTGAGCCATTTTGATTCTATTCCATAGGGCAGTTGAATACATTACTTAATTTTTAAATAAAACCTTTTGTCCTTGATCACAGTGTTCTTTGCAAGCTCTACAGCTGCTGTGCACCATTACTAAAATGCAGTTGCTTGAAATAGAGGGTGACTGTCAAAAGACAGCAGGAAAGGGTGGAAAATCTTGGATCCATACCAGCAGGAAAAACTCCTAATCTTATGAAAAGTGCCACCATTCAAAAGACCTACACTTAGTAAACTGCATAGTAATCAATTTATCTACCTTGGAAGGTTGAAGGGCAAGTCAGCTTTGATGGCATTATAAATCTGTGGTTCCAGGACATCTACAGCAGGTGTTCCTAACCTAGGACAAATGATGCCTGTGCAGCTCCATTGAAATAGATTTGTTATAATGAGACTGAGATCTCCATTCCAAATGTGCACTCAAAGGATCCGGCCAATAAAACTACTCTTGGATCTTAATTCACCACATAGTTTTGATGCAAAGTAACAATAATTGAGCTTACATTTATACAGTGTTTTTCATCAATAGATTAAATTGAAGGGGGCAGATATCACCTCTGCCATATTCTCTCGTTATTTCTTCTAGCCCACCAGCACTAGGCTTATGCAGACTGAGCTTCTGCCAGCTAGCCCTCATCCAATATGCAGTCTCTACCAGACATTGGTAAAGCTGAAAAAGACTTAGCACACATACTGATGGATGGCGCTACAGCCTATACGGTCTCTGAAATTATAGGAGGATTGTATGTAAGCAGAATGTCATAATGCAAACTGGAATTTGCCCAGGTTCCTGGACAGAGGTGGTCAAATTATTAATCACAAATAAGTTATCCAACATACTTAGCCCTCTGTCCTGTTTACAAATTTATCCCATTTTCTGTGAGTGATGTCATCACTTGCAAGAATAACACATTTCAACCTGTTAGTTTGCTTCAACTATTCGCTATTCATCACGAGCAGTTGGTCACCTCCTACCTTCCCGCAAGACTCCTGTCATCTTAGCTGCTACCATCCTCAGACCTAGTGATATCATTCATACAGGTTAATATCTAAGGATGAAGACTGAAAGGCAGTCTTCCAGGCTTGTGGACAAATTGTCAAAATCCACAAGGCAAAACAGGTAAGTTGTCTTCTGTAGATTAGGAATTTATTCTCTATGAAGGTAAGTGTGATTAAAAAGAAAATGTATTCCTGTTGGCTAAATAGTTGTGCATGTTTATTATGGAAGTACTTAAAAGGACAATATGAAACTAAAAAAAAATCATATGTTGTACAAATACACACATTTCTTTACCAGTATTGCTAATGCTACTCTGAATTTTTATTATTCTCTCATTTTTAACTTTCTAGTTCACTTGTCACTATTTACATTCTTTGCTTACTTTTGTCATTGACTTGATTTAATACTGATTTGGCAAGAGAAGTGCAGTAATGCAAGTAGATTTTAACTCCTACTGATACAGTATCAACCCCCAAACCCCTTCACAAAAATGTTCTGTGAATAGAGCCCTGCGCAGATACAAATGTATACCTGTGGACGTGGATATCCTTGGATAGAAAATCAGTATCTGCTGAACCGCAGAGCTCTCCCAGGAACTGCAGTGGCAAAAGGAGCAGGACGTGGTGTGACATTATTGACATGAACTGTGACCATATATCAGAGGGATAGCCGTGTTAGTCTGGATCTGTAAAAGCAGCAAAGAGTCCTGTGGCACCTTATAGACTAACAGACATTTTGGAGCATGAGCTTTCGTGGGTGAATACCACTTCGTCGGATGTTATGTTAGTCTATAAGGTGCCACAGGACTCTTTGCTGCTGTGACCATATAGATCATTGTTGCAACCAAGGTCCTGTAGTTGCACCAAATCTTGTATAAAGGAGATTAAGTAAGGTGTCTATAGAAAGGTTGCAGGTTTCAGAGGGGTAGCCGTATTAATCTGCATTAGTAAAAATGACGAGGAGTCCCTGTGGCACCTTAGAGACTAACACATTTATTTGGGCATAAGCTTTCATGAGCTATAACCCATTTCATCAGATGCATGGAGTAGAAAATATAGTAGGCAGGTATAAATATACAGCACATGAAATGATGGGAGTTGCCTTCCTGAGTGGGGGGGTCGATGCTAATGAGGCCAATTGAATTAGGGTGGATGTGGCCCATTTCCAATAGTTGACAAGAAAGGGTGAATATCAACAGAGGGAAAATTACTTTTTGTAGTGCTAACGAGGCCAATTCAATCATGGTAGAAACAGTTGAAAAGAAGATGTGAGTATCAACAGAGGGAAAATTATTTTTTATAGTGACCAAGCCACTCCCAGTCTTTATTCAGGCCTAATTTGATGGTGTCAAATTTGCTAATTAATTCCAGTTCTGCAGTTTTTCTCATCAAAGTCTGTTTTTGAAGGGTTTTTTTTGTTGAAGAATTGCCACTTTGAAGTCTGTTATTGAGTGTCCAGGGAGATTGAAGTGCTCTCCTACTGGTTTTTGAATGTGATATATGCCATCATGTGCCAGTAATGCCCTTCTGCCATGTACATTGGACAAACTGGGCAGTCTCTATGCAAGAATTGTAACATTGAGTGTTTTGTTTTATTTTGCTTGGTAACTTACTTTGTTCTGTCTGTTATTACTTGTAACCACTTAAACCCTACTTTTTTACTTAATAAAATCACTTTTGCTTATTAATTAACCCAGAGCAAGTAATTAATACCTGGGGGAGAAAACAGCTGTGCAAATCTCTTTATCAGTGTTATAGAAAGCAGACAATTTATGAATTTATCCTATATAAGCTTTATACAGAGTAAACAGATTCATTTGGGGTTTGGATCCCATTGCCAGCTGGATGTCTGGGTGCTAGAAACAGGAGCACTTGCTAAGTCATTTTCAGTTAAGTCTGCAACTTTAGGGGTGTGGGTCAGACCCTGGGTCTGTGTTACAGCAGATTAGCATGTCTGGCTCAACAAGATAGAGTTCTGGAGGCCCAAACTGGCAGAGAAAACAGGCTCAGAGGTAGTCTTAGCACATCAGGTGACATTCCCAAGGGAGTCTCTGTGACCAAGCCATCACACGTGGGACCACCTCTTCAAGGAGCCAGTGCCTCACACCAGTAGCTCTTCCAGTCTGCCTGTACTGCCACCAGCCCTGCCACCAGGCCTTCCATCCAGCTTCATCTCCTGTCTGGGGTCTGTACAGCTCTGCTGGAGGAGAGGGCTGTGGGCAGTGCTGGGGATGGTATAGCTGTGAAGGAGGAGTTGCTGGAATAGAGCACTGGCTCCAGGGAGCAGTGGTCCCATGTTCTGCTTTCTTTCGTCACTGCAGTTCCCAGCAGAACCCTGTGGTTCAGAAGATACCGATTTTCTATCCGCAGATATCCGCCTCTGTGGGTATACATTTGTATCTGCATAAGGGCTCTACAAATCATTCTTGAAAATGTGTCTTTCTAGTAAGGCATACCAGCAATAAATGTCTCAATGGTACAGTGTACCTGACCATACAGACTTACTTGCACCAGTGGAGAAGTGCCACCTATTTTGTCTGGGTTATCATAAAGAAAAAGTTTAAAAGTCAGAAGTATCCTGTTTTGCACGTGTGTGCCAGAATGAGATTACAAATGGAAGTGCCTTGAACTTCTTGTGCTAGAGACAGAAAAGTTAATGCACTAATTTGGGTGCCAAGAGAAACCATATAGAAAAGATGTCTTGTACAGCATGTGAATAAGTTGATGATAGGATCCAGAGTTACCAAGAAGACTTTATTACTTTGTTTTTTTATGTATGTAAAGGACTGAAGGAAGGATACAGTAAAAGTCCATAGACTTGATTTTGATCTCACTTATGCTAGTCATACAATGGTATAACTCCACAGACTTCAATGGGATTACTCTGAATTTCCACTTCTGTTCATGAGAGGAGTCCAATATCTTTGGAGTCCAATATCCTATTATGTCTACTCTCTTATTGGAAGAATAATAGGGTCAGATCCTTAGAAACTAGATAGATTTAGATGGAACATGTCTTTCTAGTTTTGATTTTAAAAACATACTCCTACTCACTTATAGTATAGAGGACATCTCTCATTATCAGTTATGGGGAAAGGGGGTTGATAAATAGAAGTTTATCTCCTAGCAGCAAGCTCCATGCTCTGGGGTTGGGAACACACATTTATTCAAAAGCTGCTCAATAATTTATAATGGAATTGCAGTGTATTTAATTACAATGTTTCAGTTGCATTGACTTTGATAATGTAGATGCAATGCAGGTGGATGTAGGTGTGCATTTCAAAAGATGTAAAACTAATTGTAGTCAGTTAATTACACTGTGTAAAACAAGTCATGAGATTCCAAAGGACTGGGAGTTGCAGAGAATGGGAGGTCAGGAGGAGAATTCATTTCTTGTACCAGCAGCTCTGTAGCTACACCAGAGCAAAACTGGAGTGGTTAAATGGCTTTGTTCAGTTCAATGCCAGCACTGCCTTTCTGCTGCAGAGATTGGCCAGCCAGTCTGCCAACAGCCATAGTATTCAGTGGCCTGCATTCCCCCAATGGCATCTTCATTTGGATTAGAACCATAATTTATGTTGCTAACCTTGCATAGCATGTAACCATGTGTATTCCTCTTGAAATATAAATATAAATATAAAACCAAGCCAATGTGACCAGTTAACAACATGAGAATATGACATACTGCATACAGAGTTTACTCCTGGGGGAAATCTGAGCCACTGCATGTGCGCAGAATTCATGTCTCCCACAGATTTATTTGCTTCCCCGCAAAAAAATGACTTTCTAACAAGAAAGCAATGGGAAGCTGCAAGAGCAATCACACCACTCCTTAGCTTCCCAGGTATATTGTTTCAGGCACCCAGAGCAGCTGGCAGAGAGGTAAATCACTATAGGTCTGGGGACACCCCAGTCAGTGTTCCTACCCTGAGCTGGGATCAGCTGCTAGTCCCAGCTTGGCTGGAGGCAGGAGAGGACGGAACTTCCACTTCCTCTGGAAGAGTGACTGGGACTGTGTCAGATCCACCACCAGAAACCTCTCCCAGCTGCAGGAAGCTCAGCATTCTCCCCTGCTTCCTGCCCCCACCACTCCTCAGCCATGGAGGGAGGGGTCACTGTATGGAGAGCTGCTCCCCCATTTGCCCAACCCTAATGAATCTGGACCTCCCATTACCACACACACCCCTTCCAAGCCTCCCCCTGTACACCCTGAACCCCTCTAGCCCTCCACATCTGAACCCCACCCCACTGAACCTCAACCGCTGCACCTGGAGCCCCCTGTAACCAGACCCCCTGCCTCCAGACCCAGAGCCCTGCACCCAGACAATCCCCCACTGAGCTCCCTGCATTCAAACCCTCAACCTGATGAGCCCCATTCCCCAGAAGCATCATGAGCCCCCACATCAAGACCCCCATGCCACTGATCCCAAACGAGCTACAATCAGAACCCCCCCCACTGAGCCCCAACCACCTTGACCTGGAACCCCCACAACAAGCCTCTGTGCATCTGGATCCCCTCACACCTAGACCTCCCCACTGAGCTGCCTGCACCCAGATTGTCCCACACAGAATTCTCTCACCCCACACCTGGATCCCCCCACACTGAGCCCCTCCACACTTGGATCCTGCCTGGCTGAGCCTACCTGCCCACACTTGGTGCACCTGGCACAGAGGGGCAGGGCCCCAGAGTGTTTCTGGGGCAGGCCCAGGCCTTGTGCTATATCAGGGTCGGGTGCAACCTCACCACTGAGTCTGTGTCCTGGGGATGGGAGGGCTGCAGGGTGATCTCCCACCTTTGTGTAGCCACTGGCTTGTACTCCCCACTGCCATGTTGGAACCTCTGCAATTATTTATTGACAAATAAAACTTGCAGAATTTTTTATTTTTTGGCGCAGAATGTCCTCAGGAGTAAGTTATTTTTTTCCTTATCTTTGTAACTGAAGAATTAGTAGTAGAAAAAGAGTTTGTTTAAATTAAAAACAGGATCAAGAGTTTAGGAACTACCAGTGCTGATTATTTGAAACCAAACAGAACTACATTATTTAATGGACTGACTTACAGTACTATTCTATTGTATAACAGTTTTTATACCACCCTCACCACCATAGTATGTGAGTGATATTCACAGTGATTAAGTGATGTAACTATCACCATCATGTGTGGTTCATTCTCTCCCCAACAGTTGGGATGGGAACCCAAACTTCCAATTTCTTCACTTCTGTGTGTGTAAAATCTCAACCCCAGTATTCCATTAATTGGAATATGATGGGGGAGTAGACAGCAACTGGTGTTGATGAAGCTATTGGGTCTTTTTGTTATGATTTAATGTGATTTGAATTTGTAATTAAATAAATTAAACTGTTTACAAGTCATAAACAAACATTTCTGTTTTGCCCTAAATACATCTCTGATCTGTCAGTAGCAGAGAACATAGATGCACTTTCAGAATATGTGCTCAGGAACATGCAAATAGGACAATTCCCAAAGTACTTAAATAGTGTAACCTCCAGGAACATTAGTACAGTCTATAAATATTTTTGCTGTTAAAAACGATGAAAATTAGTGTGTATATAAGATATAGGTAGGGCTCTGAATAAATTGTCTCATAATGCTGTTTTTTTCACGATTTAAAGATGCGTTTGGACTGGAAATACTGCACTGCAGATCTAAAACGTTTCTCTGGAACATACACAAGGATTCCGTTTTAATTTGATTTGCATTTTAAATGTCAAAGGAAACATTACATAGCTACCAATAATGAGTAATTCATTGAGAAATAGCATATGTTTATTATTGTAAACAGAAACAGACTTTGCCAAGGCCAACGTAATATAAATTTCATTTGATCACTTGGGAGATATGCAAGATGTGTAACAAGCAGTAAATGTCATACTGTGGCAGGCATTTTTGGCCTATCACCCACTGTCCAGGCAGAAGACTTCCTACTCCCTCATACTAGCCGCTTGCTAGATTCCCTACGCATTCACCCTTCTAGCTTAATTTTCTAGTGCTAGGGAGCAAACAGAACCTTCAGGTAATAATTGCCTGGGTTTCAACTCCACACCTTTGTAAGAGTGTTTTCCTCTTCCATAATCTCTGAGGACAACTCCTACTCAGCACCATACATCTTTAACCCTCCAAAAGACATCTTATAAGCTGTTCTTTTCACACAGTTACTGTCGGTTATAGTGAGGGTTGGCAGAATTTGATTTTTATTTTTTATAATTTCTACAGGTCTTAGTATTTATTTTTAAATATTTTTTTTAATTTTTATCTGCTTACATTTTCATAGTTGTGGGAAATTATGGGTGGGGATGAAGAGAATAATTTAATGAAAATCACTAAAATTCAAAAAGTTAAAGATTTATAGCTATTAAAAAGACCCTATCAACAGAACACGTAAAAATACAGAGTACCGTATATACTCGATCATAAACTGGTTCATTTATAAGCCAACCCCGCCTCCCCCACAGATGGATAAGTAAAAATGGTAAATTTTTATGACCCATTCATAAGCCGTCCTTATAATTCAGGGGTCAGCAAACTTTGGCTCCCAGCCCATCAGGTTGACCGAGATAGTTTGTTTACCTTGAGCATCCGCAGGCACGGAGGTAAACCTAAATAAACAAAATGTCATGGCCCGTCAGCAGCTTACCCTGACAAGCTGGGACAGCAACTGGTGGGGAAATTTTGAATGGGGGGAGAAGCTGGGGGTCAGGAGAGTAACCCCTGTGACCACCCTCCACATGACCCCTCCCAGTGTAACCCCATCCTGCCCCACCCCAAGCCCAGGGCTCCCACACTCTCCCCATCCCTTCCCACCTTACCTGGTGCGGGCCAGGGAAGTTTGTCTCTGGCCTGGCTGGAGCTGCTCCAGCAAGCTGGGCAGTGCAGCCGCATCCTGCCAGCCCTGGAGCAGCAGCTGCTTCAGAAGCTGGGGGGAGAACAGTGTGGCCAGAAGCAGAGAGACTCTGGCCCTGTCTCTTCCCTTCTGGCTCTGCTGCCTCTCCTTGCCCCTCTGTTGGGAGGAGAGGCTGTGCCCCACCTCTCCCTCTCTATACCCATTCATAAGCCAACCCCCTTCTCTGATGCTTCCCTTTTTTACTAACAAAATTCGGCTTATGAACTCGTATATACAGTAAGAATCCTTAAATCAAACTCTAATACATTCTCAAGCAGCACTTTTCTTTCTTTGCCTATCTGTACATTTGGATTATTATTGATGGAAATGTTTTTTGTCAGTTTGTGTGCATACACTACAGTGAAATGGATGTTTACTGACATTTACTGATAAAAATCTAATTTTTTCAAGTCTCTTTATCCTACTTTACTGAGGACACAGGCAGAGTCTCTACTATGTTCAAGTCCAGTTCTTAATTGGATATGTAGGGGCATAAGTGCAACAGAGCAAACATTTCCCTGGCCAAAGGTTTCAATCACCATGTCAATAACTCTTTTAACCTCAGCTGGCACTGGAAGAGAAGGATGAAGTTTGACACAAATTCAACTATTCTCAAACAGTAGTGTAAGCCACTATTTGTGTGTGTTGTGTTCTCCTTCTGTGTCTAACCACAGGGAGATTGGGCCTGTTGAAGCTCATCCATTGAGAACCTGTCTGTAAAGATCAAGCTTACAGGCTCTCACGTTTTCAGCTCTGGAAAGTTCTCTGTGTTGGTGGTGGACACCACACAGTAGCCTAATAGAGTCTTATTTTTAGAAATGCTGATTACCTGTTGCTCCCATTAACTTCAAATGGAGTTGTGGTGTGTGTGCTTAGTACTTCTGAAAATCAGGCCCTATGTTACAACTGGACCACTGAGCCATCCCTACATTTGAGATTAGTTTGAATGAAGTGAAGCAAAACTGTGCACTATCCTGAGGTGGCTTCCTAAGTGAATTTAGTGCTCGCAAAGAGTGCTGGTCTTCATCAGCCCTTGGAGACTGAAGTGTTTATATTCAGAACAAATGCAGAAAAGGCAGTAGAAGTGCAAGCTTCTTCACAGTTCTCCAGTAATATATAACTACCCTGATAAGGTTGCCATGTTTCTAATTGGTGGTAACTGGACCCTCAAGGCCCTGCCCCCCCGCTCTGTCTCTTTCCCCCAAGACCCCCCTCCCCTCCATCGCTTGCTCCTCTCCTTCCTTCCCCATGTCACTTGGTGGATCATCTCAGGGAGTCTGCTTGCAGGTAGGAGGGGGCCACAGCTGAGCAGGTGCTGGTTCAGGTTAATGACCTGGCAACTCCCCCACCTCATTGTAACCATGCTTTTGGTTCAGGTGCCATTTAGTGTTGTCGGGTCCCTGGCACCTGGCAACCCTAAATGGCACCCAGACACAGAAGCCAAAAACTGGACTGTCTGGGTAAAATCAGGATGGGTGGCAACCCTATACCCTGACCTCTAGGGGACAGAGGGTCACAATCTTTTCTAGAGTAATACACCTTGTGGATAGGGAGGAAGAGGTAGATGAGGTATATCTTGACTTTAGTAAGGCTTTTGATACTGTCTCCCATGACCTTCTCATAAACAAACTGGGGAAATACAACCGAGATGGAGCTACTATAAGGTGGGTGCATAACGGGTTGGAAAACAATTCCCAGAGAATAGTTAACAGTGAAGCTGGAAGGGCATATCAAGTAGGGTCTCGCAGGGAACAGTTCTGGGTCTGGTTCTGTTCAATATCTTCATCAATGATTTAGACAATGGCATACAGAGTACACTTATAAAGTTTGCAGACGATATGAAGTTGGGAGGGGTTGCAAGTGCTTTGGAGGATAGGTTTCAAAATGATCTGGACAAACTGGAGAAATGGTCTGAAGTAAATAGAATGAAATTCAATAAGGACAAATGCTAAGTACTCCATTTAGGAAGGATACATTTTGCATACATACAAAATTGGAAATGACTGCCTAGGAGGGAGTACTGCAGAGAGGGATCTGGGGGTCAGAGTGGAACACAAGCTAAATATGAGTTAACAATGTAACACTATTGCAAAAAAAAGCAAACATCATTCTGGGATGTATTAGCAGGTGTGTTGTAAGCAAGACACGAGAAGTAATTCTGCTCTACTCCACACTAATTAGGCTTCAAATGGAATATTGTATTCCGTTCTGGGTCCACTTTACAGGAAGGATGTGGACAAATTGGAGAGAGTCAAGAGAAGAGCAACAAAAATGATACAGGTCTAGAAAATATGACTTATGAGGGAAAATTGAAAAAACTGAGTTTGTTTAGTCTGGAAAGGAGAAGACTGAGAGGGGACATGATAACAGTTTTCAACTACATAAAAGTTTGTTACAAAGAGGAATAAGAAAAATTGTTCTCCTTAACCTCTGAGAACAGGACGAGAAGCAATGGGCTTGGTTTAGGCTGGACATTTGGAAAAACTTCCTGACTGTCAGGGTGGTTAAGCACTGGAATAAATTGCCTACGGAGGTTGTAGAATCTCCATCATTGGAGATTTTTAAAAGCAGTTTAGACAAACACCTGTCATGGATGGTCTAGAAGATACTTAGCCATGAGTGCAGGGGACTGAACTAGATGGCCTCTCCAGGTCTCTTCCTGTCCTACAATTCTATGATTGTCTGTCAGTCTATTTAATCTTCCATCTCTCCACTGTGACTGCCAACAAAGTTGCCATTTCATAGATTCTAAGGCCAGAAGGGATCATTGTGATCATCTAGTCTGACTTCCTGAATAACATGGGTCCTAGAACTTTCCCAGAATAATTCCAATCTTGATTTAAAAATGGCCAGTGATGTAAAATTCACAATGCCCCCTGGTAACTTGTTCCAATGGTTAATTACCCGTATTGTTAAAATTTATACCTTATTTCCAATCTCAATTTCTCTGGTTTCAACTTCTAGCTGTTGGATCATATTATACCTTTTTCTGCTAAATTGAAGAGCCCATTATCAATATTTGTTCACTGGGTAGGCACTTACAGACTGTAATCAAGTCACCCTTAACCTTCTCATGTGTCCACTGACCCATAATTTGGATTAACGGGGTGTGAATAGCTGTGCATATCAAAGTGCTGAGCTATGACCCCTCCTTCTCCCCCATGTGGGCAAAGTGGACGTGAACTTAAAGATCCCAAGTTCACAAAAATGTAGTGGATTTTAAGCTCACACCAGTAGCATCCAAGAGTTACATCACAGGTCTTTGGCGTGTACAGCTATTCACACTCCCTTAGTCAGAACTGTGTGGCAGGGTAAACATCTTTTTTGTTGGACTCAAGGGGCTCAATCTATTTAGCTTATCACTATAAGGCATGTTTTCAAATCCTTTAATTATTCACATGGCTCTTCTCTGAACATGTTCCAATTTATCAACACCCTTCCTGAATTGTGGACATTAGAACTGGACACAGTGTTCCAGCAGCAATCAAACAAGTGCCAAATTCAGAGGTACAATAATCTATTCCTTTTCAAGATTTCCCTGTTTATTCACCCAAGGATTGCATTAGCCTTTTGGCCATGGCATTGCACTTGGAGCACATGTTCAGCTGATTACTCTACTCAACCCGAAATCTTTTTCAGATTCACTGCTCACCAGGATAGAGTTCCCCATCTTGTAAATATTGCCTACATTCTTTGTTCTTGGATATATACATTTAGCCATATCAAAAACACATTGTTTACTTGTGCCGTTTATCAAGTGATCCAGATGACTTTGTTTCAGTGACCTGTCCTCTTCATTATTTACCACTCCCCAAATATTTGTGTTGTCTGCAAAATTTATCAATGATGATTTTTATGTTCTCTTCCAGGTCACTGGCAAAATGTTAAATAGTGTATGGCCAACAACTGATCCCTGTGAGATGCCACCTGCTTGATGTTGGTTCCCTGTTTACAGTTACATTTTCAGACCTATCAGTTAGCCAGTTTTTAATTCACTGAGTGTATGCCATGTTAATTTTGTATTCTGGGTTTTAATCCAAATGTTCTGTGACACAAAGTGAAATGCTTTACAGAAGTCTGTTATATCAGCACTATTAATATTTATCAACCAAACTTGTAATCTCATCAAAAAAAGATACCAAGTTAGTCTGACAGGTTCTATTTTCCATAATGCCTGCTGGTTGACATTAATGATATTACCCTCCTTTAATTCTTTATTAATTGAATCCCGTATCAACCACTCCATTATCTTACCCAGGATTGATGTTAGACTGACAGGCCTATAATTACCCAAATCATCCAATTTACTTTTTTTAAGAATTGGCACATTAGATTTCTGCTAGTGTTCTTGGAACACTGGGAAGTTCCAGTCCTATTGAAAATCAACATTAGTGGTCAAGTGAGCTCCCCAAACAGCTCTTTTAAAACTCTCAGATGCAAGTTATCCAGGCCTGCTGATTTAAAAATGTCTGACCTTAGTAACTGCTGCTTAGCATCCTTATTAGTTGGAATGGAAAGAGCGTCATCATATGATATGACTACATCATCTGGCTTTTTCCTAAATACAGAACAGAAATATTTATTGAACACTTCCACCTTTTATACATTGGAGCCCCTTTTTGGTGGGAGTGCAGTGAAATAGATGCCTGGTCATTATAAATGGGACAATCAAGTAATTTCACAGATGTTACTAGTCAATAGCTGATCTACAACTAACTTGAACTGGTGACCTAGACGTGGAATGGTTTATCTGGTATCACCACTCCCCTGAGCCAACTAGTACTACGCTGAGACTATGATTAGCTGGCAGTAGGCAGTCACAGTGTTGGTGTGCGCTTCCCTGAGATTATAGATATTCTCACAGTGTATTAGTGTTACAATATGCATTAAAAAAGTTACTGTTTTCTTTCAGAGCTGAGCACAATGATAGTATGGTGAGCTCAGGAGTGAAGACATGAGGATGGAGATCTGTGAAATTGGCTTTAGAATTTCTGGAAACCATGGTGTGTTTGGAGTACACAGGGCATCTAGAAGAGAATACAGGAGACTTGGCATGATAGAGGAGGCTTCAGAAACTAATGATGGAATAGCTAGGGGAGTGAGGTACAGAGGCCCCGGGTTCTAGGATGAAGCTGAGAAACAGTGGAATGTCAGAGGGAAGCTGAAGCAGATGTCAAAGTGTCAAGGGAGCAGCTGAGAAACATTTCTAGGAGTAATCAAGCAATAGTTGGAGACAGAAGTTTGAAGGGAGTAGCAGAAGACATGGAAAAAATGGTTCTGCAGGATCTGGTAAAAGAAAGTTATTCAGAAAGTAGGACAGCTTTAGGTTGGCCCTGGGTAAGTAAGTGGGAAGGTGCAGAAGTTGAGGACTCAGAGTTTAGGGTCACAAGGGCTCATCATGATCATTTTGTAAGGCCACAGAACCTCACTCATCCAGCTGTATGATTCTTTCTCAGTGAATTGTGGGAGAACTTATCTGTCTTTCTGGGCACTGAAAAAATGTGGCCTTAAAACAAAAGAGGAGTGAGAAATAGCAGCCTACTGTGGAACTCAGGGTACGTCTTCACTACCCACCATATCGGCGGGTAGCAATCGATTGCTCGGGGATCGATATATCGCGTCTCATCTAGACGCGATATATCGATCCCCGAACGCGCTTATATCGATTCCGTAACTCCACCAACCCAAACGGAGTTGTGGAATCGACAGGGGGAGCGGCGGACATTGATCCCGAGCCGTGAGGATGGTGAGTAATTCGATCTTAGATACTTCGACTTCAGCTACGTTATTCACATAGCTGAAGTTGCGTATCTAAGATCGATTTTCCTCCGTAGTGTAGACCAGCCCTAAGAAAGTGGTCAAAGGAAAGAGTTCATAGAAAATCCTCAAACTGTCTGGAGAGAATGACAGAGGTTGAGAGATGGAGTACCCTATCACTGTGTGGGGGCAGGGCAGTAGAGTAGAAACAAGAAAAGAACAGCCAAATAATTTTAGAGCCAAGTCTTGAGAAACCCAGGGAATGAAGAGATGGGTTCAGAGTGACCAGGATAGAACAGAAAGAATCAGAGCAGCTTAAAAATCAAAGAAATAAATATCACAGACTTATTGTGTTACTGGCCAACGGTTTTATTACAATAATAAAATGTGAGATTTTAATCAACATGTTTCTCATATGCAGAAGATTTGTATAGCGCTGGAGTCTTTATTCTACAGTACAAATGCTAATAAGAATGTTTAATATGAAAGCTGTAAAAAAACCAAAAGGTTAGCAAAACTTGTAAAACTGCAGAAAACAAAAACAACCAAAAGGTGGGGAGGTGGCAGGACACACACACTCTTTTGCAGAGGAAGTGAAGTTTGCAAAAATCAGGTAAAAATGTCTCATTTTAAGAGTGGTGGCAAGGAAAAAATGATACCTAGTTCCGGTAAGCCCCAGGCTGATTTTCTTTTTAAAAAAAATATCCTATGAGAGAGAGTTGGAATTTGGACAGCTCATGCTACCATAAGTAGTCCTTCCCTGAATGCATGGCAAAGCTCCATCTCTCTGGTAGGCTAGTGAAGTATACTGTGGTGCCTTGTGGTCTGCCCAGAATAATACTACCAGTTCTCAGACATTTTCATAGCGTGGATTGCCTTTTAATAGATTCTCATGGATCATTTCTCTTCTCTCCACTATCCGGTGAGCCACCTCTTCCCAGGTGCAAAAGCATATCATCCCTGTGGTAATGATAGCAATTGATTACATGGAAAAGACTGTTAAAAACATGTTTAATATTACTTTTCCATGTAATCAATTGCTATCATTAGCACAGGGATGATATGCTTTTGCACCTGGGAAGAGAAGATGCCAGTCCTCTGTGGAGCAGCTACAAGTGCTCTCTAGACCACCAGCTATCTGTTGAAGCAGTATCTTTTATTAAGACTCCAGTGAACATCTGTTGGTCTGTTCTTCTAATTCCAAAGCTGAAACTTTATTTACCATTTGTAATAATCATTTTTCACCGTTAACTCAGAGAAAATGAGGTATTTTATTTCTAGCAATATCCAATTTAGCCTAAAAGACTGAATCTTAGACCTTGAATTGCTTGAAACTATATTTGCTAATGAAAATGTAGGCATAACAGCTGGTTGTGCCCTTGCAGAAATCCTATCTGCTCATTGAATAATGCCTTAAGAGTGTAGAGGGGATTATACAATGGATGATCTGTTTGTATTCTCCATAAAATCTGCAGATGCCATGGGTGTTTTTAAGGATTTGTCTAAAGAACCCCCTTCTTGTCCTTCCCTCTTGACTTTGGAAGCTTTATAAGAATTACAAGAATGGGGAACATGCCTCCTTGAGCTAATAAGAAATTAGATGTTCAGAACAGGAAAAAGTTAACTACAAACCCCAAGAGAAACTTCTAGGGGTCAAAAGCAGCTCTGGGCCACTCTTTTCCCATTTTGTCAACAGAAGACAGTAGAGCTCTCTTTACTTTCCAAGGGGTGCTCTACACTGGGGTGGGTGTGGGGTGGGGTTCAAACTAAGATACACAACTTCAGCTATGCTATTTGTGCAGCTGAAGTTGAAGTATCTTATTTCGACTTACCTGGCTGTCCTCATGGCAGTGAGTCTACTGCTGTGGTGCCCCCGTCGACTGCGCTTACTCCTCCTGCCAAGGTGGAGTGCGGGCATCGATTAGCGGATCAATTTATCGTGTTCAGACGAGACATGATAAATTGATCCCTGATACATCAAACACTACCCGCCGATCCGGCGGGCAGTATAGACGTACCCTTAGGAAAATATGTGGATGCATGTCCATGCCTATATCTATGTGTATCTATATGTGGGTTTTATGTTGGTATGTTTAATTACTGTATTTGTTTATGCACAAGTAATACATAAATTAAATTAATTTACATAGCTATTACTTGTGCAGTAATTAATGCTCAAGCTGGCATAAGTTAAGTCTTTAATGGAACTCCTATAACACAGAGCCTGGCTGTTTTTTGCTGCCATCAACACATGGCAGAAGGGTTAAAAAAAGTAGCAGATGCAGGGTGGGGGCAGGGAAGGTAGCGGAGAAGAGGAATAAAAAGGAAAAGGTTTAACAATCAGCCAAGATACTCATTAGCTCCAGAAGCAGTAGTAGTAATAGTGGTAGAGCCAGGAAGCTATTTCCTTATTCTCCCCTCTTTGCAAGTGAGGCCTTCATATAGGTGTGCAGATTTAGAGGCTCAGCATAAGAACGGCCATACTGGGCCAGACAAATGGTTCATCTAGCCCAATATCCTGTCTTCTGACAATGATCAATAGCAGGTGCATCAGAGGGAATGAACAGAACAGGCAATCGCTGAGTGATCCGTCCCCTGTCATCCACTCCCAGCTTCTGGCAAACAGAGGCTAGGGACACTCAGAGCAGGAGGTTGCATCCCTGACCATCTTGGCTAATAGTCGTTGATGGACCTATCCTTCATGAACTTATCTAGTTCTTTTTTAACTCTCTTTTAGTTTTGGCCTTCACAACATCACCTGGCAACGAGTTCCACGTGTTCAATGTGCAGTGTGTGTGACAAAGTACTTCCTTATGTTTGTTTAAAACCTGCTGCCTATTAATTTAATTGGGTGACCCCAGCTTCTTGTGTTATGTGAATGAGTGAATAACACGTCCTTATTCACTTTCTCCACACCAGTCACAATTTTATAGACCTCTATCATATTCCTTCTTAGTGTTTCCTTTCCAAGCTGAACAGTCTCAGTCTTTTTAATTTCTCCTCATATGGAAACTGTTCCATACCCTTAATAATTTTTGTTGCCCTTCTTTGTACCTTTTTCAATTCTAATACCTTTTTTGAGATGGGGTGACCAGAGTTGCATGCAGTATTCAAGGTGAGGGTGTACCATGGATTTATATAGTGGCAATATATGTTATGTTCTCTCAGGAGCAGTTGCTGTACTCTTCCTTCTGCAGCAATCCACAGCTGGGGAAAGAGGGAGGCAGAGTGGTCTCAGAGCCTTTGCCTAGGCAACCACAGGAGCAGTTTTCTTAGTGCCTGATCCAAAGCCTATTTAAATTCACTGAAGTACTACCATTGACGTCAATGAACTTTGGAGCAGGTTCTATATCTACTTTCGTCTCTCACAGTTCAGCAGCTGGGAGAAGGCCAGTCTCAATGGCTCAGATGTCAAATACTACAGCAATGAGACGCGTATAAGTACCTAGTAGTTAGAAACCAGGGCAGCTGCATCCTGTCTTCATTTTGGGAGTAATTGTAAAGACTTCATGCACTTAATAAAGAGGTCTATTTTTCAGAATGTAACCAAGAGAGGTAAAGGTGAATATCCAGGACATAAAAAAGTTATACAACACAGTATTATTATAGAAAGAGACATTAAGCTACTAATCACATTTTCCGGATAAGAAATGCTGATATAGTGTTGATTTTGTGATTGCGGGAGGGAGGTGAGGGGGGATTTTATTAGAAAATACTAATTTTATACTCTAGATTCACAAATTATCAAACCTGGTTATGAATTTTCCCTTCTAAAAGATACACCCAGTATAACTTCAAGTACACTTGAAAGGAGCTGTAAATTAGAGTGTACTGTTTCTTAAGTATGCTGCAGGATTTTGCAGGATACTTTGGGATTAATTTAAATGTACAAACTACTGCAGTAAAGTAAAAGCAGCAAAGAATCCTGTGGCACCTTATAGACTAACAGACGTTTTGGAGCATGAGTTTTCGTGGGTGAATACCCACTTTGTCAGATGCATGTAGTGGAAATTTCCAGGGGCAGGTATATATATGCAAGCAAGCTAGAGATAATGAGGTTAGTTCAATCAGGGAGGATGAGGCCCTGTTCTAGCAGTTGAGGTGTGAAAACCAAGGGAGGAGAAACTGGTTTTGTAGTTGGCAAGCCATTCACAGTCTTTTTTTAATCCTGAGCTTATGGTGTCAAATTTGCAGATGAACTGAAGCTCAGCAGTTTCTCTTTGAAGTCTGGTCCTGAAGTTTTTTTGCTGCAGAATGGCCACCTTAAGGTCTGCTATAGTGTGGCCAGGGAGGTTGAAGTGTTCTCCTACAGGTTTTTGTATATTGCCATTCCTAATATCTGATTTGTGTCCATTTATTCCTTTCCGTAAAGACTGTCCAGTTTGGCCGATGTACATAGCAGAGGGGCATTGCTGGCATATGATGGCGTATATTACATTGGTGGAGGTGCAGGTGAATGAACCGGTGATGGTGTGGCTGATCTGGTTAGGTCCTGTGATGGTGTCGCTGGTGTAGATATGTGAGCAGAGTTGGCATTGAAAGTAAGTGAATCACAAGGATTGTGTTAGTGTCCTCATGAAAATGGAATAGAAATATATTGTGACTGGGTCTTGCTAAATGTGCTGTATTTTGCATCTTAAATTAAATTACTACAATCATTTTGCTAAACTACAGTGCCATGCAGCATATACATAATTACAGTACCATTTTTTCCCCCCAGTGTCAGGAATGTTAAATTAAAGGAATGGAAAAATATCTTGTGGTGAAACAAATGAACAACAGAGTTTGTAGGAGAATGTGTATCAGTACTGCATTTCTAGGTAAAAGAGTAAGAGTTTGCTTTGTCTCTCATGTAAGACAGTGGAACTAATTGTGGTAATGATTTCAAAGGGATCAGGAATGGATGCTAGACAATGACCTACAAACATTTATGCATGTGCATAATGCTAATATGAGAAGAATTTTAGCATATTTTTTAGATAATCTTAACTTGTGGTTGATGTAAATGTTTGAAACTAAAATCTATTTCTAGACTGAAGTGTGGTTTTTTTTTTTTTTTTGCATAATGCAGGTCCCATGGGTCTGTTTATTGTAGTTACATGTGTGTTCAGCTTCTGACCTATATATTAATTTTAAAAAAGTATTGTGATTAATTGCATTGTTAAACAATGGAATACCAACTGAAATTTGTTAAATATTTTGGATGTTTTTCTAAATTTTCAAATATATTGATTTCAATTACAGAATACAAAGTATACTGTGCTCACTTTATAATATTTTTATTATAAATATTTGCAGTGTAAAAATGACAAACAAAATAAATAAATTTGTTAGTCTCTAAAATGCCACAAGTACTCCTGTTCTTTTTGCGGATACAGACTAACACAGCTGCTACTCTGAAAATAAATAGTATTTTTCAATTCACCTTATACAAGTACTGTAGTGCAATTTCTTTATCGTGAAAGTGTAACTTACAAATATAGAATTTGTTTTTTACATAACTGCACTCCAACATAACAATGTAAAACTTTAGCGCCTACAAGTCCACTCAGTCCTACTTCTTGTTCAGTCAACCACTAAGAGATACAAATTTGTTCACATTTATCGGAGATACTGCAGCCCACTTCTTAATTACAATGTCAGCTGAAAGTGACAACAGGCACTTGCATGCAGGGGCGGCTCTAGCTTTTTTGCCGCCCCAAGCATGGCAGTCAGGCTGCCTTCGGCGGCTTGCCTGCAGGAAGTCCCTGGTCCCGCAGATTCGGCGGCTTGCCTGCAGGAGGTCCGCCGGTCCCACAGCTTCAGCTTACCTGCCGCCGAATTGCCGCCAAATCTGCAGGACCGATGGACCTCCGGCAGGGGCACTGCCAAAGACTGCCTGACTGCCGCCCTCTCAGGGACCGGCAGGGCGCTCCCCATGGCTTGCCGCCCCAGGCATGCATTTGGAGTGCTGGTGCCTGGAACCGCTGCTGTTCGCATGACACTGTTGTAGCAGGCATTGGAAGATATTTACGTGCCAGACGCACTAAAGATTAATATGCCTCTTCATGCTTCGGCCATCATTAAAAAAAATAATGCTTTAATTAATTTTATGACTGAACTCCTTGGGAGAGAATTGTATGTCTCCTGCTCTGCTTTATGGCAGAATGCAGGTATATTTCATGTTATAGCAGTCTCGGATGATGACCCAGCACATCTTGTTCATTTTAAGAACACTTTCACTGCAAATCTGACAAAATGCAAAGCAGATACCAATGTGAAATTTCTAAAGTTAGCTACAGCACTCAACCCAAGATTTAAGAATCTGAAGTGCCTTCTAAAATCTGAGAGTGATGAGGTGTGGAGCACACTTTCAGAAGTCTTAGAAGAGCAGCACTCTGATGCGGAAACTACAGAACCCAAACCACAAACAAAGAAAATCAACTGTTTGCTGGTGACATCTAACTCAGATGATGAAAATGAGCATAAGAACATAAGAATGGCCATACTGGGTCAGACCAAAGGTCCATCCAAAGGTTGATCTGCGCTGCTTTGGATTTTTATTGAGCAGAACCTGTCATCAGCATGGATGCATGTCCTCTGGAATGGTAGCTGAAGCATCACGGGACATATGAATCTTTAGTGCATCTGGCACATAAATATCTTGCAATGCCAGCTACAACAGTGCCATGCAAAGGCCTGGTCTCATTTTCAGGTGACATTGTAAACAAGAAGCAGGCAGCGTTATCTCCTGTAAATGTAAACAAACATATTGTCTGAGTGATTGGCTGAACAAGAAGTAGGACTGAGTGGACTTGTAGGCTCTAAAGTTTTACATTGTTTTATTTTTGAATGCAGGTTTTCTGTACATAATTCTATATTTGTAAATTCAACTTTCATGATAAAGAGATTGCACTACAGTAATTAGTATTTTTCAATTCATCTAATACATTTCTTTTGTTTTTTACAGTGCAAATATTTGTAATAAAATAAATATAAAGTGAACAATGTACACTTTGTATTCTGTGTTGTAATTTAAATAAATATATTTGAAAATGTAAAAAACATCCAAAAATATTTAAATAAATGGTATTCTATTGTTGTTTAACAGCATGATTAATTGCATGGTTAATTTTTTAACTGCTTGACAGCCTATATATATATATATATATAATTATTTTACAAGGGAGTGTGAATGTAGTTTTTATTTTTTTTAAACAATTAACTAAGTTAATTTTTCAATTTTATTTTTAAAAGGCATATTAATGATCCTTGTTCCTTTATCCAGTTCTTCACATTTATGTCTGTGACCATGGGGGGTTGTTTGCCAGTTTACAGACTGGCACTAAATAATTGACCTTGGTGACTTATTTATGAAATTCTCAAAGAGGTAGAGCGCCTCACAGGAACTCCAATGCTACTGCCTGAAGGCAGTGTAGTTAGTACAGCATACAGGTGTGCGGGGGGGGGGGGGGGGTGGAGGCAAGCCAGGGTACTGGTCCTCCCCAATAACTGGGGAGGTCACAGAACTTCTCTAGCACCTGGGCCCCAGGGAGGAAAGTGAGCTCCTTTGCCCCTGGGGCTGTGGCAGGGTCACAGAGCTCCTCTGGGCCAGGGCAAGGAGACCGAGCGCCTCCCGCCTAGGGCCTAGGAATTTAAATTGATTGCTTTTGGAGGAACATATTAAACATACACATATTATACACATTAGTAGCCACAAGTACTTAGCTGTGGTGGGGTCACAGAACTCCTCCAGCCAGGGGGGCAGGGGAGAGTGAGCTGCTCTGGCCCTGGGACCCTGGTAGGGAGAGAGAGCAAAAGGTCCCTGCCAGTGCCCCTGAGCCTAGAAGGGAGCTGGCTCTCTCCAACCCAGCCCCAGGGCAGGAGGAGCTCTGCCATAGCCCCTCACCCCGCAGCCAAGTACTCATGGATACCTTTATTCAGATGGCTCCATGGCACATAGATTTTCGTTGAAATGGGGCACATACTGCTGTTTATGACTGTGCATGTGATGTATGGGCATGTGTTGATATGGCACAATAAGTAGTCAATTTAAATTCCTGGGCACTGCCCATAGCAGAATATTAATTTTATGGGCAAATCACCCAGGGAGAAGGGCGGGCTCCACTCCCAGCCTGGGACTATAGCGTCTAGACCTAGGGAGCAGGCAGTTTATAGTGGGAGGCTGATGTGCATTTCCAGACGTCCCAGCTCCGCTTACGCGGGGCACTTGCTCGTTGGGAGCGGGTCTCTTGCAGCTCAGAGGAGGACACAGCTCAGGATGGGGCTATGCAAACTTTTACTCACGTCCGATCGCTCCAAACGCCGGGCAGTGGGAGGAGGATGTTGCCGACTGACATAGTAACTCCGCTCGCTCGCTCCTCTCAGCCAGTGTGGCTGGGAGCTGCTGGCGGCCGCGGTGCTGGCTGCTGGACCCGCGCCTGGCTGTGGGCGTGGAGGGAGCCCGGGCCGCTGCTGCCCTCCTGCAGCGGGCTGGAGACGCCGGGCAGCCCGAGCGTTTCTTCTGCCGGCTCCATGGCGGCCCGGGAGCGGCCCTGAAGGAGCCCGGTGCCCCAGCCTGGCCGCCCCAAGGCAGCGGAGCAGCGGCAGCCGGGCGCGGGACGCACCGCTGACGGGGAGGGTGAGGCTGGAAGAGCCGGCGCTGCCTGTGGGGGCGCCCGGGTGTCTGCGGCTCCCCGGCCCCTCCAAGCTGCGGCGCGAAGCTCAGAGACCCCCGGGAACAGCATGAGCCGCGGCCAGCCCTACGTGCCGCGGCCAGGCAGCTCCCCGGCCAGGCCGGGCCGCAGGACCGAGAGCCAGGACCATCTGCTGCTGGCCTCGGGGCTGTGCGAGGAGAACCCGCTGCCGCCCTACGCCTACTACCCCGTGTGAGTGAGTCCTGCGCGGGAACGCGGCTCCGGCGGGGTGCGGCCGGCCCGGGGGGAGCTCTGGGGCAGAGCGGGGCTGCGGGGCGGGCTGCAGCATCCCTGGCTGGCCCCAGGGTGGGCTGGGAGCCGGGCGGGCGGCAGCCAGCAGGAGTTTCCAGCCGTGCCCCAGAGAGGGCAGAGGTGGCCCCTGCCCCACCGCAGCGAGGGGCCGGTGCGCGTGGAGGGCGGGGAGACTGATGGAGCCTCTGCAGACTGGCACGCAGGCGGCGGGCAGCGGGGGTCCCTCCCCGGCCTCAGGTGCGCCCCGCTCGGGCGCGGTGGCGCTGCGAAGCCCGCCTGGGATGCGCGGGGTCTGGGTGTGGGGCGCGCCGGCTGGGAGAGCCTACAGCCCCGCAAGCGCACGGCCTGTCTGCGTCCCCCCTGTCGCTGGGACCGCTCACAAAACAAACACGCGAGTTGGTAGTTGAGCTCTGTGTTTGCATCGCGAAGAGCAGGCGTTGGGCTAATGAGGGATAATAGGAAATAAGCGGCCGGGTTACAAAAACAAACAGGCTTGTAAAAGATCCGGTCCAGCTCTCCAGCGCTACCTGAGTGGGTTCTGTCCTTCCCCTCCCGCAAGCAGCAGCGCCCTGATGTCAACAGGCAACGTCTGATCGTTCTAGGTGGGGAATGGTTGGCTGCTCACAAATGCTTGGGAGAGGGGGGCTATAAGTCTGACTCTGCAGCTGCCACCTTAGCAGGAAATACTCGCAATCTTTATCTGAGTTTAGAAATGAAAGTTACACTTTTTCAAGGCTTAGGAACTGTGGCCTTTCAACCAGGATTTGCTTCAGTTTGCCCTCTGAAAGCAAATGCACAAATATGCCATTCATTTTCATATTACCGTTTGCTAATGGAGATTTTTTTAGTTTTATTTGTCTCATGTTTTATCTCTAGAAAAAACGTATGTCAGCTGTGGTTTGTGGGTTTTTTTTTTGTTTGTTTCTTTGTTTTTGTTGCTACTAACATTTATTGCAACAAAACATCATGTAACTGGTGAAATGGAGATTAGATTGGGACTTGAACAATTTGGTCACCTTTCCTGCAGTAGAATTGTATATTGTAATTTAAAAAAATTAAAAAAAAAAAAGAGAAAAAAAAGTAATTGAATATGAGTTAATTGGAATAGACAGAACCAAAGACATGGAAAGTAATATATACCCTGCTATAATGGCACTGAGATAAAGTCCTAACTGAATAGGATAGATTTAACTAAATATGGAGCATGTTATGGACTGCACTGGCTGGTCTATTTAAAATTAACACCCTGCAATGGGTTTTCTATGGCCATAGTAACTTCTATGGTCAGTGGTCCTTATTGGGTGCTCATTACATTCTAATTAATTAAGCCACAATCTTCTCCATTGGTACATACAGTCCAAATCATACAGGCTTGGCAATTTGATTTTCAGAGTGCCACTGAATTATTATCATTTTTAAATTAGCAAGGTGTAAACAGATTATACTTCCTTTTTTCTGCTTTTTACAGTACTAAGATTCCAGGAATATTTTTTAAAAATAATTAGGGCAATACATCCATTGCCTACACAACATCTCTAGTTATGTAATATCAATGTGACTGGTATAGTTATCACTTGTTAGTGTTTCTGACGGAAGAGGCAACACAGAGAGTGGGAAAATTATTATATTATGTGACATGACAGGAATCTATAATTTCAGTTGATTACAAGACAAACTTTCTTTCATACTGGCATACTCCATCATGTATCCTACTACTTAACTGATTCCTCTGGTTATCAATCTCCTCTAACATATGGTACATTGCCTAGATAATATTTATCAACCAGCCTGGTGTAGAAAGGGAATAATAGTCAGAAAAACTATCAGAGAACAATGGGATTAGATATTTATACTAATATAAAGTGTATCTAAAGATGAATATTTAAAATACTTTTTCCTGCCCTCAGTGAATCACATAATAGCCAACTTTTATGGTGCTATTCTGGTAAATAATATGATGGAAGTCTCAATTTGTGTCTAAGCTAATGTGAAGGTCTAGGAGAAAGTATAATAGTTTGTGATACTGAATTAGATAGTTTTAAGAAACTAGCATTAACTATTATGCTAAAGTAAAATGTTTTAACCTAAAGCTACTAATCTCTCTCATACTGTGTTTCTTGGTATAGCCAATTATTAAGGACATTTTTGTCAAACGGTAATTGGGAGAAAAACCTTACTATAAGGTGCACATACAAAAAGGACTTACAAACTTTTTGACTAGGGTTGTAATGCAGAGCAGTACAGCACAATATTTGAATAAGGATAAGTTAAAGGTGCTGTGTTACAGAGTATATGTTACCCACTTTTGTATTTGACCTGTGGGAAGATTCCTGCCACTTCTTTTGTTACTCCCCTCCCTCACCAGAGGCTCTACGCAAGTAAGTAAATAAATACATAAATCTGAGATAAAATTGAGCACTTGTCATATAGTGCAGAAAGATGGTCAGAGTAAGTTGCATTTCCAAACAAACTGTAAGCTAGGCTTGGTCTACACTACAGAATTAGGTTGACAGAAGGCAGCTTACATTGATCTAATTATGTCAGTGTACACACTGCAGTCTTGCTCCTGCCCACGTAAATGCCCTACTACACTGACATAATAACTCCACCTCCATGAGAAGCGTAGGGCTTATGTTGGTGTAGTTAGGGCAACACAGTTTGTATAGGTGCTGCGTTATTTACATCCGATGTTGGCTGTCCTTGTCAATTTCATGGCTCCATGCTAGAGCTGTGAAATTGACAAGAAAGCTGGGATGTCACTGGAGCTAGTGGGGGACAGTTACTTGTATGCTTTAAAAGCAGCAAAGAATCCTGTGGCAACTTATAGACTAACAGACGTTTTGGAGCATGAGCTTTCGTGGGTGAATACCCACTTCGTCAGATGCATGTAGTGGAAATGTCCAGGGGCCCCTGGACATTTCCACTACATGCATCTGACGAAGTGGGTGTTCACCCACAAAAGCTCATGCTCCAAAACATCTGTTAGTCTATAAGGTGCCACAGGATTCTTTGCTGCTTTTACAGATCCAGACTAACACGGCTACCCCTCTGATACTAGTATGCTTTAAATTAGCTAGATTACTAGTTAAGGCTCCAATCCTCCGAAAACATAAGCACATGTGTAGCCTTACAGAGTGAGTAGCCTTTCTGGAGTCACTGGGACTACTCACAGTGCATAAAGTAACTCCTCTGAGTAAGTCTTGGCAGGATCAAGAGCTCTGTGTTCATCTGTTCATTATTGGCAGTTTCTTTATATTTGTATTTAACAAGGTAAGTAGAGCCAGATGACAAAGGTATATTCTTGTTAAATATATAGAATACAGAGAGTGCTATTTGTTACTGTGTGTGTGTGTGTGTGTGTGTGTGTGTGTGTGTGTGTGTGTAAACTATGTAACAGTAATTCCTGTTGGTAAGTTTGTAAAACAAAATATTTCTTCAGTTTACTATTTTTCTCAATTTTTATCAGATGAATTCCAGTTGTACCTTTAATTATACTGTGTACATAAATTACCTGACACTGTATGCTTATCTCAAGAGACAGTATGACTTTTTTTTTCATCTTCCAATAGTGATGTATATAAAATATAAACTAGAAAATACTAAGTCAGCAGCTGAAGAGGTAGCTGCAGCATTTTATAACAACAATTTAGAGATTCAGTCCTACAAACTAAGTGCCTCTCAAGTGGTATTCCCCATTGACTTCTGTGAGAGTGGCAGTCTTTAAACACCTCACGGGATTGGGCCCTAGGAAAATATGTTTTCTGAATTGTCTATCCCTCAGGATCAGATAGGATAAGGGCTGTGATTGTTGTGGAATAGAGTCAGGGTATCTAACTATATTCATTTATTCATGAGATTCACTTTTGGATTACTAACATACAAGTGTGTGAAGTTGTCAGCATGGTTGTTGGTGATTAAAAGAAGAAAGGCAATAATTTATTTCATTCCAGGCTCTCCTTAACACCTGAATTAAAGATATAAATCTAAGTTACCTTCATCTCAATTGCATTGCGCAGGGAGAAATGGCTTGAGCTGTGGAACGAAAGTGGACACAATGTCTTAAATGAAGACATGGTACTCTTTTTATGGGTATTTCAGACTACAATGACGACAGTGTGATTGAAGTAAAACTGGTACTTACTCTAATAATGTCATCATTAATCTTGATCAGTACATTACTGGTAATAATTCACTTATTTCAGCGGTAAAAATGTACACTGAGGGCCTGTTTCTTAGTGATATGGAGCATCTGTAACTTGTACTAAATTCAATAAACAAACTTATGTAAGAGGGGCTGGCTGGAAAGCAAGAATTCCATTCTGTGAAAAGTTTCAAGGTCTTGAAATTTGTCTTTATTCCCCATCAGAACACAATCTCTCCTATTGGAGCTGTTGCACTTTGTATAATAACTAAAAATTGGGAGGTGGAGACTGATCAATTGACTATATAGCCCAGTGTTTAGGGCACTCAACTGGGATTTAGCAGTTCTACTGTAGTCCTGGGTAAGGTCTTAGTCATTAAGCACTGGAACAAATTGCTTAGGGATGTTGTTGAATCTCTTTCACTGGAGGTTTTTAACAACAGGTTAGACAAACACCTGTCAGAGATGGTCTAGTTGTTACATAGTCCTGACTTGAGTGCAGGGGACTGGACTAGATGATCTCTCGAGCCCCTTCCAATCCTACTTTTCCATTATTTCTCATTCTTTACTGAAGAAAAGCTATCACTGTAGTCCATAGAAGCTGTGCCTGAGTAAGAATTGAGAAAACTCTCTTCTCACCATAACTGTAGAATAACACAATTAATGGCATAACCTGTGTAACATGATTAGCACTTTGAACGTGTGAAGGAAAAGTTTTCCTCTAGTAATCATTCTGTGCACGTCAAGCCTCTTTACAGAGTTTGTATTGCTTTGAGAATATGCGTTGTAAATTTCAAGGTTCTCTAATGTTTGGACTGTTTACAGACTTCTAAAATAACTGTTTAAAGAAAACTGTTCATTGTGTTTACAATTTAAGGCCCCAAACACCACATTAAAACACTTTGAATTAATGAATCGACACATGGTTGTAAAGTTAAGTATACATGTACATGTTTGCAGGATCAGGGGCCTTAGTATATAGTATCTTTAATAGTGTCTTATTCTTTGCTTAACAGAAAGAGACATTCCTGTTTAAAATAATGTATTCACTCTGATCCTTTACCTTCCCTTATTCCATAACAGGGCTAGATAAATGGTGCGGCTGCTGATGCAAACTTGGTTTATACATACAAAGGAGTTTGTATTTTCTGGGAACAAACTCCTAATATCGATCAGATTTGCTTTGAATCAGATTGCTTGACAACCTTTATTCACAGATAATGTTTATTAAAGTACAAAACAAGTTTATTTTGGGGGCATGTCAAAGACTTTAGTGGTGGCACCTTGGTAATGACATATTTTTATAAAGTCCTGTAAATCTGATACATTTTTTGAGTTTTGACATATTGGGCCAAATTCAGTGTCAGCATAAATGGATGCAGCTGCATTGCCTTCAGGGGATTATGCCTGCTTAAATTTGGGCTTAATTAGGCCTATTATGCTTTATTAGGAAAGTACATATGAATTGTAAAATAACTGAAAATATTAAACGGGCACACACTAGTTCAGCATCAGAGCTAGTGCTATGTCTAGAAGAAGCATCACATGCCAGACCTACTGGTGGATTTGAGGCTAAACTTGAGCTTCAGTACTATTAGGTAGCAAAGGAAATATAGGTGATGCTTTGTATCTGCCACAATGTATTTTATGATAATACTGAGAATCCTACGTACAGCATCTGTCTTGTGAATGGCTTTACCACGTCAGAGGCAGCTACTACCTTTCTTGTGAGTCAGATCAAATATTTTTATGGAATCTTAGCTTATGCATAGGGCAGAGAAGGAAGGAATTTCAACAAAAGGGAAATAACGCTACAGAATGAAATAAGTGAATGAAGACAGATCAATACTTGGAACTATAGAGTTGATCAGTCACTGCCTATAGAAAGTGAGAGCCCTTGTGAAAGGATAAACAGAATGAGAAAGTGAGGTGAGATTATATCCAAATATTGTTGTCCCTGCTACTGCTGAGGGGGGAAAAGGTGAAAAGTTTGATAGCTAAAAGGCTATTGTGTAAAGTTTAGTGAGGTATTTCTATAAGTGCCTAAAGGAGCTAGGCATCCAACTCCCTCTGATCTTAGTGCTTTCGAAATTCCCACCCTGAGGTTCTAGCTCCACTGGATAATAATTGCATGAGAGCAGTAGCAAAGTTCCTAACCAGCAAGTTACTCAGGAGAGCATTGCTCTCCAGGAGTAGGGAAACAGTTGTGCACTTAACCACACTGTTCGCTTGTAGCAGCACTGTAACCACGCTGGAACTGAGACACAATAAAGCAGCGGAAGACTGTAGAGAATTATCCTTTTGTTCCTCCTCAGAATACCTTCTGTTCCACTAGCAGTTGCCTGCCGTGTCTCAGACAGCATTAGTACTGAAATCAAAAAGGGATAGCATGCTGCAATTTTCAGAATCTTTTTTTTTTTTTAAACTAGTAGCAGGAGTAGTCTGCATGGCACAATACCCCATATTTGAGCTCTGGTTTCAGCCTGAAATATCCACTTCTCTTTAAGTTTAGAACAATCTCCAAACTTTTTGGTGGGAAACAACACACTTCAGACTATCTCCAAAAATATGTAGATAAGAAGGCCTTTTGAATTTGGTGTTCTGTTACATGGTTATATTTTTTGAATGATAGATGAGTAGACTCTCTTCCTCTGGAGTCATTCTGTCCCTTTAAAAAATCAAAAGATATATAGTGACCTACATGTATTTTAAAGTCTGCTGAAGTACAAATGTTTGGCTAATTGTTCCTCTGGTGCCCTACCATAGGGTAGGGGTTCCCAAACTTGGTTTGTGGCTTGTTCAGGGTAAGCCCCTGGTGGGTCGCAAGATGCTTTGTTTACCTGAGCTTCCGCAGGTACGGCTGCTAATAGCTTCCAGTGACCGCGGTTCACCGTTCCCAGCCAATGGAAACTGCGGGAAGTGGTGGCCTGGCCAATGCCACTTCCCGCAGCTCCCATTGGCCAGGAACAGCGAACTGTGGCCACTGCGAGCGGCTGAACCTACGGACGGTCAGGTAAACAAAGCATCTCGTGGCCTGCCAGGGGCTTATCCTGAACAAGCCGCCAACCAAGTTTGGGAACCCCTGCCATAGGGATAGCTTGCCTTCATTATATTCATTGCCTTGCCTTCATTATATTCTGCCTTTATTATATTCAACAGTAATGCCAGGAACCTATAGGCCTGTATCCTGTAAGACATTAGTTTCAGCAGCTAACATAAAGCTTGAGTCCTATGAACTTTGTAACAGATAAACATCCTGAGGGAAACCCCCAAGTTTTGGGGAGCTGAATAGAGTGTGGAAGGGTGAATTTTGAAGTTTGTCTATAATGACACCAGTCAGCCACAGGAACATAAGCTAGTATCCTCAGATGACTGACTACAGGAGTGCCATGCCAAAGAATTGTATATGATAATAAACTGAGATCATTGATATACTAGCCTCTAGGAGAAGGACACTCCGACATTAGTAGAGTGAAGAAATACAAATAAGGAAGAGGGGAGAAACCCCTACTGAATATGCATTAGACTTAGTGGCGACAATGTAATATATTAAAGTTGTATTCTAGCCTGTGGGCAGTAGCAGACAACGATGTAGCTCTTGGGAGGTGCGAGAATGAGGGCCATTGGTGATGAGGAGGAAGGTGATGGTGATGAGGAAGATAATGGCTAACATTTCAGGTTGTTCTGCACGGGATGATGTGGGTATATGGATTTCAAAGGTACATTTTGTATTATCTCCATCTCCCTTAATGAGCTGGCGTGTTTGTGACTTTGCTAATGTATTAATACATTATTGTAAATATAGGAGAGTTCCTTTAGTGTGAGTGTTGCAACCCTGCACATTGGGGTTCACAACTATATAGTAATTTTAATAATACTGGGCCTGATCTTGGTGCAGGAACTAGTCAGCCCTCAAACTTGGAATTCTAAAGTAACACTGGTCTACAATTTTTGAGAAGTCGTCTGCTTCAGAGATAAAATGTGATATTTATTATGTATTTTGATGTGCTGAATTCAAATATGACAATTAAAACAACTGGCTACTGTTTCTAAGATATTTAAGTTTTTACATTTTATGTCTATGTATATTGTGTAGATAGTAGAGTTTTAATCATAAATTGTAAACCTAGGTCTTTTCATGTGTTTATGGTTGCTTTACATGATAATATTTCACCTGTCCTGTTTATGTAACACTTTAAAAATCAGCAGAAGGGTTATATAAATAAAATGTATTATGAAACAAAAGGCAAAAAACTATTATGTACATAGTTTAGTCCTATTCAGTGTCTACTCGGCGCTTCTTGGCTTGTCTCTTGTATTCATTAAATGGAGCATCTCTTGTCACTGTCCAGTAATAGTCTGCAAGCATTGATGGGCTCCATTTGCCCTGATAGCCTGCCAGGAGATTCCACTGCTGTAGTCTGGAGCCCAACAGCTCTGCCTTACTCTTGGGTAGCTCCAAACCCCTGACAAGGTCATTCAGTTCACCTTGTGTTATGAGGTGTGGTTCAGAAGAGGAGGATGGGAGGAAATGTGGGTCCTGTGACATTGATGGTTCAGGACCAGAAGTTTCACCCTCTTCCTCTTCCTCATCTGACTCAAGTGAGAATGATTCTGGTGCATCAGGAACCGGCAGTCCTTCTCCGTGGGGTACTGGGCGTATAGCTGATGGAATGTTTGGATAATGCACAGTCCACTTTTTCTTCTTTGACACACTTTTCCCAACTGGAGGCACCATGCAGAAGTAACAATTGCTGGTGTGATCTGTTGGCTCTCTCCAAATCATTGGCACTGCAAAAGGCATAGATTTCCTTTTCCTGTTCAACCACTGGCGAAGATTTGTTGCACAAGTGTTGCAGAATATATGTGGGGCCCACCTCTTGTCCTGATCTCCAATTTTGCAGCCAAAAGAAAGGTGATAGGCTTTCTTAACCATAGTAGTTATACTGTGCTTTTGTGATGCAAAAGTCACTTCACCACAAACATAGCAGAAGTTATCTGCACTGTTCACACAAGTACGAGGCATCTCTGCTCACTTTGGCTAAACAGAAATGTGTCCCTTTGCAAAATCAAACACTGATAAATAAGAGAGCACAGACACTGTATGATTTCTAGAGCTGATATAGGGCAATTTGTTCAGCAGAGTCATGTAAGCTTCATTATGATTGCATCATCCATGACTTCTAGGAATAACATGATGCAATTCATATCATGTATGATGCAATACCAGCTTCAGATTGCATCATTCATTGTTTTGCTTCACAAGCAAGTACTGTCCAAACCCAGTCATAGATTTATTCATAGATCCAGTCAAAGATGTATTTTAGTCATTTCTGGTTTAAATTGAGATCCCTTCCCTTTATAACTCACTTATCCTCCGCCATTCCCAAGTCAAGGGTCGTATATACTGACCCAATAGCATATCTTGAAAACTAGAGCCAATCAACAATTTTAAGCATCATTTTCATTCTCAGTGACCCAGAATTAGTAAAGTTGGACTACATTTATTTCAGAAGCATTTTGGCTGTAGAGCAGTGTAATCAGGATAATAAATACATAATCTATAGATCGGCTGCAGACAGTATTTCGTTGGCAGGCAGCCTGGTCTTGCAGATGGAAAACAGGACTGAAAATTAGGTTTGGGGTCTAATCCCAGTTAGGATGCAAATGTGGTATCTGATGTGATAATGTCAGTACATATATGTAAATTTGAGGCTGAATAGCATTCATTGTAGACCCAGCCAAATGAAGACGTCTGTCCAATGTGTTCATCTTGCTTATTCAAGTTTTTAAAAACAATTTGCATTGCAAAAAAACACACTTTCTTGTAAATCTGTGGAGAAACAAGTATGCACTAAAAGATGAGCTGTAAAGCAAACAGAATACCACATTAAAAAGAAAAGAGTTTTGAATTTTATCACTGATTGAAGGCACAGCTTGTTCCTCAGTTTCAGCAGTTTTCAAATCAAGTAATATCTAGGCAACATTAAAGTCAATGCATATTTCTAACCCCTATATATGTTGAGCAAAATGTGTAATTTCACTGAATGCAATATAATAGTTTCAGCTACTCCTCTGGCATCAGTTTTATTTCCATTCTCAACTACTCTGCTTGAAATACGCTGTAAAATGATCTTTCAGACTCTTCATTAGAACTAATCACTTTGGGGAGTATGATGCAATATGGCAGCTGTGTCTGAAAGTACCAGTCTTGCTGCTTAGAGGCTTTGAAATGCTATGCCCTCTTACAAATATCTCTGAAAAGCATTAGCAAAATGGTCACATATTTTCAAGAGGGTTGGCAGATTCTCCTTTTACATCAAGGGCTGTAAATGTCTTTGGTCGTCTTGTGTTTACTGTGCCATCAAAAAATGATAAGATAGATAAACTAAAAAGTTTTCTTTGACTCAAAGCTGAAATGGAGGCTCATGTTTCAGTGGTTCTTTAGGGGCAGTGGAGGAAGGATTTCAGGCCAACACTATCCACTTTGCCTCAGAAAATCAGAGACCTGTTGCAAGTGAGTATCATCACACCTCAGCAGAGTCACACAGCATAGCCCCAAAAGTGAATTATTATAGCCAGGATGAAGGGAGTGGCCAGAATTCCTCTAAATGCTCTGTTCCAACAAATCGCTAGAGTGACCTCCACAGGGGAATATTCTACAGAGTCCTCTTAAATGCTTTTTGAAACTGTTTTAATCCAGTGAGAGTGCTGTGTAAGCATAGCTCTCAGATGCAGTTGCTCCTGCTGGTAAGGGGGACTATAAATTGCATACCAGTGCATCTGCAGGAGGCGAGTCAAGTCCTGTATGTACTAATTGGTGAGGAAGGTGGTTATTGCATGTTAAGCACTGGTGTATTATTGGTAAATACGTATTGTCAAATTGAATTTATGCAGATAAATAGGAGGTCATTCATCAAGTAGCCTGAGTTATGATAAAATTAATAATCCATCTGGTCTGACTTGTAGCAATTTATTTGTAGAATTTACTTAAATGCACTGTAGAATCTTATGAACAATGTACATTCACAGACAGATTTTCATCTGGTTACTGAAATACAAAACAAGTCCATTCTCTAAATAAAAAGAATTATGTTTTTAAGACTCAAGCTTGGTATGTAAGTATATGCAATTTGCTAAGCTTGGATGGAGAAGGTGGAATGGTGAGAAATACTGTGCCAACACAGTCTAGTTCATGTTTGAACTATCAGTGTTAATAACAAGGACCAATTTTTTGCCACATACCCTCCGCAAACTGCTTTGTGGGGAAAGCCATTATAAGTGGCAACCTGGAGAATTCCTGTAGTGCAATGGAAATCCCCAGGTGAAGGTGAGTCAATATGATGGCTTTGTCACTTTCCTCATAACCTTTGTTCCTCAGCATAGGGGACGTGGCTGGGGGAAAGTTTGAGTAATTACATTCTGCCTACCTAAACTATTGCTGTAATTTTACTGGGTTAGAACATTGTTAATTACCTGCCCCAAAGTGCTGTGTAACATTGGACAGCGACCTCAGAGATGGCTTCAGTTCACTGATGGGCATGTGTGGTGCATGTGTGTGTGCAGTCTACTCTACAGTAGCTTAAAGGATTTTGGGATAGTAGGATGTGTTCAAATGAAAGTTATGATAATTAAATATGGACAAAAATATTAGTGAGAATTACATTTTATTCTGTTTTCTCTAGCATGGATTAGCATTTTGATCTCATAGTAATATAATTATTTTATTGTTTGCTAAGCACTGACAATTTAAGTACTTAAATGAAGAATAATATTCAGAAATTGTGCAAGAAAATATGAGAAACAATGTGGTGGTGGCTTATTGAATCCCAGTTCATTTTCTGTATCCATTTCAAAATGACTTCATTATATCATTCTTTTTAGTAGAAAGGATGATGAATGCAGTTTGGTGGGAAACTGAGGGAAAGATATTTGAACACATCCAAAAATAAGCTCCTGTTTCATTGCACAAGTAATGAAGAGTGGGATCAGATTCTTGAACCTTACTAGTGGAATAGCTTGGGTGCTGCAGATCAGGATTTAGGTGCATTGTCAAAGCTGTTTGGGAAATTTATAGAGCTCCCTGCTTGCGTGGTTCTTACAGGAACTGTTAGTCACTTTCCTAAAGAAAATTGCACTAAATTAGACAAAAAATCCATTATTGTGGGATGGACCTGCTGGGTGGGGGTTCTGCTACATATGGAGTACTTTCTTTTTAATGTGGTTTTGGTGGTTATGAACTAAACTGTCAGATACAATAAGATTGACAAATAACATAGTAATAACCTTGTATCACCAAATGCACAACCCAACATCTGTCTCTTTGCTCAAACATTCCTGCAATAGTACCCTTAGTTTTGCCAACAGTCCTACTCTCCTATATACAGCAGTAATTAAAAGCAAAACAAATCTAATCCTGCCTTCTGCCAGCAGGGAAGGAAGACGGAGTGAGATTGTTGGAAAGTGCTCAGGTATTAGTGATGGGTGCCAGTAAGGACTTGCATGGTTAAATGAATGGGAGGGTGAGATAGTGGATGGTTTAAAATTACCAGTCTATTTAATAACTTGAAGGCCCAGGTGAGGGAAGGGTCACAAAAGTCAGAACTCAAGAAATCATGGGGGACAAAAAATTAAACAGGAATGGGAGGGGCGGGAGAACATGCCACAGAGTCAAAACAAGACATCCAGATGGGAACACCAAGGAGTAAACCCCAGACAAAGTCCACTGCTCCATGAAAGAATCCACTGCCTGTCCTGGAAACTAAATTACGGTAATCTTTTCACATAACAGGCAGAGATTAGGCAATGGTAGTGGAAGTTTACACACACTGTCCTGATATGTTTCAGCAAGGATCTTGTGTCTCCTGCAATCAGCAGTACCTGTGATCTTCCAGGGTGAAATCCTAGCAGTACTAAAGTCAATGGGAGTCTTGCCAGATCACCCAGATAGATGAGCCAATTCTCTTCTGACAGCAGAACACATTATTTGTTTAGGCCAGTTGAGTCGTTATTCAAAAAGAAGGAAAAGAGCTCACACATATGTCTCCTTTAGCCATGATATCTTGGGAATTCACTGATGCAGGATTTGTGTGTGCTTCACCTCTCACATCAGAACTGGGCACTGGACACACTGAGCTCAGGGGAGCAACACAGTTATCCTCCTGTGTCTCCCTTGTCATCCTCCAATGTCTGGATCCCTGATCTGCCTCACCAGAACCAGACTGGGTCACATAACAACTGGGTATTTGGCTGGTGGACCAGCTCTCTGCATAGGCTGCAGGCTGGTACATTATCACCCATCTGTGAAGACAGCAGTTTACTAGAAGAGGTATTAGTGATATCTTTCTCTGCCAGTTGGCTCTAGTCCTTGCTTCCTTGATTTTTCTATTCATCCCTGTCAGGGATTTTAAACTCAGATTAATTTGGTGCAACAGCTCTCTGATAGTTTGCTGGTATTTCAGAATTACAATTAGCTGATTAGGCCCCCTTGAAAATGGAGGGCTTCCTCTTTTTGATGAATGCACTGTAGGTTTTTTTAGTGTGAGGGATTGCCTGTGCTATGCATATCCAAATATACCGCAGACAAATCCTCATTTCTCTTTAAAGGTCACCCGATCACCTTACTTTTAGATATAATTGGAATACCCAAAATAAACTTTGTTAGGACTGTTCTGTGTATACAGGCCTTAGGCCGCCTAAGTAGTAGTAATCTAATATTTGGCATCTTCCCCAAGGATTTCAAAGTGTATCATATACACATACATGCTCACACGCACACACAGTGTGGAGGCTACCATAATATAAACAATAACAAACAGCAACAGCAACAAAATTAAGTACATCAGAAGCAGGAAGCCTGCCAAAATATCAGTGGGACCACTGGATGACTGAAATACTAAAGGAGAACTCAGTGAAGACAAGGCCATTTCAGAGAAGCAAAATGAATTCTTTGCGTCAGTCTTCACTGTGAGAGAGATTGCTACACCTGAGCTATTCTTTTTAGGTGACAAATCTGAGGAACTGTTCCAGATTGAGGTGTCGTTAGAGAAGGCTTTGGAACAAATTGATAAATTAAACAGTAATAAGTCACCAGGCCCAGATGGTATTCTCCCAAGAGTTCTGAAGGAACTCAGATATGAAATTGTAGAACTACTAATGATGATATGTAACCTATTGCTTAAAACAGCCACTGTCCCAGATGACTGGTGGATAGCTAATGTGATGCCAATTTTTAAAAAAAAGACCCAGAAGATGATCCTGGCAATTACAGGCCAGGAAGCCTAACTTCAGTGTCAGGCAAATTGGTTGAAAGATAATAAAGAAGAGAATGTTCAGACACATAGATGAACATAATTTGTTGGGGAAGAGTCAACATGGCTTTTGTAAAGGAAAATCATGCTTCACCAATCTATTAGAATTCTTTGAGGGCGTCAACAAGCACATCGACAAAGGTGATCCAGTGGATATAGTGTATTTGGACTTTCAGAAAACCTTTGACAAGGTCCTCACCAAAGGCTCTTAAGCAAACTAAGCAGTCATGGGATAAGAGATGAGGTCCTCTCATGGGTCATTAACTGGTTAAATCAGGAAATAAAGGGTAGGAACAAATGGTCAGTTTCCACAGGGGAGGGAGGTAAATAAGGGGTCTCCTAAGGATTTGTACAAGGACCAGTGCTGTTCAACATATGCACAAGTGATCTGGGAAAAGGGTTAAACAGCGAGATGGTAAAGTTTGCAGACAATACAAAATCACTCAAGATAATTAAGTCCAAATTTGACTGTGAAGAGTTATAAAGGGATCTCACAAAAATGCGTGACGGGGCAACAAAATGGAAGATGAAATTCAGTGTTGATAAATGCAAAGTAATGCACACTGGAAAACATAATCCCAACTATACATACAAAATGATGGGGTCTAAATTAGCAGTTACCACTCAGAAAAGAGATCTTGGAATCATTGAGGATAGTTGTCTGAAAACAGTGGAAGTCAAAAAAGCTAACCAAATGTTTGGAACCACTAAGAAAGGTAATGAAGCAGAAAATATCATCATGTCTCTATATAAATCCAAGTTACACCCACACCTTGAGTACTGCATGCAGTTTTGGTTGCCCTTTCTCAAAAAAAGATATATTGGAACTGGAAAAACAGAACAATTAGGGATATGAAATAGCTTCCATATGAGAGGAGATTAAAAAGACTGGGATCGTTCATCTTAGAAGAGAGATGACTAAGGAGGGATTGATTGAGGTCTATAAAATCACAAATGATGTGGAGAAAGTTAATAAGGAGAGTTATTTATGCCCTTCACATAACACAAGAACCAGGGTCACCAAATGAAATTAATAGGCAGCAGGTTTAAAACAAAAATAAGGAAGTACTTTTTTACACAATGCACAGTCAACTGTAGAACTCATTGTCAGGAGATGCTGGGAAGGCCAAAAGTATAATTGTGTTAAAAAAAGAATTAGGTAAGTTCGTGGAGGGTAGGTCCATCAATGGATATTACCCAAGATGGTTAGGGACACAAGCCCATGCTCCGGGTGTCCCTAAACTTCTAACTGCCAGGAGCAGGAACGGATGACAGAAGATGGATCACTCAATGGATTGCCCTGTTTTGTTCATTCTTTCTGAAACATCTGGCATTGGCCACGGTCAGAAGACAGAATGCTGTGTTAGATGGACCATTGGTCTGACTCAGTATGGCCTTGCTTGAATTTAGAAAATATTTTGAGTTGAGGTTTTTGTTTTTATAGGGGTGCATTGGAAATTATGGAATCACAGAACTTAGTTAGCAATCCCTGTCTCAGTGAAAGCCCTGACACAAGTGCTGTGATTATCACTTCTGATCATGTGAGAGTAAGCTCAGTCAACAAATGGTCCAGAAGACTTAGGGTTGGACTTTCAACATTGCCTTAGCCCTACTCTGTTCCCACTGAAGAGCATGGGAACTGATGTCAATGGAAACAGAGTGAGGCCAATGCCGAGTGCTTTTGAAAATCTGGCCCTTATAATTTAACAAGTTTCAGGTGGCTGTTGTGAATCACATAACAAATCCATCATACTCAGTTTTTGAACGTTTGAATAGAATAAATGGTTTCACTTCCAGTTTTGACAAAATATTTGTTATTTCAAACTGACTTAGCCTGGAATCCAGCCCGTTGCCAGTTTTGTTTCCCTATCTAAGCACTAAACCAGGCAACAGGTCTGATATTGCAGGTCCTGAACATTGATTCTTCCTGCTGGGAAAACAGGAGTTGTGAGTGCTCAGTCCTTGTCTCTAAAATTTGCATGGCTTCAGGCTTTGCAATTAAAGTTCTGCACAGCTCCAACAGTGGCAATGCTAGAGTTTCTGACAGAAATTACACAATGAAAATGTAATTTGATTGGTCTCCTCCATAACCCTAATCCCAGGGCGACTGCGATATTGAATCCCTAAAAAGAAGGCACTCATCTGATGATTGTATATGTGTTCTCTGTAATAAAGGGATTAAATATCCCCTCATACACATTAAAAACCACTTCTCATTATGGTATCAAAGGACACTCCAACTCAGAGAGGTTGTGGTTCAATGATAAGGATGTTCATAAAGTTTTCTTACTTCATTTATGCCAGTGCGCCATTATTCATATAGTTCAGCATTTAGGGCCCAGTCCTGTGAGTTTCTGAGCACTCTCAGTTCCCACTGGTTTCCATAGGGTCAGACTCAGAGCATTTGCTCCTGATATTCCTGCCACAGTTTCAGGGTAACTGTACCTGTATTTCCTCTCTCTGGTCCATCAATTAAATGGGCTGAGATGCTCACAGAGTGCAGTGGCTGCTTGAGCTCTGAATCTTGGTTGGGAATTAATTGGGGAAAGGGGTGGAGTGGGGGCAGGGCCTGGGGTGGAGCAGGGTTGAGCAACCCCAGGGCAAGGAAGAAGCCGGCACCTGTGCCTTTCATGGTTTTCTTTGCTAGCTTCATTAGATTATGTTTTATGGCACAAAATTTCATAAATCACTTACCTTTTGCTCCAAGCTACATGAAGTGGAGAAGGTCAGTGCTTTGGAATGATAATGTAAAGGCTATGATATAGTTTTATTCTGGGAACACACAAAGGAGAACAGGCTCTTAAGAAGTGAATGTAGATGGATACAAACAAGCTGGTGAAATTTTCAGAAGGGTAATCCTGTGTCCTGACAGTTCCTATTATGCAAATGGAAATTGCCATTGCATCTGCACGGTCATTAACTTACCTGCCCACCTCCATACATACCCTTTGTATTAGGGCACATAGAATTGTCTTGGAGTTCTGCTGTGCAGTGCATAGGGGGTGCAGACCACTGCATGAAATCAAAGTATTATGGCCCACCCCATCAATGAGGTGGAACTGAACTGATTTCAATAAAATCAGAGTTACAGGGAGATAGTGGGAGATGGCAAGATTTGCTAGAGCACTTTAATAAAAATATCATAGAGGTACTTAGAACTAAATAAAATAATAATAATAAAAAACAGCCCTGAGACATTTATGTTCCACTTCTGACTAAAACATCTGACAATTCCAATTCAAAAAGGCCAAAGTTTGACTGCAGCAATTTCTCTCTTTATCTTCTTTTTCCTATTGCTCTCAGCATGATCATTTTGTTAATTACCCAAGACATTTTATGAAAAATGTTTGTTTCTGTTCTCCACTGAAGTGAGGCAAAAATCTTAGTCATCTAATCTCTGTCCTTTTTTGTATGATGTAGTACTTGATGTTTGCTCTGACCTTGATTGTAAAATCTTGATTTTAAAAAGCAACTGAAGTTAAGAAAAGTAAAGTTGAAGTGTGGTGATGTGAACAGAAGTCAACCAGCTTGACTTTGTTGCTTATTGTTATGGGGACAGGGATACATTTTCCAAAGTCACCAGTGTCTCAAATTGGGCACCCAAAAACTCACCAAGTCTCTCATCACTTTGGAAAATTTAGGCCACTTTCTGTGTTGCCATTTAATGTAACACATTTAAAGTCAATGGAGCTGTGTCAAGGTTCCTTCCCCACTCTGGACTTTAGAGTGCAGATATGAGGACCTGCATGTGAACCCCTACGTTGAATTACCAGCTTAGCTCTGTTTTGCTGCCACCACTCACAAATACTAACTCCCTTCCCTGGATAGTCTTGAGAGACTTCTTCACCAAGTTCCTGGTGAACACCGATCCAACCCCTTGTGGATCTTAACACAAGGAAAAATCAAGCAGGTTCTTAAGAAGAAGGTTTCTAATTAAAGAAAGAAATGTAAATATCATCTCTGTAAAATCAGGATGGAAAATAACTTTACAGGGTAATCAGATTTATAGAGCCCAGAGGAACCCCCTCTAGCATTAGGTTCAAAGTTACAGCAAACAGAGGTAAATCCTCTTAGCAAAAAGGAACGTTTACAAGTTGAGAAAACAAAGATAAAACTAACAAGCCTTGCCTGGCTGTTACTTACAAGTTTGAAATATGAGAGACCGGTTCAGAAAGATTTGGAGAGCATGGATTGATGTCTGCTCCCTCTTAGTCCCAAGAGTGAACAACCTCAAAACAAAGAGCACACAAACAAAAGCCTCCTCCCCCTCAAGATTTGAAAGTATCTTGTTTCCTTATTGGTCCTTTGGATCAGGTGTCAGCCAGGTTACCTGAGCTTCTTAACCCTTTACATGTAAAAGGATTTTAGTGTCTCTGATCAGGAGAGATTTCATAGTATTGTACACAGGACGGCTGTTCTCTTTCGTTTATAGTTGTGACAAGCTGTGACAATTTATATCAGATGAGGATCTGCCCGTAACATTCCAAGGAATTATGGTAGTATGGCTGATTTGGTGGAGGAAGAATAACCAGAGTCCTAGAACTAGCAGTTGAGAGATGAAGGACTCCATGACTGAAGAACTTCAATATCTGAACAAAATCTTTATCAGGAGTTGGCAAGTGTCATCTAAAATGTATGGATGGGGGAATAGATTTGCCCCTGCCTGACCTTCCTCTTCCCTCTTAGGTGGCTCCTACCTCCTCCAAATTTAAGCGAGTGGTGTTGTGAGCTGGTGCATAGGTTGCAGCAGCACTCAGGTTTAATCTGGGCAAAAAGTGGTCCAGACATGGCCCAGGTGACTCTCTTGGCTCTTTGGCCTATGTTAATAATGTTTCTGAGGGCAAGTCTAACAACAAAAATGAACAATAACACAATCTTCAGAAGTTCTACAGAACCAGAGATATGTAAGAAGCAAATTCAACATTTTTTAGATTTCTACAGCTAGGGATTTCAGAATACTTTTAGGACAGAAACTGCTTAATCAAGTAGTGGCATACTGATGTGAACACACTGGTAGCTAAATTGCAACTAATGTGAGAATGACTCTTTAGTACTGCTTTGTGTGAAAAAATAATAATGATTTTACCTAACAAGTTGATTATATAAAATACACACAGGGATTTCTTAATCCACAGCCATCTCTGGTCTGAAATACTGCAACTACAGAGCACAATTTAAAAACATTACTGGACAAGAAGTGAAACTTCGAGAAATATAGGTAGCCAGATTGTAATTACTTGAGACTGAGTTGTCAGGAATACTAGGGCTAATAACTTGAGTCTTATAAACACTGACATGGAATCTTTAATGATCTCAAGTGCTTAGATTGAGTGGTTGATTTTACATCCAATTGAAAGAGGGCACATACAGCAGCACAATATTCCTCAGCGATCAGGTAGTGTATTGTTTCAGTAATGATTCAGAGGGAGGAGTATCAACTACTGATTAACCAACACCAATTCCTGAAGCACTTAAGATTTCCTTGATGGCCTTCCTTGAAAACTTGGATGAAATCCTGTCTCCACTGAACTCAATAGTAATGTTATGGGTTCAGGGCTAGCTGTCCCTTTGCCCCTTTTCTCGTTTCTCTGAGTGCACCTCCTCAAGGTGTTATGTTTTGGTGCCTTTACCTCTTCTGGGGTGTCATCCTGAAATTCTCCCAGCCTTAGACCAGGTCTTGGAGTACATTACCCTATGGATCAACTGTTTTCCCCATGCAGGGCTGACTGAGTCCAGGTACCTGCAGATCTTCCCTGGGAATCTGTGGATGGCTTTACAGTGATCAGACTGCCTTCTTAAAACTAAAGTATTGTTAATTTAGCAGTAAGAGATCACACCTGTTCTTTTCAAACCCCACTTAATTTATATTGGGCACAGCACAATGCTATGTGTCCTATCATTGCAACCTTGGAGAAGGAACCGTCTGAGACTGCTGAGAACAGGGGAATAAGACCATCCTAACTCCCTACTGAAAAGAATGAATGTAATGTAAAGAACTGAAATTAAATTACCCTGTGCTCATTCCCCTGTAAGACTCACACTGCCTTCATCATGCTTTCATTTGAAATCAGGGTTGTCATAGTCTTACTCCACCACCGAATGTCTGACAAGATGCCAAATCTATTATCTCTTGTATAGCTATTATTTCTGTGGTGCTTTTCTTCCAAAAGGATCCAAAATTGTGTTATATAGTTTGACACAATCTCTGCCTTTCCTGTATAAAGAGATGGAAGAAGAAGTCTTATCTAAGAGTGTTTCTGGCTTTGAGGAGTATGGGAATTTTCCTCAGTGTTGGAGGTAGGGCTGGTGACAAAGATAGTCAGAAGGACGTGTGGCTCCACAACTGCAGAAAGCTTCTTAGGATCAGATTTACAAAGGTATGGAGGCATCTAAAGGTGCAGAAAGGATTTTCAAAAGTGCTTCATATATAGGTCAGTTGCCTAACTCCAATAAAATCAATGGGAGTTAGATGCTTTTGAAAATCCCCGCCAGGCACCTAACTTGACCTTAAGTGTATAAATACCTTTGACAATCTGGTCTTAAAGTCACTTTTGAAAACAGGATCTTAAATCACTTAGGCATTTTAGAAATTTTACCCTGGACATTAAATTAACTGAATTTTTTTTTTTAAAATGTAGAATTTATCTTAAAACAGTTTTGTTACTGTCTAGTCAAAAGATTTACAACTGGACTTGTATTTTTCTATTCTCCTTTATCAGGCTAGTAAGGTAGTTGCTTTCTGTTTGCTTGCTTGTTGTTCTTTTATTGTAGTCTAGGCACTAGCGACCAGATTGTCTAAGGTATTTATACACCAAAAGGTGTAGATGAGTGCCTAGGGGATTTTCAGAAGTGACTAGGAGCCTAATTTCCATTGATTTCAATGGGAGTTAAGCACCTAGGTGCTTTTGTAAATACTACTAGGTGCCCAGTTTCATCTTTAGGCACCTAAATATCTTTAAAAATCTTGCCCTAAATGCTTGATTCTACCATTGAAGTCGATGGGATTAAGATTGGGCTCAAAATTTAGTTACTCACTTGGGCTCTAATCCTTCATTTTACTTCAGCACATGATCCATTTCGAGCACACGAACAGTCTCATTAATAATTTCCCAGATCTGGAACTTAATGAGCTTTCTCATTCATTTCCTAAAGGGAGCAGGATCAGACTCTTATTCTGTAATTATATTTCTTTTTTGGAATATCTTTACCTTACATAGCAATTTACTTTTAATTTATAGAAAACTTCAGTATCATCTTTGCATCCATGTATCGTATGTAAAGTCAAGGAAATGCAGTTTTTGTGCATTTTGATTTAATTCTTTTTTGCATTTCAGATTTGATAATATCATATGGATTTGATGTTGCAGAAAATAATGGTTTTTTACAGCTTGTTCACTTTTGATAGGCTGATCAGTGTCACTCTTCTGAATCATTCAATATATGTTTACATCTTGGAAGGCATAGTGGCCGAAATTTAAATGTCTAGCTTGGTAGTGAACATGTTGAGAAATACATTTTAAGCATAAAATATATATAAATAGGTACAGAACTCCTTGTCTTATTCTTGGGAGTGGACAGATCCATCATGTTAAATGTGAATGCTTGAATTATGTTATGGATCATGTAACTCAGATGATAATTGTGCAGCAAAAGCCCAGTAGTTAGTTTAAATTGTTCTAGTTGATTGATGGCAAAGTAGTCTTTACTTCTTAAAAAACAAAGACAAGACATTGGTTGGAAAATTGTAACCTATAATCCATTACTGATTAAGAAATCTGTGAAAGAGAGCACAGTATAAAATTGATTTAGTATGTAAGCACATCCACAATAAATTAAACTGCAGCAATTGTCAACCACATTCCTAGTGTATACAACTGTATTTTTTTGCTTGAAGTGGGATCTGGGAGAGTATCAAATGATAAAATAAACCTGAGGTTTAGGACTGATCATCAGACACCACTATCTCTGGGTAGAGTTTTGTTGCAGTGGCTCTGGGTTAACCCTAAGTGACACAAACTTCGCAAAAATCTGTAGCTGCATTTCTTTCCATGCAGTTTTACAAGCAATGGCTTCATAAAATAAAACAATGAAATATAAGCACACCACATTAGGTGGCTGATCTGATTCCCCAGAAGTCCCAGCCCTGGTTTCTAGTCTGTTCTCTCCCATTTGAGAGTGACACCTTTGTTCAAGATGTTCCATCTAAATGGGCTGAGTTGCTCACAGAATGCAGTGACTGTTTGAGCTCTGAATCTTGGTTGGGAATTAATTCCAGAAACCCCAAGCTGTTTAGCTTGCCAGGACCACCTGCTCCTAGAGAAGACCACTGGAAGGAGTAGCAGAGTTTCATTAGATTCTCCAGAGGTGCAAGAATTCTGTTTACCTGTCACAATGACAAATTCTTTATCAAAAGGACCCTAAAAGTTTCTTGCTTTTTTTGAAGAGCAGAATAAATAATCTTCTGTGTCTTGTCAGCTGAAATTAAGGGGGAGGGAATGAACTGTAAAGAACTACTATATCTGCAAATGTATATTCTTAAAACTCATCTGATCTCAGCAGAAATGAAATGCACCATTGATTTTCCATAAAGCTACAAATATGATAAATGAATGAGATGGCCACAAATCTATTTATTTGGAAAGTATGTAGTTAAATGTTCTTACACAACATTCCACCAGTAAAGTCTCAGTCCTGCAATCTGATCCGTTCAGGAGGACCCTTATCCTTTTATGGTCCCCTGTCGGAGTCAGTGGGGCTCTGCGTGGGCAGAGGGGTCCATCCGTATGAGTCAGGTTGCAGGATCAGGGCCTTGGTATAGCAGAATGAAGGGGTAGTGAGGATTTAAGGGCAAATATGTATCACCTTTATTTTCAGCTAAATTAGTGTCTAATTTAGGCTGTCTACACTAGCACTTAACTGCAGTATAACTTTCATCACTCAAGGGCGTGCAAAAGCCACTCCTCTGAGTGACAAAACTTACTCTTACTAAAACACCATTGTCGATAGTGCTGTGTTAGTGGGGAAGCCTCTCCTGCCAATATAGCTACTACTGCTTGCGTGGCCGGAGTAGTTAAACTGACAGGAGAGCTCTCTTCCGCTGGCTTAGAGTGGTTACATTAGAGAGCTTACAATGGCACAGCTGCATCATTGCAGCTCCACTGCTGTAAACTCTCCAGTGTACCCATAGCTTTAGGCTTAATTACTCCAGCCCTGAAAGCAACAGTAGTTATGTTGGTGGGAGAAGCTGTCCTGCCAACACAGCACTGTCTTCACTGGTGCTTAGGTCTGTGTAACTTACGTTGCTTAAAGGGGTGACCTTTTCACACCACTGAGTGACATGAATTATACCACAGTAAGTGCTTGTGTATAGTGCATAGCCTTAATTAACTTCCCTTTCTCTGAGGTGTACCAAGGACATCTATGCAGCTGATTGAAAAGAATATAGTGTGCCCAGTTTAGCTACTCATTACACAGATGTGGGGTCCACTGACTTTAATGGGGGTGGCAGTCATATAGCTGAGAGAAGAATATGAACTATTAAAATGCATACTTTAGTGAAAAGAAAACTTATCCTATATGAAATCAAAATCAAAGATATCATGGACTGTTTCAATAATTAAAATAGTGTAAGTATACAAAAATAGGGAGAAAATCACAAGAAGTTACATATACATAGCAAAGGCTGTAGAAAGATAAGTTGCATGATAAGTTGCTGGTTTTGTTCAACTTCATTAATGTCAAGTATCAGAGGAGTAGCCATATTAGTATGGATCTGTAAAAGCAGCAAAGAGTCCTGTGGCACCTTATAGACTAACGGACGCATCCGACGAAGTGGGTATTCACCCACGAAAGCTCATGCTCCAATATGTCTGTTAGTCTATAAGGTGCCACAGGACTCTTTGCTGCTTCTTCATTAATGATCTGGATGATGGAATGGATTGCACCCTCAGGAAGTTCACAGATGACATTAACCTAGGGGGAGAGGTATTTACATTGGAGAGTAGGGGTAGGGTCCTGAGTGACCTAGAAAAAATTGGAGGATTGGGCCAAAAGAAATCTGAGGTTCAACAAGGACAAGTGCAGAGTCCTGCACTTAGGATGGAAGAATCCTGTGCACTGCTACAGGCTGGGGACTGACTGGCTAAGCAGCAGTTCTCCAGGTCCTTTTCTGCAGATTATAGTGGATGAGAAGTTGGATATGAGTCAACAGTGTGCTCTCGTTGCCAAGAAGGCTAACAGCATATTCGGCTGCATTAGTAGGAGCATTACCAGCAGATCAAGGAAAATGATTATTCCCCTGTGTTCGGCACTAGTGAGATCACATATGGAGTATTGCATCCAGTTTTGGGCCCTGCACTACAGAAGGGAAGTGGAGAAATTGGAGCGAGTCCAGCAGAGGGCAATGAAAATGATTAGGGAGCTAGGGAACATGACTTAAGAGGACAGGCTGAAGAAACTAGGCTTATTTAATCTGCAGAAGAGAAGGGGACGGGATTATAGCAGCCCTCAAGTATCTCTATGTGACATAAGTTACACTTACCAAAGAGTTGGGGATTGTCTTGCTTTGAGCAGGGGATTGGAATAGATGACCTCCTGAAGTCTCTTCCGACCCTAATACTCTATGATTCTATGATCTATGATTCTACCTGAAGGGGGGTTCCAAAGAGGATGGAGCTAGACTGTTCTCAGTGGTGGCAGATGACGGAACAAGGAGCAATGCTTCAAGCTGCTGTGGGGGAAGACTTAGGTTGGATATTAGGAAAAACTTTTTCACTAGGAGGGTGGTGAAGCACTGGAATGGATTACTTAGGGAGGTGGTGGAATTTCCATTCTTAGAGGTTTTTAAGGCCTGGCTTGACAAAACCCTTGCTGGGATGATTTAGTTGGGGTTGGTCCTGCTTTGAGCAGGGAGTTGGACTAGATGACCTCCTGAGATCTCTTCCAACCCTAATATTCTATGATTCTATGATTCTATTAACTGAAAAATTGTTGTGATCTTTTGACTATATTGTGATGCACATGTACATTTCTTAATTTTTGAGTACTACATTATGCCATTTGTAACATTAAGATACCTTATTGCATTCAAGAGGTGAAAAGGCAGGAAAAGATACACAGAATGTCGGAAAAAAGGAAGTCCTTACTCTAAAAAACTTTTAATTGTCAAGCATGGGTAAGCCCAACTCAGATTGCTTATTTCTATGTATCTTTTGTTTTAATTTGAAGACTACAATTATAGTTTATTAAATTATCAGAATTCATTGATTTTTCTTATAGGGTGGGGAAGAGATTTGATGGATATGATATTCAAATAATTTGGCAAACTTCAAAGTTTCCATAGCTTTCTGTACTTACTTTGAGGTGGTCAGAATCAGTAAGATGGGAATTTTAATTGTCTTTCAGATTGGTATTAGTTTCAGAATGGAATATCTTACTATTAAGGTCATATTGACTGAAATTCTAGGTTGTCTGAACACATATCATCACTTTGATATGCCCACAAAATTCATTGATTTCAGTCATTCAGAGTCTCTAAGATGGCTGTTTGCATGTAACTTAGGGCAGAATGTAGCCCAAAGTGTGCATGAGTTACAACTAAAGATTTGCTTTTCATTTTATCTCATAGTTTTGAAACAATAAACATGCATAAAATTCATAGAGAAAACTTGAAATTGTACATTTTCATTTAGCTGTATGACAGCCCACATGCTTTAAAAAATGTTAGTCCTAAACTACTTTTACCCACAGATCCCTTAAGCTTATATGTTAGAAGTGTGAAATTTGTGAAGTGATCCAGCCTGTCAGTAATCATATAGTAGCAAACTATTTTCTTTTCAAGTATGAAAGGCATTGTGGATTTAAGTCTCATTAAGAGACATATAGTCTAGTTTGGAGACTCACACTGGATGAAGAATGACGGCTGTTATTTTTCTTATTGAGAAAAATTGTCATTCTGTGAGATTTAATATTTCCTTTAGCTATATTAGGAATATTTTATTTGTGAGAGTATTTCCTACATTGCCATTGAACAACCTGGACTGTGCCAACTTGTTCTGTGTAAACTAATCTATTCCTATTTAAACTTGTTTTTGAATAATGCATTTCAGGTACTCACATTTCTAGGAAATAAAAACAGTATAATTTGAAAGAATGTTTCTTCTTAAAATGTCAGATGCAGAAAGTGGGGACAGTGACAGACAGAAGTGTTAATGGTAATTTTTCTGTCTGACATCCTCAGCGACTTGATATAAAACTTGATGGAGATGCTGTGAAAAGAAGCAGAGAAAACTTAAGAAACTAGTCCGTTTACTTTTTTTCATGCAATTATACTGCCCCTGAATTTCACATCACAAAGGTGGGAAGAGGACACAAGTTGGTTCCTATCTCAAAGAGTGTACAATTTCATTTATGACAAGATGCCGCAGCAACTGAGTGTGACATATAAGAAGGGGGAGAAAGGTCCAGGATAACCAGTAATAATGTAGTTGCAAGACTAATTTTATTCACTGCTTGATGGCTCTAAATCATAAATATCAGTTGTCTGCTACCCCTCAATCTAGTCATCATTGGTTGGCTGATTTCTTATAGACAAGTGGTAGAAGTGGGAATTTTTGGAAGGATTAGATACAGTGCTCCTCCCTATTGGTCAGGTATAGCCCTTCACACTGCTGTCTCTGTTTCAAATGATTCCTCAGTGTCTTAAAGGTCCCTCTGCTCTGTGAAAAAATAAATATTGGGAGACTTGATTACAACACAGCAGTTCCCAAACACGATTAAAGTACAGTGTAGACTTGAAGAGTAGACTGGATCAAATTATGGTTTAGAGCTCGCCCACATGCAGATTTAGCATGCAGCAAGCTGGGGTATAAATCTAAAGCAAACTAGCCTGCTATGCACTAGCCCTCTTAACGCTAAGTCACTGTGTGGACCCTGCTACCATATATTAAAAGTTCCATAGATTGTGTTGACTTACTTCCATTTCAAACAGCAGTAGGTCAAAGCATGCTACTGAACTTTTTAGTGCATAGTACAGGGGGGCACACAACAACTTAGTATGCACATGGCTAGTGCACTGTAAATTCACACCCTGGCTTGCTATGCACATAGGCTATGTCTGCACTTGGAGCTGGGAGTGTGATTCCCAGCTGATCGGGCTAGCATGCTAAAAATAGCAGTGTAGCCAGGGTAGCGTGAGCAGTGACATGGGCTGACTATGCCACATACTTACCAACAGGATTGAGGCAGGTTTGTATTCAGCATGGCTAGCCTACATTGCTGCTCTCCGCTGCCTGTTCTACCTCAGTTTCATTGCTGTTTTTAGTGTGCTAGCTCAGTGAGTGTTAGCATGTGTTTATGCAAGCTGAGAATTACACCCCAACTTCTGTGTGCAGACATGCCCTAAGTCTCTGTGTAGTTAAGCCCTTGGTCTGTCTCCAAATCATGCTACACTTCTGTTTACAGACTCCTCCCAGGTTATGCAAACCCGATTTACACAAATCCACACTTATGGAAAAGGTTCCATAAGCTAGAAATGGGGTGGTGGTGGATGTTTTTAGTTTTTTTCTGGCATCATGGTCAGATATACCTTTCCAACTTATGCAAAATTCGAGTTACACAAGGTGATCTGGAACAGAACTCTCGCGTAAGTCAGGGAGCGTCTGTATGTTGCAAAACTCACCAACGGTTTAACCATGTCAAGGGATAATTGTGTTGTGACTGAGTCTCCGCGCGTACAGTTGGTCTTACAATGTAGACTGTACAACTTTGTATTCATCATAAATTGAAATCGTTTCACTGTTTTTACTTTGCCAGTCATGTGTGTGGAAATATTATGACCTTTCTAGTCCAGAGATTGTTTCCTACTTATAATTCATGCTGTAGGACCTCATCTGTGTCTCTTCTTTTCTTCACTGTGTTGTATGGAAGATATGAATTACTGTGCTGAAGGTTATAACTTTTGTGGCTGTTTCTTAATTTATGTAAGTTATCTAGAACAGGAACAGGCCGCAGATAGGTTTTACTTTTTTTATTCCTTTTGATCTATCCCTCTTTTGTTTATAGCCTACTTATATTTTTCTCTGACCAAACAGTATGGGAGCAGCATTATATCTAAGACTGTGTTGTCTACCCTCCTAATTAAGGCATTTTGAACTACTGTTATCTTCCTCTTTCTGATCTTGCTTTCTACATCCCTGCCCTTCCGCTGAAAGTGATTTTTGACCTTACTGCTGATACCAATCTGGGGTTGCAAGTCTGTGTTTAACTCCCCCACCACCAAAACTAACAACTGTTAAATGTTTTAATTAAATCCACAAAAACAAGAAAATCAGAATTACAGGTAAAAATGGTGGCTGACTAATACAGCACTTAATATGCATCATTTAAAAAAAAAGTAGTAGTAAGAAAAGGTACTGAAGTGTGAATTACGTTTGAAGTGTTGTCTAGATTTTTTAGCATCAGCTCTGAATCTCTCTTGCTTTTGTTGCTACAGACCTGAATTCTAGGTGCTTGTGATTACAATTGTTTGTTGTTGTTTTTTTAAATATGCAGATTTAAAGACTACTTTAAGCTTTTCCATATCCATACGGTACCTGTCAATGCATGGTACCAAACCCAACTGAACTCTTTGGGCTTTACTAACTATTTAATATATACTTAGGTCTTTGGGGTCAGGTGTTTTTTTTTACATTAATTTCTAAATTTTTTTTTCTTCTTGAAGTATATTACATTAAAGAGAATTACAAAGTGTCATTCAATAATGACTCAGCAGAGCTCTTGGGAGCTCTGGCATAGGCTAAATTAGTCTTTCAACACAATGTCATGTTTCTCTCTATCTGAGACTGACTGCTTTGTGAATCAAGGGAATAGGAAGCTTACATGTCCTACAAAGGGGCTGGCCAGAATTGCACATCTGAAATCAGAGGATTGCAAGTAGTGCTACCAAGCTGCTCTTCCTAAGGACAAGTCACCCAAAAGGGATACAGTCATGGCTCTGTCTCCCATCCCACACATATCAGGGTACATCTTCACTATCTGCCGTATCAGCGGGTAGCAATCGATTGCTCGGGGATCGATATATCGCGTCTCATCTAGACGCGATATATTGATCCCCAAACGTGCTTATATCGATTCCGTAACTCCACCAACCCGAACGGAGTTGCGGAATCGACAGGGGGAGCCGCAGACATCGATCCCGCACCGTGAGGCCGGTGAGTAATTTGATCTTAGATACTTCGACGTCAGCTACGTTATTCAAGTAGCTGAAGTTGCATATCTAAGATCGATTTTCCCCCATAGTGTAGACCAGCCCTCAGCAATGGCTAACAGAACTGGCTAGCCTCACAGTGATGAAATGGAGTTGCAGATTTCTCTGACACCCCTCCCCACTCGTGCTGCAGAGCTCTCTGAGGCCTTATCTAGGCTAGGATTTAAAGTGTGATGTTCGCTAACTTGCTGACACATTTTAAAAGTCTGATATAGACAAGGCACATTTTGCTGAAGCCTAGGGAGGAATCAACACATGCTAACTTCACACCTTTAAATCCTAGTTTAAACAAGGCCTGAGGCAGAAGGCCTTCTAGAGCAAATGCAGATGTGCACCCTCTATTTCAGGGCTGTGGCTAGATGCCATGTTCTAACCTTTAGAAAACAACTGTAAACATAAGCAACCTTGCTTAAGCAGTGTATAGAGTTTGAACCTGGGACCTAGAGGTACAGATCCCTACTGCTTGAACTAAAAGGCTAAAGTCCATTAGCTGGAAGCAGTAGCAGAATCCTAAATTTATGTTGATAGGGGAGGAGAGGAAAACTCACATACTTATAGTGCAAGTTACATTCAGACGTTTGTTTGTAATGCTGAAATCAGCCTTCTTTTCACCACCTTTAAGTGTCTACTGCCATATATTTTTGTACAGCAGAACCTCAGATTCAAACACCTCAGGAATGGAGGTTGTTCATAATTCTGAAATGTTCGTAACTCTGAACAAAACATTACAGTTGGTCTTTCAAAAGTTTACATCTGAATATTGATTTAATACAGCTTTGAAACTTTACTATGCAGAAGAAAATTGCTGCTTTCCCTTTATATTTTTTAGTAGTATTGTACTGTATTTGCTTTTATTTTGGTCTCTGCTGCTGCCTGATTGTGTACTTTCAGTTCGAAATGAGGGATGTGGTTGACTGGTCAGTTCGTAACTCAGGTGTTCCTAACTCCGAGATTCTACTGTATACTGTGTAGTAAGATGAGTCCCTGAAATATAAACTGTGGAATCAGAGGCCTAGTATGAGGCCTGAGGCCTGAACCAAAGGAATGGTCAAGACTTTGCTAACATAAAGCAAAGTTAAGCTGTGAGCCAGAGGCAGACCCTGCTCACAAAAGTTGGCAAGAAGAAGGTTGCTAATTGGATGTATACACATATCTAAAGGGTATCAAGCACTAACAGGATAAACATGGGCCAGGATGGCACCAGAACAGTCTGGCATGAACACATTCCACAGAGATAATGAGGAACAGGCTGACCAATCCTAAAAGACAGGGTCAAAAGGATAATATGATGGATAGACTTGTTTGTTCAAACCAACATGTATCAGGAGAGAGGCAGCACCTCAACACACAGAGAGATTGTACCTCAATACATGAGGAGTGATGTATAATTTGTTTGTACCCATGTATAAGAATGCATCCCTGAGTGGATGTCTTTGTCTGGCCTAGGGGGCAGTGGTAAATTCCACCACTGACTGAGCTGGTCCATTGACAGGGAGCCCATATATACTAGTAGACCTGTAGACATCTGATCCAGGGAGCTAGAGACTGTGTTTTGTTTGGCAATAAACCTGGCTGGGTGCCTTCGTACCTTATCAGAGGCTGTGGTCATTGAGGGTTCTCTCAGGAACGGCTGTGTCAGCTATCTGCACAGAGGAAACACGCACGCCACCAACTGTTATCAACATTGAACAGAGCAGAGCACCACACCAGTTTCAGAGTGCATACAGGCTCTGGACTGGGGGTGTGGGTTACAGATGGGGCCAGAAATGAGGGGTTCAGTGTGCGGGAAGGGGCTCTGGGCTGGGGCAGAGGGTTGGGTGAGAGGGGGTGTGAGGGCCCTGGCTCGGGGTGCAGGCTCTACTGTGGGGCTGGGGATGAGGGATTTGGGGTGCAGGAGGGTGTTCCGGGCTGGGGCCAAGGGGTTCGGAGGGCAGGAGGGTGATCAGAGCTGGGGTGGAGGAATGGGGCTTGGGGGGGGGATGAGGGGTGGCTCTTACCTCAGGCAGCCCCCAGGAGTAGCGGCATGTCCCTCCCTCTGGCTCCTACCACATGGAGGTGTGGCCAGAGGGCTCTGCGTGCTGCCCTGTCTACAGGGGTCATCCCCGCAGCTCCCATTGGCCATGATTCCTGGCCAATGGGAACTGCGGTGGCAGCACATGGAGCCTAGAAGCCGGAGGAGCGACATGTGCTGATTCCGGGAACCACGCAGAGCCACCACTTAGCTCTGCTGCGTTGCCGACTGGACTTTTAATGGCCTAGTCAGCAGTGCTGACCCAAGCCGCCTAGGTCCCTTTTCGACTGGGCATTCTGGTAAAAAACCAGATGCCCGGCAACCCTACACATATAATATGAAAACTGGCACAGAAATGTTCCAACAGAAAAACAACAAAGCCATTAGAAACCATTTGTTTCCTCATATGTGGTACATTGTTGCTAAGGCCTTAATTCAGCAAAGCACTTAGGCACATGCATAACTTAAAGCACATGCTTACATGCCATTGAAATCAATAGGACTTAATTGCATGCCTAAGTGCTTTTCTAAATAGGCATGTGTTTAACTTTAAGCATATACTTGCATGTTTTGCATTTGTTATGGTCTTTTCATCCTTTTTTCTTTGTATGAAGATGTGTATAAAGTTGACTGGATGGAGGGTCTATAACACCATGTGACTTAGGCATGGGTAACATACTTCATCAAAACAAAATGTATTAGTCAGTGGTTTATAATATTTTAATATATAGTTTCTGTATGTGCATGTTGGTGTCTTGCTGTCTTTATGCACTTTAAACTATATATGAGAACTCTTAAATGCTGTCCTATGAGAAAACTATTATTAGCACAGATTGTACCTGTTAGAGCCACACTAAAAGGAGGCCTCTGTATGCAGATCCCCTCTGCACATGCAGGAGCTCCAGTTGCCAACAGGTGTTGTCTCCTGCCCCTGTCTATGCACACGCTTCCTTTCCAGACACCATAGAGGCCTGTTGTGCCAGAGTCTGTGTCTAGGACAGGGGTCGGCAACCTATGGCACGCATACGAAAGGTGGCACGCGAGCAGATTTTGCCTGGCACGCGGCTGCCAGCCGGAATCCTGGCCGCCGGCACCGCTCAGCCCACTGCCAGCTAAGGTCTGGTCTACACTACGAGTTTAAACCAAATTTAGCAGCATTAAACCGATTTAACCCTGCACTCATCCACACAACGAGGCCCTTTATATCGATATAAAGGGCTCTTTAAACCAATTTCTGTACTCCTCCCCGACGAGAGGAGTAGCGCTGAAATCGGTATTGCCATGTCTCATTAGGGTTAGTGTGGCTGCAAATCGATGGTATTGGCTTCCGGGGGGTATCCCACAGTGCACCATTGTGACCGCTCTGGAAAGCAATCTGAACTCGGATGCACTGGCCAGGTTGACAGGAAAAGCCCTGCGAACTTTTGAATTTCATTTCCTGTTTGCCCAGCGTGGAGCTCTGATCAGCACAGGTGGCAATGCAGTCCCAAATCCAAAAAGAGCTCCAGCATGGACCATACGGGAGATTCTCGATCTGATCGCTGTATGGGGAAACAAATCTGTTCTATCAGAGCTCCGTTACAGAAGACGAAATGACAAAGCATTTGAAAAAATCTCCAGGCTATGATACCGAGTCCACAGCACAGTGCTGTGTGGTAAGCATAACGGAAAGCCAAAGAATCAAATGGATGCTCATGGAGGGAGATAGTGGGGACTGAGGACTTGAACTATCCCACAGTTCCTGCAGTCTCCAAAAAACATTTGCATTCTTGGCTGAGCTCCCAATGCCTGAAGGGTCAAAAACATTGTCACCAGTAGTTCAGGGAATATGTCGTCAATCTACACTCCCCCCCAAAGAAAAGGGAAAAAAAATCGTTTCTCACCACTTTTCAATGTCACCATATGTCTACTGGATGCTGCTGGTAGACGGGGTGCTGCAGTGCTAAACAGCAGCATCCTCTCCCCTCCCTTCTCCGGTGGCAGACGGTTCAGTACAAAATGACTGATAGCCGTCCTCGTCATCATCCTGTGAGTGCTCCTGGCTGGCCTCGGTGAGGTCGGCTGGGGGCGCCTGGGTAAAAATGAGAATGACTCCCTGTCATTCCTGGCAGACAGTACAAAATGCTGGGTAACTGTCCTCATCATAGCAGCTGGAGCCTGACCTCCATCAACCCCACCCACCCCTTTCATGTCTAAAGAAAAGATTCTGTACTCCCTGGACTATCATAGCAGCGGGAGGCTGCGTTCCTCTCCCCCTACACTCTTAAATGTCCTGCCTGGACTATCATAGCAGCTGGAGGCTGTCTCCCCCTCACTTTATCTTGCTAAAAAGTCAGTGTTCCTTATTCCTGCATTCTTTATTACTTCATCACACAAATGGGGGGACACTGCCATGGTAGCCCAGGAGGGGTGTGGGAGGAGGGAAGCAACAGGTGGGGTTGTTGCAGGGACACCCCCTAGAATGGCATATAGCTCATCATTTCTGCAGGATCTCTGGGGCTCTGACCCAGAGCAGCTGTGTTCTCTGGCTCTCCAGAAGATTTGCCCCATATTCTAGGCAGGACTGACTCTATTTTTAGACAAAACATAAAGAAGGGAATGAGCTGGGGAGTCATTCCCATTTTTGTTCATGCGCCCCCGGCCGACCTCAGTGAGGCCAGCCAAGAGCACCCATGACAGCAGCAGACGGTACAAAATGCTTGATAACCGTCATCGCCATTTCCCAATCGCAAACAGTACAAAATGATTGAAAACCGTCATCTCATCGCCAAATTACAATGGCAGACAGTGCAATAGAGATGGTAACCGTCTTTGCTACCTTGCAAAGGCAAATGAATGCTGCTGTGTAGCACTGCAATACCGCCTCTGTCAGCATTATCCAGTACGCATACGGTGACAGTGACAAAAGGCAAAACAGGCTCAATGGTTGCCATGCTATGGCATCTGCCAGGGCAATCCAGGGAAAAAGGGCGATATGATTGTCTGCTGTTGCTTTCACGGAGGAAGGAATGAGTGATGACATTTACTCAGAATCACCCGCAACACTGTTTTTGCACTATCATGCATTGGGTCTCAACCCAGAATTCCAATGGGCGGAGGAGACTGTGGGAACTATGAGATAGCTACGGGATAGCTACCCACAGTGCACCGCTCCAGAAATCGACGCTAGCCTCGGTACATGGACGCACACCGCTGAATTATTGTGCTTTGTGTGACCGCGTGCACTCGACTTTATACAATCTGTTTTACAAAACCGGTTTATGTAAAATCGGAATAATCCTGTAGTGTAGACATAACCTAAGTGAACAGAACCCAGGCCAGTAGGAGGCTGAGTGGGGCTGGCAGCTGGGACCCCAGACCAGCAGGCAGGTGCGCCCCCTGGCTCCCCCCTCATCACACGCAGGTTCTGCAGCTCCCAGGAGTGTGAGCAGCCGGGGCACGGGGCCCTGAGCCTACTGCGGGAGGGGCAGCAGTGGTGGCTCATACTCCTGGGAGCCGCAGATCCTCAGTGCAGCGAGGAGGGATCCGGGGGGCACACCGGGACCTCTGCCCCCATGCATCCGCTGCAGGAGCCCCTGGGGGAGGCACTGGGCCACAAACCAGGCAGGCATGCCTCCTGGCTCTCCACTCACCACGCTCGGGTTCTGCAGCTCCCGGAAGTGTGAGCCGCCACCGCTGCCCCTCCCACAGCTCCCCCCATCCCACTGCCTCAGCACTCTGTGGGGGAGGGGCTGTGCGCGCAGCAGCTGGGCAGCATGTTTTGCCTCCACGTGAAGCCAGCATCCGACTGGCATGGGCCTGGTAAGGGGAGCCCTGGGGGGCAGTCAGGGAGCAGGGGGAGAGTTGGATAGGTCAGAAGTTCCAGGGGTCTGTCTGGGGGCGGGGGTGTAGATAAGGGTTGGGGCAGTCAGGGGACAGGTAGGGGGTAGGGTCCTAGGGGGGTAGTTGGGGGGGGTCTCAGAAGGGGGCAGTCAGGGGACAAGGAGCAGGGAGGCTTAGGTGGGGGGGTGGGTTTCTGAGGGGCAATTAGAGGCAGGGGTCCCAGGAGGCAGCAGTCAAGGGACAAGGAGTGGGGGCTGGTTGGGGGTTCTGACCAGGGCAATCAGGGTGTGAAGTGCGAGGCAGTGGATGAGGGTGGGGCTTGGGCAGGGCTCTCCCCTTTTTTTTGATTGTTGAACTATGGTAACCCTCGGCGAGAGAGAGTCGGGGAGCGCATGGCGTCTGGCGCCCGCATACATCCACTGCAGCCTACAGGCACTCCCCTGGGGGGGGCGATGGGCCCCAACCTGGGCAGGACGGGTGGGGGTGTGGCTGCTCCCCGCTAGCGATGCCACTGCCTTTGCAGGACTGCTGCACCCCTGCACTGCGCTGGCTCCTCCATGGTTGGGACTCACTGCTGCCACAAGCAAGATGCTCTGGCTCTCTGGTGCCTCCTCTCTGCTGAGCTGCTGCAGCAGCCCAAGCGCAGTAAAGCCAGTACGTGGACTCGGGGCGGGGGCCACCTGGGTGAGGTGGGCAGGGCTCGTGGGGGGGCTGTGCAGCCTTCGGGGGAGTTCAGGGTGCAGGGAGGAGGGAACCTGGTCTGGGGAGCAGCCCCTGGGCACGGCTGGCCCCTGGGCAGGCTGTCCTCTAGGGTCTATAAAGACTTGTTGGGATTTGCCCCTCAATGAACTGATGTGCAGGGGTGGAGGGTGGGATGCGGGGGCACCAGATGGAAGTTTCGCCTAGGGTACAAAGTATCCTTGCACTGGCCCTGCCCCAGGAGGTGCATGCACCTCAGGTTAAGAACCACTGCACTAAACTGATAAGTTCTGCATTTTAATTTAATTTTAAATGAAGCTTCTTAAACATTTTAAAAAACTTGTTTACTTTACATACAACAATACTTTATAGACTTATAGAGAGAGCTTCTAAAAACGTTAAAATGTATTACCGGCATGCAAAACCTTAAATTAGAGTGAATAAATGAAGACTCAGCATACCACTTCTGAAAGGTTGCGAAGCCCTGGTCTAGGAGGATGTGGAAACTGGACAGGGCAGATGGATAGAGGGATGGATCTGAAGTTGTATGAACCTTTTCATGGAGTGCTCTCCATGAATCCTTGGGCATGTGTGGCTAGGGGTGTACCTGTTGCTAGGAAGATGGGGGTGGGGGGGTGTTTGCTGAGGCCTACAGCCAATGTAGAGATGAAGGGCTTTCATTTCTGTATCAACTGGGGATGCTGTAGGATGATCCCCATAAAGAGTGCATGTATGGAGGACAGGTTATTTAGGAGGGGAAGATCTGGGATATCATGTATTTTCATTTAATGCCTGTATTCTGGCATCCCTTAAGTCTTACATGTGACAATAACAGATAAAATCCTTTTCAGACAGCTCTGTGATTTTTAAGTTGACAGTGTCCCTTTAACTCTTATTTCTCATAAAAATATGTTTGGCCTTTAGTTTACCTAAACTGTTTTCTTATACACAATTTAGTTATAGTTTTAAGTAAAATTTTACTACTGTCTTAGAAGTTTGTTATTATGCCAGTTAGCATTCAGTCAATCCTTGAATTTATTTTTAAAATCATTTCTGTAGGTATGCAGGTGGCAACATCCAATCTCCTCCATCTATTAATGATACTAGTACATAATACAGTGTGACGCTGCATGAAATTTGGGGTACACTTTAGGATATTATGAAGCCCAATATTGTAAAATTGCAATGTGTTATGCTAGATATGCCGAGTAAGATATCTTCAAAAATGTTATAATTTGTCAGGTATGATAATCTCATTTATGTGTTTGTATCACCTTTGTATTGTAAGTTATATGTATGGTATGTCTGTAGTTCCAAACTTGTGTTGTGCATCTGGGTGGCACCCCCAGACAGATTGGCATTAGCACTACCTAGCCTGCTTGATGGTCCATCAAGTGACATCAGCTATGCAACTGACCCATTGAGAGAAGACAAGAGATATACCACGAGTCGGCAACCTCTGGCACGCGGCTCGCCAGGGTAAGCACCCTGGTGGGCCAGGCCAGTTTATCTGCTGCATCAGCAGGTTCGGCGGACCATGACTCCCACTGTCCGTAGTTTGCTGTCCCAGGCCAATGGGGGGCGTGGGAATCGGTGCAGGCCGTGGGATGTGCTGGCCACGGCTTCCCGCCACCCCCATTGGCCTGGGACCCCCATTACCCTGGCAAGCTGTGCGCCAGAGGTTGCCGACCCCTGGGATATACCTTATGACTCAGCAGTGCATGCAGGACAGAACTCTACACTTATGGACATAACTCTAAGGCTTCCAGGCCATGTTCTGGGCAGCTTGAGTTTGGAACAAAGGATATCAAGCTGCATGGCAAAAGACTATTAAAGGCAGCTGCATCCTCTCCATTTTGTCTTCAGTCTTGTTTCTTGTCTTTCTTTATTTCTGCTTCTTACCTTTGGAGTAATCTTTCTGCAAATACAACGAGGAGTCCGGTGGCACCTTAAAGACTAACAGATTTATTTGGGCATAAGCTTTTGCAGGCAAAAAAACACTTCTTCAGATGCATCAGGACTCTGTTAGTCTTTAATGGTACCACCGGACTCCTCATTGTATTTGTAGATACAGACTAACACGGCTACTTCTCTGATACTATCTGCAAATGAAGCTCTGACCAAAGGACTGAATGACCCATCCAAGCTGTGGATGTGTTCCAGAGAGACTTTCAAGCCAGAAAACTCACCAGTGCTGCTGGGAACTGAAGTCTTTGTATGTATGTGACTGTTTTACCATTTAACATCTCTCATCTCTTACTTTCTTTTTTTCTTTGTAATAAACCTTTAGTTTTAGACACTAAAGGACTGGCTGCCAGCATGGTATTTTAGGTAAGATCCAAATCTATACTGCCAGATATGTATTGCCAGATATATAAATTCCACAGTTGCTGTATTTGATACTACTGAATAATAAATTATGAATTCTTAATTTGGGGAGTATTATGGGCTTATTCAACTGACTTTGATTCTAGACTGAGATTTTATTAAGTGCATTACAGATCTATAAAGCATTTGTTTTCAGTTTTGCAACTGAAAAAATGGCTGCAGTCTATCTACAGTATATAGACATCCTAATATTTCACCATACTTCAGCATTAACCACAGAACTCACAGTTCGCTGCTGGCACTGAGTATCTCATGCTGCTGGATTGAAGACAATGAGTTTAGAATCGTAGAATCATAGGACTGGAAGGGAACTCAAGAGATCATCTGATCCAGTCCCCTGAACTCCTGGCAGGACTGAGTATTATCTAGAAAATGCCATAATTCAAGAACAAATAAGTGCATGTAGGAATTTATATTAAATTTATGACTTGGTCATCAAACAAGATATAAAATCCATGGTCATCTTTGGAGCAAACGAGTAGAATTTTAAACTACTGATCAATTCATTATAGGAGTGAAATGCCCAAGAGAAAGAACCTTTCTTTGTAAATTTCTTTAAGAATCTTAAAGAGATCTTTTAGAATGGTAATAGGCATTTTAAGCTGCTGTTTTATAGACAAAAAGACATATCTAATAATAGATTTATCATCAATGTATAATATGAAGAATCAGTCTTAACCTGCATGTTCCAGAAACATCATCCCATAGTTTCACTGGGATTATAGCCTTCAAAGGATCAGAAATAAAATTAACACGTCATGAAAAACAAAAATCAGAAATTAATCATATTTATACATTATTTGTAAGAAATGTAACTTGCACTTACATTGTCACACACCTTTTCTGCATAAAATCAATGATGCTTTAAATAACAAAGATATGAGCACAAGAAAACAGTTAATTTATGTAGTGGGGAACGACCCTCATTGCATTGTTGAGAGTGGAAATTAGCCCTCCAAAGTTTGAGAGGGAATGTGACCTTGTGGTTAAAGTACTGAACAGAGATTTGAGAAATGTGGCTCTTTCACAATTTTCCTATATTAATCTGGGTACCATATCTTACTATATGCATGAACAGCACACAGCCCAGTGGGGACTCTAGGCATATCATAATACAAACAATAATGACAAAGATCATACTGTAATGCCCAAAACCTGAATCTGCCATCTAATACAAATAGTTTGGGTAATTATTAATTGGGATTTTTCTCCCACTTAGCTCTTTTTGCTGTTAGACCCTGTGTTTCATGAGTATTCCATTTACAATGAATACTAAAATAAATGATGCATGTATGGTTCAACTTTATGACATTTGTAAACGATTTACCTCCATTTCCCTCCAGATCAGAGAGCTGGTAGTAAAGTAGTGCTGAGGATCTAGCATGAATTTCTAACATAGCAATATATTATTAACTCTGTTTGATTTGTCTTCAGCTTTGATACATTTACTAATATTCATTAACCATATATTAACCTGTTGTCAGAAAATGGTTTCCCCTCCTATAACAGTAAAAATAAGTACAAATGATCATTATTGATTGTATGGATAGAAGAGACCAGTTGGGTCTCCCATTGTGGGCCCCTGCATTTTCAAAAGTACTTCCTACATTATTCCCATTAGCTTTTCTTTAACCAGCTCTTGAATATTTGTGCTGATGGTGCCTGAGTCACTTCTCTTAATCTATTCTTTCACTGCCCCGTTGCAAGAACTTTTGCATGATTTGCCTAAACCTTTCTTCCCTCGGCTGCTTCCTTTTCTACCCTCTTCAAAGGTTGTGAATTATTACTGCCTTTCATTTATGCTTTTACCTTGAATGTATTTATGGACTGTGATCATGCCTCCCCTGAGTCTTCTCTTTTCTAGATTAACATAAATGTACTTCTCCTGGTGGCTATGCCCATCTTATCCTCTGAACCATGCATCATTTTTGTAGCCCTCTGTCATGGTATAATCCCCACTCTGAACCTTAGCGTCCAAAAAGATGGGGTACCAGCATGAATTCCTCTAAGCTTAATTACCATCTTAGAATCTGTAGCACTGCCACCAACCAGGAATTACAGTGCCTGGTACACTCTGGTCCCCCCAAAACCTGGCCCGGGGACCCCCAAGACCCAGACCCTCTGGATCTTAACACAAGGAAAGTAAACCCTTTCCCCCACCGTTGCCTCTCCCAGGCTTCCCCTCCCTGGGTTACCCAGGAAGATCACTGTGTGATTCAAACTCCTTGAATCACAAAACAGAGAGGACACTTCACCTTCCTCCTTCCTTCTCTTTCCCCCTCCCACATTCTTCCTGAGAGAAAGTAATCCTGGCACAGAGAGAAATTAGCCTCTCTCTTCCCCTTCCCTCCTTTCTCCCCACCAATTCCCTGCTGAATCCAGACCCAGTCCCCTGGGATCTCACCAGAATAAAAAAACAATTAGGTTCTTAAACAAGAAAAGCTTTTAATTAAAGAGAGAAAAAAACAGTAAAAATTATCCTTGTAAATTTAAAATGGAATAGGTACAGGTTCTTTCAGCTGTAGACACTGGGAACACCCTCCCAGCCTAAGTATACAAATACAAATTAAAGTCTTTTCAGCAAAATACCAATTTGAACTCCTTTCAGCCAAATACACATTTGAACTCCTTCCAACCAAATACACATTTGCAAATAAAGAAAACAAACATAAGCCTAACTCGCTTTATCTATCTAGTACTCACTAGTCTGAACTTATAAGAACCTGTGTTGGAGAGATTGGAGAGAAATCTGGTTGCACATCTGATCCCTCTGAGCCCCCAGAGTGAACAACAACCAAAACTAACAGCACAGCCCAAAAACTTCCCTCCCTCAAGATTTGAAAGTATCCTGTCCTCTGATTGGTCCTCTGGTCAGGTGACAGCCAGGATCACTGTTCTTGTTAACCCTTTCCAGGCAAAGAGATATAAAGTACTTCTGTGCTATTAACTTTTCTTATCTGTTTATGACACCCTCTTTTGTATTTTCTGTAGGTTTTCAATAAACATCTTAAATATATGGGTATGAACCTCATGTAATATTCCGCCTGCTGTTGCATCCAAGTTATATACAGAAGCACTTTTACCATTACAATTCTACATCTGATCCCCCATATATGCATCTAAACAGCATTGTCCTTGCACAGAACTACATCAGTCTTTGAGCCCATAGTTAATTTGTAATATATTATCCCTAGTATCTTTCTCAGATTCTTTCCTTCGAAATAGCTGTCTCTCACTTTGTGCATGTACACTCTAGTGATATGAGCCAAAATTGCCTCCACTTTTGCACTCAGAGAAATATATGAATGAGTATTTATAATGCCTAGATATCATTGGCCACGTCTACACTACAGCATAAAATCGAAATTATTAAAACCGGTTTTATAAAACTGGTTTTATAAAATTGATTTTACGCGTCCACACTAGAGGACATTAATTCAGTGGTGTGCGTCCATGGTCCTAGGCTACCATCGATTTCCGGAGCGGTGCACTCTGGGTAGCTCAGTAAAAGAATGAGACCAACAACTTCGATTTCCGTCCACACTAACCCTAAATTGATATAGTAATATCGATTTTAGGGTTACTCCTCTTGTTGAGGAGGAGTACAGAAATCGATTTTAAGAGCCCTTAAAATCGATTTAAAGTGCCTTGTAGTGTGGACGGGTACAGCGTTAAATCGATTTAACGCTGTAGTGTGGACCAGGCCATTGTGATTGGAGATTAGAAATACCTAGTCAGCTGAATAGAAAATTGCTTGCATAATTGTGTGGGTGCTGATACTAATGTGTACACTTGTGCAATACAGGACTGTAAGAAGATAGTTAGACCTTACCTTAATGTTAGGGGTTCACAACGCCTAATGTTTTAAAGACAGAGGTTTCTGTGAAATATAATGGGTTAGAACAAGAATTCTTTCAAAATGCTGGTGGCTTTCTTTTGTTTAACTAGGAAGCTCCAGACATATCACCTCTATATGAGGATTGGTTCTGACTCACACCAGGGCTGGCTTTGCCTCAGTGTGTGTGAAGAGGTTCTGAATGGCAGCTCAGATGCTCTTCATAACCATGGATAAAGGATCAGAAGCAATAACTGAGAAGCCCTTTAGAAAATCTGGCCACTTAATTTAGGTGCGTAAATGGGAGCTATTGATGTTGAAAATCTGTCCTGAAACATGCCTGAGGTGGAATTTAAACAGGGTGAAGTCCTGGCCCCATGGATGTCAGTGGTAGTTTTGCTGTTGACTTCTCTGGAGTCAGGATTTTATCCACAGTTGGCTAAAATCCTACAGGAGTTGGTAAGAAAGTTTGGTTGATGATTTCACACCAGACCTGTTTTCTTGCATCCTGAAATTTGTGTTTTACTTCCGTGAGGACAAAACTGCAGTTTGCTTTTGCTATCTAACATCTCTGTTCTTGAGTCTACTTACTGCAAATAAATGAGGCTAAGGTGCAATACCCTGTGCTTATCTCGCACGATTTCTTTTCCAACTATAAGCCCATTGTGTGTTTCTATAATTGAAGACACTTTTTCCAGATAATTAAATCTCACCTTTATTTATTATATGCTTGGATAATTTAAATAGATATCAGATTAAGTGGACAATCATTTCCTGATTCTTACTTATGGGGAAGTACCACAGTAAGTCAGAATCCTTTTGTGACTTCTATGATTTCTTGTAGAATTTTGTGTTATGAGTGTTTAATATGTATCTGGATTGCATGTGAAATAACTAACCAGTTCTTTACTTTCACCCAATTACCTTTAATACTTTTCACCTTTAATACAGATTGTATAGTTGTCCCTAAAGCCATTGTAAATCTCAGGAACAGTTCCCCCAGGACAAAGGAATAGCAAATATACTTAATATAACTGAAACAGAGGACAGTCTTGATAGATGTAATACGAAGTGGATCCTGTGATAATAGATTAGGGCAGACCCTCAGCTTGTGTATATTGTCATAGCAGCACTGAAGTCAATAGACCATAGTTCCTATTATGGCATTAAGTGGGAAGAATAAAAATCTGTGGTTGGATTAGCCACAGACAGCATTTAAAATGAAGTTTCATTTTCCTATTTTTCATAGTTTCTGGGATAGAAGCATAACACACTTTCCATGGAAGTAAATACACACACACACACACACACACACACACACACACACACACACACACATATTTATATTTGGTTTAGATGTTTAAAAGGCTGTTTCTTCATTTACTTGCAGGCATCCATTTTGCAACATCCCACTAACTGTGGGAAAATATTCTTAGCTGTTACGGTAATAAGGTGCTCGTGTTTGTTTATTTTTTGTATGGTGCAAATTGATTTATGAGGAACTTTTCATATTTGAACTAACTATCCTTTTTAGTAAAATATATACATCTCACTAACTGAGAACAAAATTAAACAAAAACTCACTCTATCTGAAGGATCAGAAAGATAATGGGAGATTCTAGATTTTGAATTCCTATCAAGTCGAAATAACAGGTGGGTAGATAAGGCCTACTGCTTCTCTCTCCCTTGGGGAAGACTTTTGCCTCACCTGTTATTATTTACCTAAACAGCCCCAGTCATGATTAAGTTCTGTTTCACACAGTGCAATACAAACACATAGGAAGAAACTGTCCCTGCAATGTAGCATCTTGACCTCTTCGTCCATAAATAATTATCTTTCATGGTAGCACTTTCTTCAACCAAGAGGGAAGAGGTGCATAGTCACTTCTAGGACAGCCACCAATGAACCATAAGAGGACTCTCTACATATAGATGCCTTCACCCTACTTCATCCTAATGCTAAGGCATTAGTCCTACCCTGAGAGAATTAGCATATATGGGAATGCAAACCTTATATAAAATTTAATTACTTTTATTTCTTACATTGGTTTCATTTGTGAGAGTTTTAAGGTAATATTTCTCTATCTAAATGAAAACTTTTTCAAAAACAAACTGCTTGATTTATAGCCCAGATCCTAAGTATAAAGATTACTATAACTGTCTTATTTGAGAAGAATGATCTGGTCTCAACATGGTCACATTTATTTCTCAGTGTGCTGGTGGATGAATGCTGAGAGGCTGGCTGTTAGAGTCTTTTCAATCTTCTTCTTCTTCTTCTTCTTCTTCTTCTTCTTTCTTCTTTTGTATGGCTTGGCTAGGTAACAACAACTACAACTTTATATCTAAATTTGATAGCCAGCACATTGCCGCAGCAGTGAGCTGGTGAACACCCTTCAGGCCACCGGCAAAAGAACGAAGGGGACATTCAGATATGATGTGCTCTATCGTTTGTGCCTGGTGACCACAGTCACCTGTTAGTGTTCACCTCATTTTCCATTTAAAGAGAGTTTGTCCACATCTCCTATGAGATAGACTCATAGACTCTAGGACTGGAAGGGACCTCGAGAGGTCATCGAGTCCAGTCCCCTGCCCTCATGGCAGGACCAAATACTGTCTAGACCATCCCTAATAGATATTTATCTAACCTACTCTTAAATATCTCCAGAGATGGAGATTCCACAACTTCCCTAGGCAATCTATTCCAGTGTTTAACTACCCTGACAGTTAGGAACTTTTTCCTAATGTCCAACCTAAATCTCCCTTGCTGCAGTTTAAGCCCATTGTTTCTTGTTCTATCATTGGAGGCTAAGGTGAACAAGTTTTCTCCCTCCTCCTGATCACACCCTTTTAGATACCTGAAAAATGTCCTGATGCGATTCAAACTGCACCAGTCTTTCCAACATCAGTCAAAACCCAGTGGTTCCTTAACAGGATCAAAGTTGGGTGTAAGGATCTTGATACGGTTCCATAGAGGGATTTTAATCTCGTCTTTGGCAGGGTCTGCAGGTCATAGTGCAGTGGGATGCTTGTATATGCATTGACATGATTAAGAAAGCAAGATATCTGAGCAGCTCTTCTAATCTGTGGATGCTGGATGTGCGATAGGACCAGGAGCCAGTCAACTGGAGTAGATTTGAGTGTCCTTGACACTATGTGCATAGCATTATTGAGTTGAGTGTCAAGGAGTTTAGTGTGACTGCTATGAGACCACACTGGTGCACAATATTCAGCTGCAGAATATACCAAGGTCTTTTCAATCAGTGATTTTTACAGGATTCTGGATCAAACTTTCCACAATCTGGTGATTTCATATCATCTTAAGACCTTTGCACTTGGACAGGGCCACAACAGTCTCCTTAAAAGTGATCTTGTGTTTTGTATTTTTGATTTTTGGGGAGTGGAGGGGAGTCACCGACTCACTCTCTCTGGCAATCACCGAACATCTTTAAAATTGCTGGCTTCAGTGGGACTTTCCCCAAAATGAACACTAGCTAAGGATAACCTAACTCACATTTGATTTATGTTGGAGGGAGGCTGTGCAAAGTGGAGTGAATGAAGCTCACAAACCATAAGAATCAATGGTAAGGATGAGAAGCCCTGCCTTTTGGTTAAATGAGCTGCCTCAGGGAAGGCTGACAGTCCAGAACCTCTGAGACTGATTGCCTCAGGAAGAGGAAGACATCAGTGGACAGGCCACTCCAGCCTTTGACCAGTTTCTCTCTGCACCTAGGGGAGACATGCTAGTGAGAAGTGCTGTGCCAACAACATCATTGTCTGACTTCTTGACTGCAGTTTGTCTCCTATTCCATGAGAGTCCAGGAAACTATTGTTACATTGCACTCCATAATGCTTTATAGAAATAAGCTTATGAGTGTAAATATGACATAACTGGAATATGTTTGTTTTATGCTAGATATGCCATGTAACATATCTTTGCAAAGGTAATGACCTACTGAATATATTCATCCTATTTGTATGCATGTATTATTTTTATATCTGAAGTTATGAGCATTGGCTCTATGCTTGTATTTAAAGTGTTTGCTGTAGGAAACACATAAGGCAAATTTGGCCAACACATCTGAACTTTCCTGAGAATGTTCAAACTAACATGTAAACTATGGTGTCAGCTTGCAAAAAGCTGACTCATTCATGGACATGTGACTTGCCCAGGTGGCTACAAACTCCATCTTGTTGTTGTGACTTTGCACAGGAGAACAAAGGGGTTTCCACCCATAAGAGAGAGAATATAAAAGGCCCTGGAAGCCTCTTCATTTTGTCTTCAGCTGGCCCAAGGAATGGCTCTCCACCCAAAGAGATGCCTGAAAGCAACTGGAACAAAGGCTTGTAACTACTGGGGTGTGAGTGATTGCTGGACCCAGGCCATAAACTACAATTTTGGTCTGAAAAGGATTGGGCCCAGACTAGGAAGGAGTCCACTCTGTAAAAGAAGTTTATAGGAACATCTCTGAGGGTGAGATTTCATCTGTATTAAGTTTCTTTATGTATTAGGCTTAGACTTGTGTGTTTTGTTTTATTTTGCTTGGTAACTTACTTTGTTCTGTCTGTTATTACATGAAACCACTTAATCCTACTTTTTATACCTAATAAAATCACTTGTTTATTAATTAACCCAGAATAAGTAATTAATACCTGGGGGAGCACACAGCTATGCATATATCTCTGTGATATAGAGGGCAGACAATTTATGAGTTTACACTGTGTAAGCTTTATACAGAGTAAAACAGATTTATTCGGGGTTTAGGCTCCCAGAAAGACTGAATACTGGGTGCTGGGAAAGTCCTTGTTAACTGAGAAGCCCCTGGGCTAAGTGAATCTTAGTTTCTGCGAACTGCAGGGGGGGCATGGCCAACCTCTTGGTCTATGCTGGAGCCAACTGGTATGTCTAGCTCAGCAAGATGGGAGTGGAGGGAAGCCTTTTCTGGGGGTTTGTTCTCAGTGGTATCACAGCACACCTAGTGACAGTCTTGAGGGGGGTTCTGTGACCGAACCCGTCACAATTACACAAGCTGAAGAGTTCATGAACCCCCTGTTACCTTGCATACCTGATTTTCCCATTTGTCTTTTATTAGCTGGAATATGTTCCAGACTTCTTATTCTCTACTATTATTGTCTGAAAACATGGTTGTGTGCAGGCATGTGTGTATAAGTAAGGCTATGATTTAGTCATGGATATTTTTAGTAAAAGTCATGGACAGGTCATGGGCAATAAACAAAAATTCATGGAAGCTGTGACCTGTCTATGACTTAAAAATACCCCTGACTAAATTGGGGGGGGAGGGGTGCTGCTGGGAGAGGGGGCAGGAAACTAGTCCAGAGGGAAAATGGGGTGGCAGTGGCCCCAGTTACTGGTGGCTGCCAAACAGTGGCTGGTGTGGCTGTCCCCGGGACCACGTGAGCAGTTGGCCCTGGAGCCAGCTGCTTGGGCCGGCCTGGGGTCAGCCACACTAGCCACTGCAGAAGTCATGGAGGTTGCAGAAAGTCACAGAATCCATAACTTCCACGACCTCCATGACAGACACGTAGCCCTATGTATGAGCACCCATAAAGTCCACATGGGGAAGGTGTCCTAGGTAAGTTTTGGTACGTGAGAGTTCTCAAACTTCTGCTTATCAAGGTGTTCTGTTGAAGGCTGTCTTATAGCACTCTATTGTATGAGAGGCAGAGGGAAAAGGGCTATTCACCACCCAAGAGCTGAAAACTAAGGAGGAAGCTTTGCAATAGGTTCTGAGGTTGTGGTCCAGACATTAAATAATTCCATGGTTTCAGTCTCAAAATATTTAACTAGCTCCAAGTTATAGGTTCAGCTGATGTTGGTAAACTTCTTTTGTTGGGGTTTATAATCAAACAGAGAGCTATTTCCTTAGATGCCTTCTTAGGATTTATAAGGGCTGATTATTTGTTGTATTAATCTGATGATTTAATTACAGCCCATTATTGAGACTAACTTCTTGATTTGATCTTGATAGTTTCACTGCTTTATTTTTGGTTTAGTTTAACATCAGTAATAGTAGCTTAGCTTTGAGGGTATGTTTTCTTGATTTTATTTGTTTAATAGTTTTAATAAAATTAATGAAAGTGATACGGAGTCACATTTCTTTCAATAAACAATGTGGGCCCAGAACATTTGAAGATCTGGGTGGATACCAGCTGGTCATCCTAAAAACCCGACCAGCTCATCCTAATTACCCTTTGGTTCTCACACTCCAATACACCTGATTTGGAAAAGTTAGAGCAGAAACCCCAGATTTCCACAGGCACCTCCCAGTTCTCCCTGAAGTTGCCCAGAATGAAGAGATGTCTTTGTAATCACTCCTCAGGAGATCTGGAAGGGGATCTTTTGTCAAGTATTCCCTCTCCTGGTGTGAACAATCCACCTCACTATAAAAAGGTTCAGGGACTGAAACAGAGCTCCAATAGCTTGTGTTGCATAAGGAACCCAGAGGGTGAAAAAAGTCAATGTTATGTCAAATAGCAATGTAACAATGATCTGTTACAAAGACTTTAAATCAATATTCGTCAGTTGGTGTAATGGAAATAATCATTTTATCCAATGGATTTTGATGAGGAGAAGGTTGCTCACATAGAATTATTGACCCACTGTACCTAGGACTGACTTGGAAGAACGAGTACCTTGTGTGAAGCAATCAGACCTATTGCGTGCTTCAGACAATCGGAGAGACTAGTCTCTGGTATTCATAGAGCTACGGGCTTTTATAGTATATACGATCATTTTATAAACCAGCTGGGTTCTGGCCCTCCAAAATTTTATTCTTTTTATTTTTATTTTAATCTTTATAAGCAAATAGAAGTCAACCATGCAGAAATTAGACTGCCCAATGCAGGCTACGATTGGTAGGGTATAATACAATTTCTAAAGACATTCTCTCAAATATTTTGACATTCATGTTTTACAGAATGCAATACGGTAACACTCAGTTAAAATTCAGTTAAAACAAAAAATTCTGAAATTCAAATTATTACATTGTTTTTACTGAATTGCTACTTATGAATAGATAAAGTAGCTAGTGCAGGTTAACCACACTATGCATGCCTGTCAGCCAGTCGTCTCCTTCAATGAATAACTTAACACCCTCAGGGTGGTTTGAGGGGTCTCAGATGCCAGCTAGGATCCTCATCCACCACCCACAGGCCAATCCTTTTTTTTCTGATCTGGATTACTGGGCTAGGATACGGTGATCCCCACATGTTTCCTTCTGCTCCAACTGTAGCCCATTTCTCACTCATGCTGCAGTCAGCCGGCACTTATTTTCCTGTTACGGTTTACCTGCTGGTGTGGATTTATTTGATGAGTCCTAGATGCCATTTGATCACCTGCTCCAGAGTTTAAAAACAGAGCTGATCCGACTGCATTGAGATTCCTCATTTATACTCAGTGATCACTAGACCTAATTTGTAATGTTAAGAGACAAGGGCGGCTCTAGGGATTTTGCTGTCCCAAGCACGGCAGGCAGGCTGGCTCTGGCTGTTTGCCTGCGGAAGGTCCACCGAAGCTGCAGGACCAGCGGACCCTCCGCAGGCAAACTGCCGGAGGCAGCCTACCTGTCGCCCTCGTGGTGCCAGCAGAGCACACCCCGCGGCTTGCCGCCCCAAGCACACGCTTGGCGTGCTGGGGCCTGGAGCCGCCCCTGATTAAATGGTACCCTTGTTGACAGAATCCACAGAGAAAAGATGATTTAATAGGCAGAGTTTAGGTGGCTTTTCATCTCTACAGAGAATCTCTCTACATCAGGTTTGAGGCTGTCTGATGAAGGTGGCCTGTGTATCTAGTCTTCTTCTCTATAGAGATTTTCCAATAAAATACATTTTACAAGTGCTAGAAAGTCACTTCAACAAAGATGTGAGGAATTACATAGTGATTACAATTTTTAACAACTATTCCTTTGCCTTTTTTTTTTTTTAGTATCTGATTCGTTTTGAAGCTCTTTGTTTCAGTCACTCCTTACATCATCTACTAGAGCCCAGTCCTTTGATGTGCTAAGCTTCCTCAATTCCTGTAGAAAATAACTATGACAGCTGTAAAATAAATCTAAATTCTAACGCAAGAGGTTTGCAGAATGGAAAGGTGGTCTTCAATGGGAGTTGAGGGTGCTCAGCACCTCACAGGACTAGGATTAGATATAACTCTTAAGTTTTCTTTCTGGATCATGCACGCTTCCTTTCTGCTTCCTATTCTACAGTATATTTTTAATCAAATATTTAACAATACTGGGTTTGATGGTCACTATTGTCTGGTTTATTTTCTATTCCTCTCTTATTCTGATCTCCCTTGCAATATGTAGAGATAATGTCCTTTAGTGAAGCCCCTTATCCTTTAGTGAAGCCCTCCTCCCAGCTTTCACTTGACAACCATCTTTTAATTTTAAATGTAACATATATACACAGGAACGGCGCCAGGGTTTCTGGCGCCCTAGGCAGAATTCAGCGGGGCGGCATTTTGAGCGCTCCCCACGGGGTGCGCGAGAGCTTCCAGTTCTGCTCCTGTCGCACCGCCGAAGAAGGACCCTTTGCCAAAATGCCGCAGGCGACAGCAGCAGTCGTTGCCGAAATGTCAGCAGTAGCTCGATAGCCTGCCGCTGTTTTCCGTGGCCCGTCAGCGGAGGGTCCTTCTTCAGTGGCGCGACAGGAGCGGAACCCAAAGCTCCTGCACGCCCCGTGGGGAGCGCGCAAAATGCCGCCCCCCGAATCCTGGTGCCCTAGGCGATCACCTAGGGTCACCTAATGGAAGCACCAGCCCTGTATATACATCTTTAATGTTTTATGTTGCAAACAGCACATGCAGGAAAAGGAAGGGCCAGTTCAGTGTAAATCTGGAGCCACTCAGTTAATTTAAAAGGAGTTCCTCCAGATTTACATATGTGTAACTCAGAGCAGAACTTGGACCAAACAGTTTAAATAATCAAAAAATGTTGCTTTATTCCATAAACTAAAAATATTAATATGGGATGGCCTGATCCAGCAAATCATTTAAGCAGGTGCTTGACTTTAAGCATGTAAGTGGTCCTGTTGAAGTCAATGGGATAATTCATATTCTCTGGGTAATCGCATGCTTGGATGCTTTACTGGATTGGAGCCTCTTCTGGTTATATTTTTTTGCTTTTTCCATACCAAGCCATTAATGTTTCAAAATGACTGATATTACACAACAGATTTAGTTTTTAGAATGCTTTATCCTGATCTATTTCACTCTTCTATAATATTTTTTTACATTTTAGTACACAAAGTACATTGAAGAGTTTAATCCTTTGTGTCAGGGACTGTCATTTACTGTATATATTTGTACTGTGTTTACCACAATGGAGCCCAGACTTGATAAATAATAGTAATAGGCTTTGCTTAATGGAGCAAGGTAGACTTCTGCTTCTTCTGCATAGTGGGCTGTGGATATTTCACAGTTTTGGTAACATTAGACACTCAATTTAGCTGGAATAATTAGTGCTTGGGAGAATTAATGTTCTCTTTGCTTCTTCTTCCTTTTAAGTCCATCGATAACATCACAACCTTCTTTACTCTTCCTTGTTTTGTTACAAAGCTTGTGTCTGGGAATGTATGGAAAAAAATTCTTATCATTCAGGTTACCATGTTTCCTGGCATACTGAAGGGTTTATTATTAGTTTTGGAAACACAGAAGCCTTTGTAGGGTTACTCTCAGGCACTCTCCCTCTCAGCATTTTACTTGCAAGGCCCTATATCCAGTGCAACTTCTGGCAGGTACTCAAGAATATCCTGGGAGATTTTCAAAGGGACAAGTAGCAGTTAGGTGTCCTATTAGGAATTGTAGAGGAGCAGATTCACCCCATGGCATCTCCTACTGGTCTCTCAGGAAATTAGCTCATTCCAGCCTCCAGAGCACCCTTTGCAGGCCAGTGATCTACCTCTGGCCCCATGTCCCTCCCAGGACCCCAGTGCCCCTTTCACCTGGGGTGCTGCCCCCTGGCAGTATCCCCTCAGTCTTAGAGTCTCCTCTCCCCAGGGAACCCTCCACTCACTATTCCCACGTCGCCTCAGTATAAGGCTACTGACAGTCATCAGCTAGCCCCACACCCTGGGGCAGACTGCAGTATCAGCCTACTCATCACTGGCAAGGAGGGTTTGGACCTGCTGCCTTGGCCTACCCTGGGCTGCCCTCTGCAACCCCCAGTAGCTATTGACCTTATGCTAGGCCACAGCCTGGGGCTTTCCAGGCTGGGGCTCCCTGGCTCCTCAGCCTGTCCCCAGCCCTGCTCCACTCAGGTACTTTGTCTCTCACTCCCTGCAGCCAGGCTCATCTCCCTCTACAGGGAGAGGGAGACTGCTGAGCGCCTGGCTCCCAGCCTCTTTATACAGGCCAACTGCAGCCACTTCCCAATCAGCCCAGCTTAGCAGCTCCCAGGCACAACCTTCCCTAGGGCTGTTTTAAGCCCTTCAGTGGAGGAGCAGGGTAACCACCCTGCTAGAGGAGTCAATGGGAGTTAGGCACCTAAACTGCTATTTGTACTTTTGAAAATCATTACTATGAGCAGGTTGATTGCAAACTACTGTATTTTTGTTCTGTATTCATACAGAGTCTGACATGATAGGCTCTTGGTCAGTGACTAAGGCTAGTAGGTGCTACAGGCTACATTCACAAAGGAACTTAGGCATGGCAAAGCTGAGAGTCACCATGCTAACTTTTAGGTGCCTAGAAAATCATTGGCATTCACAGAGCCTGAGTTAGGCCCTCAACTTTCTATAAAATGAATGGAGTGAGAAAGTTGCCTAAGATTGGGATTCACAAAAGCTAGCACACTAGAAGGCTCCATGCCTAAGCTAGCCCATAAGAGATGCCAAGGCAAGGGGTGTGCCCTAAGCTACCCCTCTTTCAGAGAGTTTAGCACCTCAGGGCATGTCTACACTACAATTTTATGTCACCCTGTGTTAGTAATTACTGTGGTGGCTGATGTCCACACTCAGGAGCACTTCCGCCAACTGAAGAGGGGCAGTGTGGGCTCTCAGCTCTATGCAGCTCCCCCTCATAAACCCAGCTGCTCCCCCTCCCCCAGGCTCTCAGTTCCACATCCGGGAATGGGGTAGAAGCTACCCAGGGATTCTTGCCTCTGGTGGAGAGATCCGTGCCTGGGGTCTGGTTGGCTGCTGTGCTCCCGGGAGTGGGAAGCCTGGGCAGCAGCCCAAGTCAGGAGCCTGGGTGGCAGCCTGGCTTGGAGTGGAGACCAAGCAGCAGCCCAGATGGGGAGCTGGGCTTTCTTGTCAATTTCAAGGCACTTACATCAGCAGGACAAGGCTGTAGTGTGTACACTGACATAATTTGATCAACAGAAGCTGACTTATGACCTAACTGTTTAGTGTAGACCAGGCCTAAGTCTGGGCTGCAGAGAAGGCCCTCACTCTGCTTGGGATTCTCAGCTATAAAGCCTTTCTTTGTGTTAGGCACTTACATTGTTTTTGCAAGTAGTAGGAGGGGGCTCCCTCAGTCTCTCCTGTTGAAGCTGTTCCATTGTAGATATACAATTAAGAGTCACTGGAGCAGGGGGACTGGATCCTGAGTATCCCTCCTGCTTGATGAGTGCTCTAACCCCCTGGCTACTGACATATTCTCATGCTTCTATGCTCTCCTACCCCTCCCCCCGACTCTGTAATTATTTAATTCACAGTGGAGCAGGTTCAACAGAACAGCATGAGGGAATTCCATATCCAAATATCCCATAGCCTAGTGGTTAGGGCACTCACTAGAGAGGTGATAGATCCCTGTTCAAATGCTCTCTCCTCATCAGGCAGAGGTAGGGACTTGAATCTCCCATATTACAGTTGAGTATCCTAACTCCTGGGCTAAAAGTTATGAGGAAGGTCCTCTCTCTCCCCCCTCCCCCAGTGTTTTGTGTCAGTTCACATCTGGGCCCTAGCCAGTAGATAGGCTCTGAGCAAGTTTACTGAATCAGGCCCTGCAGGTGAGTTAGGTGAAGGCCAGGTTTATGCATAGGCATCTGGACACCAAGAGTGGGGCTGCAATGTGCATGCCCAAAGCAAAAACATAGGTACCCAGAGAACTTTTACTGCAAATAGGTGCATACAGTGTTTGGCAACAGCTGAGTGGGGGTTTTATGAATCCCAGTGAGGCCTGATTCTGGGATTTAGGCACCTTAAATGACAGATAGTCATCTAAATCCTTTGGTGAATCTAGCCCTATGGTAATAAAAATCTTTCCCTCTGCTTTCTCTATCCATAACTCTTCTCAAGTTATATTTTATCCGTTCTCCATTGCTTCTAATCTTCTGCTCTTAACTTGACATCCTTAAACATCTGTAACCAACTAACCACCTCTTTTTGTCTTATGATTGCAGAGGTTTTAATAGGCCACTCTGCCTTAGAATATGTGCTAAGTACTCATGTTAAACAATCCATTCCACCTTGCATTCTACCTTCACCTGTGAGGCTGAGAGTTCCTTTCCCAGACCTGAGGAGAAGCTCTGTGTGGCTTGAAAACCTGTCTCTCTCACCAACAGAAGTTGATCTAATAAAAGATGCTACCTCACCTCACCAATCTTGTCTCTCAAATATCCTGGAACTGACACAGATACAACTACACTGCATAGATCCTTCTTCTGTATCAGTTAAAAATTCCCCTCAGTTATTACATCACAGTCCTCTAACTCAGTGACATTGCTCTTTATCTTTTTAATTTGTATATTTAAAACTGCTTATTTGCCGTTCAGCTTATTAGATACCTGTATTTCTTTTCTTATCAAGTTACCATTCCACATTTCTTCCACAAGAGCTTGAAATTAACCTACATAGTCTCTTCCTTGTCTTTTTATGGGCTCTGTTGGCTATGTGACTCTTATCTGTGACAGTGATGCATACCGCTGATTACTTTGGTTTCTGCAGTTAGTTTCTGATTAGAGCAATAGCTATGGGCACTCTGCATGCCATATGAAATAATTTTGAAAAACATTGTGTTTTAGTTGGTTTAATTTGGGGTTCCGGGAAGACTGAAGCAGGTGTTCTGACATCCTTACTCTTCAGCAACTCTAGCAAGCTTTTATATCCTCCAGGGTCAATTAAACTTTAGACAGGCATGCCTTGTTTCTGTCATCATTTGCAGTCTCTGGCTGTGACCTGTCTTTGCATTTCCTTTCAGAATCCTTCTCAATTTTATTTGGGGTTTTATCAAGGGGAAAAAAAATCCTACCACCACTGACAATAGTCAACTGGTAGTTTGTGTGTGGAGTTCCAACAAGCAAAGATTCTCTTAAGGAACATTTTTTCAAAGCACAAAGCCACAAACATCAGATAAATCTCATGTACTCTCAGAAACTCTCTACTGTGGGTGAAAATCACCCCAATTCAGAGGGCAGTACAAGACCTAACCATCATCTAAGTCCCAAGGCGCTCTTATTTTGAGACCTTGAGTCTGCACAGAAGTGAATTTCATCTTCTGCAATCTAGTATTTACATTTTTCAATCATGTAGAGTTGCATTTCACTGAATGAGCCTGATTGAGCTTCCATTAAAATCATGGGAGTCTTTCCACTCTTTTCCTTGGGATCAGCACCCAAAGGCAAGGTTCAGCAGTCATATTGATTGTGCTCTGCTCTGAAAATTTGTGTTAGAATAGATTTGGCCTTTAGGTTTTAACTTAAATTCACTTATTCTCTCTCTCTTTCAGTCTCTCAACCATAATAGCAATTGGAATAAATTGTTAAAGCTAAATTCTACAGTCATCTTTAAAAAACATCAAAAGCTCTTAACACTTCATTCAACCACAGACAAACTATATTTGCAATCCTATATCTTTAATATTAAACTCAGATTATGGAAATAAAACCAGTTGACATAACATTAGGAAAGGTAGATACATTTCTTAAGCATAAAGCAGCAACAGTGCATTTGCAATACCTATGTTTTTTGCCTTCAAATTATATTATTCTCTCTTAAAAGGATAAATCTGTCAGTTCCCATTATTTAGTATGTGCATCCAAAGCCCTACATGGCACGGTACATTTCACAGTTTTATTTCACTATCTGGTATACACAGGGCCGGCGCTACCATTTAGGCAGACTAGGCAATCGCCTAGGGCGCCAGGATTATTGAGGGGTGGCATTTTGCCGTGGGGGCGGCAGGCGGCTCCGGTTGACCTGCCGCAGGCATGCCTGCGGAGGGTCCGTTGGTCCACGGCTCCGGTGGAGCTGCCACAGTTATGCCTGCGGATGGTCGGCTGCTCCCGCGGCTCCGGTGGACCTCCCTCAGGCATGCCTGCGGCAGCTCCACCGGAGCCACGGACCAAAGGACCCTCCGCAGGCATGCCTGCGGCAGCTCCACCGGAGCCGCGGGATCAACGCGGGGGGCAGCAAAGTGTCTGTGCGCCTAGGGCGCGAGAAACTTTGGCGCCGGTCCTGGGTGTACACATTACAGTACCTGAAAGAGGACACTACATATCCATCTACCTAGGGGGAAAATTAAACCTAAATTGAAGTGGCAAAACAAAAATTGCTACTTGGAATTTAAGGCTTCCAATAACCTTGAATAAAATGACTTGTGATATTTGTCCCCATTCCTTTTATAATGATATATTTTTGAATTAATTGTAACTATGTCAAATTTAATTAAAAGAGCCATTTCAATCATTTCTGTGTTGTGCTTATATTTAATTGAAATATAACTCATCTTTGCATCTGGCATTTCTTAATGCAGCTTATTCAGGAATCTGCTTTTCTGCTTCCAAATAAATGAAAACAAACAAATAGGAAAGCAGTTTAAAATATTTTCAGATGAAATGTTCAATCTATATTTTCCTGGTGTATGATCTATTTTCAAAATACCATCCTGTTGGCAATTAAACTGCATAAGAAGAAAGAAGTGGGAGCCGTGGCAATGTACAAGAAGGAAAATGGGAGAAACATATTCCAGGATGCTGATGACAAGTGACAGAGCATCTTCCAGTCTCCACATGTCTAGGGAAAGTAATCTCAAACTTATTCAGCTCAAAAAACAAAATAAAACAAACAAACCACCCACTCACAGACTTCACTGGTCCCAAATCCAGTTATGGAATAGCACCCTCATTGATTCTTATAACTTGTGGCATTATGGGAAGCGTAGATGTGCAGGGGCACTCTGCACTTGGTGTGCCACATGAATTTTGAAATGTGGTACTCTAAGTTCTGGATGCGCTAACAAGGCATGCAATACTGTACATTATTATTGATTGATGTAGTGCTACAGGCTCCAAATAAGACTGAGGTCCCATTGTGCTAGGCATCTTGCAAACACATAGTGAGACAATCCCTGTCCTGAAGAGCTTACAGTCTACATAGAGAATACAGACAAAAGGGTGGTAGGGAAAACAGGGGCACAGTGAGGTAGAGTGATGTGATTTACTCACCATGAGTGGCAGAGTTAAGAAACAGAATGTAAATCTCGTCTCCCAGCCCAGTGCCCTATCCCCTATATCATGCTGCCTCCCCAACTTAATACTTCTTGGTTCAATATGCTACATTATCCCTTCTGGCATGCCCAGCTCTGACTGGAAAGGTATGGCAGATGCTTTCTTATGTGAGCAGGAGTAATTTTATGGAGATTCAGATATCCCACCCCCTATACCTGAAAGATGAATATATATATGATTGAAATATCTCCCTTGAGCATTACACCTACTACATAGATTGTTTTTTTTAAATGGCCACCTAAATAACACCCACAGAATCTGTGTGTGACATTTCCCTCTGGTGTTATCTAGACCGGTGATCTGCTAGGTCACTCCAGTCTTTGACTCTGAGGGCCAGCCTTACCCTGCTCTGCTGTGAGAACCCCCACTCCTGGTCTGTTCACGCACAGTCTCTGGCATGTAAGCTGCTCCCAGCTACTTGCAACTGAATACCACTAGCCAATATCTCCGGTCCCAGACACAACCCTAGGAACCTCTCTCTTGTAGTGTCCAGTTATGCCCACTGGATGCTGCAAGCTTATATGAGTTCGTCAATTTAACAAAGAAATTAATATGTAATAGGCTTGTTATCCCAAGGGGAGTGTCTAACATGCATCAAACCAAACACACGGCTTCAGGTAGAATAAACAAACAGATTTATTAACTACAAAGATAAACTGTAAGTGATTATAAGTCAAAGCATAACAAGTCAGATTTGGACAAATGAAATAAAAGCAAAATGCATTCTAAGCTGATCTTAACACTTTCAGTGCCCTTACAAACTTAGATGTTTTTCACCACAGGCTGGTTGGTTGCTCTTCAGCCAGGCTCTCCCCTTTGATCAGCTCTTCAGTCGCTTGGTGTTGTGTCTGTAGATGTACATGAAAGAGAGAGGAAGAGCATGGCAAATATCTCTCCCTTTTTTCATGTCCTGTCTTCCCTCTTGGCTTTGCCCTCCACCTTAGAGTCAGGTGAGCATTACCTCATCGCAGTTCCAAACTTACCAAAGGAAAGGGAGTGACTCCCTCGAAAGTCTAACAGATTCTCTTGTTGCTGCCTAGGCTAGCGTCCTTTGTTTCTGTAAGGCTGGGTTCGGTTTGTCCCAGACCTGCCTTGATGAAGTGTGAACTGCCTCTCTGTTCTTGGAGAATTTTTGTCTGGACTTGCTTTAAGCCATGAGGATACATTTTCAGCCTCATAACTATATACATGAAATTATAACCTATAACATTACTGAAACACTACCATAACAATTACTATAATATCCATGCTCAGTGCATCATGAGTCTTCTGAAGACACCCAACATGACAAACTTTGCATTGGATACCACACAATCATTTTATCAAGATGAAAATGGGGGTCTAGGGTGTTCCCCAGAGGTACAGAGCGTCACAGTGTGTAACACGTGAACTGTCAACAGCACATACAAATGTGTATTTGCAGTTACAGTGACCTGTTTGTGTGAGCTGTAGCATATTTGGCAGGCACAATTTATAGTAGGCTCTGTTTTTGAAAATTTGATTAATTTATGACATAGGGCAAAATTAGAGAAGAACAAACATGGAAGTGATCTTCAAAGTAAGATATAAAGAAATCATAAAATAATTACGGTTTACCAATCATTCCCACACAGTCATCCACAGATATCTGATGTCCTGACCACTGTATCTTTGTGGTGGTTTATTGGTCTAATCTATTCTATTCCATATAGACTCTTGGATGGTCCCATCACTGTAATATCAGAGTGCCTTCCAGTAGTGCATTAAATGATGTTGCCAACATCTGCCAGGTGTACCTGATTTTCTCTTTCATCCTACTAATGTCTGTTCCTTCATTTTGGGAATGGTGAAGGGCTAACAAATAGCCATACTGCACATACAAATATCTATCCTGTTTCTCCCAGTGATCTGGCTAGTAGAGAACATTGGGACTTCTGTTCTGCTCCCAAGCTTAAAAAAAAAAATGCTGCCTACAGCATCCAGTATCCCAGGAAATACCTCATCCAAGTACTAGTCAGGCCTGGGACTATTTAGCTTCTAAGATCAGGTTCATTCAGTCCCCTATGGCCATCTCCTACCCTTCCAAAGTCACATTACCAGCCTCAACAAGCCTGAATGGCATCTGGTTTCTGCTGATATCCGGGGACTCAAACAGAGATATCCTGACTGGGGCAGGTATCCAGTCAGTCCTACTATCTTGACTGACGTACAACTGAGCTCTTCCAAGGGCTAGATTCAATGGATGCTACACAACATGAATAAAAGGATCAGAATCAGTCTCCAAGTGGATAATAGTGAAATAGCCTAAAATTCTTTTGTAGGCTGTTGAGGATCAGGGGCCGTCTTCCTTAGGAACAACCCAAGCTTCTAATCTGTGCTGCCAGGTAGACTCTACATTTTGAACAAGTGCAAATATAGGAAGACGGTTTTGCACAGGATATAGTTCTCTAGTCTATTATTTTATTTATTGTTTCTACTAAGGTAATGCCTAAGGACCCCAAACACGGATCAGAGCTTTATTATAACAGGCACTGTTCAAAAATAATTAAATAAAAACACACAGAGCCAGTCGCTGCCTCATAGTATAGAATCATAGAAGATTAGGCTGCAGGGCTGTAAAATTGCAGTGTAGATGTGCAGGCTTGGTGAAAAAGGCTGTTTTTGTCAAAATCAGAACATTTAGCTGAATTTATTGATTTGACAAAAATTCCTGAATGACAAAATATTTCAAAATGAACGAAAATTCGTGTCAGGAAATTTTGAAATTTCAGATTTCCAAATCGAAGAATCTCTTTTGGAATTCCATTTTTTTCAGAATTTTCAAAAATATTGGTTTTGTTCTGATTCAGATTGAAAATAAATGTAGAAATGTCAAATTAATTGAAAATCATCTGTTCTAAACACTTATATTATTTTGAAATGGTGCCATTTTATTCTGATTATTGCTACTGTCCAGCTACCATTATTATTGTAGCTCTGCCCAGCAACAATTTCAACAGAGATATATTATACAGGGAAGGTTATGTCGAGGAACATTGAAACATTAGATCAGTGAGCATTATGATTGAGAGTGCCAGGAAAAGAATGCAACATACTAAAGCAATTCCTCTCAGTTACACTAGTGCAACCTCATTAACTTTCTAGAGAGAAAATACTTTGATCCACTATATAAAGAGATTTGGTTTATTGCTTAAACTGGATAAAAGTGAAAACCATTAAAAAAAAATAAAAATGCAGTAAGTGCTTTTGAGCCTGATCTTCAGAGGTGCTTAGGACCCACAGTTTTACTGGAAGTCAATGGGAGACACAGATACTGAGCACCTTTGAAAACCAGGCCTTTTACGTGTCATATTTATAAGTAATTAACATTACCGCAGTGTGTCTGGTGTCCGGACACTGTATGCTTGTGGTGGTTTATTGGTCTAATCACACTATTCACACTTTTTTGCCTCTATTTCTTTATTTAGTCCTTTCTTTGTATACACTCTTGAGTGATTTTATTTTGCTTTTTGTTCTTTGTTTTAGTTGCTCATTTAATTTTCCTCTAAAAGGGCAGTCACTCTGTTGCTGCAGCCTGACTTTTACCAGCACATCTTTCATTTAAAAATGTGTTTGTCCGGGTTTTTTCCCACAAAATATCTCTTTCCTCCCAGAAATCTTTGTGTGTTTTTTTTTAAAAAATTGCAGTCTGCAAAAGCTAATAGAGCCAAGAAAAGAGATCAAAGTTCATCTGTAACATCATAACTTAAGGCTCGTTAATGCCAAGAAACTCAGATCTTAAAGGTGAACATGAAAAACCTTTCAATATGCATATATTATGAAACCTTTTACAAGTTATCCACCATGAAGCTAAATCAAGTGCAAAGTCAGCCTTCTTAGTGGGTTGAGTCACCATGAACATAACACAATTGATCTATGTTATTACTTATATATAGTCATGCTCATAATTATGCAAGGTGCTTTCCAAAAAAAAAAAAAGAAGAAGGTACAGTCCTTGCCCTGAGGAGCTTACAGTCTTGACAGATGAATAGATGGCAAAGGAAAATGGGTACAACATATACGAAAAGTTATTAAGCAGATGATTGCCTGTGGTAGTATGGGATTACCTCTCAAACTTTCCGGTATAAGCCATCTACTGGTATTTTTTTTCCAAATGCATGACAGCAGATAGGAAGTCTACAGAAGGGATTTAACTGTGGAGAGGGTAGAGCCATAGCCAATACTGGCTTCTGATTAACTTCCAGGTGCAATTTAGTAAAGCCCTGAGTGGTCTGAGACCTGGTTCCCCCCCACACATTCCACTGCTATAGTAGCTAGGTTTGTACATTTTTTGGTAGAGCCCCATAGATCAGGGAGTGAACTCCCCTCCCCGCAGTAGTCATGGGGTGACGGGGGATATCTGCACCAAATTTGAATGGCATTGTGACTCCACATGCTAGGTCACCCAGCAGTCAAATTTGGCCCAGCTGCCCTTCCATCACGTGCACCAGTTTGTAATGACAAATTTGCAGCAGCTGGGCAGGTAAACTAGGCACCCTCCTTGGCAAAATTTGTGTTGTGCCCCTGGCTCAAACATTGGTGGGTCTGGGCCTGCTTTCCGGAACATTGTTGGGGTTAAAGCCCCACATGTCCATATAACTCAGTGCTTATGTACCCAGCCACCGCTGAAATCATTTGGGGCATTTGGGTTGTCCTTAGTATTAAACTCTTGGCTATTTGTAGCCTGGTATTCTCAGTTCCTTCCCAACTGCTCCACTTAGTCTCTCAAAGCCCAGGCGTGGTGGTCTTTAGGCCATCTTAGTGTGTCTGTATAGCAAGGTATTCCCTGATTACTGGCTGTATCATGGTGGTTGATGAAGAAGATTAATGTTTAAAGGCTGTTTATACACTTTGCTTGGAGTGAACAGAACAAATACAAGCCCAGATTGGGCTGCTGGAGAATTGTGCTAATGCCAGATGAGCTAGTCAGTTTAATGGGTTGCTAGGCCAGCCTGTTATTATTTGTCTAATCTCTTTATCTATTGTCTTTATCACTGTGATATTTAGCACTACACACACCACCCAAACAAAAAGGCAGTTTTCTCTCTGTTTCTTCCATCTACATTATTTTGAATTTAAGCACATGCAGTTTACTCTCATCTGTGGCCTGGAATGTTTCTCTGTACAAGTTAAGGTGTGAATTTAAACCGATATAGATAAGCCAGTGCAAAACGTTATGTAGACACTTATTTTGGTACAAGGGTAGTTTATTTCAGCATAAGTCTTTTAGGAACAAGTGTAACTAGGACAACATAAGCAATTCCTTTACAGAAATAAGAGTGTCTACAAAGCGTTTTGCACTGATTTAACTATATTGGTTTAAATCCATGCTTTAACTTTTACATGTGCAATTTTCTTGTGTAGACAAGGCCTGTGTTTCTTATCCATAAGAGAGATTCTTCACTTTGAATTTTGTTCTTAGGAGGCTTGTTCCATGTATTTATGCAACATAAGTGAGCATGCAGAACTTCTTTAGAATTTTTTCCAAACATTTAATCAAAGTTAGACACAGAGGGCCAGATTTCTGGAAAAGTTTTGCATGCACTGCTATCATAACTGCACAAAAACTGGGTAAATGTGTGCACAAACAACCATAGGAAACATTAGATGCCTTTCTAAAAGATGTGCTCTAGCTCTGGTGGTAGTTTTGGCTGTTACTTGATGCAGTAACCAGCTGGTTAAATTCTATGGCCTATGTTATGCAGGAGATCAGACTAGAACAAGCCGCGAACCAAGTTTGGAAACCTCTGGACTAGATAGTTATAATGGTCCCTTCTGGCCCTAAAATCTATGAAGCTATCAACTGCAGTTTCAATTACCCAGTTTTCACACACAGTCACAGGAATTGCACACACAAATTGAGGGTATAACTGCACATTCATTTTGTGTATGCACCTTTTAAAAATGCAGGTCTGAAAGGTTTGGTACCCTGCCTTGTGCACCTTGGATAATTGAGAACATACCTTATTTAGCTCAACTGAGGGCTTGTCTACACTGACACTTTACAGCATTGCAACTTTCTCGCTCAGGGGTGTGCAAAAACACCCCCATGAGCACTGCAAGTTTCAGTGCTGTAAAGTGCCAATGTAGACAATGCACCAGCATTGGAGCTGCGCAACCAGAGCTGGGAGCCACACCCCTTGTGGAGGTGGTTTTTTTAGAGTGCTAGGAGAGCTCTCTCCCAGCGCTCTGCCACGACTATGCAGCACTTTAATATTGCCAGTGTAGACTAGGCCTAAACTTGTGCTCAAGAGGCAATGAAAGCCATTTTGACTTGCTTTCTCAGGCATAAGTGCACTCTGTGTGCTCTCCTTCAAGCCAGCTAGAAGAAAATTATTTATTCTGGACTTGTCTAGGTGAACAAGTAGTGTGCAGAAAGCTGGGGTGTAAATCTACACAGCTCCAGCTTGCCAGGTGCTAACTGTCTATGGGCCTGCTAAAAGTTCCCTGATGTACTTTGACTACTGCTGTTAGCTTAGAGCAAAGAAGCAGCAGGGGAGAAATTGTGTCTCAGGGGATGTTTCTGAGTCTCCATGCCTCCTGGGACTGTGCAGTTTATCTTATGTACATATATGGCCTCCATTACTGTAGTGTCTGAGCACCTCAGAATCTTTAATGTATTTAACCTCACAACATCCCTGTGAGGTAGGGCAGTGCTATTATCCCCATTTTACAGATGAGTAGCTAAAGGACAAATTGAAACTAAAGAACTTCCCAAAGTCACACAGGAAGTCTATGGCAGAGCAGGGAATTGAACCCAGATCTCTTGAGTCCCAGGCATGCTAAATATTTGGATCGTGGTTCTTTTCTTACTTTGGGCTGTGCCTAAAGTCACATCTAGTCTCAAGTAAGTATTACATTTTATTAGAGTTGGTTGGAAAAATTCAGGTGAAACATTTTTTTCTGTTGGAATTTGCTGATTCATTGGAATTGAATTGTTTCAGGGTTACAGTTTGATTTCAGTGAAGTTCCAATGGAACCCAGGCAAGGTTCTGATAGAAAGCTGCCTGGTTTCCTGCCAGCTCACCCACCCAGCTCTTTGGTAGCCCATCTGAGGGGCTACTGAGGAGTCAGGATCCTGAAAGCCCTGGGAGTCCTGACTCCCAGGTGCATGGTGCCACAATAGCCTAGGTTTACACAATTTCCAGGCTCTCCTGCTTTTGGGCAGCCCACCAGGTGGATTGCCCCAGAGCTAGGGCACCATTCTCTTCCATGGAGAATTCTGAAAATGTAAGGGTTTGTTCTGATTTGGAACTAAACCACATTTTGAAATTAGAAAAGCCTCCAGAAAACATTATTGCCTTTTTTTGCCCAGTTCTCATTATGATATTGTTTCTCCAGATATGGATCTTTTCACCAAGATAGACCAAAAATACTATTTGAATTATTCTGGAAGATAAAGACCACTGAGTATTTTAAGTGAACACATTCTTAATCCCTGGAGACAGATTTTTTAATGGGTTGCACTAATAAACTAATGTGTTGCTAAAATAGGACAAAGCATGAGAGACATAGTAGCAGTCGTCTCTGTTCCCCCTCCTGTTCTGTTATCTTAGTGATCGTGTTTTGTCCTGATGTAGAGGTGCTTAGATTCAAGGATTAAGTTCTGAAAGGAGGAGACTGAAATATTTCAGTCTGATAGGTTATCTGTTACCCCAAAATCCTGGAATTTCCCATAATGGATAGTGTAGGAGAATTCCTGAAAAAGAACAGTTTGATTATTGATAGCCAACTTAAATTCAAGGGTAAGACTCATCCTTAATTTCCTGAAATTCTTTTAAGGTACTGTATAACTGTCATGTCAGATAAGGAAAATTCATTGCTGTAGTACACTCATTTTCTGACATGATTCCAGATCAGAGTTTAACTGCTGTAGTACAGTATCACTGAACAAAAGAATAGAATACTGAACCGAAAACTGGCTGAAGCCCAGGAAACAAAGTATAGCCATAGATTGAACTTTTCATAATGAAAAGGAACTAAGAATGGAGTAACCCTGCAGTACGTTAATGTCAGAATGGGGATTTCATTAGGCCCAGTGTATTAATTCTCTTCTCTCAGCATCAGAAGTAAAGGGTAATTACTGCAGCAGCCAGAGGGCTGGGAGAAGAGTCAAACAATCTGTTATCCCCAAAAGCCTCTTGGGTTTATCTACAACACAGTGTAAGCTATGGGTTAGTGGGACTCAAGTCAGCTGGCCTTTGTTAGAGGACCCTGGGCTTGAGAATTTACATTATTTTTTAACCCTATGTTAAGGCTTTTCTATCCCATGCTCAAACCTGGGGTTCTCATGTTTACACTGCAGTGCACACATGCAAGTCAGAGTTACCATATCCCAGTCTCTAGCACGCGCCTGAAATGTGGCCATTGTAGCCCTAGGACAGTGGTGCACTGCGGGAAAGTTTGAACAGCCGCTAATACACCCTGCCAAGCAGTCATTTTGGTCTGTGTGCTCCTAGCTACCGGAGCCAGCAACATGGAGGCAACACCTTTTGATTAACTTCTCTTGCTTGCGCTTTTACTCCTGTGTCAGGAAACTGGGAGAGTATCTGTGAGATGCTGGTGGACTTTTCAGCAACATTTTCTGTCCCACCAAAGGTACCTGATAGATATCCTGATGGAGCTGCAGCAGGTGGAGGAGGAGTACCATGGCATCACAGAGTCACACTGGCAGAAGCTGCTCAGTATAACAGGCATAGCAGCTGATGCCCCTACATAGACCACAGCTTCTGACGCAGGGCCACAAGCTCAGACTGGTGGGGCCACATCATCATGCAGACCTGGGATGATGAACAGTGGGTCTAGAACTTTTGTATGAAGAAAACTATGTTTCTGGAGCTTTGTGAGCAGCTTATTCCGATCCTCCAGTGGAGACATAAGTGAGGTCCAGAGCAGGTTGGTATAACCATTTGGAAGCTGGCTACCCCAGACTACTACAGGTCCATTGCCAACCAGTTTGGAGTTGGAAAGTCGACTGTGGGTAAATAGGGGGTGTAGGTAACTGAGGCAATCAGGCATGTGGCTTACCCCAAGATGGCAGGCATTAAAGATATTCCAGAGGTAATTTCTTGATTTGAGAGAATGGGATTTTCTACCTGTGCCTGGGCCGTTGATGGGACTCATGTGCCCATAATTTGTCCTCCTCGAGAAGCACATGAGTACATAAACCACAGAGGATACTACTCCACTTTTATGCAGGCACTAGTGGACCACAGAGGCAGATTTATGAATGTCAACTTGGGCTGTACTGAAAAAGTTCACAATGCCAGAAGCAGCAAATAATCCTGTTTCATCATGAGGTTGATGGATTTCCACTCCATATGGCTAAATGCAGTGCCTTGCATGGTGTCAAGTATCAGAGAGGTAGCCGTGTTAGTCTGGATCTGTAAAAGCAGCATTTTTTGCTGCTTTTACAGATCCAGACTAACACGGCTACCCCTCTGATACTTGACACAATGCCAGAATGTTTTTGCTGCTTAGAAGTTTACATTCATAGATAGGCTGGGACAGTATTCCCACTGAATGATACTGACATAAATGGTGTTATTGTCACCACTGTTATTCTGAGGGTTCTCATATACTCCTTTTTGTCTTGGCTTATGAAAACATACCCTGATTTCAGAAGTCTTAGCAAAACATAAGCGTAATTAGAATGATTGTTGATGGTGCTTTTGCCAGAGTATAATAATGTTGGAGATGTCTACAAACCCATTTGGATGCCAGTGTTATTAATTCTGTCTGCATTACTGTGGCTTGCCGTGCTCTTCACAATCTTTGGGAAGCTGGCAGTGAACGATTTCCCCCTGAATGGACGTATGGCAGCAAAAGGATGCTGGATCAGTACCCTAAACCAGAAAGTGCACCTACCACTGCGGGAGCTGGTTGCATCCAGACAGCAGAAGTCATGGATGCTTTGTGTTGTCACATTATGGACTTGAATGGCCCAATGAAAGAGGGGAATAGTAGGAATGTGCTTGTAGGCGTAAGTGACTCATTATTTTTTGGCCATAATGGACAGGAGCTGCTGAAACAGTTCTCTCTGTTGAGCTCTGTCCTCCTCCCTTAGCTGCCATTCCTATTCCAGGAACTGCTTTGCAAATATCTGCTCCCTTGCTGAAACCCAGTCCTCCACTCGGGCAGCAAGCCTCAGCCTTTCCTCCTGCCTGTCAGTATGCCATTATTCTAGTCTTTCATCCCTCTTCTTCTGGTACTGAACCTGCTGGAGAGCATTGACCATAACTTCATCATGGAAACACTCTGTTTTAGAACAGTCCTTGATGGGAAATACTCCCTTTTAGAACAGTTCTTGATGGTGCATTGGGCTAGGGATTGAGTTCCCAAAGAACAACAGGCAGTATAGGTTGCAGGTCCTGAAATAGGACAAGAAACAGAGGGTTATTGTCTGAACTTGCTCAGTGGATGTGCACAGAATTAATTATTGTATCATCTCAAGGACACAAAATGTAACCTCTCTAAAAGTGAACCAACATACTGTGAAGGGGATGCTTCAGTCCTCATCCTGTCACCGAACAACACATTTGTGAGTGGGGTGGACTAGTTGGCTATACAGGGGGGCTGGAAAATACGCCCTTCCTTGCAATGTGACTAAATATCTAGAGTTCCTGCTCCTAGAAAAGTTTGCAGCTATCAGCAACCAGCATTGGGTCAGAATTCATGAGGGAATTAACATGTTGCTGAGTTATCTCACGCATGGCTTATCCTGTTATTGCTGCACACAAACACACTGAACTCTGCAGCTTTCCTCCACCCCACACCTGGCATTTATAAATATTTGAAATTCCAAGTTTCTATTTTGAACTCCATGTCTCTCTTAGTGGCCATACGCTGGTAGCCAGGACTTATCAGTTTTGCATTGCTTCTTAGAGCAGAAATCCCTCCCATTACTGTAATAATAAACTGCAAATTTTAGTTATACATTTACTGGGCTTTGGGTCAGCTTCTGTCTCCATCGGGCTCAACAGTGGGCTGTTCCTTTGGGGGCGGCGGTGGGGGGAGGAATCAAACAGCCCTTCTAAGTAGAGACCAAGAATTTGCTGTTGATCCAATCCACAATCTGCTGTGGGATTGGCTTCATTAAGAGTCACTTCATGATCCTCATTGGGAACCTGCTGCTGGCTCCCATCAGTCCTCATGCTGGATTCAGGGCACCATTCCGGCTGACCAGGTCATCATGAAGCATGGTTGGCTCCGTGCTAGGAGACTGCCCAGAACCCAATCAAAGTCATCACACAATGCATATGTTGTTGGCGAATTGTCCGATTCTTGTGATTCTTGTCTCTGGTCTTCTAGTATTTGCTCTTCAGCCTCTTAATATGCTCCCTGCACCGATCACCTGTCCGGAAAATCTGCAGAGCTGCCAGCTTGTTAGCTATCTGCTGGTATGTGTGGTCATTCCTGGTGCTTTTGCTGAAGTCCACAGTTTTACTGGCCTTGCACCAGAGATTCACCAAAATTTAGCTGTGCTCCTGTAACCATGAAGCAGCTCACTTTGCAGAAGGCTTGATTGATTCACTCTTCACTGCAGACCCAAGAGGCTCTCTGATAGTGTGCTTGCACCTCAGTGATCAGAAGAGAATGGGTTAACACTGGGCTGAGCTGCTGCCATTCACCAAAGGGTGGAGGTTTCCATTTTCAATAGAATGGATTGGAGATTGTTGGGATACAGAAGACCAAGGAAGTTGTCCTATGGAATTGTGGGATACTTTGGGCAGACTACTGGGACGTGAGTCAATTAGGGCTGCATCTACAATGCAAAGCAGTAGGGCTAGGTCCTGACTTACTTGTGCTCAGACCCTGCCACCCTGTGGGGCTGAGCCCTGGGTTAGTACAATTGTAGTGTAGACACAAGGAGAGTTAGGCGTGAGCCCGAGCTCAAGCACGGACTTATGTTGCAGTGTAGATATACCCATAGAGACATACCCTCAAAAGAGCAGAGGTTGGAATAGTCAGCAGGCTGCCTGATGAACATCCAGGCAGCAGGGGACTACTGGCCAGTTATAAAGTGGTCAGACCACAAGGTCTTGATCCCTAGAACATAACTAAAAGGTCAGGGAGGGTATGTCAGGACATTTGAGTAGACAGCTGCATGTAGGGGAAGGAAGGGGCCATCATCTGGCCTACCCCAGTCCAAAGTTTGTGGAAATTTCTCCAAATTTTATTTATAATGAAACTGCAAAGCACGTGGGTTTTACATATTGCAGTATTTTTATACACTATTTTACTATTGGGCTTGGCAGGATTCTGTTTTAATTACTAAATGACAGTAAAACATCAATTTCAGCTGACACATTGAAATCAATGAAAAAAAGCATAAATCAGTTACAGTCGGCATGCCCTCAGGGATTAGATATCACTGGCCCTGTCACTGTGCTCCCTGCACTGCCTCAAGATACTTGACAGCTGCAGAAGGCTCCCTGCATGGCCAGTGAGCCAGTGACACTCAGCTGTTGCGGAAGGCTGCTGTCCTGGCCTGGTGAAGCAAAGACTCCCATCCAGGACTGCAGAGACTCCCGTCCAGGATTGCGAGGAGGAGGCATGCCTGGCTATGGAGGATGCCACTCAACTCCTGAATGGCTCCATCTCCAGGCAAGAGCCATTAAGCAGCAGAGTGACCTCTGAGGGACTCATCCTCATTGCAGCCCTGGCTGGGAGTTCTCTGCTCTGCCCTTCCAGGACCCCAGCCTTCCCTGCACCATGTGCCTGCAGGGATCCAGTGTCACCAGCCCAGAGGCTATGCAGGGAGCCCTCTGCAGCTCTGATGTCAAGTGTCTGCTCACTCACTCACCAGCCAGGAGGGTGGGAGCTGTCCCCTGGCAGGAATTGTTCAGCAGCTGCCTGACCTCCCCACTGCCGTGGCTCATCCTTCTCCTTACAGTCCTAGTCAGGGGATCTCTGCTCCGTTGGGCCAGGATAACTGCAACCTCCTCAACATGTTGTGCCCTGAGGCCTTGGGCCTCTAAGCCGCACTGGGAGACCCCCACTGCCCCACTCTTGGCGCTGCCCTAACCTTAACCCCAACCCTGCTCCCCACAACTGTAAAAATGCAAATAGATACAAATAGGAAAAAGCCTTAAAATAGCAATCACAGACATTAGAAAAAGATAAAAATCAAATTCTGACCAGCCTAGTTATTATTTATTACTAGCTTTTAAACTCTGACAGTGTAAAGTGTGTGGTGTATCAGAACTGAGCTGTAACACTTTCAGTAGTTTGCAAGCCCTCTAGTAGGCCTCACTGTCTTCCTACAGTGGGGGAGCTAATAGGGAGCCGTGGGGGGCATTGCCTCCCCAGTGGTCTCGAGGTGTATGTGTGGCACCTTTTCAAGGACATAATGCAGTTGACAAAAGGAGGTGATCATCACGAATTTTCACATGGGGCAGAAGAGGGAGCCCAGCTTGCATTCACCCAGCAAGAGTGTCTCCTGTCTTGCAGAGCTGGACCCACTCTCCACTCCAAGTATTGTGACTTGGAGCCCAGGGTTGTGTGGTGCTGTGACCCTGTGCACCATGTCACAATGCCACTCTCAAATTTGGCCTTCCTGCCTCTCCCCCATGACAGAGGAGCAGACCTGAATGATGCTGTGACCCCTGTGTACCAGGTCACAATGACTGGAGTGGGAAGCCAGGCCTCACTCCATGGGACAGGAGCTGCTGCTGCCAGGTGAGTATGCAGTGGCTTGCTCTCCAGCCACTGCTCCCTTCTGGGGGGGTCTCCCCTCCTCACTAGGGCCTTGGCTACGCTACAGAGTTGCAGCGCTGGTGGTGGGTTTACAGCGCTGCAACTTACTCACCATCCACACTTGCAAGGCACATACAGCGCTGCATCTCCCTGGCTGCAGCGCTGGCAGTGCTCCTGCTCTGCCTGGGGTATAAGGATTGCAGCTCTGGTGATGCAGCGCTGCTCCGCAAGTGTGGCCACCAAAAGCGCTGTAATTGGCCTCCAGAGTATTAGGAGGTATCCCAGAATGTCTGTTCAGCCACTTTGCTCATCAGTTCGCACTCTACTTCCCTGGCCTCAGGTGACCCGCCCTTTAAATGCCCTGGGAATTTTAAAAATCCCCTTCCTGTTTGCTCAGCCAGGTGTGGAGTGCAATCAGAATCTTTCCAGGTGACCATGCCTCCACACGCCAAACGAGCCCCAGCATGGAGCAATGGCGAGTTGCTGGACCTCATCAGTGTTTGGGGTGAGGAAGCTGTGCAGTCACAGCTGCGCTCCAGCCGTAGGAATTACGATACCTATGGGCAGATCTCAAGGGCCATGCTGGAAAGGGGCCATGACCGGGACGCAGTTCAGTGCAGGGTTAAAGTAAAGGACCTGCAGAGTGCCTATTGCAAAGACCGCGAGGGAAACCGCCGCTCAGGTGCTGCCCCCATGACCTGCCGTTTTAACAAGGAGCTGGACGCGATACTTGGGGGTGACCCCACTGCCAATCCAACGACCATGATGGACACTTCAGAGCTGGGGGGCAGAGTGGGGGAGGGAGAGGGAGAGGGGAAAGGGGAGGGGGGGAGGAAACCGATAGTGAGGGTACTGTGGTGGGGGGAGACACCCCGGAGTCCCAGGAGGCATGCAGCCAGGAGCGCTTCTCAAGCCAGGAGGAACGTAGCCAGTCACAGCAGCTGGAACTTGTTGGTGAAGGACAAGCAGAGGAGTGGGTTCCCGGTAAGCAGCTTTTATTTTCAGGATGGAAATGTTTCGGGAGAGGAGGGGGGGTTAGGGCTGCATGCATGCCTAGATGAGGAATAGCCCACTGATGTGGTCTATCACGTTGCGGTAATCGGCCTCGGTAATCTCTTCAAAAGTTTCAGCCAGAATGTGAGCAATGCGCTTGCACAAGTTTATAGGGAGAGCCGCTGTGGTCCTTGTCCCAGTCAGGCTAACTCGTCCGCGCCACTGTGCCGTGAGGGGTGGGACCATTGCTGCACACAGGCAAGCTACATAGGGGCCAGGGCAGAATCCACATTGTTGTAGAAGACCCTCCCGCTCTTCCCAGGTGACCCGCAGCAGTGAGTTACCTTCCAGGATTAACTCCTGTGGAAAATGTTGGGAGAGTGTTCAGTGTAGATGCCCCCTGCAGTACTTTGCTTTCCCCAACGCACAGAAACCCCTGCACATCCCTGAAGCAATCATTCCCCCTTACTCACCATTTCCTGCCTCCTGTGGGTTAGGTGTGCTCTGTTTGGTATGGGAAAAGTATGCTAAAGTGAAGACTGTAAACTCCTTCACTGTGTGGGAATAACTGTCTGGGTGAAATTATAAACAATGCAGCCTGTGTTAACTGTTGCCATTTTTGTCTTTCGAACAGTGTCCTTGACTACTGGACTGCCCGTATCATCCACTGGCCAGAGGCTACAAAACCTCAGGAAGAAGCGCGAAAAAGCAAAGAAGATGTGCTGAAAGCAGTTATGGATCACTCTGCCAGAGAGAGTAAAAAACTGCAGGACTGGAGGAAAGAACTCCAGGACTGGAGAGAAAGGGAAAGCAGGCTCCTCCAGAGAAACACAACGGCTAAGAAGAAAAGCACAAAGCAGCTGATAAGCATCCTGGCGCACCAAGCAGACTTTATCCAGTCACTCGTAGCCATGCAGGCAGAGCACTACCGTGCCTGCCCCCGCCCCCTGTCCCAAAGCTCTTTCCCTTGTGCCCCAATGTCAGCTCCAAACCCGCTTCCCCAGCATCCAGGTTCTTACCACCACCAGCTGCCCCCAACACTTGTACGTTCACCAGCCAGCCCTGAGAACTATGACTCTTACCCTCTGCACTCAACCCCCATCACCATGCAGTATTTTCATCCTGAAGTGCAGCAGTCATTGCACAGCACTCCAGACAGGACATATTCAAACCTCTGACTGTACAGTTCACCATCCCACCCCCCTGCCCTTTTAGGTTCTCAAAATGTTGTGTGTCTGTCAAGAAAGTTATTTTCTTTTCAATAAATGAATTCTTGGCTTTGAAAACAGTCTTTATTATCGCAGAAAGTGAAAGATACCGTAGCCCAGGAAAGAAACAGGCACTGCAAATCATTTTAGGAAAAACAGATTCCTACTAACATTGTAACCACTGCACTTCACTCCCGTGCAAGGCACCAAACATTACTGTTGATTTTCAGCCTCAAATTCCTCCCTCAAGGCATCCCTAATCCTTGTAGCCCTTTGCTGGGCCTCTCTAGTAGCCCTGCTCTCTGGCTGTGCAAATTCAGCCTCCAGGCGTTGAACCTCGGAGGTCCATTCCTGACTGAATGTTTCACCCTTCCCTTCACAAATATTATGGAGGGTACAACACGCGGATATAACCGCAGGGATGCTGCTTTCCCCCAAGTCTAGCTTCCTGTACAGAGATCTCCAGCACCCTTTTAAATGGCCAAAAGCGCACTCAGTCATTCTGCACCGGCTCAGCCTGTAGTTGAACCGGTCCTTGCTCCTGTCAAGCTTCCCTGTATACGGTTTCATGAGCCAAGGCACTAACGAGTAAGCGAGGTCTCAAAGGATCACAATGGGCATTTCAGCTTCCCCTACTGTGATCTTGCAGTCTGGGAAAAAAGTCCCGGCCTGCATCTTCCTGAACAAGCCACTGTTCCGAAAGATGCATGCATCATGCCTCTTTCCCGGCCAGTCTGTGTTAATGTCAACGAAACGCCCACGGTGATCCACAAGCGCCTGGAGAACCATAGAGAAATACCCCTTCCGATTAATGTACTCGGATGCTAGGTGGGGTGGTGCCAGAATAGGAATATGTGTCCCATCTATCGCCCCTCCACAGTTAGAGAAACCCATTTGTGCAAAGCCATCCACAATGTCCTGCACGTTCTCCAGAGTCACGGTTCTTCTTAGCAGGATGCAATTAATGGCCCTGAAAACTTGCATCAGCACAATTTCAACGGTCAACTTTCCCACTTCAAACTGGTTCGCGACCGATCGGTAGCTGTCTGGAGTTGCCAGCTTCCAGATTGCAATAGCCACCCGCTTCTCCACCGGCAGGGCAGCTCTCAATCTCGTGTCCTTGTGCCGCAGGGTGGGGCGAGCTCCTCACACAGTCCCATGAAAGTGGCTTTTCTCATCCGAAAGTTCTGCAGCCACTGCTCGTCATCCCAGACTTCCATGACAATGTGATCCCACCACTCAGTGCTTGTTTCTTGAGCCCAAAAGTGGCGTTCCACGGTGCTGAGCATTTCTGTGAATGCCACAAGCAATTTAGTGTCATACACATCAGGGGACTTGATATCATCGTCGGACTCCTCACTGTCACTTTGGAGCTGAAGGAATAGCTCAACTGCCAAACGTGATGTGCTGGCGACACTCATCAGCAAAGTCCTCAGCAGCTCGGCTCCATTTCCCACAGAAATCGCGCTGCACAGAAACCATTGGGAGACTCACAATGGTGCCAAACGTGGATGGAAAAACAGTGACTGCTGGGATGTGAAGCGATGCACCATGGGGCGTTGGGACAGAAAGGGGAATGACCCGCACCCTTCCATCCCCTTCACAACCCACGGCACCAAAATGGGATGAGGTGCTGTGTGAGATAGCTGCCCACAATGCACCACTCCCAACAGCTCTGCAAATGCTGCATAAGTGGCCACACTGCAGCGCTTTCCCTACACAGCTGTATGAAGACAGCTGTAACTCCCAGCTGTGTACAGCTGTAAGTGTAGGCATGGCCTAGGATTGCAGGGTTGGAAGGAAGGGGTGCTGCTGCAGAGAAGAGGAGGAGTGGCGATGGAGGAGAATGAGTGCACCTCTTGAATAGGGAGGCACCGCTAATGACCTGTTGCCCCATTTGCAAAATCTGCTGCTGGCCACAACAGCAGCATATGTATGTAGCTAGGCCTTGCATGCTGTATGTTGTTTAAAAACCTGGTTATTTGGACCTCCCTGTGACTGTCTGGTTGCTTTCTGTTATGTTTGTCTAAAGAGCAAAAGAGATGACACAATGCATGCTCCCCGTATTGTTCTGCAGAGCTAGGCAGAAGAGAGCCTACTTTAGAGTCTAGCCTGCAGCCAGGGAGAGTGTAGAATAAGAAGTGAAGGCTAGTGTGTTGGGCAGCCTGGAGAATAGTGCAGCAGCTGAGGTCCGGGTTGCCAGGATGAATGAACCTCTGAAGCTGCTACTCGCTATTGCCTTCCTTAGTATGTGTGAGGGGAAGGAGGGCTTCAATTGGGCCACTTGGACAACACCAGAAGGATGAGGCTCAGGGTGTAGAGTCACCTGGAGAGGACAGTAAAAAGCATTCCTCAGAAATAATAGTCTTTGAAAATAATCATCAGTTCATCTTTTGTCAGTGAGTATTTTCCAGCCACGGCTCATAGTTTCGTGTGTGTTTGTGAGAAGGCCCTGGGGCTGATGGAAATAGGGTGACCAGACAGCAAGTGTGAAAAATTGGGACGGGGTGGGGGGTAATAGGTGCCTATATAAGACAAAGTCCCAAATATCGGGACTGTCCCTATAAAATCAGAACATCTGGTCATCCTAGATGGAAATGAAGGGTGCTAGGCAACGATAGAGTAAATTAAGGTTGCCACAGAATTTTGCAGTCGTTGCTACAGAATTCAGGAAAATGCTGCCCTTTAGTGGCTGTGGAATTTGGTTCCATTGTCCCACAGAGGACATTGGGCTCTGCCTATATGACATATCTCTCTAGCCTCTGATTTACTGAACCAGGTTGTTTATGTCTTTAAAATAGTCATGTTTAATTTTATATGTCAATCTTTATTAGACATAGGCTTGAATCAAAACCCTGTCTCTGAACAATCCAGAAGTTCAGGGATCAAAATCTAGAGCAACATTTTGCAACTCAGACCAGTCTCTAACCTTGACACTTAGTTGCATTAGCCTCTTTGGCCCATTTTCATTCTTACAGATAAAGTGATTTCATAACCATAGGTCCATTAACTATACATATAAATTATTGTGGTATTATTTAGATTCCATGCTTCTATGAAAAGAAACCAGAAACTGAATGACCATAGCATTATTTGGAGAAGTGAACCAAATGTAGTTCCCGCTCCAGTATATAGTCTGTCTGCATTGCTGTCCTGTCGCCCGAGTAATGTAATCCTCATTATCAAAAGCCAGGTTTATGTTACAAATAAAGACAAAATACTTAACACAGAAATGAATTTTTATTAGTTTACACTATTATGGTTTGTGCACTTCATGCGTTTTATTCAAAAATACAATAGGAGAACTATCTTTCATGTTCATTCTGGGCCCAGATGCCCAGCTGCACCAGAGTCCTGTTTTTCACAGATGAAGAGAGAAGGGGCAAAGTTTGTTTTTAATCCACTGATGCACTCTCCTCTTGCTGGTTTGGCTGGCCAGTGTAAATTAGGTAGTCTCAGGTCCCTCAGACCCATGCTGCCAGTATGTCTCTTACATTGGAGGTGGTTTGGGGAAGGGTCTGGTGTCCTGCAGCCTGCTGTGCTGACCCTAAAGGAGTGGGTGAGTCAGTGTGGGGAAATCCTCTGCCACCCATTTAAGGCTCAGTTACTGAACCTTTGTGCCACCAGAGTACAGATGGACCAGAAGGTAGGCTGATATCTGTCCTCTGTTACCTCTAGGGTTCTTGACAGCCCTTGGATTCAGACACCTAATTATCCAGTTCATTGCATGCCATACAAGGGAATTAAAAAGTGTAAGTTACACCACTTCCTAGTAAAAGTTGGTCCTCATACTCCAAACCATAGGCACTCTTGTGTTTGTTGCTCTGAAGAATGAACAGCAAGCAGTGTAACTTATCATCAGCTCTCACTCCATACACTGTTTAAAATTGTGTGTGTGTGTGGTTGTAATGAAAGAAGGCATGACTAAAGGAAGCAGCACATTATGAGAGTGTAACTTCAGGGTGCAAGACAGTTTTAAATAGACTGCTTTCCCTATGCCTCAACGTGTTCGCTGTAGAAGTGAGACACAGGAAAGGAGGAGGGATGTGGGGATAGTATGAAGAGGACCATGGTGGTAGGAGTGATGGCCTACTGAAATGTGAATGGACCCTCACTCCACAGCCAGCCAATGATCGGGACATAGTGGTGGCATTGCCAGCAATCAGCATCAGTATGCTGAACATTAAGCAGCAAGAGGGATAAACAGAACAACAGTATCATCCTACTGAGGAAACAGTGACAAGAAGCAGAACAGAGGGTAAATGCTTGTAATAAGGGCACAATTTGACTAGGCTCCTGGGTAGACAAGAGATATGAGAGGGATTTGGTTTGCTAGGGTCAGACATTTGTAACGTCTGCCATACCTGAGATACACAGATGTTCTTGGTTTTAACCACATTGTCAAATGTATAGATTTCAGCCCTTAAAGGGCAACCAAGCCCCTCAAATTGCTGTCTTCTCTGGGTTACTGCTCCATTGTATCTGATGATCTTATTAATGATTTGTATTACAGGAACATCTAGAGGCTGCAACCAAGATTAGGGCACAGTTCAAACACACAGTGAGAGACAGTCCCTGTCCCAAAAGGCTCATAAACTAAATACACATAAGTGAGAGTGGAAACAGGCACAGAGTGGTGATGTGACTTGCTCAAGGTCACAGTGAAAGTCAGTGGCACAATCAAGGTCCTAGGTTCATGCCCTGCCCACTGTTGCCCCACCTGCCATGTATCTGTTGCAAGGCTGAGCCCTTTAAGAGATTTCTGTGGGTTTTTTTACATTTTTGTTATGAAAACATGTCTTGCTTTTATTGTTTGTTTTTAAATTGCTTTATAGTTTTATTGTGCTGGGAAGGGTAAGACGTGTGTCTGTAGGCACACCTGTGCTCAGCCTGCACTGAAGATGAGTTTGGGGTCAATGGAAGTAATCTATGATTCTCATTTGCAAGGAGAGAGCGTTGCTTATTTCTATCCCTGCACTAAGGGAGTGACTTCTCGGTTGGATTGGTGTTATCTAAGAGCAGGCTTTGGGAGGCATGGATAACTTGTGGGAATGAGAGGCCTTCAGGGGCAGGAGGGAATTTCTAGGGGGGAGGATTGTTTTGTGGGAGGAAATGGAAAGGGGTGTGTGTGTGTGTGTGTGTGAGAGAGAGAGAGAGTTCACAATTTCATAGATGCATAGATTCTAAGGCCAGACGGGACCATTATGATCATCTAGTCTGACCTTCTGTGTGACACAGGCCATAGAATTTCCCAAAATAATTCCTAGAGAATAGTTTTTAGAAAATTATCCAATCTTGATTTTAAAATTGTCAGTAATGAAGAGTCCACTATGACCCTGGCTAAATTGTTCCAATGGTTAATTAATCTCACTGTTAATAATTTATGCCTTATTTCCAGTCTGAATTTGTCTAGCTTCCCAGTTCCAGCCATTGTATCATATTATACTTTTCTCTGCTAGACGGAAGAGCCCATTATTAAATATTTGTTCCCCATTATAGACTGTAATTAAGTCAACCCTTAACCTTCTCTTTGTTAAGCTAAATAAATTGAGCTCTTTGAGTCTATCGTTATAAGAAGTGTTTTCTAATCCTTTAATCATTCAATCTTCTCTGAACCCTCTCCAATTTATCAACATCCTTTTTTACTTGTGGGCACCAGAACTGGACACAATATTCCAGCAGCAATTGCAGCAATGCCAAATACAGAGGTAAAATAACCTCCCTACTACTACTCAAGATTCCCCTGTTTATGCATCCCAGGATCACATTAGCCCTTTTGGCCACAGCATCATATTGGGAGTTCATGTTCAGTTGATTATCAACCACAACCCCCAAATCTTTTTCAGAGTCACTGCTTCCCAAGATAGAGTACCACATTCTGTAACTATGACCTACATTCTTTGTTCCTAGATGTCTATATGTACCTTTAGCCATGTTAAAACGCATATTATTTGCTTGCACCCAGTTTATCAAGAAATCCAGGTCACTCTGAATTAGTGACCTATCCTCTTCATTATTTACCATTCCCCCAATTTTTGTGTCATCTACACACTTTATCAGTGATGATTTTATTTTTTCTTCTATGTCATTCATAAAAATGTTAAATAGCATAGGGCCAAGAACTAATCTCGACAGGAAACAGACCTATTTAATGATGACTCCCTGTTTACAGTTAAATTTTGAAGCCTGTCAGCTAGCCAGTTTTTAATCCGCTTCATCTGTGCCATGCTAATTTTATATTGTTATAGTTTTTTAATCAAAATGTTGTGCAAGTCAAATGCCATGCTGAAGTCTATTACGTCAACACTATTACCTTTATCAACCAAATTTGTAATCTCATTAAAAAAATGTCCTTAGTTTGACAGGGTCTATTTTCCATAAACCCTTGGTGATTTGCATTAATTCCATTATTTTCTTTTAGTTATTTATTGATAGAGTCCTGTATCAGTCACTCTATTATCTTGCCCAGAATTGATGTCAGACTGAGAGGCCTATAGTTACCCCAAGTCATCCCTTTACTCTTTTTAAAAATTGGCATATTAATTTCCAGTCTTCTGGAACTTTCCCAGTGCTCCAAGACTTAATGAAAATCAACAGTAATGGTCCAGTGAGCTCCTCTGCCAGTTCTTTTACAACTCTTAGATGCAAGTTATCTGGACCTGCTCATTTAATAATGTCTAACTTTAGTAGCTTCAGTTTGACATCCTTTAGAGAGATTCTCTGACATGGCCTTTGTGGCCTGCTCTAGTGGTGCTCAGTAGCAGCCCTTCAATGACTGTCTTCAGGCAGATGAGAAGTTTGACCACATCCCCCTGTGTGCAGGAATGTGGAGGCCTGGTCTGAAGTGATTGGTTACGGGGACTTTAACCCTTCACTCCCTTTTATGGTGGGTGGAAAGAGACCAATCAGGAAAAGACTATGTGTTAGAGAAAAGCCTGGCTCAAGACATTTAATTTTGGTCCTATTGATTTCACCTTGTGGGTTTTTTTTTTGTTTTGTTTTGTTACTAATAAAGTTATCACCATCCATTATTTAAATGATGATCATACCCCTAGTTTTTCATGTATAACCAAGATCTGGTCGGATGAAATTGCAGGGCCTGTTTGACCAAATCCAATTACGTTATCTATTTTATCTATCTTACTTTATCTACTCTACCTAGAATGGTAGGTGTTAGACACCATCATGATCAGCATGATATAAACATCCAGGTTGATGGCATTTTTAAAACATTGCCTTTATTAGAGTAAAGATAAGTTTACAATGAACATTTTAAATTACTTTTCAGACAAATACAGAGTTCTAGTGTGTGCTTAATGAGTCTCTCTTTATATTAAACTTCTATTGACAACAATCATTGTTATTGTTTATTATTTGAGTCACGGTTATGCTTAGGGTCCCCACTTATGAACAGGCGTTCCGTTGTGCTAGGTACCGTACGAACAAGTAACGCAGAGATTGTTCCTACTTCAAGGAGCTTACAATCTAAGTACAAGATAAGAGACAACAGGTAGATATAACAAACAGATGGGAGAGCACAAAGAAACGGTGAAATAGTACAGAGGAGTTGCATCTTACGCGGGGGTTAGGTTCTAAAGTCAATGCGTAAGGCGAAAATTGCCTATGGTCAAACGTTCATTGAGTGGAATGGCAGGTGGAATCGCCCCCACCACAGGTACAGTATTTAAATTGTTATTTTTCTCTTTGTTTTGTTTTGTTTTGCCGAGCGCCTATAGTTAAAATCGCGTAAGTTAAATGTGTCTATGATGCGACTCCACTGTATTGGTTGGTATGATAGGCAGTGGTTTTAGTGCACTATACTTTGTCATCTTCTTTGTAAGCATTTTATTACAGACATCCTACTAAACCTTCTTACTAAGGAGAGAAGCTGGCTGCTGGTTCATATAGATTACAGGGATATATCGATAATCCTTTTTGTTACTTGTGAATTGTAGAGAGATCCATTTTATACCTTTGAAGCTGAAAAAGCCATATTTGCCCCTCCATCCCCCTAGGCTGAACTTTCTATGTTGAGAGATGCAGCACAGAATTTGACTCATGATTCTATCTTGACAATGTACCTTTAATAAACTAATAGTCTCCAGAAATAGAGTATCAAGTCCATGTTGTTCGTATATAATAGAAGTTTATTTTGTTTTATCAGGAACTAATTTTAGTATGAGAACCCAGATTTTGTTTTAAGTGCTTATTTTTCTAACCATTGGAAGGACATACAAAAAGAAATAGCATAATATTTTGAAGACCGAAGGAAGATTTTTGAGCTATTTTTAAGCTTCTGGATTCATTTTATTTGAAATGTGTAGTAAGATAATAAGGGCCATCTTGTTTGTGTTTGCAGATTTATTAGTAATTTAATAATGCTCTATTTATACCCACGTTTGTAATATACAACCAGGCCTGTATATGCTATTATCATAACATGTCTTGTGATTAGTATGATTGGACAAGACTTTAGATTTATTGTAATGAAATACGTTCCTTTAAAATTAACCTAACAAGATTTTAATGCAAACCTCACCATTCACAAATAAAAATGACTTAGAAAGTGGCATTAAGAAAAGTCTTGGGGATTTCAGTGTTGGGACTGACATGAGCAAGATTGGCACCGCTGCGTCAGTCCATGCCTAATGAGTAGATGAATCACAATTTATCACCTCAGATTAAACTGTCAGAGTTGTGTGTCAGACCTTACATTTTCTGTTCTCTGGCTGTACTAGTCTAGTGATCAGACAGGTACTGAAGCTGGACAATTGCCTTTGTATTAAAAATGAGTTTTAAATATTAATAACTTGTGCATGGATGTAGCAATGTGGACCCTATTTGCATGTTTTTACAGTATAGGAAAAGACAGTTCTGCAGAGATGTGAAGAAATAATGGAGTCTAGTCAGATGTTGACTAGACAACTGCTGGGCAAGGTTCTTCTGGCATACATAACAACATCCATACAACAGCCGAGGTTTTCAATAATGAGAGCCTAAACTTAGTCTCCTAAATCTTCATCTAAGCACCTAAATGAGTAGTCTGACTTTCAAAAGTATTAAGCAGCCAGCAGCTCCTACATGTGCTTTGCTGAAATAGGGCTCAAGTTGCAAAAAAGGTGCAGTCTTAATATGTCCCTAAATCACTCTGGCTCAAGGAATAAATAAATATAGAAAGAAAAACTCTACCCTTCTGCCTGTCTGTCCTAACTTACTTATCCATCCTGTTTAATCTGCTGTATCTACTTTTTTGTGCAGATGTTGAGTGCCCTAGGCTATGGCCTGGTACAGCTGTTCTCCTTTTGTCTCCTTTTGCTCATAGGTCAGAATCACAATCCTTTTTTTCCACTTAAAAACTTCAATCAAGCAGATTTTCTTAAACTTTATGGTTCTTTTCTTTTGATCAATTTCTTCTGTGCGGGGGCCTATAGAGACTCTGTGTATTTTTTTAACCACATCCCTAGGCTTTCCAAATTATTTTTCTCATTCCTCTGCTTCATATCCCACTGGGGCACTCTGTAACTCAAAGCAGCACCCTGGAATCCCCATTCTCACCCCTATCATATAATTATGATATATTTCATACAAAGCGTATCCTATGAAAGATCATGATCTACTGAATTCCATTGTTCTGTCAAAATATGTATATCATTAATGTATATGAAGCTATGAGATGGTGCTGTATGGTTGTTACTGAAATATGTTGTGAGTTTGGTAGTCGTCCACTGCTAGTTCTCTAGTGACAACAAAGGAGGTGAACCACTCCCAGGAGACAGGTTTCAGCGTGGTACCCATGTTAGTCTACATAAGTCTACATCAAAATTAAACTCGTTGGTTTCAAGGGACCTACTCTGGATTTGTACCATTGTGACTGAGATCACAATCTGGCCCCATATTTACTAACCTAATTGTCTGTATCATTTTAAATTTATTTTTCAACTGTACAAATATTTTAAAGTGAAGTTAGTGCTCTTGAAAGATTCCAGATTGAGAGCCCTGGCCACAGAAGCCATCTCTCTATTTACAGTATATGTACAGCACAGGAGTAGCAGTAATAGCTTCCTCTGATCTGCATGCAGTTATTGTACCCTCCTAGTTGGGAGCCAGTTTATGCCAAATAAAATTTGAATACCTGTTCCCAGAGAGTTAGTTTGAAAGCACTACTTCACATACGTCACTGTATAGTACTTTCTGGCACTACTAACCTTGGCAAGTTTAGAGTCTGTAAATAAAGTGAAAAGGTCTATAGTCCATTATTAATCTCCTAAAATACACATTCATTCTAAGAACTAAATGATAATTCTTAGCGTCAGTGGTGTGCTATGAGGCAAGTCAGCAGCTGTAGTGTCTGATGGGTGGTGATGGGAGATATTGTGCCTAGGTAGGGCAGGAGCTCTGCAGTTGTGCACTTTCCCCATCTGTGTAAAAGGTATGCTGCAAGCCTCCAGTCAGTCCTGACCACTTACTTGGTACTAGCTCAGGTGCACTGAGTGCTATGGTTTCACCCTGAGTCCAGACTTACCATCTTTTGTGGTTTGCAGTATTGTTGTCAGTATACACATTCTCTCTCTCTGTCTCTCTCTCTCTCTTTGCATTCAAGAAGCACAGGCTTCATGATTCTTTACATGTGAGTGTACTTATGGAAAGGTCTCTCCCTACCTCAAGCACACTCATAAAGATGGCACCATAATTTGACCTTCTGTGTTTATATATTTTTCATGTACTTAAAAGCTGGCTGACATTTCCTTCTCAGATTATAAATATTTGAAGGTAGGTCAAACATCAGGCCTAACTGACTTTAGCAGAGCTCCTTTAGTACAATATACAATTTAGATAAAAGTTTAGACCATAGCAGATCATATTAGATGAGGTTATACAAAGGAAAAGGAGTGGCAGGGGAATTTTGGATCCAACTCTGAGATAGTTATTAGCTGAGAGACTTTGCTAAAAAGCTCCTGAGTCTGAAACATGTAAAGGGGGATGCACAGGATCATTTCACACTCCAAATAGTGTTTGGTGCCAGATGTGCATTGCCTCTGCATTGGGAATAACAGATTCCCTAAAGAAAGAGGATCACTTGGCCCAAATGGGGTGCTTTTAGCACAGCACATTACTAAATTGGATTCTTCCATTCTGACACCAGCTGAAATGAAGGTTGACTCAGGCAAAATAAGTTATCCCAGCCTTTCAGTAGAAACATTAATACCCAGAAGGTTCCTGGGATGTGGAGCCACCATGGCGATAGCTAGAGCTGTGCATTTTAACACAAATCTGATTGCTAATGGTCCAAATGCAAACATTATCACTCAGGAATATTATATGGATTTGTCATGCTCAGACTCTGGAGGATTGTAGTTGCATAACAAGTTTAGTTGCAATAACCAGGCTACTGCGTACTAAACTGAACAAGCTGAAATGGTAATATCGTAATGTTAAATAAGTACATTACCATACATTAGTTCTGCTTTCACCAAAAGCATAATGAGTTCATTCGAATGGAGGTCATATATTCATCACTCTTTTTTAAAGTATTAAACACTCTTTTTACTTTTTTAAAGTAAAATCATTGTACAAGCACAGCTGGTGGCAACACAACTTTTCTAGCTCCATATCTGGCTAATATTTGTATCTTCTGATATATTCTTTCACATAATGCTTGACTCAGCCGTCTTTGGCAATGTCTATACTTGTGACAGTGTGTAGAGTACAGACATTGCACACCAGCTATCATGGGTATAAATAGTGTAGATATGAGACATGGTTTAGATGAGTAGAGTGTCTTAGTCACCTGATCCCCCCAGACTCTTTATGCACCCAGGCAGTATCTCCCTCATTTACACTGCTGTTTTTAGCAGTGTGTCTTACTGCCTTCTCACTGCCACAGCCTCCCCTTGCTGTAGTGAAGAGCTCCAGCTGCGAGGAGTTGCCAGAGCCTTTCCCACTGCCTTCCTGCTGCCATAGCCTTTCACTGAGATGTGTAGCTACATACCACAGTGAAGGCAGCCTGCCTTTCACTGTGGTGCTAACTACACATGTAGTGCCTGTACTCTACATGCCACTGTAAGTGTAGAGATAGCCTTTGAATCTGTTCAAGCTTGCAGCTGCTCTTGCTGTCTCATGCACTTTTCTCAAACTTTTTTTTTGCTCTGTCTGGGCTCAGTTCTGTAAGATCCTCTGAAGTGTTGAGCACCCATCACTCATCTTAACTTCGGTGGGAATTGAGGGTACCCAGGACTTCAGTGCAATGTTTGGAACCTTGCCCAACCCTATCCTATAAACTACCTTTCTTCTAAACTTCGTGTGTGTGCGTGCCAGCATGTGTGTGTGCGTGTGTATGTGTGCTCATGTCTGGACCTTTTTTTACCTTACATTCTTCTTCTTTTTAATGAAACTTTTCCCCTCTTAAATAGCTTTCTGGCCTCTACCTTCACCATATTCCTCAGAATTCTATATGCTTCAGTCAGGTAATGCCTTAAGCCTTGATTCAGCAAGGTAGTTAAGCATGTGTCATCTTTAAACATGTGAGTAGCCCTATTGAAGACAATAGTATTATGGTGTGCTCAAATAGTCTGCTGAATCTGGACATTAATCTCCTCTTTTCTGAAGGGCTCCAGTGGAAAACCGCAAATCTACTTTCCTAATCTCTCCATCCAAGTCATAACATTGGAGACTATATAACTCAAGCCGTGCTCTCCTGTACCATTTCTGATTCTTTAAACTCTCTCTTGTAATGAGGCATCCAAAATCATGCATAATATTCCAAGTGTGATCTTGCTATGGCTTTGTAATAAGCCATTATGATCGTTCTAGCTTGTGTTCACAAAAAATGAATCAATAATAAATGTCGAGGCTTATCTGGTCACTTGTGTAAGGAGGTGGTTGAGGGTTCTTTTGAACTGATGTTACATCAGTTAGTTATATATAATTTTGTGGTTTTTATATACCTTTTTACATTTACACTTAGAAGCTGTGATGGGCATGTCTTGCAACATGGAATGAAAAAGCTTCTTCCAGCATTTACTATAGTGCAAAAGTAATACCTGCATACAGCTTGACTGTACCAACATGAACAAATCTGTGGACACATTCTATTTAGTCTAGATGTGCTCAATAAACTATGGTATATGTGCTGTTTTCAGAAGCGCTTTGTTTAAAAACAATTCTCACAAGTATTTAATGAGTGGGAAATAACTTCACCATAGATTTTTGGTGGCTTGGTCATTCCTACTTTCCACAACCAGCAGCCTCTGGGCTCTCCAAACACTCTAGCAATGTGAAAGAACTCTGATCCGCAGCCTGGGAGAATTAGAACTTAGTTCCTATTTGGCAGTGAATGTGTGCACCATCACACCACCAAGTCAGCCTGAGGTCTAATATTGTTAGGTATCAATTAATGAGATTCAGTGCATCATGAATTTTTTGATAAGAAAGAACATTGTAATTATTGGTAATGTAAATTTAATAGTGCTTCTGTTTTAGTTCCCCAGTCTTCACTGTAAGTAAAACAAATTCAAGTTAATCAAAGACCAAAGGCTTGCCACAGTCATAGACTTTCTGGCAGAGGCTATGACATGGGTGGCTCTGTTTTGTTTGCTGATTGTGCATAATGTATAGATGCTTTGTTTTCAGAGTGTTGCATTATGGCTAGATCCTGTGACTGACTCTCACGTGGACTTCTGGCTGCTTAGAAACTGTAAAATAAGGCCCTTGATAATATTGAGGTAAACATTTCCTACCAAAGGAATATTTATTACAGGTACATAATTAAGTAGAAATAATCATTGTTGATTTTGTTTTTCTTCGAGTACTAGATTTAATTACTAAACCAGTTCACACTACAATGGCTGTAAATGATGGCAAATTGGTAAAATAGGGTATCTATTTCATACAGATGAAATATATGTGAGAGGGGAAAATCCACTGGAAATAGATTACACTGGAGTCCCAGAACCTCACCACAGCAGTATGTGCTGCCAATATTTTAATGAGGGATTCTCTCAAAACTTTTTCTTCTCAGTCTGTGATAAACTCTGTCATCCAGAGGAAAAGCTAGCTATGTTTTTGATTTCCCATTTAAGAAAATCCCTTTAGGCTAATCACAACCAAAGAAAGAGGAACCACCACTGGGCAAACTTATTTTAAGTGCTCTTTGCTGGAAATGTTTATACTTTGTTCTTGTAAGTCATACTGAGTTCATTGGTGGCATAGTAATGAATTGATGTAACTTCAAGTAGGGAAGTGAAATGAAGAGCTTTTTGATCAACTTGCAGGGTTTTTTTACTGATGAACTTAAACTTAACCTTATTTCTGGGGCAGGGATCATGGTACTGATCCAAAATCCACTGAAGTCAAGAGGATTCTTTCCCTTGTCTTCACTGGGCTTTGGATCAGTCCCCATATTTGTTCAGTCCCTAGCACAATGGGTGTCCAATCCTGATTCAGTGTACTAATAAATAACAATAATTTCTATTCACCCACCAAGTAGAGAGCCATCAATCCTGCAAAAGGAAGTGGTGCATGTCAATATGAAAATGTAGCCTGGGAAAGCACCAGGAATAGATAATATACCAGCAGAATTGTTAAAAGGGATTGGTGATTACGGTATTGATTTCATATGGAAAATTTGCAATGATGTATGTATGACTAGAAATTGGTCAGGTGGTCAGACAAAGGGAATAGTTCTGTCCTTACAAAAGAAGGGAGACATAAGAGAGTGTAGTAACATTCGTATTATCTTCCTGCATTACGTGGAGTTCTTCTCCACGTAATGCTGGATCACATGAAGTGAATGATAGAAGCAGAACTACCAAAACAAGCTGGTTTCAGAGAAAGTTGAAGCATGTGTGATCAAATCACAATCATCTGTCACATCACTGAAAAATGCAGGTTGCACATGGTGAGACCTCACATCCCTGGTTAAATGGATTGCAGCCCACCTGTGGACAAGGAGTGGTGATTCAGAAGCCAGAGAAGGCACATGAAGAGTGATGGTGGACCCTTATTAGCACAGCTGACAACTCATATATATGGAAACCCTTGAGATTAACACCCCAAGCAGGGCTGGGGCACAAAGGCCCCATATTAATATGTGTATAGTATATTGCATCAATCCAGTGCTGACTGACTTCATCTGCTCTCATTCCTTCAGTTACTACTACACAAATAATTCTCTAATCTCTTTGCTCTGATTTCTTCCTTCCATTCACTCTTGCTTTGAGTTCTACTGATTCAAAACACTAAATAAGAGCCCGGTATTTATTATTATTTTTATTATCTGCAGCCGTTTCTCCGACATCATCTGGAATGTCCAGTTGCCAATTCAGCCTGAACCTGGTAGAAACTGAACATGTTATCTCCTCCTCCATTAAACCTTGCCACTTCCTTCCTTCACAATCCTCTCAATTATTCTGGCTTGCAGTCTTGATGTCATAATCATCTCTCCAACACTCAGGCTGCAACGAAATCTTGACACCTCTTCCTTTTTACAGCTCTAAAATCTGTACCTTTCTTCTGTTCCCACTGTTAAAACCTTAGTCCACTGCTTGGCACTCTCTCTTGTCTTGACTACTGAAATGTAAAGTGAAACATTTTGAACACCTGGGGTTGGCTATACTGCATATGTTGAGAACAACTCTATTTTTGCAGTGATTTCTCAGTACAAAATATATCCCATTTTCATTAACAAGAAAAGAGAATAATATGTAATCTGGAAAAACTGAGCTTTTAACCCCCTGCAGAAACTCATTTTCAAATTGATTTGGCCTTCTAGAATTACATCTCTAATATCCAACATCCACTACAATTTTGTGCTTTTTTTCCTCCCTCAGTTGTAGCTCAGTGCCACTTACTCCTTTCTTACACATTTTCATAAAATACTGCAGGTTGCAACAAAGTAATATATACAGTATTTTTGAGATATTGCTTACTCATGAACATAAACTCAGAAGTTAAACAAGACTTGGCAAAAATAAATCTCACCTCTTAAACTAGAAATGAAAACATTATCACAAAAAGGGAGGAAAAAGACTCAGACCATTTATGTAACTATGGTTCCTATAAAGCTTCTCTATCAACCAATCTTGTCCAGAAGAAGAAATCTTTTCCAGCATTGTTTTTCTTCCAACTTGCCCATGTCACCAATTTATAGATAGAACAGGTTTCCAAAACATAGTCACAGAGTGGTGTAATGTAGTTGTAGCTAATAACATGTTATAACTAGAGACCATGACACTGGCCATTACCCAAAAAATACGAAGAAAGGGGTCTGATTATAAGATTATTGATGAGGTTTAGGGCTATGAATATGTGCTCAAACAAGGGGAAAAGGGAGTTAGAATTCCCATATGGCTCTACATGGGCAACATGGACAATGGTTCAGGCACAATGGAAAAAACAGAGTTACTCATCTTAGTGTTAAATAAAAGTTTAACCTCAATTGCGGGTTGAAAATTTTCCATTGAAAATTTGTTTGACAGAAAATAGCTCTTTTATCTAAATGGAAACTTTTGTGAGAATCATGCATTTTTAACTAAATTTTTCAGGTTTTCAAACTCCTCCCCCCCTGCTTGACAATGAAAATGTTATGGGTTTGATGCCATTTTTTTATTTCTTCAACATCACCCCCCACACACACACACACAAAATCAAAAAAAAATCAGTGAAAACGATTTCTTGTTTTTGTTGATTTTCTTCATGGGAAAAACATTCGCACCCAGGAAAAGACAGATGTTTGAGAAATCATAGCATCAGGAAGAAGTTACAGAATTTGGCAAGAACATACATATTGGTGGAGAAGGATGAGAGGAGGCAATGGAAATAAGAATAATAATAAGAAAAACAAAAATAACATTTGACTTCTATAGCACCTGAGACTGTGAGCCTAAGGGAAAGAAGAATGTGAGGTTGCTAACTGTAGTAGACAATGTTGAAATGAGGCATATGAAGAGATGAAAGGTTTAATTTAGAAATGCTTTGTGCAGCGGCACATCCAGGGAGACTCTGGGAAACAACTGTATGTCAGGTGTGCAAGCCTGAGCAAAAGAGGTGAGGGGACAAGAGTAGAGAGGTAGAACTGTGAATGGTGCAGATACAAGTGGTATCTGAAACCATGAGAATGGAAGAGATTGCCTTGAGAAAGAACAGAGAGACAAGGGGCAAAGGTTGAGAGGATTCAGATTACCAAGGGACAACAGAGAGAGGAGAGAGGAACCACTTAAAATGATGGAAAAAGGTAAGAGAAGCCAGGAGAGCAAGATGTATGATGAAACTCCAACATATGCCTTGGATTTGCTTGGTGTATTTTAGTGACCTTGGAAGTAACAGGAAGTAACAGGAGCAGAGAAAGCCAAAGAGATGGTTGGAAAGGAGAAAATCTAGACAGAGGGAATTGACAGCAAATTCCATAATTTTAAGAGACAAAGGGAGGAGGCAGATACATTGGTTGTTGTAAAGAGATGTTTGGGGTTTTTTTCAGGATAAGGAATCCAAAAGCAACTTGTAAGTCTGAAAAGAAAGAGCCGTAGTGGGGGAAATATAGATAGGTTAAAGATAAGGAAGAGCAAAGAGATGTAAAAGAGGACAGCAGAGGAGGGCTTCTGCTCTATCTCACCTTGGCTTCTATTCTCCCTTTCCCTCCAGCCCCATTCCTTACCTTGCTGCATTCTTCCACCTCCACACTGCCCAGCCTCTAACAGCAAGAGCACTGAGAGCACAGGAGACAGTCTTCCTGCTTGCAGTTCCTGTGCCTAGCACTATTGCCACCACTGGTAACTGCTCAACCCCTGCAACTCCAGGGAAGGAGTGTGTGTGGAAACTCAGATGTCATCTTTGAAGAATTTAGCTGCCACACTCTAACATAGCTCTACTGAGCATGTGTAGACTCAAATTTTTCAGAGATTTATACTTTAGCCAAATTTGAGCAAATTTTCAAGGTGACAGCAAAAGGTACATCCTTGACTCCATAGCAATATGTCAAGTCCCTATGCCAAAGGATGGAAACATTAGCTATTTGGTTGTAAGAATATTTTTAAACATCTAAAAACTAACCTATTTTCCCTTAAAATAATTCTCAAAAATGGATGATCCCATTTAGCTTAAATTTTCCAAAAATAATTCAGCCTGAGGCAGACACCTGGCATAGAAGATTTCAGCTCAAACAGTTAAACTTTGGCAAATATATAAGTAATTGAAAACAGGTTCTTATCATGGAATGTTTGGGTGAACTTTAACAATAGATGGCACTACCAGCTCTGCCGATAATAAAATCATTGTTAGTAATTGGGTTAAAGGGGGCAATGACAGTGTTAGGGCAAGACAGTAGTTGGGATTACTCAGATTTAGATGAAAGAGATGGTAAGACTGAGGAGGAGGAAAATTTCAGTCATCGAGTGTCAATTTCATTTGCAAATGTATTCTCTGAAACTGTGAGTTTATGAACACATAATTGATTAAGTAATATTTTTTCTTGTAAAATCATAGAATTATAGACATGTAGGGCAGGAAAGGACCTCAAGAGATCATCAAGTTTAGACCCCGATGCAGAGACAGGACCAAGTAAGGCAGCACCATCCCTGACAGGTGTTTGTCCAACCTGCTGTTGAAAACCTCCAATAACGTGGCTTGACAACCTCCCTTGAAAGGTTATTCCAGTATTAACTATCCTTATAGTTAGAACATTGCTTCTAATATCTAACCTAAATACCCCTTACTACAGATTACTTCTTGTCCTACTTTCAGTGGACCTGGAGAACAAATGACCACTATCCTCTTTATAACAGACCTGAACGCATTTGAAGACTTATCAAGTTCCTCCCCTGTCTTCTTTTCTCAAGGCTAAACATGTCCAGTTTTGTTACCCTTTCATCATGAGTCAGGTTTTCTAAAGGTTTGCTTTCCTCTGGACTTTCTCCAGTTTTCCAATATATTTCTTAAAGACTGGCATGCCGAACTGGACACAACACTCCTGCTGAGGCCTCAACAGTGCCAAGTAGAGCGGGACAATCATGTTCTGTCTTACATACAAAACACATTTAAACACTCCAGAATCATAATAGCCTTTTTGCAATGGCATCGCATTGTTGACTCATGTTCAATTTGTGATCCGCTACATCTCCCCAGATCCTTTTCAGCAGCATTACCACAAGCCAGTTACCCCCTACTCATTATTATTGACAGAACTGTGGTCGATATGAAAATAACCTGCAATATCCTAGACAACCCTTACTGAATTAAGTTAAACCTTATTAATTAAGTTTAAATATTTTAAGAGTTTGTTGTATTAAAAATGAAAATGTCTATGTACTATTGAGGGATTGTATGCATTTCTATGGAGGAGGAGGACCACAGCCCTCCAGGAATTGAGAACAGTGGTGAGTGGTTAGGCAAATTCACTCAGGTTGTAACACCTCCAGAGAGAAGCTTATATTTACTAGTTCAAATTGGATTCTCCAGGGACCTACAGTTTAAATTAACTGTAGTTAAATAGCTTGAGTTAAAACTGACGCAGGGTCTTCTTTCCAATCCAGCAAATGGACAAGACCTCTGGTCTAAGGAGACTTGAATCTTTGGAAAAGGTTGGAAGGTCTTTGGCCCACCGACACGCTATAAGATTTGAGAGCTAGTTCTGAGTAAAAGCTGTTATGAACTGGAGAGCACAGGAAAAACCCCTATATTGGAGGTTTGAAGGACTAAGGACCAACCAGAGCCCTTGTTGGAGTTACAGGATTATCTCTGTTAAGCTTATTAGCATACACACAGGTTCTTTTATTGTTTTTAATATGTTTTCTCTGTAATGCTTTCACCTTAAGAATAATGTGCTTGCTTAGAAAGTGTTGTGTGGCAACTTAACTGTGGCAATTACATTGTGTAATCTCTGAAGAAAGAAGTGAAGCAGGCCTTCTTAGCAGTCTGTCTTTTGCTGGGGAGGTCACAGTATAGTCAGGAAAGTGTTCAGATTGGAAATACCCTGGTTAGAAAGGAGAGAAATGCAGGTCTCTGGCCAAGAGAGGTGATGGCTGAGGAGTCGGGAGCCTAGAATAGGTGCCCTTGCAACACCACAGACAGGAAATATACATGCAGTTGCCCTGCACTATAAGACATTTTATTGTCAGCCTGCATTCACTATTTTACTGAAGTGTGTGGTTGTACAAATTTAAAAGAATTAAATAGAGAAGATTTGAAAATTTTGCATGAATTAAAAAATGAACCTGGATACTGTATGTCTTTTCAGGTTCCCAAGCACATGTTCAACAGTGATATTTACTATGGGCAATTAAAGACATGCTTTAGAAGATGTGCCTGCTGTGAAAGTGAAGATGTTTGTGTCATCCTTTGCCTACTTATTTTTCAACATAATATCCAAACCAATCTCCTTTTGTGGCTCCATAATAAACAATTGCATCTTCACCTCAAGTTCCTTATTAAGGTTTTTTTCTCCTAAACTAAACCTTCGCTGATCATTGCAAAAAATTACATTTATCATTGTTAGTGAGACAGATTAATTTTTTCATGGTTCATACTGAAAATTAACTAAAGCGTCAGGGATGAAATTAGTCCTGTTGTGAAAGGCTTTGGTCAGTCCTCCATTGCTTATGCCCTACAGTTCTACTGCCAAAGGAAGGTCATAGATGGAACAGACACAACATTTTGAAAGAATATTTTCAACCAATTGTACCCATGTCCCTATGAATATTCTTCTACAAAATTAATTTAGTGATGTTTGGGGAGCAAGTGAAAAATGTCTTCTCTTCCTTTCTTTGTAAATATTGCCACTTTGCACACTCTAGTAGGATCCAGTGTCCTTGAATCTAAATACTTTTTAATGCTCAGAGGAAATCAAACTTTTTATAATTGAAGGAGTTAGAGTTGTAACATAATCCTTATACTGTATTATACGTCTTGTACACATGTCTCTCATGAACTTACTTGGATGTGATCTGTGATTTTTGAGTTATGATTGATGCAACTTTAACTGCCTCTAAAGTGCAGTAGTAAATCTTCAATTCAATCCAGGGAGAGAAAATAAATGTATAAACATATATATCAAAAATATGAAAAATGATAGTACTGTACTATTTGTAAGTCTATTTACAAGTGTAATGATATTCAGATTCATTAAATGATTAACTACCACCACATTTTAAGAGACATTTAGAGAAATAAAATCATCTGCACTGGATGGCTGGATTGATGTAAAGAGGACCTTCCCTGTGCTCTTTCTTTTTGCTACAGCATTTCACAACCATGAAAAAATGTATAATTAAAAAAACAAGCAAAAGTTAATCTGACTGGCGCTGTGATGAAAATTTTGATGAGGGGAAAAAAAAAGATTTTTCATGAAATCATATTCTTTCTTCCATACTATTTTCTCTTCTTGTTTCTCCATCCTTGAGTATAGTTCAGATGTGCAAGCACAAGTAAAAAGCATTAAATGGGATGACTGTTTAAAAAAGTAATAAGATTAGGAAATGCTTTTTGTTAAAAATAGCATTTTTACTGAAGGGTCATAGAGGAAAGAGGACATTTTCCATGGCAATTTTGAATGCAATAAATTGTTTTAAAAATCTGTTTTTGTAGAAAATAATTCAGTTATCCTAAACATTTTTGTGCTAACTAATTTGACATGGTAAAGTCTCTTTTTCTGAGTATTGATGTCAGTTTCAAAAAATATAAAAACACAACATTCAACACATTACAAATGCACAAAAACTGGGACACAGATAACAATAAAGCATTTATATTATAGAACAAATTTCAGATTTGTTGCTCAGATTTATACATTGCTAATAAACCAGATTGCTTTCAATGAGTTTCTTTTTTAACTCTTCATTGTTTTGCCCCAACCAACGTCATGGACTAATTTCTCTCTACTCCTTCTCCTTGCTCCGTCCTTTTCTCTCTCACTGGCATACTCTCAGTCCTTCCACATCCAGTTGCTACCGATGCTGCGAGTACTCTCCACTCTGCACTTTCTGCCATCTGGAATGGCTGTCTGTGTCTCTGCCTCCTCTATTCAATATAGGTTTTTATACCATGCTCATCACCATAGTAGCTGACAGCCTTCTGGTAGAACATTAAGCAACATGACTAACATTTGTCATGTTTTGTTTATTCTCTCTCATCCTCTTCCCAGTGAGAGAAGTGTGTGTCAGTGCAGTGTTTGGGTAGGTTTTTGCTTTTAAACAAATATAACTGTTTATATTAGCCAAGACAAGGTCAAAGAAATGTGCATTACACTTGGAGCGGAAAGTGGTGAGCTTCATGATGGCCCTTCCCAAATCTCATGTTAATTACATCCCTTGCCTATCCTTCTTTATGTTATTGTTCTCTTTTGGTGTAAATGAAACTCCCATCAAACCCCTCACACTTGTGCCCATTTACATCAGCAGAGAATGTGACCCTGAATTAAGTGTTTTGACACAGTTTTATGGAAGAAGATACATATAACAAAGTTGTATTCTATGCATTGTTGCAAGGGCAGCCATTCTTAGTGAAATCAACAGGGGCATGGGAAACTTGTTGAGCTCAAAGATTGTAACTAAACTGCATATAAATGATATTTAAAAACATTTAAATTCTATACCATTATATTTACTTATTCTTACAATTTGTACTTGATAATAAAGTGACTAAAATCCATTTTTTCATGTCTGAATACTGGTGACATTGTAGCAGAATTTTCAGAAGCATTCTAGATCCATTGCTAGCTTTGAGCACTCAGCAGCTGACCTTCATGTGACCTGCCACCTGCTATTTATCCATCTTCTCACTGGTCAGCCCCTGCTATGATGGCCTACCACCATTCCTTCCATAATATATTTCTTGATGTAATTTCATCTCTATGCCTGATGTGACTAAGGTACATAAGTTTGCACCTGTTGAGTTCCAACAGCAGGGTCTGCTTCTTTCCAATAATATTTCTAATGTAAGCATTCATCTTCTTTGCAGTACAGGTGATACCCAAGAGTCTTCACCAACACCATATTTCAAAGTCTTTAATTTACTTGTCAGGAGTATTAATTTCCTACAATTTCACCAGATGAACCTCCATACACATCCAGATGCCACATTTTTTTCCAAACTTTTGTAAGGAAGGCCATGGCTGAGTGAGCCATTCATAGTCTTCTTTCAATTTTACTGAACAGCCTCCTTGGTTGGAGATATATGATCCCGGATAACTGAATTAATCTACCACCTCTACAACTTGACTGTTAATTATGATATCCGTTTGCACCTTGATTTTGTTAATAATGTCAGTGTGCATCTATTTTGTTTTCACCTCACTGAGGAACAGTCGCTAACTGTTTTAACAGACTCCAACATTCATTGCATTGCGTCAGTGGTTGTAGCAGAGTGTCATGTCATCAGAGTATCTCAAGCTGGTAAAGAGGAAATCCAGTCCTACAGAAATCTCAACTCCATCCACTTAGTCAGAACCTTCTAGGGCTGGTCTCATAATAAATTATGCATATATGTTAAAAGTCTTGAGGACAGAATATCTCACACCCTGTCCAATGCAAAACCACTCAGTCTCAACTGTTGCTGTTCACACAATGATCTGCAGTTGATGGTAGAAACTTGCAATGAGTTCAATGAGATGCTTTTCAGTCCTTATGTCAGCCAATATACTCTAAGGATGGTCACGTAAGACAATCTGGGAGGCTTTTGAATTGTCAATGAAACACATAATCAGTTGATGATTATATTCCGATGTTACCTACTTTGCTGATTTTCTGGACCAAGCATTCATACATGAGACAAATGTGGGACAAAGAATGATGAGTCTCAGTCCTGTAAAATGATGAGATGTTTGCCTGTTATCTGTAGAATTAAAGCAAATAATGGAAAGTACTGGAAATAAAGACCATGGTTCCCAAGCTGGAGTAACTACACTGTCTTTATAGTCGTTACTCCAGATTTACACTGGTGTAACTGAGAGCAGAATTTGGTTCAGTTTCTCTTTCTAAATTCAGATGTGATAACTGTGGATGAGGAAAAGAAGGAAAAGAAGTGGTGTCTTGAGATAGGAGTAAACTATGGGATCCTCCACTGAAGCAGAGAGTAATAAAAGTATCCATTCCAGACCTGTATAGCTATAATGATTATACAGTGCAATAAAGTAAGCTTTATGGTCTCACTTCTGCATTAAAAAGTGCACAGCAGATAACTGATGGGAATTTTTTTTTAGTATTAAGATGTATGTGTCCTCCCAAAGGGTAGGTTAAAAATGCATTTTGCATATGAAAGCATTAATGATATCTCTCTTTCCATGCAGTCGAGGTACTGAGAATAGGCTAGCAGTTCGACGCCAGACCATACTCCGGGAGAAGGGCAGAAGGCTGGCCAATCGAGGACCAGCATACATGTTTAATGATCGTTCCACAAGCCTTTCTCTTGATGAGGAGCGTTTTTTGGATGCAGCAGAATATGGGAATATTCCTGTGATTCGTAAAATGCTGGAAGAGTGTACTTCACTAAATGTGAACTGTGTGGATTACATGGGGCAGAATGCTTTGCAGCTTGCAGTCGCCAATGAGCATCTGGAGATTACAGAACTTTTACTGAAGAAGGAGAACCTCTCCCGGGTTGGGGATGCCTTGCTGTTGGCTATTAGTAAAGGTTATATTCGGATAGTGGAAGCCATCCTAAATCATCCTGCATTCGCTGAAGGCAAGAGACTTGCATTAAGTCCCAGCCAATCAGAATTCCAGCATGATGACTTTTATGCATACGATGAGGATGGAACCCGGTTCTCCCATGATGTTACCCCAATCATTCTGGCTGCTCACTGCCATGAATATGAAATTGTCCACACCCTTCTGAGAAAAGGTGCTCGTATTGAAAGGCCACATGACTATTTCTGCAAATGCAGTGAGTGCAGTGAGAAGCAAAAACATGACTCTTTCAGCCATTCTAGGTCCAGAATCAATGCCTACAAAGGTCTGGCGAGCCCTGCGTACCTCTCCTTATCCAGTGAAGACCCGGTAATGACTGCCTTAGAACTTAGCAATGAGCTGGCTGTGCTTGCAAACATTGAAAAAGAATTCAAGGTAAGTGTATGGTCAACAGATTCTGATTTGTACAGAATTAGAGAAGTCAGTTAAATGTGCTCCCAACCGCCCCACTCCTTCTGGGGTAATAACTAGGAGAAACAATGTGAAATGCTAATGGTAAGGACGGATGATGCAGAGCATCAGAAATTGATGTGTTGCTCACACTCTCTTTGGCAGTTGCCAGGTATTGAAGGAACATGGAGATTCTGGTACTCTCTCATCCGTAGAAGTGGTCATTTTGGGACAAGGCCATCATCACACACTGGCAGGGCAAAGTGAGGTAACTTGTACCTGTTTTGTGGACTGAGATCTTCAATCCCCAGGAGTCTGCTTACTGCTGTATGCAGGCTACCAGTATTGCAATTCATAGTGTGGTGAATGGGGTGATAGCACTGAACAGCTACTCCTCTTCTTGCACAGATGGGTGGGGACTAGGCAACAAATGAGGGGAATGGGCACAGCCTTGGCTTTACCTCCACTAGGCCCTGTCCCACTGAACTTGCACAGATGGGAAAATAATCTGCTCCAGGGTTAGGAAGATGGTTGGCTGAGGCTGAGCATCCAGACAGTGTAGTGCAGCACTGTGGTATTGGCTGGCTTAAACAAAAAGTTCCCTTACTTTATCCTCACCCCTGGGTCGGGTAGGGTCCTCTCCTGACTCCCACCAGGGTCACTGTTCCCTGGTCTGGAACCCTTCTGTGGTCACTTCTGGTTCTCTGTAGTTGGCACTGGGTTGGATCTCTCTCTACTGGAGGCAGGATTCCATAGTGTTGGATTGGCCTGGCCCAGGCATCTAGATCTCACAGCTGTCAAGAACTCCCTTTGGGGGCAGTGGGAGTTTAGCAGCGACTCTCTGAGCTGGGCTGCTTGGCTCTCCACTTCCAAACCAAAAACTGAAACTAAACTCTCTCTCTGTGTGTCTGAGTCAAGCTGTCCCCTCATTGGGCCTCGGCAGCAGTTTCTACTTCCTTCTGTCCCCATCCCTGACTTCAAGCATGTTGCCAAATAAGGTCAGAGGGCTCTGATAGCCATTATATTTGTACTTGTTCTGGTAGGGCCCGCTTAGAAACTCAGTCTGGAGCTCCAGGAGCCGGCAAACTCCAAATGTGGGGGAGAGCAGTTAAATCTGCGTTATGTTAATTAGTCTTAATTTATGCTGATAAATGAATTGCCTGAGCTTCAGCCAGGAAATAAGAGAGTTCGGTCATGGTGGGTGAAAGGGAACTAGAGGCTGGGACAGGGGAGGTTCTGCAGGGAAACCTTAGGAAGAGCATAGCTGTTTGAGTTTGTTATTGTTTGAGTTGTCACTAAGGTCAAAGACTGGCAAGTAGGCATGTATCGACAACACATGCTAGATCTAATTCTGATCCCAGTGGGGCCAGGATTTCACTCAGGCCATATCTACACTTGGTCGGTCATTTTGCTGTGAGAATAAAATAAAATAATAATAACAATAATGAAACAATGAATTCACACTCCTGTGACTCTTTTGGGTAATGTTGATTGCTAATTTAGCTCCTGAACCACTGAGATCTGAATATCACTGCTCTAAACCATCCCTCCTCTTTCTGACTCCCATCACTTTGTGCTACAGCCTTACACCTATGGGCAGCGGATTTACAGATATCAACCTCTATATAAATAATAGACTAAAAATATTTGAACATTCATGAGTATTTATCCTGCAGAATGGTGTGCTATTTCAAATCATTATTTGATAGGCAAAACTTGCCATTGGTAACTGAGTTGCTGTGCACTGGAGCTTTCCACGGCAGCTGGGCAACACTACCCTTCTTTCTAGGATATAAACTATCAGCACACCTGTGCTGCTGCTGCAGCCGCCTGAAGGTTTCATTAGCATCCATGGCTGGTGCATAGCACAGGGGAGGGGATGGATGGGTCTGCATAGTAAAAGTGGCTCCAACTTAGTACACATGATCCTCCCCCTTTCAAACTCAAAGTATGCCTACATCACTAGCCACACTGGATATGTCTACCCTGCAATTAAAAAACGTACCAGCTGACTCAGGCTCATGGCACTTGGGCTAAGAGGCTGTTTAATTGTGGTGTAGATGTTTGGGCTTGGGTTGCGGCCTGAGCTCTGGAACCCTCTCACCTCGCAGGGTTGTAGAGGCCAGGCTCTAGTCTGAGCCTGAATGTCTACACTGCAATTAAACAGCCTCTTAGCCCAAGTCCCGTGAGCTGAAGTCAGCTGGCTGGCCAGCTGTGATTTTTAATTTCAGCGTAGACATTATTTACTCAGTGACATGATTATTCATTGAGTAAAAAGCATCACCCCATTTTTCAGTGTTGATAGATAAATATGGAATTTTATAAAAATGCCCAAACACAACCTTCAGCTGGTGAAAATAAAGCAGGTTTAAAAGTACAAAAAGATTCTTCAGGGCAGAGAATGTCTGCTACTCTGTGTTTGTACTATGCCTAGCACAGTGGGGCCCCAGTCTTGGTTAGTCAGGGTATCACTGTAATAATGGGTAATGCAAATGGGTAAGACATGAATGGGGGTCCAAATGAATGATCAGCAAACTGTTCTGGCAGTCCATCTCTTTCCTTTGCAAGGCTTGCAATTGTGTAGTCACACTTGTTGAATTTTACACACCTGAGTATTCCAATATAAATCAAAGAGGCTACTCATAGGCATAAATGTATGTATTGAACCAGAAAACACAGCTATGTACATATATCAGTCCAATTACTCAACAAGGGCAGGTTCTTTTTTGTCCACATTTTTTAGAGAGGTTTGTTACTTGGCTGAGTCCTTGAATGCCAGACATAACCCTGGATCAATTTACAAGGTCTAGTTATAAAAGGGCATACAGATATAATCTTAGCGATTGCAGCATAAGCAGTTGCACTCCAATATTGAAAAGTTCATCTTAGAGTTGAAGGGTAAACACGGATTTTAATCATCTTTCCTGACATTTCCAGGCAAAGGGAAAACACAACATCAATTTCAACTATAATCCAGATGGAACAGACAAATTTAAAAAGAAATATTTAGTCTCAAAACAAATTCTATTTGGTGTGCTACATATTTAGGTTTTTAATTAATATCTATATATTTCCTTCTTGAAAGATATAAAATGGATGAATCTGCTTTCCACATCCATATTGGTATCCAATTTGTCATGCAGTTGTAAATTTTTGTGCTTGGCTTCTGACATCTTCTTTGGAGAGAAAGCACCTTAATTTTCATTGGCACTTTATGACAGATTCGAGATACCTAGACTTAGATGACATTATTAAAAAATGTGTCTGGGTCTTCCATTTTTGGGCAAATATCTGATTGAAATTAAATGTGAAACGTGAATGCAGTCATTGGCTAATCTATCCAAGTTACAAGCTGATGCTATGGTGTTGCAAAGGAATACCAAGCAACGAGCTGATGGGCTAGTGAAGAACAAGCACATTGGGGCATGTCCTCAGAGATTATCATGGGAATACAGAAAGCCCTGAATTTACCACAGAGAAAGTTAGTCACCTGCCTTTCAGGTGCTTTCAGATGGCAGCTACTAGAGTAGGAAAGATTCAAAGAAGAAGAAGTGAATAGAGAAAAGTTTAAAGTGGGAGCAGCAGGAATACTTATAATGGGGGCATGGGAACAAGTCATGGTAACACATTTTACTTTCTGTGGGTATTTTTAACACAGTAAAAAGTCATGGAGTGTTGTTTTAGCTGGAGACAGTGCCAAGTTTAATCCTTTTATGATTTAAATGTTATTAGAAAAATCATTAAAGACATCAGAGTTGATGAATGGAGGTTCTGAGTAAACATCTCAAAAGCAGAAGGCCTCTACCTGGGTAGGCTGGTCTGGGAGGTGCCTGAGTGCACAGTTAAAGTTTAAACTTCATCAGAGCACATCTGGATAGTGTGACGGGGGAGAAGGAAGAAAACACAGAATTAGCCTTCTGGGATAAGTAGAATTCAAACTCGTTGACAGGGATTGGACAGTTATTGGAACCCCAGTTATTGGAACCTGAATGATGAGAGTGGAGACCCCAAGAATAGTTCAGAGGCCTGGGAGAACCTAATGATCAGGACCGTGAGGGTTGCCAGTGGGCCCTGTCACAAAGGAAAGGAGGTGAGAATGGGGCAAATATCGCATCAGATTGCTTGTGGTGTGAATACCTGTGGGGCGAGACAGGATTAGGGGGGTGATCCTGGCCCACCAATGTAATTTTTGTGGGTGGAAAATGGGTGAACCCCTAAAAGGATCCTGGTGAACCACCCTGGGGGCAAAAGACTCAAGTAGAGCAGAACCTCTAATAAAAAACAAGAACATGAGGAATAAGAAACTTCTACACCAGACAAAAGGGCGAGGTGTGTGATAGAAGGCTGAGAACCAGCAGCTGAACCAACACTCTGGTCACTGTAAATACAGTTAGTTCCCCTGGAAAGAGCCTGATTGAGGGAAGGAATGGCCAATTACTAGATCAACCTGGGCTGGGGAGAGCAAAGGAACTAATTAGCCCATTAACAGCAAGAGTAGAAAAGGAGCACGGGAAGAAAGTGCAGGATAATGAGAGAGAGAGAGAGGGGGGTGGGTCAGCAGCATCAGGGTAAAGGGAGATCTCTGCATGGAGAGAGCTCTTCTCTCTGGCAAAAGGGGATGATGAGTGTATGACACTGTACATAGAATTGCTGCATGGGATTGTAAGAGGGTAGTGGTGTATTGAACACAACATATACAGTGGTGGCTACAAGCCAGAGGTGTCAGAGCCATTTGTGCAGGAAGACAGGAGCCAAGAGCAGCTCCCTGTCATAGATAAATTGTGACTTTAGGCACAACCCTGAGCCAGGGGTGGAAGATAATCTGTGGAATCGTAGAATCATAGAATATCATGGTTGGAAGGGACCTCAGGGGGCCATCTAGTCCAACCCTCTGCTCAAAGCAGGACCAATCCCCAACTAAATCATCCCAGTCAGGGCTTTGTCAAGCCGGGCCTTAAAACCTCTAAGGATGGAGATTCCACCACCTCCCTAGGTAACCCATTCCAGTGCTTCACCACCCTCCTAGTGAAAAAGTTTTTCTTAATATCCAACCTAAACTTCCCCCACTGCAAATTGAGACCATTACTCCTTATTCTGTCATCTAGTACCACTGAGAACCACTAGTACCACTTATTCTGTCATCTAGTACCACCCATCCTCTTGGGAGCCCCCTTTTAGGTAGTTGAAAGCAGCTATCAAATCCCCCCCTCATTTCTTCTCTTCTGCAGACTGAACAATTCCAGTTCCCTCAGTCTCTCCTCATAAGTCAAGTGCTCCAGCCCCCTAATCATTTTTCTTGCCCTCTGCTGTACTTTTTCCAATTCTTCCACAGCATTCTTATAGTGTAGGGCCCAAAACTGGACACAGTACTCCAGATGAGGCCTCACCAATGCCGAATAGAGGGGAATGATCAATCCCTCAATCTGCTGGCAATGCTCCTACTTATACAGCCCAAAATGCCATTAGCCTTCTTGGCAACAAGGGCACACTGTTGACTCATAGGTCCTTTTCTGCAGTAGCCCCAGAAAGCACTGCACCCCACAAGCACCACTGTGAGTCATATTTCTCTCCCTACTTCCCCCTTTCTCTGGTGGGAGGTGGTATTGCCGTTAACCTTTGTAGCCTTATCTATAGTTATGGATTACTTTAACCAGTTACCCACCTAAAGGTGAGGGTTGACACCTACTTTAATCTATGAGAATTCAGCCCCCAGGATTGACTACAGTAGTGAGGTTATCAATGGAAGGGGTAGGGGAGGTCTATGATGCACAACAGAGACTACATAGTTCTCTTTCTATAATAATTTCTTTTATTAGCCAACCAAACAATACACACACTGCAATCCGGTAAAGGAGAGAGAGACCAGTGCAGAATGCATATTTCTATTACTCACAATAGGCCTCATCCTCATCACCAGTGGGTAGTGTTAGTCCTCATCCTCATCACCAGTGGTCGGCATCCTAGTGTCTCCTCTCTGCACCAGGGCACCCAGGCCAGGACGCAGATTTTTGAATGTGTTATGCTGACAGTTATCAGTCTTCATACATATTTGTGAAGGTTTTTCCTTTTCATTATTTGACCTACCACACTTTTGGGGTATCCCATTTTTCATAGGCTAACTTGATAATTCCCCGTACACTCTATACCATTTTCACTACCGTATCACCATAGTAGCAAGCAGTTGGTTACCTTAAGGAAGTCCCTAACGTTTCACCCTAGCTACCAATGGTCATCTTGTGGTGTCTGTCTATGTGTAGGCATTATTATCCAAACTCAGTAGTTATTTTCAAAACATCAGCATATCACAGACAAGCTCAGCAGGTATATTATTAATTTACTTATGCTAACTTCTTTTAAAGGTGGGGAGGGATAGCTCAGTGGTTTGAGCATTGGCCTGTTAAATCCAGGGTTGTGAGTTCAATCCTTGAAGGCCCCATTTAGGGATCTGGGGCAAAAATGTGTTTGGGGATTGATCGTGCTTTGAGCAGGGGGTTGGTTCTTTCCAACCCTGATATTGTAAGGCTTAATTTGGCTAAGCTAAATATTTTACAGGCCTGAAGCCTCTAGACCCTGTGTTACAACATTAATTAATACTTATATTTCACCTCTGTGTCCTGATACCTTTTATCCTTGGCTACACCTTCAAGTTATATGAATTGGAAATTGCAAAAACAGGAACAGTATTCCCAAATTCTACCCTGACCCCACCATTGGCTCACTGTGAGACCAACTTAACTTCTGTTCTTCAAGAATGTGGGTCACACTGTGGCTCTGTTTTGGAAAGCACTGACTGAGGAAAGGATTTAGTAGACAAGGTGGATAACCAACTGACCATTAGCTCACAGTTTGATGTGGTGGCTAAGAAAGCAAATGATATCCTTGGATGTGTATGCAGGGAGATATCGAGTAGCAGTAGAGAGCTGTTACCACCACTGTGTATAGAATAAATGAAACCATTACTGTACTGTTCAAGTTCTGGTGCTGTACTTTTAAAAGGATGTTGAAAATTGAAAAAGCTTCAGAGAAGATCTACAATGATTCAAATTCTGGAAAACATAATCTATTTAGATTTCCCCAGAGAAGGTTGAGAGTTTATGTGCTGATAGTTTGTAATTACCTCCATGGGGAGAAGATTTTTGATAGTAGAGAGCTTGTTAATCTAGCAAACAAAGGCATACCAAGATGCAGTGGCTGAAACGGAGGCCAGACCACTTCAGTCTAGAAATTAGGAGGAACTGTTTTTATGGCTTGTGTTCTGCAGGAAGTCTGCCTAGGCAGTCATAATGGCCCTTGCCTGCTGGCCTTATAATCCATGAATTGATGGGCTGAATTCTCCATAGTTAAACTAATGCAAACTGACTGATTTAAATAAGAGAATTTAGCTTTATATATTTTTGGTTTCACATCACAAAAAATGGAGGAAGTAATATCTATTTCAGAGGGATATTGTGTGTCTTAATTTATAATGTTCATAAAGAACTTTGAGAACTACAAATAAAACGAGTATATACATGCCCATTGCTTTTTTTCTTGTTCATCTCCTGTGGCTAGTTCATGAATAGTCACTTAGAAAGTCAACTCTTAGCACTTGAAGGAGTAAAATGGTTTCTCATGGGTTATATGTAAACAGCTATTTATTTTCTTTTTTCTCTCTCTCTTCAGAATGATTACAAAAAATTGTCTATGCAATGCAAGGATTTTGTAGTTGGACTTCTCGATTTGTGCAGAAATACTGAAGAAGTGGAAGCTATTTTGAACGGAGATGTGGAGATGAGCCATAGTAGTGGAGAACGTGGTCGTCCCAGTCTTAGCCGCTTAAAACTTGCCATTAAGTATGAAGTCAAAAAAGTAAGCCCTGGTATTAATAAAGTAGTAGTTTAAATGAGTGGCAGTGTTATTAACTCATATTACCATTCATTATTTGTATTATGGCAGCACCCAGAGGCTCCAGTCAGGATCCGGGTCCCATTGCAGTGAATGCTGTGCAAACATACATTTAGAGTCCCTGCCCCAAAGTAGTTACTGTCTTAATAAAAACCAGAGATAAAAGGTGTATGCAGCACACAAGGAGGTAACAGTAATAGTAACATATGGTTACTTGAACTAGCTGTGTACATTATTTGCAGACTTTGCATTTATTTTTTTCACTAATGAGAGATAATTAATCCATCTTCTAAAACAAAATCATTGGATATAATTAATTAAAATGTACAATGTAGCATATTGGCCCTATAATAATAAATACATCTTTATGTCAAACTATTCACAGAGGATTTGCCTGCTGAGAAAGGCCAATTTTTATTTGCTCTAGGAAATTTGAAAGACATATGCAAAACTAGGTTGCTTACAAAATACCAGAATTTATCAGCATAGATGGTCTGGTGATCAGTCTGGAAGCCATGCATAGGCTCCAGCTTGGTTAGAACCATGGCCCCCAGTCTCCTCAATGACCTGAGCTGGAATGAATATATCATCTCCATGCTATGGTTGCTTCATCAGCTCTAAGTTCACTTCTGTTGCCAGTTTAAGGCCTTGGTCTGGATCTTGAATGCACTCAGTAAGTCAGGACCCAACTACATTAGTAGCTGCTTCTCCACCTTTACTCATTTGGATAATTATGCTTCTCTTGGACAGTGAAGCTCATAATGTCCAGGATGAAGTGTGTGTGAACCAGAGATAAAGTTTTTTTTGTCAAGGGGATTTACCTGTTGAATTAACTTCCAAAGGAGATTAGAGTAATGCAGAATCTGACCATTTTCAGAGCAAAGTGCAAGACTTATGATCAATGGCGGCGCTATGTTTTTTGCTGTCCCAAGCACAGCAGTCAGGCAGCCTTTGGTGGAGTGCCTGTGGGCAGTCCACAGTCACTCGGATTCGGCAGTGTTTCTGCAGGTGATCTGCCTGTCCCGCGGCTTCGGCGTATCCACCGCCGAATTGCCGCCGAAACTGTGGGACCAGCGGACCTCCCGCAGGTACGCCGCCGAAGGCCGCCTGACTGCCGCCCTCACAGTGACCGGCCACCTGGAGCCTCCCTTGCCTATGATAAAGTTTGCCCGCCATGACAAAAAAGAATTACATCTGCACAGTGAAAAACAAATAAAACTCACCAATATCCAATAACCAGGAAAGGTAAAAGAAATGGAATTCTATGATGTCCAATAGGGACCCACTGTACCCATCCGGTTTACCTGGGCAGAAATAGAGTCCTTTTATGCAGATCTAATTGATCTGTTTCTTATGGAAAATCCTAAAATAGTTAAGTGTGTACATGGTGTGCATGGATAGAGTTTGAACTGTTATTAAACAATGTCTCCTACATATTAAACATGGAGGGGTTTTATTTCATCATTAGTTATTTACTCTCTCTACTTATCCCTACTTTTTTTCTTTAGCAGACATCAGTTCTGATTTTGCCACCTTTAATTTGGAAAAGTTCTGTTGTAAAACTCTGACTTCTTCAGTAAATATTACAGGTTTGGGCTTATAGTTTATTACAGACCAGGCAAAGAAAATCTTATCATTCCTTTATACATTCGTTTCCAGTACACCTTTTACAATGTCACAGAGCTTGGATGGAAAAGAGGGTTGTGTTCTACACTTCCCAGTTTTATAGAATTGGTGTACATGACCTGGTTGCCATAGCATGATTACGAACAATTAGTGACTGCCTGCACCAGAAACTGCTGTTCCTCATTTTCAATAAAAGAACTGATATTTTTCATGTGAACATTTTGTGTATTCCTTGTTTCATGACTGAAAATTGTGTATTGTCATCTACAGTACAGGACACAAAGGCAAAAACTATTAGGGCATCAGAAATGAGAACATCAGGAATATAAATGTCAGCAGACTTTGTAGCTATTTGCAGTACAATGAACTGGGAACAGGTATATTTATATTTTAAAAAAGAGAAAGACACACTCTACCAACTCTCCCCTGCCCCCATTCCACTGCAAATGCTTTTCCATCTGGGGAGAGCACAAGCAACACATGACAGATGTGTAGTCACCTTGCTTAATGCACTATGAGGAAGTGCTCAGATATCTTGGTGATAAGCATGGTATAAAAGCCTGAATAGAATAGAATAGAATAGATCCAGTTAGTTCCTGTGCATTATGCTCAGATTGAGGCTGATTCTTTGTTACTGAATACTGTCTAAATGCCATAGTAATATCTTTAAAATAATGGTAAATGATAGCCACTAACAATTATTATTTATAATGTGGACTGCTCAATGTATGACTTCTTTAATGCCTTTCATGGTCCTGGATTTTCTAGAGCTAGTTGGAGAATATGTACCCATTTGAAACACAAATGTTGCAGTTTGTAAAATTAAGGTTAGATAAGTGACTATAGTGTTTGGAAATTCATATTGTGCTATACTATGTAATCCATATGCTCGTACTACAGTTTAGAACATCCAGGGAAAAAAGATGTGTCTATGTAAGTACATTATTTAAGAACAGAGGGTGACTTCTGCTTGCCTAGGAGAGGTACACTGACTTTCCATATATTTTATACTCGCCTCCAGGAGTGTTGTATGTGAGACAGGAGGTAATTTTCCTATTCTGTACTCAACACTGGTGAGGTGTCACATGGAGTACTGTGTCCTGTTTGGGGCACCACACTAAGAAAGATATGAACAAATTAGAATGTGTGCAGAGGAGAGCAACAAAAATGCTAAAAAGTTTGGAAACCATGACCTATGAGGAATGGTTAGAAAGACTGGGTATAAAGAGGTTGGTGATCAGTTGTTCTCCATGTTCATTGAAGGTAGGAAAAGAGGTAATGGGCTTCATCTATAGTGAGGGACATTTAGGTTACATATTAGGAAAAACTTCCAAATTATAAGGATAGTTAAGTACTGGAATAGGCTTCTAATGGAGGTTGTGGAACCTCTGTCATTGAAGGCTTGCAAAAACAGCTTTTTTAAGAACAGACGAACATTGTTTAGGGATGGTCTTGATATACTTGGTCCAGCCTTAGTCCGTGGGGATGGACTAGATGACCTCTGAAGTTCCCTTCCAGCCCTACGTTGCTCTGATTCTGCATGCTTCACTTGTAATTGTATTTTGATGAGACATTTTCCTGGCATAAAGTCTTTTGTGAAACATTGCAGTATAATAATCACTGGCATGAAAGGATTACCCATAGAAATCATGATTTTTTTTCTCAACTTAAATTATTTTGAGGGATGCAGAGACCTGACGTTCCTAAAATTATTCATATTGGAGTCTCTTGGTGTAGAAAGACTCCATAGTGACCCCGATGCCAGGCCAGATCCTGATGCCACTGAAGTCAATGGCAACATTGCCATAGACTGTAATGGGACAAGGATTTAGATTAATGTTTTAAAATTCATTAAGCTCACCAGTATTCTCACTTTGCAATAAAATAGCATTTAAACTGTGAATAGAGCAATTCGATTCAGTGTCTCATTTCTTTTTTTTTTCCTTTTCACATGATTATATTGCAATGAAATAATATAAAACAGTGTTGACATACCCTTTGAGATGAAGTTAAAGGCATAGGCAAAGGCATTGAAATGTGAACAGGTGAAATGAAATTTCCCCTAGTTTGAAGAATGGGTTGGGTTTTTCTAAAGGTTTAACTAGCCACACATACTCAAGTGTGACTTTAGGACCAGTTTAGCCAAAATTCCTGCCATGATTAGCAGTGTGCCTACATTCTAGGGAGATTATGCTTATCGAAAAGAGCAGATTGCTCTTCTATACTACTGTACACTCTGATAGTGTTCTGAATAATAGCTGACTTCTTGTTATTCCTACATTCTACATCCATTTCTGATGGCTAACATTTTATTTAATGGCGTTCTGACAATAATGTTCCTTTTTTTTGTCATAGTTTGTAGCACATCCAAACTGCCAGCAACAACTTCTCTCAATCTGGTATGAGAATCTCTCAGGTTTACGTCAGCAGACCATGGCAGTGAAGTTTCTAGTTGTTCTTGCAGTTGCAGTAGGGCTGCCATTCCTGTCAGTGGTTTACTGGATTGCTCCATGCAGCAAGGTTAGTCTGTACAGTCTTGTTAGAGCATCTGCATGCAAGTTTCTAATTTGGCAAAGTTGAAACATATTTATAAATTATTGATGCACTTAGCAAAGCTTCAGTGATGTGTTATTTAATGCCACATTGTAATGGAATAGCTGCAGGATTACACACTCAAACATTCACAATTAAAAAAAAGTAAAAGCATCATGTGGAATACAATGAATACTAAATGAAAAAATGATCAGGGAGGGAAGGAAGTATTGCAATATAGAAACAGTAATATCAAAACAATGAATCAAAGTACTCTCCATTTTGTTGCTGTGCTGTTAAATATATAGTAGCTAGATTATTTAACAAAAACTAATTAATACATTTATGGGGCTTGATAAATGAACATTACAAAAAAATTAATACTCGTTTAGTGAGAAATTGCCCATCAGAGTATTCAGACAGTGATAGTAAGAACTGCAATTAGCAGGTTTTCTTCCTTCTCCCTTGTGTTATCCAGGTTGCTAGCTATTTACAATGGGAATGTGTTTATTATTCATAGAAAAATATGTGGCCCTGATTCTGATAAAATAAAGATAGGAACCGAATCATAACTGCATGTCAGAATAATATAATCTTCTTAAATTCACATCAAGCTAACACTACCATCATTAGAACCCACCTTGAACTAAAATTCAGAATTAAAACCACTTAGCTAGCTACCCTCTTACGATTTCACACAGGATAAAATGTCACCTTTGTGTATATTTGCTGCCCACAAACCACCAATACAAATTGTCCAACTATCTGCCCAGCACAGATGTACACAGATGTGTCTGAAATTAATTATCTTCATGTATTCCATTAATGTAGTGTGATGTCAATCTATTGAAGTGAATTAAACTATTCTGGGTACACTGGTGTAACTGAACTGAATTTAGCATGATATATTTCGAATGGAATTAAGGTTTGTATAAGAAAGCTATACACAGTGGATGAAATCCTGACCCCCATTGGCGTCAATGGGGTCAAGATTTCACCCCATAGTGTGGATCTTCTCCACGGCCTTGACATGAAAAGATCCATGGGATGAGCTGATTAAAGGCCTTAGAAAATTCAAACCACTTTTTAACACCAACACAATAAATTCTGTTTTTACCAAGAAAGCTGTGCTTAAATGACCATCTGATTACATCTCTCACTGCTACAGCCTGAGGGCTTGTCAGGATAATGTTAAGGCTCATTTCATCTCATTAATTTTTTCAAAGCCTCCACGTGGTCTTTTCTGTATGCATTTACAAAACACTGTTACTTTGATTTGGCTTCTAGAGCTGAATGTCAGTTTGGATGATCCATGTTGCAATTTCCAACATAGATATGCCCAAACTCTTCCATCCTCTAGAATTTTGCTTTTGTTTAGAACATCTATTTTAGCTGGTCACTGATTCAAAGTTTCCACCCTCTGGTATTTTAGTTCTCCTGCTGTCGTAACAGGTAAAGGGGACACTGTAAAGTTAAAATTATACGTTGTAATAAACAAATGTATTATGATTAACAACTTAGATTTTTAAAAATATATCCAATTTCCGTAACTTGTTTGTTTGTTTGTTTAATTGCATTTCTCTCAGCCTGGACAATAAAATTCAATTTAGTCAGTTCCATTTTTGTTTATAGTCTCAAAGGTTTTTATAACACTTTTGTCTTTAAACATGCCTTGAGATTCATACTGCTTCAGCATTTAGGTTTCAGACATTGCATGGAAGTGTGTATTTGTTGTTTGGCTTTTGTTGTTGTTGTTAAAAGCCCTTCTTTTTATTGGATTATAAAATTGTTTTAATTGGTCTTTGGTTTAAGAAAATCTGTTTCTACATAGCTTTTTTCCTCAGGTTTCAATTGACAGCATCCCTTTAAAATTTAACCTCCTGTTCTGTTTTACAACTGTCTCCCATCCTTGTAATATATCTGTTTAATGATTTTGTTACATTTTATACTGTGAATTGGCAAGTTGGCCCTTCCCTTTCTAACTGTTACAATTGTTGTTGTGCTTCATTTTTATTTTAGAGATATGCCTCTTTGTTTTTAATCATTAAAATAAAAATTACCTCCTTTGAGACCATATTGGAGTTTTCCTCTCCTAGCAGGGGATTTACCTTTGAAAACTAAAGGTCCCAGAGCAGTTCCAGGGGACAGAGAAACAGAATATTGATCTTCTGACAGACTGATCTATGGATGGGTGGGTGGAATTTTGTAACACTTTTGTCCTCAACTATCTATGAAGTGGCCTCTAAGGCATCTTTTCTGGCTTTTATCTCATGGGTCACCTTGGTTTATAGATGTCCCACAACAGCTGAAGTGAGAGGGAAAATGACCACAGCACGTCAGGTGAAAATCCTAGTTTGAGTCTGATTCTTTGTGACATAGAGATTTTTGAAATATTTATGCCATGGCTGTGAGAGAGGCAAAGGAATAGTTATTCAATCCATTGTTTTATTTCAAGGGACAGACAGTTTAGTTAATCTAAGTCACCTCCACCCAGTTGCTGAATTGAGTATCTCCTATTGTGAGGAAAATGTTTTTATGTTGCTGATAAAATTGAGTTTATTTGGTCAGAATTGCCCAACTCCCTGGAAATAAAGCAGATATTTGAAGGGGGGAAAGTCACATTTTCTTTGCTTGACTTTCAGCCAGTGTCCCTTTCTGAAGTATAGAAAGTGCTGGGAACACTTCAGCCGTCAACTTGCACTTGAGACTGATATTGTTGGCTTGTGAAGGCCAGTGGAGAAGTACTGTTGCCCTGTATCATTTTTAATTGAGAATATCCAGAAGATTCAAGTGAGACAGCCCTCAGTATCTGCTCATATCTGAGGCCACTATTCTCAGCGTGGTATAGCATAACTACATCTCTAGTCTGAGGGTGATTTATGTGTATGTGAAGCTGGTAAGGAGAGTTAGTGAGGAGACATAGGCTCTGGTGTCTTCAGTATAAAGATGACATACAACTTTATACCTCCATCTACCCTGATCCAGCTGGAGTGGTCATTTACATTTCTCAGTATCTAGGTGAGATTGGGACATAGATGAGGGTAACTAGCTGAGACTCAATCCACACAAGTTGGAGGTGAGGCTGGTTGGCTGAGGGAAGCAATTGGAAGATGTGACAGGAGGGCATGTGTCCTGCATTTGTGGTCTGGATTCCCAATAGGAGAGTCCAGTTAGATACCCAGCTGCTCACAGAGGAGCCAGTTGCAGTTATGACTAGGTCAGCTTTCCTTCATTTCCAGATGACCTGGAGGCTATGCTCATTTATTTCAGCTGTGGTCCTTCTAACTGTCATTCATCCCTTTCTCACCTTGAAATTAGAGTGACATACTCTGCATGAGGCTACAATTTAAATCCAAACACGGAATGCAGCTGGTGCAGGTTTTGATACTTGCTTTTAAGTGGTGTGTCATTTTGTGAGCATATTAAACTAGTGCTCTCTGATTTCCATTTGCTGTTTTTTAGTTTCCAGGTTGATTTTTAAGGTACTTATTTTTCCCGTAAAACCCTCTGGCACCTGCCTATCTCAGAGGCGATATCTCTCCCTGTAACATAGTTCCACAGTTGCAATCAGTGGAGGCACCTAAGAAGGAGCTTTTTGGTACAGGAGAGGAAGGCTGGTCCATTGTTAGGGTATTAACCTGGGAGTTTGAAAATAGGGGTTCAAGTCTCTACTTTTCCATAGACTTCCTGTCTGATAGTGAGCAAGACACTTAGGCCCAAATTTTTAAAGATATTTAGGAGTTGTGGTACCCAGCATTCCAATGTTAAACTAATTTAGGAGCCTAAATCTCATTTCCAAAAGGGACTGGGCACTTCAGAATCAAAATCTTAGTGACAGTAGATGGGATTTAGGCTCCAAAGTGTCTAACTCCCTTTTGAGACTAGGATTTAGACTCCTAAATCAGTTAGATGTTGCAGCGATGAGTGAAGCAGTGCCTAAATACATTTAGAAATATGGCCCTTAGCCTCTCTGTACCTCAGTTTCCCATCTCTAAAATGGGGATAAATAGAACTTTCTTATCTCACATAAAAGATTGGGAGGTATTCAGATATTACAGTATTGGGCATCACATAAGTACCTTAGATATCTAGGGCATTCTTTGTTAAGTCCTTGTAACTTTAGAACCCAATTTTCCACCTAGTCTATATGTAACTGCCCATGTTTGTTAACCTTCACGGCACACTTGGCTGTAGGGAACTGAGGGATAGGGCAAGTTGGAGATTCCAGTGCTGAGTTTGATGGTGGAGTTTATTATATGTTTATGTTCACACTGTTTCTGGGGTAGAGCCATCCATGTGTAAATGCCAGTCTGTTAAAGGATTAATTGTATTTTCAAGAGTTTGTCGAGGACTTGGAGTAGGTGCTCTTTTAGGTAGTTAATACATACAAATGAAAGTCAATAAATAAGTTGTAGTCTATTGACTATGGTGTCTTTAGAAAAAAGAAAGTTACTTACAGATGGGCACTTCAAAAGTTCATTCTGCTTTTAGATATATTTCTGGTTCCAGTGTTATTTTCTCTATTCAAAATGGAAAACATAGCAAAAATATCTCCAGAACCAAAGTGAGTTTTTTCAAGTTTGCCCACATTGCCTGTATCTCTTGTCCTCAGATGATTGGTTTTACTGGATTACCCACACTCCTGAGAGCTCTGGATGTTCCCACCTGCCTTGTGCTGGAAGCTTGGGAATATTGATCCTTGTAAATGATGTCAGGACAGAACAGCAATTAGAGCTGGATTATAAGCTGTATGGGGTAGGGACAATGCCTTTTGATGTGTTTGGGGCTTGAGGGTGCTATTGTAATAAAAATGCATGATGATGATAGTGATCTCCTTTGGTTTGGGATGTTTATATATACCTTCTAGAATTCTGTGCTAAAAGGTTTAAAGTTTCTTCCCTCCTAAATATGTATCTTTCTCCTGTCGTGTTTGGTAGCCTGCGCCATTATGAGAACAGGATCCTTTTGCTTTGTTTTATCCTTATCATTGTTGCAATAAATATACATCTCAGAGACTAGAGAAATAGGCATCCGGTTGCTGGCTCTGATAATAATAGCAGCAAAGAATCCTGTGGCACCTTATAGACTAACAGACGTTTTGGAGCATGCTGTTAGTCTATAAGGTGCCACAGGATTCTTTGCTGCTTTTACAGATCCAGACTAACACGGCTACCCCTCTGATACCTGATAATAATAGAATCATATAAGTGTAGAACTGGAAGGGACCTCAATAGGCCATCTAGTACTGTTCTCTGCACTCAAGGCAGGACTATGTAATAATTAGACCATTCCTGACAGGAATGTCTAGTTTGTCTAACCTCCAGTGATGAAGGTTTCACAACCTCCCTAGGCAATTTGTTTCAGTGCTTAACTACCCTGACAGGAAGTTTTTTCCTAATGTCCAATCTAAACCTCCCTTGCTGCAATTTAAGCCCATTGCTTCTTGTCCTATCCTCAGTAGTTAAGGAGAACCCACCTCCTTGCAACAACATAGATTCATAGCCTTTATGGTCAGAATGGACCATCGTGATCATCTAGTCTGAGCTCCTGCACATTGCAAGCCACAGACCCTCACCCACCCACTTCTGTAATAGACCTCTAACCTCTGGCTGAGTTACTGAAGTCCTCAAATCATGGTTGAAAGACTTCAAGTTACAAAGAATTCACCATTTACACTAGTTTAAACTTGCAAATGACCCATGCTCCATGCTGCAGAGGAAGGTGAAAAGCTCCCCAGGGGCTCTTCCAATATGACCCAGGGAAAAATTCCTTCCCAACCCCAAGTATGGCAATCAGTCAGACTGTAAGCATATGGGCAAGACCCAACCTTTTGTATACTTGAAAACTGTCATCATGTCCCCCTCTCAGTCTTCTCTTCACCAAACTAAACAAACCCATTTTTTTTCAATCTTTCCTCACGAGTCAGATTTTCTAGACCTTTAATCACTTTTGTTGGTTTCCTCTGGACTTTCTTCAATTTGTCCTTATCTTTCCTGAAATATGACACCCAGAACTGAACACAATACTCCAACTGAGGCCTTACCAGCTCAGAGAGTAGAGTGGAAGAATTACCATGTATACTTGTTCATTAGCCCGTTCATTTATAAGCCGACCCCCAAAATTGGATAGTATAAATAGCAAAAAGTGTATGACTCTTTCATAAGTCAACCCTATATTTCAGGGGCCACCACATCCCACAGCCCACACCACTTCCCGTCGCCCCCATTGGCCTGCAGTGGTGAACCACAGCCAGTGGGAGCCGCAATCGGCCGAACCTGCGGATGCGCAGGTGAACAAACCAGCCCAGCCCGCCAGGCTGCCAAAGGTTGCCAATCCCTGTATTAGATGTTCAATTCAATGATTCCATAGAGTTTAAAATCATCAAATTTTGGTGTAGACCCATTTATAAGCTGACTCCTGCTCTTTTATGCGTCACTTTTTTACCAAAAATATTTGGCTTATGAACGAGTATGTACGGTACTTCTCCTGTCTTGCTTACAATACTCCTGTTGATACATCCTAGAATGATGTTTGCTTTTTTGCAATAGTGTTACACTATTAACTCATATTTAGCTTGTGATCCACTATGACACCTAGATCCCTTTCCACAATACTCCTCCCTAGGCAGTCATTTCCCATTTTGTATGTGTGCAACTGATTGTTCCTTTCTATAGTGCAAATTGTATGTCCAGTCCTCTGCATGTTAAAATATGTATTCTTACATTTCACTACATTTAAATGCATCTGCCAGTTCTATTTCATAAGCCAATATAATTTCCTTTCTACAACTTTTTATAGTTGTTTATTGGACAAATATGGCCCAAAATATTGATCTCTATATAACTCTGGTTCTTACTTCCTTTTCATTTCCAATATCTCTCAGTCACAGGTAATGATAATGATACAGCACTACTTTTATATAGCACTGTTCACCCAGAAAAATCCATTTTAGCCCACTTTACAAAGTGCGTATGTAGTTGTAGGAATCACCTCACCTTTTGTGCCACTGAATGCAGCCCACCTCTGTGCTGAAACAGTCACTGCTTAAAGCTATACTCAAGGTACCAGAGAGGTAATTTAAATCACAGCAAACTGAAATAGAGTTTGTAACAAGAATCAGGTATATCCAACTGAAACTACAGAAAGAATTTTAGGTAGGAAACATGTAATTACCTATACTGGAGTTTAGCAAAGATACTGACATTTACATTTCAACCCAAACAAAATAAGAGCCATGGGATAGTAATGGCCATAAATGATCAGGAATTGTTTTAAGTGTTATCCAGAGGGCAGCACCTTCCAATCTACTGAGCCCCTTAACAATACATGGAGACATTGATTCAGTAATGACAAGAGGGCAAATACATCTTCTACAGAATCGCCAATGCCAATTCTTACAGCACCAATCTTCCTGCCATTTCTATACACAGTCACATAGTTCAATCCTTAGACCATACTTACTAAAATATTTTTTTCACATTTACACAAGTGCAAATTCATTCTCTCCATTGACATCAGCATAACTGAGAGCAGAATTTGATCTTATCTTTGTAGGATAGTATTTTATTTCATGGAATTTTGTATGGGTCAAATTCTGTCCTCTATTACATCCGAGCAACTCTAGTGTCTTCAGCAGAGTTGTGCAGATGTAACTAAGGGCAGAATTTGGCTTTTTAAGTGTAAATAATTGAGCCAGCACAGTGAGTTAGTGGCAACATAATGAGGGATCCGAATATGAAACCAAAATCCTCACTGCCAGGTCACCATGGGCTGAGAGTTCTACAGAGGTAATATTCTCAGTCCATGGGGGAAGACTATACTTCAAAAAGCAATGATATGACAGATATATACAGCCCTCTTCTGCAACATGAGCTTTCCATGTTGCAAAGGAAGTGCATGTGAAAATGATGGGGTACCCAGATCCATAAAAGTCGTGGAAGATGGGAGACATTCCAGAAGACTAGAAAAGGGAAAATATAGTGCCCATCTATAAAAATGGAAATAAGGACAACCTGGGGAATTACAGACCATTCATCTTAAGTTCAGAAAGATAATGGAGCAAATAATTAAGAAATCAATTTGAAAACACCTAGAAAATAATTAGGTGATAAGTAACAGTCAGCATGGATTTGTCAAGAACGAATTATGTCAAACCATCCTGATAGCTTTCTTTGACAGGGTAACAAGCCTTGTGGATAGGTGGGGAAGTGGTAGATGTGGAATATCTTGACTTTAGTAAGACTTTTGATACTGACCATCTCATAAACAAATGAGAGAAATACAATCTAGATGGAGCTACTGTAAGGTGAGTGCATAACTGATTAGAAAATCATTCCCAGGGAGTAGTTATCAGTGATTCACAGTCATGCTGGAAGAGCATAACGAGTGGGGTCCCACAGGGATCAGTTCTGGATCCAGTTTTGTTCAATATCTTCATTGATGATTTAGATAATGGCATAGAAAGTACATTTATAAAGTTTGCGAATGATACCAAGCTGGGAGGGGTTGCGAGTGCTTTGGAGGAGAGGATTAAAATTCAAAATGATCTGGACAAATAGAGAAATGGTCTGAAGTAAATAGGATGAAATTCAATAAAGACTATTGCAAAGTACTCCACTTAGGAAGGAACAATCAGTTGACACATGCAAAATGGGAAATGACTGCCTAGGAAGGAGTACTGCAGAAAGAAATCTGGAGGTCATAACGGATCACAAGCTAAATATGAATCAACAGTGTAACACTGTTGCAAAAAAAGAAAACGTAATTCTGGGATGTATTAGCAGGAGTATTGTAAGCAAGACAGGAGAAGTAATTCTTCCGCTCTACTCCACACTGATTAGTATTGTGTCCAGTTCTGGGTGCCACATTTCAGGAAAGATGTGGACAAATTGGAGAGAGTCCAGAAAAGCGCAACAAAAATGATTAAAGGTCTAGAAAACATGATCTACAAGGGAAGATTGAAAAAAAATGGATTTGTTTAGTCTGGAGAAGAGAAGACTGAGAGGGGACATCATAACAGTTTTCAAGTACATAAAAGGTTGTTACAAGGGATGAGGGAGAAAAATTGTTCTTCTTAACCTCTGGGGTTAGGACAAGAAGCAATTGGCTTATATTGCAGCAAGGGCAGTTTAGGTTGGACATTAGGAAAAACTTCCTAACTGTCGGAGTGTTTAAGAACTGGAATAAATTGCTTAGGGAGGTTGTGGAATCTCCATCATCGGGGTTTTTTAAGAGCAGGTTGGATAAACACCTGTCAGGCATCGTCTAGATAATACTTTGTCCAGCCTTGAATGCAGGGGATTGGACTAGATGACCTCTCGAGGTCCCTTGCAGTTCTATGAATCTGTGATTCTATAAGAGAAGCTTGAAGGGACCACCCTAAAAAGCATGTCCACTACGTTTTTGCACCAACTTTTTTGTTCCTTCTTCACCATTGGAAAGTGTAATTTCCCATTTCTATATCCATGTCATCTACCAAGATTTATGGTCCAATCCTATGTGATGCTGCAAGCCCTCAACTCCTATTAAATTCAGTGCATATTCAGTGCAGTAAGCTCTAGTTTCAAGCCCCGTCTTTCTGTGTTCCCCATTCTGTCCCAAATTAATGTTTTCTGTCCTGCAACTTCTCCACAGGTAGAGCCAAAGTTACAAAACTTCTATTCCTAGCCTAGCTCTGGTCAATTCCCAAATGTAGGTGTTAGGAAAAAAATCTAAGCTATCTGTAGCCTATTTTATTTCCAATTAGTTTTTAAGATTTTTTTCTCTTTTTTGAGGAGTGGAGGGCTTTGTCAATCTTTTAGATTTTTTTTTTTAATTTCTTGATCAGCTATTCTGGCATTAACCTGATTTCCTTCAATATTTCTGCTTCTTCCCTGGGTATTTCTCTTTCTGGCATCTGTCTCCCAGTCCCATCCTCGTTTGTGAACACAGGCAGATAATGCATGTAAAAGGACACTGTCAAGGTATTTTGTTTATCATTCTCAAAATCTGTTTTACTCACTGTTGTTTATAACCCCCTGTACTATTGGGTTTCTGGGAAGTGGGCGGGCTATAACCCCCTGTAATGGGGCAGACTGCCCCACTCCCTGAGAGTGTGGGCTATGGCAGGCCAGGGCACCTGCACAGACAGGGAGCCAATTAGAGAAGGCTTATTGTGAGCCAATCAGGGCCCAGAGTGGAGACAGCCAATCAGGGCCGGGCTCAGCCCTATAAGAAGGCTGCCCAGGCAGGGAGCAGTCAGTCTGTCCCAGGCCTTTGAGAGGGGAAGGTCAGTCTCCAAGGGTGGGAGACTAGCACCACAAACAGCGCAGTGCTCGCCAGGCTCGGGGAGCAAAAGGGAGCTCTAGCCCGTAGCCTGCCAGGCGGCAGGCCCTGAAGGGAAGGGCCTAGCAGGTGCAAGGGGCCGTAGAGGAAGCAGCCCAGGGAAGCAGACAGACGAGGGGAGAGAAGGAGGACAGCGAGGCTGCTGCCAGAGGGTCCCTGGGTTGGGACCCAGAGTAAAGGGCGGGCCTGCGTCCCCCCCTTCCCTCCTTGCAGTACGCCCAGCCATAAGGAGCGTCCGTCATAGACTACGCCAGATCCCTGCCAAGAGGGATTAGACTTTGGGGTGTGTGGTTGTATGTGGTGGCTGGGGTGCAGAGAGACTGCTGATCAACCCCCCTGCACCCCCAGAAGGGGGTGTGGATGGACTAAGGGGCACTGCCAGAGGGCAGTGGTCCCAGAAGAGGACGCCATGAGTTGGGAGCAATGCGGATCCAGAGACGCCAACTGAGGGTGAGACAACAGACGGAACACCACCAGGAGGGGGTGCTCCACTGGACAGAACTAATTACCAGAGACAGCCAGCAGGAGGTGCCAGGTGGTGAGACCTGACCTCGTTCCACCCCTTCCCCCCAAAAGAAGTTTGAAAATGAAACCTGTAAGAAGTATCCTTTCACTTCATACCGCACATGCAATAAATTGTTGTTGTAGAGCACCTCATGAGGCTGAGGAAATTTATTATTTTTAGGAAAAAGACAAAGTAATTTTATGGGGGTTTGGAAACACATAATGAATTGTGTGGATTTGTAAAAGGATATGTAGAAGAGTAGAGGGGTCAAATTTGGGGCCTATTAACCTTGACAGTGTTCCTTTATAATATTATTTTTAGATATGACTATCTTTTTCAGTAAGTTATTTGTGTTTTATTAATGCTACTACTGTATCCTTCACTGACCTCTTATTCCTTGGTTATTTAAACTTCAGTTTGATGTTGGCTGAAGTCTGACTTGGACTTGGAAATAATAATTCTAAATAATTGCTTATAGTAACTAATGCTTTCGGCCTCTCCTTACCTTTTTCAGTGGCCACCAATACTAACTATTTCAGCCAATGACCCCTTGAGGCTTGCTTTGAATTCTTCACTTATTTTGGCACATGCAGTGGTTGTCATGACTCAAAATAACAGATAGGCATTTTTCACCCAGCATGCAACTGGATTAATTATTTAGGACTGATGAGAGGAATGAAAGAATTTACCAATCCATTTAAAATAGATGTTTTAATAGCCTAGATGAGTGTGGGCTTACATGAATTTTCAGTTTTGTTTAGTGTCATACTAAATCAGTCTAAATGTCTGTACAAGGTGTAGTCATCTCTTTTGGTGGGTGTTTAAGGAAATTTCATTAAGAGAATAAAAAAAAATGTAAGAAGCTACAGAAGTGTAAACACAACCGTTTGGGGCCTATTAAATGTTAAAAACCAAAAGGCAAAGAAGGTCAGAAAAACTGCTTTTGCTATCCTGAACCTGCCCACTAAGTTGAATACTACATCAAACCAAAACCTGGTGTCCTCATCTCTATTGTAGCCCCACTGATATTTCAGTGTTCCTACTTAACAAACTATACAAAGTTTCTTCCATTTCCTTTGCTGCTTCTTAAGGATCTCAAGAATGAAAGTTAAAAGAAACTTTCCAGTAACAATGAATATTTCTCTGGATGAGCTATGATAATAGGTGCAAAGAAGTGCAAGGGAGAATTATAGTAATATTTTTAAACATTGCTATATAGGTAAAGAAGAATACTGACAGTTAATAGCAAAATTTTTCCTCTTGTTTCTGAAGATAGCCAATAAATAGACATTTTTACAAGGTAAATTTCATTATGACATCACATTGTGTATATATTTTCATCGTCTTTATTTACTGTGATTTTGACAGAAATGTACTTTTTGAAAGTTGATAGAATTTTTTGTGTTTTTTGTTTTGTGTTGCAGCTGGGGAGGATAATGCGTGGACCATTTATGAAGTTTGTAGCACATGCAGCCTCTTTCACAATTTTTCTTGGGCTGCTAGTCATGAATGCATCTGACAGATTTGAAGGCACCAAACTCCTACCTAATGAAACTAGAACAGATAATGCAAAACAGCTGTTCAGAATGAAAACATCCAGCTTCTCATGGATGGAGATGCTCATTATCTCTTGGGTAATAGGTAAAGATTAATTTTCAATTCAAATTCTGTCTTGCAGGGATGGCAACGGGGCTGAATTCCAGTTACACACATTGCTACCAGTCTTATGTGGAAAAAGTACAAAACACAAGGGGAACACATCTGCAGCTTTCATTTTCTTTGCAATCAACCTCTATAGGGTACACATTATTCATTCTATATTCCATTCCCATGGAATGAGTTTACCATATTAAGGACTTCTGTCTCTGTTTTGAGTAGTATCTTATTCTGCAAATAATCCCATTGAAATGAATAGGACTTCTTGTGAAATAAGGTATTGCTCAAACTAAGAGGAGTAGAAATCTATCCTCCTAAATATTATGGGGCAAATTCTGCCACCCTCACCTATATTAAAAAGTACCCTAAGTGGACCCATTGAGTTCAATGGAGTAAAGTACTACTCAGTGTGAGTAAGGATGCCAGGACTCATCCTTAGCAAAGTCAGTTATAAGAGAAACCCAAAACCAAGCTACATAGACTCATGATCCTGCAGTTTTTACTTAAGCAAACTCTTACTGAAATCAGTGGAATTGGAGTTTTACCTAAGAGAGACTGCACTGAAGTCAAATACTGCCCTGTGTTTGCATGGGGAATTCCCTACTGACCAGGCCCTCTCAGAGGTCCAAAAAGGCCTGGGCTACTTGCAGCCTTTGAGGCCCCTCGCCATAATAAAAATAAAAAATGACAACACATGAAAACAAAATAAGGCACCAAAAAAAAGAGTGAGACATAATTTGAATATTTTTTAATTTAGCAAATGCTTTTCTAGCCTCTTTCTGTGCAAATGCACTAATTATTGAAGAAAAATCTAGCTTTCGTGCAATGTCACAGTTGATATTAAGCATGGCTAGTCCATTCAAATGCTCTTGTCCCATAGCTGAACTGTGATAGTTCTTTACCTGCTTCTACATGTTGAAGGTGTGTTCACCTGAAGCCACCGTTGCAGGCAAACTGACAAAAATACTCAATGCAATTGTGATATTAGTAAACACCCCAGAGAGTCCAAGATCAAGTATTTCTTGAAGCAGTTCCTTTGGCTTGCAATCCAATTTAAAATTCATGGAATATGTTCGTTTGAGAAACATGACCTTGTCACTGAGATCTTTTGAGATTTCTTTGTTGTACTGTTGCTGAAATTGTTCAGCTGCAGAAAGTAGATCTTCATTAGTCAGTCTGTTAAACTGCCAAAGAAACCCAAAAATTAGTCGCAGTGACTCAAATCGACGTGTAGGACCTGATTGAAGAGAGTCAATGATGACAAGGAAGACATTGACTCTATAATGCTGCTCGGCATCAGATTCAGTAGATGAGTTTTGATTCGTGGAGAACTCAGATGAAATGCCAATATTATGTGCTACTGATTTGAAGTCAGTCAAGATCACATCCCATTGTTCACGAATCTGTTGAATGTCACTGATAAGACTTTCAATGTTTTCTCTCTCAACATTAACTGTGGCATTGCATGCTTCAATTACCAGATTAGTTTGGTGGATCATTGTAAGTAGCTTCATCTACAAACATAACGACAGAATGCATTCAAATTTGGACATGTGCTTCTGAATAGACTGAAGTTCAGTTTGAGCCTGTACAGTGAGATTGAGAGATTCAAGCTGATTTAAAGCCTTTCTCACTAAATCTAAATGCTACACAACTGGTTGAACACCATCAATCTGTATAGACCATCTAGTTTTAGACATCCCATTCAGTGAAACAGGAAGATATTGCTTCAGAATTTCCCACCTTTGTGGACTGCTACTAAAGAGATTCTACATTTACTGTACAGTTCCAAAATAAGTAATTGCCTTCTTGCATGATTCAGCACAGTCAACACCTACAAGGTTTAGTGTGTGGTTTCCACAGCTAGAGAAAATACAGTTTGAATTATGCTCAAGCAAAACTGCTTGTACACCTTTGTACTTCCCAGCCATATTAGATCCATTGTCATAGGCTTGACCAATGCAGATTTGAAAATCTAACTTAAAACCTTCTACAATTGCTAGTACTCGAGAAGCAATTTCTTTTCCAGTTTTTCTCGTGAAATTATCAAATAAAATAAACCTTTCTTCAATTGAAAATTTTGAGCTGTCTACAATCTTAACATATTGAATAACCATAGTCTGTTCCTTGTGAGAACAATCTGGAGTAGCAGCAACAATGATTGGAAAATACCTGGCATTTCGAATCTCATCAAGAATTGTTTGTACAAATGACCCACATAGCTAAATAAACATGTTTTGTATGCGTGTGGAGAGAATGGACTTGCATGTGCTTTTGACTCCCTTGCGATTCTCGAATACATTTAACATGCTCTGATAAAAGTGGGTCATATTTTCTGAGGAGCTCAACTACACTACAAAGTTTCCATTTGCACGATCACCAATATGTTGACTGAAACCAAAGAAAGCCAATCCCCACTCAGAAAGAAAAAGGATGATGTTCAGGATGCACTCAAGAAGGTTTTTTCTAGTTATTAGTTTCTGTAGAGAGTTCAGTCAAGAGTAAATTCTCAACTGAACTTTCAGTTGATGCTGCCCTACTGGCTGATTTCCATGCAACATAGTTTTCTTTGTGTGACATTGATCTCTCATGTGATGGTATTCGGTCTTTCAACTTCCTCAACCTCTGTTGATGCTCCATCCTGATTGATCAGAGAGAACTGATGCATTTGCAGCACTTTTATTCAAAATGAAGCGGGGTGCACAGTACAGAGATTGTTTTTCTATATCCCAGCATAACCAGTCTCTTGTGCAGGTCTCACCATTTGGAAGAGTTTTTGTCAGACGAATAGGGAAAGCATGATTTTCAGTATCTCATGGAATGTTACTTGGAATTTCAAAACAACTAATTTGAAGAAAAGATTTCATTTAGGCAGCATTGCTCTTGTCAAAAATTCCAATGTCAGTCACAGTCAAACCTGTAGTACTCATAAATTGCTCTTGCTGCATAAGATCTACATCTTCCTGTTGCTGTTGAGCTTCTTGATCATACACAGGATCTTCTGCTGCATCTTTTACTGTTGGGACATCTCCTTCTTGACAACTGTCCTCATGTTCAGGTATTGGCATTGAAATATCACCTATTGCAGTTGCGAAGTTTTCATTATCTGTAGCATTGTTTGTTGGGTAGGGTGTGTTTTCCAGTGGTTTCAGAAATGAAGTTATTGGCTTTGAGTTCTTAGCTGCTATTTCACTCAGTTGTTTTTGCCATCTCTTGCTTGTACCACTTTCAAATCTCCTCTTCATAGTGATCTGTCAGGTCAATATGTAGCCTATCCATACTTGGAATATTCTGCTGTAAATAAGTAGCTTATCTACACTTGAAATCTTCTATTGTAAACATGTACACAAATGCTGAATGGTACACAAATGCTGAAAAGATTTAAAATGAAGGAATACTAATTAAGAACACAAAATGAAATAGACAGGTTATTATCCTTATCAAGGAATCAAAACTCAAGCACACATGATATAATATAACAGGATGAGCTGAAGACAAAAGGATGACATATATATATATTTATATATAGTAAACTCAGACATGGATACAGATAGAGGAATAATGTCCAAAAATTTCAAACATGTGTCCTCACAAAACTCACTGTACAAGACTGTCCTCACAAATTTTCATCTTGAATCTGGGCCTATAGACTACAAAAGCCTATGATGATGGCCAGGCTACCAAGCTAGGGCTCAACCAACCAACCAGTCACTTCTTTTAGCTACCATATGAAGATAAGAATGAGGAATTCTCACACATAAATAATTCCTTAGTCAACTAGATGTAAAACTATAAAGACACTAAAACGTAACGGTTCTCTACCTTTCAACATGCACTTGATCCAGCACCAGCCACTAGTCGTAGTTAATTTATATAATCAGTTGATCTGAGAGGACACGTTCATCACAGTCTAATCTTGTGCCATCAGAATCAATATATTTTTAATATTTATGAAAATTTTAAACTTTTTACTATGACAGTTAACAAAAATAATTGTCTTTTACCAAATCACATCTCTTATTTGCATAAATTGGCAGCTCTAAGCTGAGAGAGTGTCACATTTTGGTCTGATAGGGATTCGCATAAAAACAAGTTGTAAAACTTATCAAATGCCAAAAAATTAACAAGTGTCTAAATGTGAGGCCCCCTTTGAGCTTGAGGCCCAGGCCAAATGGCCCTCCTGGCCCCTCTCCCACACCCCTGATTGGCCCTGTTACCTTGGTATAGATGCCAAACATATTTTTTTAAGATATCAGAGAGTAACATGCATTTTGGTAATATATAAAATATGTCATGATACTAAAAGTCACAGCTTGAGAAACTTTCTACTGTTCCCCTGCGTGTATATCTATGTGATGCTGAAGCCCAGAACTTTGCAAAGGAAGGGGGTGTCCCAGCTGTGCTCCTCCAATACCCTTTCAGGCTTCAGGAAGCATTGTGCCTGAGTCAGACATACGCCTCCCAAAACATGTACCTTCATACATCACGCACAATGCAGAGCTGTGCCTTAAAGGCACATTCAAGCCCTAGCATTTTAAGTATGTCAAGCATTCAGTGTAAAGCATAATTAGAACATCAGAACTGAACGAATACTTCTTTTTCCTAAAGACATGTCAGGGTGATGCATAAATAGTATGTAACTTAGAGTGGTTCTCTTTCAAATCCCAAGTGTTTAGAGCGATGTCTTACAGAACCAGCCTAAATCCCATTGAACTGACTTTCATTTAAAAACTCCTACCCTTAACTGAAGTGGCGTGGTTCTTCCTGTCCTCTATTCAACACATCAGTTAGACTCATGGTTTCAGTCTAGCTAGAGTTCTCTTCAGCAAAACTTAATATAGAGATGCTAATTTAATTATTTTTTACTTTTTAAGGAGGATGCTTAATAAACCTGCTTCCATTATGGAGTTTATATATCAGAGACTATCAGCATTTTATGGCCTTTCTGTGATTGAACTCAGTGCCATACCATATATCATCATTTTTATAGTCTTAAAAAGCACTAACAATCTCTTTTTACTTCATAATATTTAACCAAATAAATGAATATAATAGTATAGCATGTAAATTATATATCACTTATATTGCATAGCTTTATATAAGCATAATTCATCCAATAATAAATGAATAAATAAATCATTCAGTCTAAGAACTTTGATTGTATTAATTAAACCTACATATTGTAGTCTGATTTAGGAGCAGAACTGTGTGAAATGATTGTATAATACTTCATTGTGGTGCCTAAAATATAATACAAATAAATGTTAATCAAAAATGGGTTACTGCCATGATCTTATATGGATGTCACATATATTGTATTTTAAACAGTTACTCTGGGTGAAGTTTTAATTGACGCTAACTGAAAAATAACTAACTGAAAACTAACCGAAAATGTCCTATACAACATTTCATATAATTTCATAACTATAGTAAATCATTGGTAAAATGATTATAGCGTGCATTATTTTCCAGAAACCTACAAGGCTATTTCATAGCTAACAAAGGGTATTTTCTTCTTACCTTTAAAATGATAAGATAATGAAAAAGGATGCAGTATACCAATAGACTGCATGCCTATGGTATCTGAATATTATTTGATGGCTTTTGGGTAAATGAACAAATACAAACTTTCCCTTATTTTATTTCAGAACTATTAAGTCTTCTCTTTACTTTTATGACTGGTCATTACTTATGCAGGCAGTCTCATGGAAGACAAGAAATATCCAATGAACTGTTAATGAGAACACAGCTTCTATTCCTGGTTCTGCAACTGGCCTGCTTTTTAACTTGGACAAAGCACTTAACTGCTCTGTGCCTCCATTTTCCCCCTCTGTAAATGGGGATAATGATACTATCCTTTGTACAGCACTTTGAGCTACACAAACAAAAATCAGTATGTAAGAATATTATTACATGCATGAGAAAGGGCTTATTTACATGAATAAGCATTTGTTGAATTGAGCCCATATAACAACACAAATCACTTTAAGGAACACTGGATCAGGCCCATTCTGCTGTTAGATCCTCACACACTAACGTGTAAAGTGGATTTGAGTGTCACATCTGAAACACACAGTGGTTTTCCCATGACATGTTTTTATTAATACATTTTTAATTTACCTTTCAAACAGCTAGGAAAAAGAGATTTTGCTGACATATGCGCACAGCCCTTGATAAAGATATAAAAGGCAGCGTATCTTTCCTTTTACTTTATCCAAGGAAAAACAGCTTCCTTCAATTATTTTTCAGGTGGTCGAGCAGAGGGAATTGATAACATGTCACATTAGCTTCATGTGCTACTGTGCTGATCTACTGTAGGACATCTGGCCTCTAGTAATGACCAGCAAATGACTGTATTGCTGATGTTGCTTCTCACAGGAAGTTTATTGTTCATACTGAGAATAATGAGAGGCCAATACTAATCAAAATTTAGCATAGTTGTGATTGTCTAGTCTGACCTCCTGCATAACACAGTCTGTAAAACTTTCCCAAATTATACTTAGTGCCAACCATTTTTGTATGGGTTAGTGTTTTAAAGCGGCTTTAATTTACTCACATGATTGAAAATCCATAAAGCAAGCACAAGGCCCATGCATTGCTTAAATCCCACATAAGCCCTCAAACTAGTTTGGGGCTTAAGTGTGATTTAATTGAAGCACAGGCTTTGTGCTTGTTCTCTGTACAGAGGTGAATTTCACCTGTGAGGAGTCCCATTATCAACTGAAGTCAGTGAAATACTAATGTGAGTAATGTAAGCAGTCTTTTGTCCCTTACACTGGGGTAAATTCATGGGAAGTCAGTGGAGATACACCAGTATAAAACTACCATGAGAAAAGAATTAACCTTCCTGTTGGAATGGGAGAGACACAATTAATTTTCCTTCTTTCTCTGCTTAAGAGTATGATTTGCACATCAAAAAGGAATTCCGCATATATAAGCTAAAATACGTTCCAGTTTGACTGCTTTCAAGAGCACATCCTATTCATAATATTATATTAAAGAGGATGAATCTGAAGTTAAAATTGAATGAAGTATATTCTCTCTTCTCTCTTACGCAGGCATGATATGGTCTGAATGTAAAGAAATTTGGTCTCAAGGGCCCAAGGAATATCTGTTTGAGTTATGGAATATGCTTGATTTTGGTATGTTGGCCATTTTTGCAGCATCATTCATTGCAAGGTTTATGGCATTTTGGCATGCTTCCAGAGCCCAGGGCATTGCTGATGCAAATCCAGGTGCACCATTGGATTCCAAGACACAATACTACACATTCGGTGAGTTGAATTCACAGAATGCAGACTTAAATATAGAACGAAGAAGAATTGTTTCTATGTTAATAAGTTTCTAGTTCTTTATGTAGTCTCTCAATCACATTGGATTACTTTTTCACCCCAACTTTATTTTTTACTCTCTTCATTACATTAAGTGTTATGTTTGTTTATACCAGCATCTCTAACACACTTCTGCTGGTGCATAGCAGGTTGACTTACTTCATTACCCAGGATGTATAAAAGCAGTACGATGAATAAATGTGCTATAAAGCACTAAAAATAATTTTTTGAAGTATGAACATGGATTAAAACTTCCAGCTGTGGGAAATTATTAAAAACAGCTAGTTAAACATGAATTCAATTATAAATTACAGCAAACTATTGCCTTTACAAACAGGGACCAGTGTCTAAGTTGCACTGGATTTCTAAAGTTGCCAAGCAAAATTCTTCTCTCTAGTCCATGCTGTAGGACTGTATTAGCGGAGCTTCAGTTGACATCAGTATTATAGAGGTGCTGATTGTGATTTTGTAGTGAAGATTGCATTCCATTTTGCACTTAAAGTAGGGGTCCAATCTCTTGGTTTTAGAATGCAGCATGCAATTAAATCCCCAGGGAGAAGCTCAGAAACTTGTTGAACAGATTTGTAATTGCAAGAAATGAACTACATCTAAAAAAGGCCCTGTTCACAAGCAAATGCACATAATCTAAATGAGTCCATGCCATGTCTAAGTTAACCCATTGAGTCATTCATTTATTTGTTGTGTTGCTTAAATGTTATCTCTCCAGTGAGTTCCTGGGACAAGAACATCATTTTCTGTCTTATATATAAGGATGTTTTGAAATGTTATTGTTCAGGGGCATTAGGTGTTGGGGCAACTAGCCCATTTCTGTGTTAGACTTGAGAAAGCATGTTTCTTTCCCTAGCCTTGGTTGATGGCAGGATCTTCATGCAAGGAGTTTGCTGAGCACTGTTAAAAATTCATTGCTGTGGGCTCAGTTTGGGCACTCACATTGGCAGGTAGGGGCCCATGCTGCTAAGGAGCTGAGTCCTGAGAGCAATCAATGTTTTCACTCGAAGGGGCACTACATGTGTATATTTTAGGTGCATAATCAGGTGCCCTCATTTTGGCACCCAAGTCTGTAAATTGGCCTCCCTCTTCATAAGTGGCTGCATTGCATTTCTTTTTCAAGTATGGTTAAAAAAAAACCAAAAAACTAAAGAGCGAGCCAGCACCCCAGCTGCATAACTCTATTGATTTCAGTGCCAGGGTACACTAGCAAAGGATCTGGGCCACTCTTTCTCTTCTAACCAAAAGAGAATAATCCCATGAATAGCCTAAAGTATACTTCAGCCCAGTTACAAGAAACTCTCATCTTTTATTTCTAGCCAGAATAAACTGGGATCCATCTGATCCACAAATCATATCTGAAGGCCTGTACGCAATTGCTGTTGTTTTAAGTTTCTCCAGAATAGCCTACATTCTCCCAGCCAATGAAAGCTTTGGACCTCTACAGATATCACTTGGCAGAACTGTGAAAGACATCTTCAAGTTCATGGTAATATTTATCATGGTGTTTGTGGCCTTCATGATAGGAATGTTCAATCTCTATTCCTACTACCGTGGGGCCAAACAAAACGAAGCATTCACAACGTAAGTATTACTCCTGTTTAAATGTTAAAAATTGCACATCTTTTGTAGAAGGAGAGCTACTTGAACTGAATGAATTAATATACTAAGTGTCATAATGTGTGGTATAAGATTCCCATCTTTTATTAAATTTCTTCCTCTTGTAATGAGTGATAACTTTCTCTGTAAACCTGGTGCCACTAAGATATAATTGAAATCAAGGATAAGATTTTTATCCCAGTTACACTGGGGCATATCTGGAGTGGCTCCATTGAACATAAATTGGACTTACATTGTATGCTTTCTGGGGCAAGGGCCATCTCTTTGTTACAAACGGCATCTAGAACAATGATCCAAGCCTGATCCATGATAGGGGATGGTAGATGCTACTGCAATATAAATAATGATCAATACTCAGCTGAATAAAATAGGTAGGATTCGGCATAAGAGGTGGCATGTTTTTATCAGGTTCAAACCTGACCCCAGGAGAGCTGTGCTGGGAATGGTGCTGGTGTAAGTTAAGGTAGAGGCTTCCTTTGCCATGCCAATGTTAGCTGCTGTTTTTTCTACAGTTACCCTCCTACTCTTCTGCCTATAAATCACTCTCATTTTGCAGACCCAATGAATTCCAAATCAGTGCAAGTTGTGCTGCTTTGTCATGGATACCAATTTACATACACTGCTACTTATTTCATCGCTGGTTTGGCCCAGAGGCTTCTCCATGAGTTGCAGCTGCTTAAACTAACATAGGCTTCATATGCCAGCTGTGCACCAGTTTCACTTTTTTCAAAGGAAATTTCAGCAGAGTGCAAAAGAGAACCATTACCCACAGCTGAGGAAGATGTACTAACATAGCAATTGCCAGATTGGATCAGATTCAAGTTCCATTCAATCCAGTATTCTGTCCCCAGTAGTGGCCAAAATCAGCTGCTTCAGAGGGAGGTGTAAGAACTGCTCTGTAGGTAGATGTGGGATAATCTGATCCTCCTCCGCAAGAGGTCTAATCCTGATGTCAAATAGTTAGAGATTGGCGTAAACCCTGAAATGTGAGGTTTAATATCCCTTCCAAAATTTTTGTTGTTTAATTATGACAGCTCTAGATATTCTTGATCTCCAGATAAAATATCAATCCCATTTTTAATCTTTAATTCTTGGACACAAAAACTTCCTGTGTCAATGAGTTTTATAGTTTAATCAAATATGTGTGAAAACTTATTTCTTTTTATCGGTTTTTAATTTCATTGACCGTCCCCGTGTTCTTGTATTAGGAGATGGGGAGAACAGAAGTTCTCAGTTTACCTTCTCTGGACCATTCATTATTTTATATACTTCTATCATGTCCTTTGTATTAATCTCCCTTCTAAGGCAGATCCTGTGAATGAACGTCTTTCCTCCTGTGCACGGCAACCCCTGGTTCTTTTCTCTTCTCCTCCCTCCTGCCTGCTGGGTATATTCAGGCCTTGATTTACCAGTATAATTAATTAAAGTAGTTGGCTCTATCTTTTATGCCTTAAAATTGAAACTCTGTTATTATGAATCAGTTTCTAATGGGAGTGCTTATTACATTAAGTGTATGATGGATGATATCAGTAAGATCAGACTTCTACAGTTTCATTCAGGAGAAGTTTATACGGTAGGTAAATAGCAGTGACTTGTTTATGAGAACAGTTTTTATAAATCTTTTACAGTAGCATATGGCCATGTTCTGTTTTTAATTTCAGAGTTGAAGAAAGTTTTAAGACATTGTTCTGGGCTATATTTGGACTTTCAGAAGTGAAATCAGTTGTCATCAATTATAGACACAAATTTATTGAGAATATCGGTTATGTCCTTTATGGAGTCTATAATGTTACTATGGTCATTGTTTTATTGAACATGCTAATTGCAATGATCAACAGCTCTTTCCAGGAGATTGAGGTAAAACTTTATTTTATAATTATATTTGGTTATATCTCATTGAGGTTTAGTGTATAAGCAGATACACATTATGACAAACTCTTATTTTCTTCACATAAATATATTTTTGTTACAGAGAAACAACCTGGAGTTATTTTTGGATTAGATAAGCACTATACATTCCTTCCAAATTGTTGGTGGTGAAAATGAAAGTAGCTGAAAGTGATGTAGCTTCAGTGTTTAGAGCAGTGAAAGCTAGACAGGACAATATACTAAAAAAAATATTATAGAACAGTGCTACAGAGGGATGTATTAGCTGATCTTGCAAGTCTTTTCCATCTCTAAATTCAAATTATTATTTGAGTGGTGCCCCTGTTCTTTCTGTTAGAAGGGAATCCTCATTGATATGCATCCAGCCTATAGGCAAATCCAATACATTACTTTAAATTGTCAGCAACTCAGCTTTTTTCCCTACTAAACAAAATCTTCAATGTAATAAGCTGGTAAAAATCCACACAAACTTTTGGGTATTGTGGGAAATAAAGGGCCACATCACTGTATAAGTGTTTAAGAATAACTTCTCACAATAAAATGATTCTCACTCTTTCCTTGTCCCAATTAATATCTAATTAAAGTGGAACAACTTCATTTGGACAGATTGAGAGAGACCAACATCAGAGCATCTCATAGTCCAGTAGCTAGGATACTCAGCTGAGAGTTGGGGACCCTTTTTCCAATCCTTTGCCCCACCAGTCACAGAGGGGAATTGAATCAGGGTCTTCTACATCCTGAGTGAGTACCCTAATGCGGATCTAAAAGTTACAAAGAAGGTAGACCTTCTCCATCCTGGCCATTTGGAATTGGATGTGCTCCAATCAGGCCCTGCAGGCAAGATAGATTTTCTCTGCTTATCTTCTCCTAGTTTGTGCATCACACTGAGGCTTCAGCATTAGAGGGGCATCCAGATGCCTAGAGTGAGGCTTCAGTATGCATGCCCAAAGACAGACATCTAGCCATGTAGGGAACGTTTACAGTGGAAATTTAGTAAGTAAGTTTAGAAACCTACAGGATTAGACCACAATAAAGTGGGTTTTTTTGTGAATCACAGTGGTATCTAAAACTGGATTTTAGACACCTAAGTCCCTTTGTGGATCTGACCCATGGTGTCTCTGTGCCTCAGTTCTCCATCTGTAAAATGGGAATAATAGCACCCCCTCCCATAAATATTTTAAAAATTTGGAGACATTCTAATACTTCAGTAATGGGGGCTATATAAGTACCTAACATAGATACATAGTTTATCTGTTTTAAAGAGTTTCTTCTTCTATTTTTCCCCTTTATTGCATAGAAGTTGAAGAACAATAACTTTGCCAAAGATATAACACAGGTATTTCATGGATGAAGCTTAGTAGGAACGCCATAATAAAGGATCCTGGTAATTGAGTGGGTAAAAGAGAAGAGATTAATTACCAATATTTACACATTATTATGCTCATACCTATGCTTGTAAAAATCAGGCCCTTTCTGGAGTCCACTCTGGCTGCTATGGATGACTCCAGTGGCCCAAACAGCTTGAACGCTGGTTTAACCATTTTTTTAAAGGGAATCCCAATTTGACACAGAGCCAGCATAGCCATCTTGTCTCTCATCATCCAGCTTCAAGTGTGTTTCTGGGAGAAAAGGGGTCTGGCAGAGAGAACCAGGCTGACTCTTTGCTGGTCCCAGGACTGAAGGAATGCAAAGGTGGCTTTGCTGCGTGCTTCACACTTTAGTGACATTGTGACCCATCATTTTGTTAGGACCCCAGTGAACACAGCAATACAATTGTTTTAAGACTGAACTGTAAAAGCCATGATTCCAAGCTTACTTGAAATAATGAGATCTATATCAGATTAAAAATCAAAAATACCCTCTCTGTTGGCAAAAAGAGTTGAGTACGACCTTGGTCAGAGAATAAATTAGAATAAAAATGTATTTAAATTAGAAGATCCCAGCTTTAAGTAAATTTAAGAATAAACTAGCTTTCCCATGTGACTTTGAGTGGATTGTTGACAAAGATGCACAAATGAAGTATTTATGTATTTATTTTGCATACTGGAGTCTGCATAAATCTAATCTAGAATTGATTATCACTGATCTTTAGCAAATTAGCTCAGCAGATTAGTTCTGGAAGGGTCACCACTACAAAGTTGGGAGAATCAGGCATGACTTCTGCAAGAGGTAGATAGATAATCATAACTTACAGGGCTGACCCCACCCCTTCAACAAAAATGACAATAAAAAGAAAATCAAGTTGAAATTTACACTGTCCTGCAGTGAAAATAAATTAAAATAACTGAACACATTTTGTTCTGTAAATACAGTTAAAATACATTGAAAATTCATCTGCATTCTATGGAAACTCATGATCAGGGAAATATATCTCTTTCCTTATGGGTCATATTGAAAGCACTTGGATGACCTTTTGACATTCTACTGTCTCCAGCCATGCCACAAACCAAATGTCAAGAATAAAACAAAAGGAAAGGATAAAGAAAATGGAGCAATTAAATTTTATCCTAAAAGTGCAGATCATGAAATCTTTAAACCAAATCTAGTCTTAAAAATTGACCTGTGTATAAATGATGAAGAAAGGGGCAGATACATGTGCCTTAAAATAACTTAGCCCGGTGCCAGAATCTTTGTGTATGATCATTGGCAATGCTCATCTGCTGCACTCAAGATGAGAATAATATCAAATCCTTGAGTCCTTGCACAAGAAAAACTCACTTTGAATTCAGTGGTGTTTCTACTGGTACTAGTACTAAGTGGAACTGTAGAGTTTGACTTATATTATTGTTGTCTAATTGTGTTTTGTTTTTACTGTTACTCCTTTACAGTAACAATGTATGCCATTCAGAAGTGAACAAAAAAGTGTATTTCACAACTGACTTTCCTATAGTGTTTTTTATATTTAGAATATGTCACTACTAAGTATTGACACTATACTGTGGTAAATGTTTAATTTTTAATGACACCCCTTATGTAACACTTTTTATTCAGAGATCCCATAGCATTTTAGAGATATTCACTTAGTCTCAAACCACATGCCTGCAAAATATAGTTAAGAAATACAGAGCAGCCACTTCACTGACCACTGAAATGTGCTCATCTCTGGGACAGAACTCAGCATCTGTTTATAGGACAGAAAGTAAGAGAGGATGCTGCATCCAACTGAAAATGCGAGAGAAATTTAGATTTAATTTAAATTAAGCAGAAAAATGTAGTTAATCTTAGAAAAAGTGCCATGGAATATTTAATTCCTACAAATGGTCAGTCTTATGTCTTATGCTCTATTTTAAGCACGTGCTTAAATCCATCCCTGTTGAACGAAGCATTTATGCATTTATGCATGTGTTCAAAAATTGACATCAAGCTTAAAGTTAAGCATATGCTTATGAGGCCTTTACTTTTCTCCAGTCTAATTTTGAAAAGTGTCAACAGATAGGGCCTCCCTTGAGACACTTTTTACAAACTAATGAGGGAGCTAATAGTCAAACTAAATTTACCTTTTCCTAGGTCTATTCCTTTGCTTTTCTCAGATTAACAAACAATTTGCATAATTAATATTTCATTTCTTCATTGGTAAAAATCTGCTTGGCATTCATGTCAGCGATTCTTGTTCAAAACACAAATGTCATTGGATAAGGTAATTTTAATAATGAAGATATTATTAGCATTGTTTTGATAGTCATATTTCTGTCTTACAGGATGATGCTGATGTGGAATGGAAGTTTGCTAGGGCTAAACTCTGGTTTTCCTACTTTGAAGAGGGGAGAACTCTTCCTGTACCCTTCAACCTAGTGCCAACTCCAAAATCTTTGCTTTATCTCTTACTCAGAATAAAAAAATGGATCTCTAAAGTATTCCCATGTCATAAGAAAGGTTTTCAGGAAGATGCAGAGATGAATAAGGTAACTTTCCAATACGATATATCATATAAAATTTTTAAATGTTAATAATAATTTTACCCTTTCTTTGCTGTCAACTTGAGTAGGAGCAGTGGGTGCCTAACATCTTTAAAAACAGACCACCTTGGGTCCAATTTTACACCACTGAAATGAATGAAAATTTTGCTACTGGCTTCAGGAGGAGCAGTATCAAGCTCTTCTTTAGGTGCCTTAATATGGATCATTGTCTATTTCTAGGCACTAAGGGCTAGATCCATAAAGGAATTTAGGTGCCTAACTATTGCTTTAGAAACCTTAGTCCAAAATTTAGGTCCTCAGCTTCTGCTTAACCCTGTAGGTGCCTAAAGTCACTGAGCAGCTACACATCTGCCGATAAAGTCTCTTAAATACCTAACTTTCTAGCAGTGGGCATGCGCAAAGCCAACTAACTCTTGCTTGTTACCATGTGCACACCTAAGCCCTGATATTACAAATACTTAAATAGTCATTGGGCCAGAGTGAGAGTGTGAGAATTTCTCTATAGCTTGGTGGTTAGGGGATTCACTTAGGAAGTGAGAGACTGAGTGTCCAGTCTCTGCTCCAGTGACTGTTTAATTACTTCATACAAAGTGGAACAGCTTGATCAAGGTAGCCCTACCCTAGACCACCCCATAGCCTAGAGTTCAGGGTGTTCACCCTCAAGGAAAGAGACATTGGTTCAAGTTCCTTCTTCCCATGAGGCAGAGGATATTTTAACCTGGTTCTCCCACATCCTGGATGAGTGCTCCGACCACTAAGGGATAAGAGTAGGCTCCTTCTCCTCAGTTTTCTGTGAGAAAGGGCTGTGAATCCTGAGCAGACATAGACGCTTCTCTCTGACTCAGATTTAGGCACCCAAGTCCCTTTTGAGTGGCAGAGTTTAGACTCCACCCATCTCCTCAACATTTCTTACTGATTCGCTTAGTCAGCTCCCGACTCACAATGATGGCTTCTGTGTGCCCCTTTATTAGGTACTTTACTCTCTCCATGCGTTGAATAGAGAGCCTGGCTGCCTGACTCTGGGCTGTGGATTCCGCTGAGTGGCATGGCCTCTCAGATTATGCCTTGCAACACTGTCGGTCTCATTCTAAGTCTGTACCTCCTCCCCTATTGTTTTATGTGGCTTTCTTGTATCTGAGAAGTCTTCTGTTCTCTGATGCGTTTAGATGATAGGACACTACGGTGCAGCAGAACTGGTCTGCTGCTTTATCTAACAGAATTATTCAGTGTTTATACTCAGTATGTTAATTCTTTACCTTGCCAGTATCTCAGTGTAAGCTAAACACCCATTGCTTTATGGAAACAAATCATATAACACACTATGTTAGGCTGTATTGGAAGTGTGAAGACTGGTGTTATGACATTATTGCAACTCAAGAGGAATGGGGGGAGGAGGGGATAGAACAGCTTCCCAAAGCAAATGACCAGAAAGCAGATTATCGGTGCTGCTTAATGAGTAGGAAAGTGAGTTTATTGTGACTTTTTAAGGAAAAGTCACAAGGTAGTCAAGGTGGCAGAAGCAAATGTCAGAGAAGTTTGTTTTTTTAAAGTTTACCATTGTTACAACCATCACTGGAATTGGCAGTCATGTGACAGGGTTAATAACTTTTGCAGGCTTGACCAAGTTCATGTGACTGGGACTAGGAAATAAGGTTTGTGTGTCAGCATGTTATTAGATAAATGACAAGCAATTTTCCTGGAACAAATTTCAACCAGTTTGCCCTGCTGTGAGCAGACAGTAGAGGACAGCACTTCAGTAGCAAAAAGAAGAGCCTAGCAGAGGCGTGGGGGCAGAGAGAGCTGTTCCACCTGGGGAAAAGCTTTGCTTTTGTCTCTGCTCTGTGATTTCGATTGACCCCCTTTCATATAGCATTATGCATTGTATCTCTTCTCCTGCCTGTGTAATCCCTCCTCTTCCCTCCATGTGCATTCTACTCCCCTGCTTTTTTGTCTCCTTTCTCCTCTACCCTCTTATTAAAAGATGAGATTTTCCATTAAACAGTAATGAGGAACAACTGATCATAATCCTAGGACAAAAGGAAAGGAACTACAGGAGCGGCATTGGGCTATGTTGTGACCTGCTTCTCAACAAATACACAATAGGTTCAAAAATGATCATGGATCCTATAAGCAATATTGCCACTGAAATCAGCTTGACACAGTTTGCCTCTTAACTGATTTTAGATGTGTCCTGTGAATGTCTGGTAATGATCATTACTGAGATTTCATATCATGTTACTTGAGAAATTAAACTAAATGCATATATAATACCCACGATAAGATGCTTCATTTTGCTTGTGCATGGTTTCTAATGACCTCAGCATTTGCAAACCTCTTGTCAAGTTACTAGGTGCAAACTGATTTTACAGCTTCCTTCAGTGAGAAGGGTGTCACTAAAATGCACTGACTTGCAGGAGGTACATGTGCTGCTCAAAATGGGCTGATGGCAAGAAACAAAAAAACCAAAGATTTTTGTTTTCAACTTCAGGTACGATTTTCAAGAGCATATAAGGGACTTGGAAGCACCAGTCCCAATTGCTTTCAATGACTTCTAAGTCACTTCTTCCATATCTCATCCTTGTACCCTATCTGTATTGGCCAGGGAAACTGAGTTTGGACCTTAAACTAAAACCATAATCAAACAGGTGTTTCTGGAAAGATGCTAACTATCATCATATCCTTGGACATTGTGGACAGAACCCTAGAACCCCAGTTCTGTTTGCGTAGCTTAAAATAGCTGTCTGTCAAAGATTCTATGTGGAATGTAACCCGCATTTGGAAGGGTTATTTCCAGCTTTGACCTAGCTCTTAAATTTCAAATATTAATAATGTTTTCCACCTTCTGCAGAGTGATTCTAGAATATCAAATGCTAAATAAGTGTACTTTCTCTCCTGTTAACACAGGTATAAACATTTGATTCTCAATAAAAAAATAAATAAAATCTCTGAGCTCACATCCCCTGGCTATTTAGGGTTTCTACCTCAGACTCTGAAACTGCTAGCCAATCACAGATTTGCTTTTGGACGTTCCTGTGGTCTGGAGTTGGCCTTGCCTGCTTCCATCACATGGCACCCCTGCCTACTTCTTAAAAAAACAACTTTTGTTTCCAAAGGCGTTGTTTAGAATGACCGCTATTGGTACATTATTTATCATCTTCCCTTTCTAGCCTTTATAATAAATCATCTCCTCCCCCATCTAGACCTGGTATGGATGATTCATTATCATTGTTTTCATTTCATCCCCAGAAAGGTATCTGCAGTCTGCTTGTTAATAAGCTTTGTAATTTGGAATAAGACCATGGGACGGGTCCTGACCTTGCAAACTGTTAACCAGTTGAGCTGTCCTTACTCACAGGAGTAGTTTCAGTGGGCTGACTGAACTGTGTATGGATGTGCAAGATCAGACACAAAACTCCATATTTTTTCTACAAATAGATCCTTTCTGCTCTTGTTACAGCAGGAGTAGCAGCACTATGGCAGTAAAAAGGAAGGCTGCACAGAGAAAATGTGGAAATTCTTTAGTGCCAACCCTCCTCATATTGCTAAAGACCAGAGACAAAGCCAGACCTTTGATGTTTATATGGGAAGTAGCTTAAGTGGAACTCACAAAGTAGTACACCAGAAACAAGTTTTTTGAAACCCGCCTAACATTTAGAAATAAAGGCATGACACATGTTCTCTTCCAGGGTATTCCTTCCTTTCCACTGAGTCAATGGCTCAGGAACAATGCCCCTAAAGGCTGTAATCCAGGACCACAGTTCAGTGTGATCCATTCCCCACATTTCTCCTAATTCTTGATGCCACTTGACTGGAGCAGCGTGACCCTTGCATCTCCTGGAGAGAGAAGATCAACATCTCCTCCGAATACTGCCAAAGGATTTTCCTGTGTGCAGCCTGCCTCAGCCTTTTGGTCCAAGGCTCCCGTGGCTTTCTTCCCTTTCAGGCTGGATCTGGGGTGACATTTTACAAGTGAAGAACCAAAAAATAGAGAGAAGTAGATTTAAAAAAAAATTACATCAATTGCTTTGAATTTTAGAATCAAATTTCCTTATGAAGCATAAAATTCTGCTTCTCCACAAACTGGGCTTGAAGGCCATGAAATCTATTCATTTTCCTGACCAAGAGAATGATGACAACATGTGTCCTGAGTGAGCTGTCATCTTTGAATATGACCTTTCAGAAAAGAAATAAGGAGCAACTTATAGATGTATTCTTAATAGAAAATAAATTCCGATTTTGTTATATCATATTAGCATGCTTTTGCTGACTCTAACAGTGCAAAATATAATTTTGTAATTTTTTTATTCTGCTATTAAATACAATGGTGAAAAGTGCCCTCTGATTCTGATGGCCAAATTGAGCAACTTGGTCATGCTTTTGAGATGTGCTGCAATTCCAAACTCCAGGGAAGTGCATAGGAATTGCTGATGCTCACCACTTCTGAAAATCAAGTTCAAGTTGTCTGAAGTTGGACAGCAAGAAACTGGCACTGAAAATCAGCAGACTCTCTTTTGAAAATGTGTCTATATGACACTAATGAAATACAATACAACAATATGCAAGATTTCCTTTAAAAAAAGTCTTGATTGATTTTTAAATGATACAAAACAATGATCTATAACAATATGGACACGCGATACTAAGGGTATGTCTATACAGCCAAGAAAAACCCACGGCTGGCCCATGCCAGCTGACTCAGACGTGCAGGGCTCTAGCTGTTGTGCTGTTTCATTTGCTATACAGACTTCCGGGCTAAGGGTGGAGCCCAGGTTCTAGGACCTTGCAAGGTAGAAGGGTCCCAGAGCTCAGGCTCCAGCCTGGCCCCGGCAATCCACACAGCAATAAAACAGCCCCACAGCCCAAGCCCTGTGAGCCTGAGTCGACTGGCATGGGACTGCTGCAGGCATAACCTAAGTAACCAAAGTTCTGGACCACGCCACCTCTTTTACGCAACAATCCCGTAGTGATCACCTGTCACTTACCCATCCGTTTATCGTTAGATAAGAGACACTGTATGGCTTACATTGCCACATAAGTATGTATGGCTGATAGTTGTAGGCCCTGATTCAGCAAAACACTTAAGCATGTTTTTAAAGTTAAGCACATCTCTAAGTTCCTTTGCTGAACTGAGGTGTAGTCATTTTGTCAGGCTTGATGGGGATCCTTTGCATTTTCTCTAAATATGAATGCGCTGGCTGTGATTACACAGTCGATAAATCTTAGTGTTTAGGTTTGTTATTTCTCTGGCAAACTTAATTTACTTTTTGAATAATTTTCAGGAGAGAAAATGCTGCAGCCATGAAGCTCAAAGAGAGAGCTTCCAAACCTGTTATGAGAGTGAAATGCAGTTGTAATCCTGACATTCCCTGCCACCAAGTGGTTTCACACAGTTATGCAATAAATTTTATATCCCACCTGTATTGCTGTTACAGGTTGATTTAACAAAGTTACACACTTTTATATATCACTTGATTTACCTGTCTAAATTAAATGCATTTCACGTTTTCTGTGTTCTTTCAATTTTGGGCTCAGTTAATAAAAAGTCTGTTGCAGATTGTATCAATTTTTACATCTGTTGACAAAAAGGAAGATGTAGTAAAGTGTTAATGATAAGATAAAGGTTGTGCAGTATGCCATTCATTTCTGCTTTTCTTAATTAGGTGTTATGAACATTGTATAGGCCCTAGGCACTGACTCCGTGAGTGCTCCAGGGCTGAAGCACCTACTGAAAAAAATAGGGGGTGCTCAGCACCTGCAGAGCCAGATTAATCTTTTGTGGGCCCTGACACACAGACAATGACCCCGCCTCCCACTCCACCCATGCTGCACCCCGAGGCCCCACCCTACTCTGTCTCTTCCCACTGAGGCCCCACTCCCACTCTGCCCCCAAGGCCCTGCCCCAACTCAGCCTCTTCCCCCCGAAGCTATGCCTGCTGCTTGCCTGGGGCAGAGAGAGGCACCCACCAGCAAAAACCAAAAGTCAGCACCTGTGGCACAGCAGTCTACAATGAAGTCCTTATGGCAAAAAATGTCGACCCATGTACAGGAGAGCCATTACATTTCAGTGGTTGTCAAACAAATTTATTTTGTGGCTACAAGTACCTAAGCTTGCGGATGCTGGAGGCAATCTCCAACCCCCTTTTTGACTTCAGTGGGAACAGAATTGTACTTCTATCTTGTTCGTGTTTCAAAATAGGGTACAGGAAGCAATTTTCAGAAACAGGTTCTAATACAGCTTCAGAGATACTGCATAGTTGAAGATGACTTTATTTTCTAATTTAGAATTGTCTTTAAAAGCCCTTCAAGTATTGCCATAATAATACATTATGTTTATAATTACAAACAATGACAAGAGATACCAAGAAAAAGCAATCAATACCTTGTTGTAGTTAAAAAAAAAATTATTTTATTTCCCAACTAAATAGACCTTCAAGGGCTATTACAAACAGATGCAGATGCATAATATGAATCATATAAAACCTGTGAGGTAGAAAGAAGTGGATCCAATTTCTCTGCTCTGGTCTACTTATTTGCTAAACTTTAGCTTTCTTCATTATCACGAGTAGAACTGGGTAGGAAACAGTTTTCCTTCCCATCCTGTGATTTTTCAAGATTTTGAAATCTTTCCCATTACATATTGGGATACACCTGAGACCTTTCAAATTATTTTCAATACATGAAGGAAGTGAAGGCACTCAATTTAGAATTGAGGTATGCCATTGGTTATGTCGCTCAGCAGGGACCTAGGTACCAGTCCCTGCTCCAATGAATATTTAATTATTTATTACAAAGTGGAACAGCTCCACCAACATAGGTTGAAAAAGAGATAAACCTACCTGAGAACAGCTAATGGCCTGGTAGTTAGGGCAATCATGTACAACATAGGAAGACCTAAGTTCAAGTTACTGCTCTATCTGACTTTTCTCAGTGGTTTTGAATAGAAATTCCATCCTGAACCCAAGTAATCTTCCCAATGAAAGTTTGATCAAAACCAATACGTACCCAGGAGCGGTTTTGGTTCTGCTAAAAAGTCATTTAATTAAAAACTTCCCAATCAGCCAAAATTGTGAGTTGTTGAGAATAGAATTTCACTTGTCACCAACATTAGCATATGTACAACAAGGAAGAGTGGAATTGAACTATGAAATTCACCATGATGGGTACTTCACAGTCATTGAAACTAAGAACAAAAAACAGTTATTTTGTCATCCCATTTAGCCAGCCAGCTCATTTTCAAGGGTTTTGTCTAGTCCAGGATCTCACCACTTCACTAGAAAAATTATTGCATAGATTAAATGAGATTACCATTTGAACTTTTCCCTCGTGTTCACCCTAAACTTTGAGCACAATGTTATCCAATTATGTCTACTATTTCTTCTTTAAACTATAATAACTTTAAATTTATATCAATGCTTCCTTCTTTTAGGCCTCCAACAGGTATTCGTGTTATATCACCCAATAGTCCTATTTTAACCAGACCGTGAAATGGCTTACACAAAAAATGTTGCTGGTAGAATGCACCTGTTTAAAAAAAACTCTCACAGATAAACATAAGCAAAGTTAGACTACAAAATATTTTGATGCATAAAGACGTACAGGAAAATTCTGCTTTATTTACTCCAGGGTAAATCCAGAGTAACTACATTATTTTAGTGGCATTATTTTGGATTTACCATGGATTTGAAAGTAAAGTTTGCTTTTGATTTCTAGAAAACAAGCCATATTAGAAAATCTAAGACAGAAGGCTAACTTCTAATTAGGAAGTTCTGAAGGGAATCGGTAAAACTGAGCATTTTAAGTGTTGTCCTCATTACAGATTAAGGGTTTGATTCTGATCTCACTTGCACAAGTTTTATGCTGACTTCTCAGGTTTTACTCCTGATTTACATTCTTATAAGTGAAATCAAAATCTAGCCCTAATAAAGCCCTCTGCTCGGACTTCATATTCTAATATCAGACACAAGCTGAAAACTTACTGCACACTAGTCCTTAGTTCTTCTTACAATTCAGGCATAGCTTATTTCCTGTTATATCTCAATGTACTGCCTATCAGGTTTCAAGGCTTACCAATTCATTTATAGCTAAGCATTCAGCTCATTAAAGCACAATAATGCCTGGTACCAAAATCCCCACTAAAAATACAACATGTTTAATACACAATAGCATCTAAGATACTGTGGCTGTGTTCCTATATTTTGAAGAGGAAATATTTTTTGTATGTCAGGTACAACTGTAAAATATTTTGACTTTGTAATGCCACCCTCTTTAGGTCCTCATCCAGGTGAATCATAGTTTATATTTCAGATTCCTTATTTCTTGCATTACTCTTCAGATAGCTGGTTGATTTGTCTCAATCAATAGTAATGCATGCTTTGTTTTCTTCTGACAGTTCCCAAATCATCCTTATTACAATCCAATCATTCAGCTACACTACTGAATTCCTCATTTCATAACAAAATTGTATTTTGTTCCTTCTCAAAGACATTAACCAATAATGCATGCTAGATAACTGAAGCCTTGGATTATCTGACAGTAATTTGTACTCCAGTTTTGAATAATGTCCATTCACTCCAGGGTTTAACAAAAATGCAGTTCAGAAATATACTGTCAAATCAGAACTACCATGGGCTTCTGACTTGCATTGCTTAATCATCTTACACTGAGACATTGGTGAAAGTGAGGGGAGGAACATGTTCCCAGTGTAACCCAAGGGAACCTAATTTTTCACTCTCTTACACCTGGTGTAACCTTCACACCTGTACAAAGTGGCTGCAAAGCAGAAGCTAGTGTCATATAAGGCCTGACATCAGTGCAGTTACACAAATGTAAAACTGTGGTATTTAAGAGGAGAATCAGGCTCTTGAACTCCATTACATACCTAACCTGAATGAGGGTGTACAGTTTCCCAGAGCTTAAGAGAATCTATTCTCAATTCTCCTTGGTGTTCCTTTTTGTTGAGGTTGAGTGTCTTTTGGGGGGCTTTGCTCGTTTGGTTTGTTACCTACTCACTGGAACCTTGGTTCAGAAAAACACTTTGACCATATTCACTAAGGGACTTTGGTGCCTAAACTCCAGATTTTAGGTGCTACTACGGTCCATCAGACCCTTGCTTATCTGCTGCCTAGCCCAGTAGGCCGTTAAACTCACTTGGTGCCAAAATTTCTGCTGTAAAAGTCCCCTAGCCACCTATGTTTCTGCTGTTGGGCATGGCTCTGGGTGCCTATCTTACACCTAAGGCCAAGCGTGATCCTTGAACCAGGTAAATGTAACTGTTGCCCTGCCTACCTTGTCTGTGGGGCCCAATCTGGCAGATGTGCACTGAGAATGCTTAACTCCATACAAAACAGCCAGGCTCCTTTATAACCTTTAGCCCAGTGGTTAGTGTACTTGTCATGGTATAATCCCCACTCTGAACCTTAGCGTCCAAAAGATGGGGTACCAGCATGAATTCCTCTAAGCTTAATTACCAGCTTAGAACCTGTAGCGCTGCCACCAACCAGGAATTCCAGTGCCTGGTACACTCAGGTCCCCCCAAAACCTTGCCCTGGGACCCCCAAGACCCAGACCCTCTGGGTCTTAACACAAGGAAAGTAAACCCTTTCCCTCACCGTTGCCTCTCCCAGGTTTCCCCTCCCTGGGTTACCCTGGAAGATTACTGTGATTCAAACTCCTTGAATCTTAAAACAGAGAGGAAAATTCACCTTCCCCCCTCCTTCGCTCTCCCCCTCCCAGACTCTCCCTGAGAGAGAAAGCAATCCTAACACAGAGAGAAAATTAACCTCTCTCTCTCTCCCTCTTCCCTCCTTTCTCCCCACCAATTCCCTGGTGGATCCAGACCCAGTCCCCTGGGGTCTCACCAGAATAAAAAAACAATCAGGTTCTTAAACAAGAAAAGCTTTTAATTAAAGAAAGCAAAAGCAGTAAAAATTGTCTTTGTAAATTTAAAATGGAATAGGTACAGGATCTTTCAGTTATAGACACTGGGAATACCCTCCCAGCCTAAGTATACAAGTACAAATTAAAATCCTTTCAGCAAAATACAAATTTGAACTCCTTCCAGCCAAATACACATTTGCAAATAAAGAAAACAAACATAAGCCTAACTCGTTTTATCTACCTAGTACTCACTATTCTGAACTTATAAGAGCCTATATCGGAGAGATTGGAGAGAAACCTGGTTGCATGTCTGGTCTCTCTGAGCCCCCAGAGTGAACAACAACCAAAATCTAACAGCACATACAAAAACTTCCCTCCCTCAAGATTTGAAAGTATCCTGTCCCCTGATTAGTCCTCTGGTCAGGTAACAGCCTGGCTCACTGAACTTGTTAACCCTTTACAGGCAAAAGAGAGATGAAGTACTTCTGTTCTATTAACTCTTACTTATCTATTTATGACAGTACTCACCTGGAATAAGGAAGCCCTAGTTCAATTTCCCTCCTCCCCCATCTGATGAGCAGACAGGATTTGAACAGGGTTTCCTTACCTCCCAGTTGAGTGCCCTAATCATTCTCACTCTTTCATGGACTGAATTACTTTTAATTACTTTAATACAAAGTGGAACAACTTCAAGAAGAGAGATCAAGAGAGCCCCTCATCAGAATATCCCAGAGTCCAGTGGTTAAGACACAGTGGGGACTTAAAGTGGGGTCTCCCACATAGTGGGTGAATACCCTAACCACTGGTTTAAAGGGAGGTCCTCCTCCTTCTCTCCCACCTTTTCCCAGGGATTTTGTGTAGGGTTAGCCAGGTGTGTAAGGAGAGAGGTTCCAAGCTGTGGTTCCCAAGCAGAAATAAGCACCTAACTCCAAATCAAACATCAGGAATGGTAACATACAAAAGCCAGTAGGAGAACACTTCAATCTCCCTGGACACTCAATAACAGATTTAAAAGTAGCCATTCTTCTACAAAAAAAAAATTCAAAAACAGACTTGAAAGAGAAACTGCAGAGCTACAATTCATTTGCAAACTTAGCACCATGAATGTGGGCTTGAATAGGGAATGGGAGTGGCTGCCTACTACAAAAACAATTTTCCCTCTTTTGGTATTGACACCTCCTTATCAATTATTGGGAGTGGACCACATCCACCCTGACTGAATTGGCCTTGTCAACACTGGTTCTCCACTTTTAGGGTAACTCCCTTTTTTCATGTGAAAGTAAAGCCAGAAGAGGGTTTTTTTACCCATGAAAGGTTATGCCCAAATAAATCTGTTAGTCTTTAAGGTGCCACCGGATTCCTCGTTGTTTTTACATTCAGTTGAAGCATGCACTTAAGTGCTTTTCTAAATAGAGTCATTTTCCTGAAGTGGGGAATGGAAGAGTTAAAGTGAACTAGTGTGGTGAAATGCTCTCTCCATTAAACATAATGGGAGTGTTGTCATTGTCATCAGTAGAGCCAGGATTTCACTCCTGAAATTTAACCCTTATCCCTACCATTAAGTCTAAAAGTTAATGTTCTGCTGCAAAATGCTCGTACATAAGAAAGTATTACCAAATAGTCCTTACATTTATTGCTGATACTGATCAAATGTTTTTATTTCAGCTTGGACAAAGTAAGCAATCAAGTATAAGAAGTGCAGATGATCTCCATTTAGATAGTTTAAGTAATCCTCCACGACAGTACCAGGTAAAAGGCAGTTTAATACAACTTGCATTGAAAAAGGAGTAAGTGTCATCAGATTAAAGATTTGAAGACAAATTATGGTATTAGTTATAGTGTGAATCCAAAGTAAATGTACTGGACATAAATCCAGAATAATTGCATTAGCTGTGTGATTATGGTAGAATGCTTCCTAATGCTAAATTTCCGAGTGGAATATTGTAAAAGGTTAAAATGAAGAACACTTTTAGTCAAAGGGAAAAACTGACATCTCAAGTATCAGAGGGGTAGCTGCATTAGTCTGGATCTGTAAAAGCGGCGAAGAGTTCTGTGGCACCTTATAGACTAACAAATGTATTGGAGCATGAGGTTTCTTGGGTGAATACCCACTTCGTCAAATGTATGTGGCAGCCACTACATGCATCCGATGAAGTGGGTATTCACCCACGAAACCTCATGCTCCAATACGTCTCTATACGGTGCCACAGAACTCTTTGCCACTGACATCTCAGTTACACAGTGCAAAGCAGAAGCAACTCTTCTTTTTGGAAAAAATTCCAGTTCAAAAGCTAATGCAAATTACCTTTCTGTATTATATTTCCTCTTTCTTATCCCTCAAGAATTACAAATCACGGTAAGCTTGGTTTCTGCAGTTCCGTATTATTATGGTACATTGTATGTATTCTTTGCTTCTCATGGGGCCCCAGTCTGCCTTTGAGAGAGCACAGTGGGGAGGGAGCAGATAAGGAGTCTTAGCCAGAAGCTCCAGAAATCATGTAAGCTCCGTAAATCATTGCAGCTCCTGCACGTGGAGAAGCACAGAGACAACTTCCTTCATATAGTGCCGCAAAGGGGTGGGAAAGGAACAAATAGAACTGGCTGGCCATGGGAGCAGAGGTCTGTCTACTCTGCACACTTCTTTTGGCAACGTTTTGAGTACATACCTGCATAGCCCCCTAACACAGGTATAAATAGCAGTGTAGTTGGTGGGGCCTGCCTTAGCTGAGTAAAGACATTTCTGAAAGGTGTGGGTATATATGCAAGTATGTTCTCTACTCATGCAAGCTGTGCCTCTCTGTCTATACTGCTAGTTTAGAAGTGTAGTATCCCGCTGCTTCCTGCTGAGGGAGTCTTTTCCTGTGGCTAGGAAAGGCTCCAGCAATGGGGAAAGGGGCTGGCAGTGGGGAGGCAGCAGGGAACAGATTGGGCATGTCCCTGCTATGGTACCTTTCCATGAGGTGGGGAAAGGCTCCAGCAGAGAGGAAAGACTTCGGCAGGAAGGAAAGCTTCAGCCTTTCTCAGCTGCCTTCCCCCTGCCAGAGCCTTTCACTGACGTGTGTAACTCTACATAGCTAAACACCAGTCCACTCGGAGTGGACACAGCTTACTTTTCACTGTAGCATGCAGCTACACATTCCACTACACGATGACACCAGTGGTGTGTGACGTAGACGTAGCCTAGGCAGAGCTACATCCCACAAAAGGGTCTAGTAGCAAGTATGAAGATTGACTACTCAGGATCTCTTTCATCTCCGAGACAGGAAGTCTGCTGCTGCTCTCCTTGGAGCTGTGTGGTACCACCCCGACTGTATGTTGTATCTAATGATACAATCTAGCCCAGAATGTCTTGGCTTTTGGCATGGCCAATCAAGTTATGATGGGCTGATAGCTATTATGATTAAGAAGTTACTCCATTAGGCTGCTTGGCTTTGTATTTGTAAATTTTTTGGAATATTAAAATATATCATAGTGTCATTTACACTGCAAAAGTGATTATGTAATGATGCCGCTGATCCACTGAGCTAAAACACCAGGTGGGTTGAGGCAACAGCAGATTCATAAACCAGTGTACATGGTCTAGCTACTAGAGCTAGACAAAAGTCATACTGGATTAGCATGGGGAACAGTTACACCATGTTAAATGTTAGAACCCAGGGCTTCAGGGAATTTTCTCAATCTTGAGTTTAGAAGCATAAATAATTTAGTGTAATTTAAAATTATACTGAAACAATACATTTATTGATGCCAACTCTGCCCACATATCTACACCAGCAACACCATCACAGGACCTAGCCAGATCAGCCATACCATCACTGGTTCATTCGCCTGCGCATCCACTAGTGTAATATACGCCATCATATGCCAGCAACGCCCCTCTGCTATGTACATTGGCCAAAGTAGACAGTCTTTACGGAAAAGGATAAATGGACACAAATCAGATATTAGGAATGGCAATATACAAAAACCTGTAGGAGAACACTTCAATCTCCCTGGCCACACAATAGCAGATCTTAAGGTGGCCATCCTGCAGCAAAAAAACTTCAGGACCAGACTTCAAAGAGAAACTGCTGAGCTTCAGTTCATCTGCAAATTTGACACCATCAGCTCAGGATTAAACAAAGACTGTGAATGGCTTGCCAACTCCAAAACCAGTTTCTCCTCCCTTGGTTTTCACACCTCAGCTGCTAGAAGAGGGCCTCATCCTACCTGATTGAACTAACCTCGTTATCTTTAGCATGCCTCTTGCTTGCATATATATACCTGCCCCTGGAAATTTCCACTACATGCATCTGATGAAGTGGGTATTCACCCACGAAAGCTCATGCACCATATAAGGTGCCACAGGACTCTTTGCTGCTTTTAATAATTAGTGCTGATTAAGGGTCAGGTCCTCATCTGGTGTAAATCAGCCCCATAGAGTCTGGTTTTGCCGCAACATTTTTTAATTGCAAATAACATTTTATAATTAGTAAGATATGTCCACTTTTGTCATCTTGCATATATACATACACTGGAAAATTAATTTCCAAATCAACAGTCTAAATGAAGGCAGAGACTGTCATGTTTCTTTTATACATAACAGGCCTTTAATCCTGGCAAATGCCATGGACTGGAGGAGTTAAATGCAACACTAGATATATAGCAGCAAAATGTTGACTGAGCATGTGCCTTGGAATTTCAGAATCAATGCAAGCAAATCCAGCTTTGAAAATTCTAACTCTTTTCTCTTTCCTCACCCTAGAAGATAATGAAGCGTCTCATTAAAAGATATGTACTGAAAGCTCAGACAGACAAGGAGAGTGATGAAGTCAATGAAGGTGAGTGTAGCATATTGATCACAGTTTCAAATCATGAATCAAAAGAAGCAACTCAAAAAAGATTGTTAACTTGTTGGAAGAGTATTTCCCAAACTTTTTGGGACAATCACATCTCAAAGTCCTTGGATATATGGCAAAACAAAAATATATCAGAACTAATAGTAAATTATTACCTAATAAAAAAGTATAACGTTAATGTTAGAGACTGAAGTTAAGAAAAAGATATGTTTCTTGGATCTCTGCTTCCCACGCCAGAGATTGGCTTCCTGGCTATAACATAGACATGGTAATATCTTTTATTGGACCAACTTCTTTTGGTAAAAGGGACATGCTTGTGAGCTTCTCAGAGCTCTCCCTCATGTCTAGAGAAGGTAACTAGAATCTGTAAGCTTACTACAGGGTGGGACAGATTAAGTATAAGGGGTTCACATATGTTGTAGGAGACTACTTAAAATGAAGTGGACAATTGAAGGTTAGAAGGTAGGAGGATGAGTTACAAATTCTTGTAATGAGCTGTAAAACTTGTGTCTCTGTTACATCCATGGATTTTGATATCCAACAGAGTTATGAATTTAAGTTTCCAGGCTTGTCTTTTGAAGGTGTTGTGTAAATTTCCTTTGAGATGAGGATTGAGAAGTCAGCTATTGAGTGATTGTTATGTGAATAGTGTTCAACCATGGGTAACGGTATTTTTGTCTTTTATCATTTTTTTCTGAGTTAGTTCATTTGAGAGCATAGTGATTGTCTTATTTTACTCACATAGTTGTTTTGGGGGCATTTGATGCACTGAATGAGCTAAATGACATGTTGTGATGGGCATGTGTTGGGCCCATGGATCTTGAAAGTTGTGTTGTGGGCATTATTGATCATCATAGCAGTGGTTGTATATCTGCAGGTTTGGCATCTGTTGTTCTGGCAGGATCTGGTGCCATTTCAAGTTGTGTATCCTGGTATGTGGGGAGTTTGCTTCTGATGATGAGCTTGGCAAATTTGGGGGGTTGTTTGAAGGCCAGAAGAGGGGGTTCATGAAAGATTTCTTTCAAGGCTGGGTCTCAATAAAATATGGGTTGTAATTGTATTATGATACCCCTTTCGGATCTAGTGTGGGATGACAAGTCGGGGTGACAACTTGGGGTGTGTTGTCAGTGTTTTGGGGGGAGTTGTATTCAAGCAGCTTGTTCTGGGGTATTTGAGTGGCCAGTTCCATTACATGATCTGCTTCTCTTGTGGAGTGTCCTTATTTAGTGAAGGTAGTTTTAAATGTGATTAAGTGTTAACCCAGACTTTCTCTTCTGAGCAAATTCTGTGGTATCTGAATGCCTGACCATAGGTAACAGATTTCTTGGTGTGTCTATAGTGGTTGCTGGATCTGGGGGTAAGTGTGTTGCACCATGGGTTTTTTGTACATAGTCATTTGTAGGGTTCCATTGTTGAATCTGTTTGTGATGTCTAGCATGTTGATGCTGGCATGGGAGTGTTCCAGAATATTCAATGGATGGGTGGTGAAGTTGTGGTGGAAACCTATAAGGGAGTTTAGGTCACCTGTCCAGAAGATGAAAATATTATCAATTTATCTCTGGTATATCACTGGTTTTGTGGTGCATATTTTCCAGAAGTTCTCCATCAAGGTGGTCCATGAAGAAGCTGGTGTATTGGGGCACCATCCTAGTACCTAGCACAGTTTTTAAAAGTATTTGTTTTTAAATGTAAAGTTGTCGTCGGTGATGATGAAATGGATGGGTCTGATGATGGGTTTGGGTGGATTTCTGAGCATTGTTCATTATCTTGTAGGTATTTGAGGCAGGCGGCAATGCCTTCATAGTGAGGGATATTGGTGTATAGGGAGGTGACATCCATGGTAGCAAAGACGGTGTTCTGACAGAGGTGGTTAATGCTGTGGAGTTTCAGGAGGGTGTCGGTAGTATCATGAAGGAAATTCGTCCACTATGTGATGCATGGTTTGAGGATAGTTTCTATAAGCCCTGATATTGTTTCAGTAAGAGTGCCATTGCCCACACTGGAAACAATGATGGCTATAACATGTCAAGAGTGTTACCACTTCTACTAGTAGTTACACATTCCTCATATCTAGGAATTGTTAAAAATTCTCATGGAGCACCATCATGTTAATTCAGAGATTGTCACAGGGCCATTTCCCCTTGCATTCTTCATGGTGTGGGTCATGTGTACACTTGTGGCAATGACAGCAATCCCTTACATGAAAAAGTAATACTGGGAAAGTGTTTAACAGAGTTTAGCTTCTTTTAATGTGATTTAATATATCCAGCCAGCTCTCTACATACACTAGCAAATGTGTTCCGCAGACTACCACACAGAAGAGCTGCCCTCCCTCTCTCATACTTTGCCATAGATATACACTGGCTCTGCCTTTCTTTGTGGAATATTGCCCCTGCATGCCTAGTACTCTGGCCAATTGCATATCTGGCTTATTTGCTCAATAAACCCTGCTCTGTTTCCTTTTCTTTCTGACTCTGTCTTCTGCCTTCCAGACAGGCAGCTGGGAAGTTAAAATAGAGCTGTGCCTCTGTACTGAAGTGCTTTCCCTATGGTTCAGCAGGTGATGCAGATTAAGGCTATGGCTACACTGCATTTTAAATCAACACAAGTTATAGCACTCAGAGGGGTGAATAAGCCCTCCCCCGAGTGACATAACCTGTTTCAACTTGCGTGCCAGTGTGGACAGCATTATGTTGGCAGGTGAGCTTCTCCTGCTGACATAGCTACGGCCACTCGCAGGGGCTGGAGCAAGTAAGCTGAGAGGAGAGCTCTCTCCCATCAGCTTAGAGAGGCTACACAAGAGAGCTTACAGCAGCACAGCTGCATTGGTTCAACTGTGCCACTATAAGCTCTCTCATGTAGCCACAACCATAGTGAAGTGCAGAAGCTCAGCAGTATTCTATCTCTTCGAGTGCCTGTGCCTGTTTGCCAATGATCAAAACCATGGAAGTAAATATTAGTTTGTCACCAGTTCAGGTGAATCCCAGAGGAAAGGCGGAAAAGGCTGGTTATCACTGTGTCTTTTGGGGACCTACATTGCGACCCCTGCAGGCTTGTTACCCACAGTTTCTGAACTACTGAAATATTAATAGAATTCCAGTGTATTATTTTAGTTCTGAACCAGTCTTGTCAGTCTTTAAGCATAAAACACTTATCTTCTAATAAATGGTGTTCATTTTCTTATTCGCCAACCTGGTTTGAAACTGCTCTTAAACAAACCTGATAAGATGACACTGGTAGATTATTCACAAACATGCCTTTGTGGGATTTGTTTCAGTAGCATTAAAACAAGCATGTTACATCAACAGTTGTGTGCATTACTTGATGTGTCTCCTTTAAGAAAAAATATTTATTCCAAATTGAGTTAAAATCTGAAGACTGGGCCACCCTTTCCAGCAGTCGTACAACCTTTCCCAAGGAATTGCCTCTGGAGATAGAAAAACTTCATAGGCTTTCCTCGTGGAGGTGCCCTCAATCATTCTGTGGGTTTGCTGCTGCCCACAAACTGAGCAGAATCAAGGGAATGTGTGGGAGGAAATGGGCTTCAGATGCCTCTGTGATCCCCGAGACTGCTCCCTGGCAGCTGGCTCTGGCATTCCTAGCACCAATCCACCATGCTCCTTGGCCACTGCTACCTTCAGTGTCTTCACTTAAGAGTGATTCCTCTACATGGAGGGCAGGTTCATATACATGGAGCAGACTCTTTCTTTGGGGTTATGATGTGCCCCATACAACTCCCTTACTTCTCATCCCAGACACCCTTACTCCTAGTCATGTCTCCTCATGTGGATCCTGACCCCAAAGAGAGCCCCCTCTAAAGACTCAGGAAGAGGCACAGGGCCTTGGAGGCAGCAATATTAGACACCTACCTTTCCGGTTGGGCAGAGGAAATCCATGCATGGGATGGTCTGGCACTAAGTTACAGTTATTATCATAACCTTGGTTACACTCTCTTTTTCTTTTACTTCATAATTTTTAATCTGATCTCTCCTAGGTGAACTGAAGGAAATTAAACAGGACATCTCAAGTCTTCGTTATGAACTTCTCGAGGAAAAATCTCAGAACACAGAAGACCTGGCAGAACTCATTAGAAAACTTGGGGAGAAGCTTTTGGTTGAGCCCAGAGCAGAAGAAAGCTAACCTAAGCATTTAAATAACGAACCAAAAATTCAACAATCCACTTCAAGCCATATTTATCCTCCCTTAATTTTTCAAACTAAGTTCACATTTTTAGAACAGATCAAGAAATGAAATTATTCCAGTTCTTTAATGAAAAACTGCAGTTGGATAACCCCTTACATCTGTGATTGACAAAAAATGTCATTTGAGAAAAGATATTTATTTATTTTACCCCCTTCCAGAGAAAAAAATAATCTTAGATTACTCAATGTGCAATTTCCTTCTTTCCAAATGTATCGGCTAAGGCTTCAGTAGACCACGTATTAATGATTAAAACTGTTGGCTCTGTAAATCTAAATTCCTCATATCTTAACCTCTTATTATATTTTCTATAGCCTTTCTGTATTCCTTTCCTAAATATACATGAGTATAATTGAATGAAATGGAAGAGAAGAAGGCATATAAGGCCTAGTCCAAAACCACCCCAATCAAAATCCATTTATTTTTCAAAAGAAAATGTTCCCAAATAGGGGGGGAAAGCCTTTCTGCTCAATTTGCAAATAAAATTCAAAGCCATGGAAGTAATTTATTTTGAACATGTTTCCTTGTGGATGTTTGTCATGACATCCTGTGAGCTGCCTCCTTACCACTCATCCGACTATGTTTTCAACAAACTAATCCTGAGCTATCCTTCCAGGAAGCTGCATTCCAGTGGGAGTTACTGCATTTAGAAAAGAACACCTTTCACAAGGTTTTATTGAAAAGCTATTGTTGAGATCCGAAGCAAAGCCCCCAATCCAAATCTGCCTGAATCTTGGAGAAGTTCTGATCTGTCTCCAGCTTCTGAGCTTCCTCAATTTCTATAATGTCTTGAACCACACCAGCAGCTTCTGAACACTCCCAAATTTTAGAGGAGTTTTCATCTGGATCATTTTGTTGATTGACATTTCCATCTAGGAAGGACCAAACCAAACTCTAGATGCTAACCTCTCTGAGTTCTTGGAAGCTTTTGCATCTGTATATGAACATCTTCAAATTTTAAATAATTTGTTTAAGTAACGGGGTTTTATCTGGGCCCATTTCTAGTAAAAAGAAAATCATAGTTTGACAGTAATAGCTTTTGAATAAACTTTGTGGAGCATTTTTTTTTTGTAGAAGGTATCAGAATCTAAACATCTCCATCTCTTCCTTTTATACAGGAGGTTTTAAAAAAAGTCATTGCCCAGGAAATTTGTTACAGATTATGGTTTTTAGTGTCTAACTGAGTGAGCTGAAAGATAATTTTATTGGTCAAATCATAATTATTTTGGAAGGGGGATAAACTATAAGTACATGATGGAGGTGGGGCTTCTGTCTTTTCTGGAGTGTAATCCAAGTTGTTATTAAGGTCAGCATTCCTAGAGTACATCCACTTTGATCCATAAAAGTTCTGTGATTCTGTGAAACTTCTTAGCCTTACCAGCTCAGTTAATAATGGAAAGTGTGGGACAAACTATGTACTGCAGGTCTCAGACTCAATGAACTCAGGGTTTAGAAACTTTCAAGGGCCTCTCTCAGGGAGGAGAAGGAAAAAGAGTTTTTCAGAGGTGCCAGAACAGTGTCATTATAATTATGCATGAACCCACAGTGGCTAAGGGTGGGGAAAACTATGGCATCCACAGTGGTCACCCTTAACCTTAATCACTTGCCTTAGATAATTAAAAACCATGATCTCTTTATCTGCTGTATTCCCTGTTGTGAGGATAGGGATTACTGCAAACACTGAGATGCCCTTATCTCTTTGTCTCAGGCTTTACGGCCTACTTTTTACATTGACCAGTGAACCTAAAGCAGTTTTTGACTCCCATTGGAAGTCAATGGGAGCTAGACACTTTGATGCCCTTTCTAAGTCTCAGCCCATATAGTTAGGCCAAAATTAGACTTTGATTTTGTATGTCCAACTCAAAAAAACTTTGGGCCTGATTTTCAGAGATGTTTAGTGCTTCCCACTCCAGTGGGAGCTCAAAGTGCTCAGCTCCTCTGAAATCAGGCCTAATTTGTCCAGAGCAGGTCTCCCAAAATCAGCAAACTCTTTTGAAAAATTGGCTGCTAGACTCTTTAGATAACAATTGCAACAGAATTATCCTTTCAATATTAGAAATTCTTGAGGATGTTCATTCTGATTTACAATTTGGATCCATAACATATAATGTTAAATCATGATTAAATCTTGAAACTGCATAAACCTAATATGAGGAAAATGTTTACGAAATAGATAACAAGGAAAAAAATAGGTACTATTGAAGTGAATATTTTTATTGCAGAGGTTAAATGAATGCTGTAAATATGTTTAAGCCCACATTTTGACTTTCCTTAAAACTGAAGGACCGTAATGTACATATTGTATTTCATGAAGATATGCATATGGATTTTTTTTATTCAATGAAGATATTTTTATGTGGTTATTACAAATGGAAGAACTTGTTAAATGTATCGAAGCAGTCCAATGCCAAATGCAGTATGACAGACAATGTAGTAATTCAAATAAGCACCACACCAAATACATTATGAGATAAATTAAAATGTACCAGACTCAAAATACCTGTGTGACACGTTGTCTGAACCTGTTGATCACTTTGGCTACTTTTGCTTTACAGACAATGATAATACAAATATGGCTGGAGGCTATAATTCACTAGCAAACAATCACCCATTGTTACCCCGAAAACAGAATATAAATTTTTCCCAAAGTTTTTCCTCAAAATAGCCTACCTGTTATAACCCGTCTTTTCTGCTCAGGTATGGGTCTCCAGGGTAGCTAAGGAATATCACTGATGCAGCCTTCTGATAAATGATTAACACAAGAAGTATTCTTCCCAAAACAAAGCACCCTTCATTGGTGTAAACACAAATCCCTAACACAACACCACCCCTTATTGGTGTTATAAATCACAAAGCCCCCATAACAAGCTAGAGATGATCCCAAATCACATTGCCTTATAGTTTGGAGTAGTACTAAGTGGCTGTGCCCGGCTTCAGTATGAAGTTGAGTGCATTGGAAATAGTGTTGTGATGTGGTATGCCTTCTGCAGAGTTCTGACAAGCAGATATTAGCAACAGTAAGCAAAGCAGCTATGAACCAAGCCTATGAGCAGAATATGTAAGGAGAGAATGTAAGAATCAATGGCCGTCTCATCCGTTTGTTCGCTTTGCCCATGCGGTTTGTCTATTTAGTCGAGTGAGAGGGAGAAGACCAAGAACAAGAGAAACCAGAGGGAGAACTTCTAAGAACTGTTAAACTCGGCTTTCATTGACAAAACGGTGGAGACCGTGACATACTACAGTGCTCTTCCCACTGACAAAACTTGACTGCTTTGCCGACAAAATAAAATCACATAGACGAGAGGCATAGAGGTGTTTGCAGCAAAGTTAGATTGACAGAGTGTCAGTGTAGAAGTGCACTTGGTTATGTCATCATAAATGGCCTCCAAGAGGTGTCCCACAATGCCCATCCTGATCGCTCTGGTCAGCAGTTCGAACTCCGCTGCCCTGCACCCACATGCACAAGCATCTTCCCTGCCCCCTTTAAAGGACCAGTAATTTTTGAATTCCACTTCCTGTTTACTCAGCGTGGAGAGCTCACATCGCATTTTCACAGTTGACCATGGCAGCTTCATGCATCAAATGTTCTCCTGCTTGGAGCACATCACGGTTGTTGGATCTGCAGGGTCTGTGCGGAGAGAGGCTGTGTAGTCCCAGCACCACTCCAGGCATAGGCACTTTGATACCTATGGTCAGATTTCTTATGGCATGTTGGATAAGGACTAAGAGCGGGACATGAATCAGTGCCATGTGAAGATAAAGGAGCTGAGCAGGCATACTAGAAGGCAAGGGAGTCAAATCATTGCTCTTGTGCTGCACTGAAGACCTGCCGCTTCTGTAAGGAGCTGGATGCCATCCTCCGTGGCAACCCCATCTTCACCATCAAAAACCCCATGAATACTTTGGCAGGGCTGGAAAAAGTGGCCAGCAGACTTAACCCTGAGGATGAAGTGGTGGATGAGGAAGTGGAGTTGGAGGATAAGATGGGACAGGTAACAGGGTCGTCTGAAACTGTGGCAAGCCAGGACCTCTTCTCAACCTCAGAGGAGTCAAGCTAGTCCGATCACTGTGTCTCTGGTGCACATGATGCAAGAGAGGGGAGCTCTAGTAAGTGCTCATTTTGATTTGATGCTGCTCGGTTACATGAGATAGAGCTATCCTTTGCTTTGCTATATGCTAGAAGTGAGTTGAGGGATAGACATTTACAAGACTAGCTGTATTTACATCTGCTTCACATTCCCTCTGATGCAGCTACACAGTGGGGGCTCTGAGGAACAGTGTGTTAATGCACACCGAGATTTAACAGGAATCCTCCAGAGAGATCGCTTGGAAACTTTCCTGGAGGTACTCACCAATCTTCTGCTAAAGGTTCTTTGGCAGAGCTGCTTTGTTCTTTCCTCCATTGTGGGAAACTTTCCCCATGCTAACTGGCAATCACTTGTGCAGGGATGAAACTGGCATGTAGGAAAGCAGCATAAGGACCAGGTCTGAAGATGCATGCATGCAGGAGATGCACCCTTGCATCCTCGCTTACCCTCAGGAGTGAGATAATGGCTTCAATGATCCTGTGGAAATTGGTGGCAGAATTTACAATATTGTCCCTCGTCACTTGAAGTGATCTTCTTAAAAAAACACCAAGACCCTTTGCCCCATTTTGAGCACACACACACACCCCAGCCAAACTCATCATATTTAGTGAATATGCCATATATAAACAGATAGTTAAGGGTTAATGTCTCTTTTACCTGTAAAGGGTTAAGAAGCTTAGTAAACCTGGCTGACACTTGACCAGAGGACCAATAGGGGGACAAGATACTTTCAAATCTTGGTGGAGGGAAGTCTTTTGTTTGTGCTCTTTGTGTTGTTGTTGTTTGCTCTTGGGACTAAGAGGGACCAGATGTCCATCCAGGCTCTCCAAATCTTTCTGAATCAGTCTGTCATGTTTCAAACTTGTAAGTAAAAATAGCCAGGCAAGGCGTGTTAGTCTTATTTTTGTTTCCTCAACTTGTAAATGTTTCTTTTTGCTGGAAGAATTTTACCTCTGTTTGCTGTAACTTTGAACCTAAGGCTGAGGGGGCCCCTCTGGTCTATAGAAATCTGATTACCCTGTAAAGCATTTTCCATCCTGATTTTACAGAGATAATTTTTACCTTTTCTTACTTTAATTAAAAGCTTTCTTTTAAAGAACTTGATTGATTTTTCCTTGTTTTAAGATCCAAGGGGATTGGATCTGGACTCACCAGGGATTGGTGGGGGAAAGGAGGGGGGATGGTTAAATTCTCATTGTTTTAAGATCCAAGGGGATTGGCTCTAGACTCACCAGGGATTGGTGGGGGGAAAGGAGTGGGATGGCAAATTTCTCCTTGTTTTAAGATCCAAGGGGTTTGGATCTATGTTCACCAGGGAATTGGTAAAGTCCCTCAAGGCAACCCAGGGAGGGGACGAAGTTTTGGGGGAACAGAGAGTGCCCCAGACACTGGAATTCTGTGTGGTGGCAGTGTATACCAGATCTAAGCTAGTAATTAGGCTTAGAAGTGTCCACGCAGGTCCCCACAACTGTACCCTAAAGTTCAGGGTGCGGAAAGAAACCTTGACAGTGTGCTTGCCAAGGGAGAGTGAGAAAGACGTGTATTTTACTATTAGGATTCGATTCTGTGAGTGCAGTAACAATCATGCTTCTGTTTCTTGTGATTCTGCAGGTGTGGCTTTCAGGGGGACCCCCTACACTCCAACGGAACACCTCAACCAGACAAGGAAACTACTGAGGAGAAGCAAGGAGGACACATTTCGAGATGCCACAGAACAAGAACGCAGGGCATGCAGAAAGAGACAGTTAATGAAAATTTAAAACTAGAAAGGCATGAGAGGAAGCAGGACCAGGAACGAATTTCAGTAGGCCAGGAGTGGATGATAAAAGTGGTGGATGAGCAAACAGAGATGCTGAAGTCCCTAATTGTGCTGCAGACAGAACATGTGTGCTCATCCCCCCTGTAGCCCATACAGAACTGCTTTATATGCCTTTCCCAAACTCCTTTCACAAATTCCTTGCATCTTCCCAGCCAGTCATAGTACTCCATTCACTCCACTCCTTTGGACCTCTTTGCAAATGATAGCTGGAGTTCGACACACAGCTTTGAGAACCTGCATTGGGAGAGTGGCCTTCTCAGGGTTATGTCCCTTTCAACAATGCATTTCCTTTGTGTTGTTTGTTGCTATTTAATATACAGATATGCTCTGAAAGAAAATCAAATCTTTATCTGTCTCCTACACATGGTGGTTGCTGCTGGAATTAATACACAGTGGCAATTGGCACATTTGCAAATTACAAATCACGGTCAGAAAACAATCATCAAAATTTTCATCAGTGCAGCAAGTTAACAAAGCATGGCAGAATGCTTTCCAGAAAGACACATTACTGGTGCTCATTGTAAATATGGTACCTCAAAGCCTCCCTAATTCGAATAGTCCTCCATTGAGGCCCTCTAATAGCCCTAGCATCTGGCTGCTCAAAATCAGCCAACTGGTGATCCACCTCCATGCTCTACCCTGGGGAAACTTTTCACCCTTAGCCACACAAATATTATGCTGTGCACAGCAAGCTGCTATGACCATGAGAATATTTTCCTCATTTAGGTCTAATCTGTCATAAAGGCAGTGCCAGCATGCTTTTAATCTGCCAAATATTCAACAATCATTCTGCACCTGCTCAGCGTATTGGTGAAGCACTCCTTGCTGCATCCAGGTTTCCTATGTAAGGCTTCATGAACCATGGGAGTAAGGGGT